>NW_027507903.1:504726524-505344024 GCF_037356315.1 Lithobates pipiens | reverse complement strand
GTTTCGACAACCATAGTCAAGAGGAATACAGTTTTTCCCAGAAACCAAAACAGGACTGGTGAAAAAAAATCTGAATGTTTTTCACCCCAGAACCTTTTTTCCTTTCAAAGGGTTATTAGAAAGCTTCTGAAATTGTCATAAAATGTACATGTGTATGGCCAGCATTACGTGAAATGCAGAACTATGCTGCATATTACCCGATACAAGAGCTTTCCGCCCCTTACATGCCATTGGCTAGTTTTCATGTCACTCACTTCTCTACAAAAAGAGCAATAAGTATCTGTTAATTCCCCCTTCTTTCCTTAAAGCGTTTCTAAACCCAGGACCCTGCATTCACTATATATGATCTCCCATAGTATACAACATGGAAATGCAATTTTTGTAAATTAAAACTGCTAAATACACTCCCCAGCCACTAATGGGTACACCTGTTCAATTGCTTGACAAATTGCTAATCAGCTAAACACATGGCGGCAACTCAAAGCATTTAGGCATCTAGATGTGGTGAAGTTCAAACCGAGCATCAGAATGGGGAAGAAAGGGGATTTAAGTGACTTTGAACGTGGCATGGTTGTTGGTGCCAGAAGGGCTGGTATGAGTATTTAAAAAAACTCCTGATCTACTGGGATTTTCACACACCACCATCTCTAGAGTTTACAGAGAATGGTCCCAAAAAGAAAATATTCAGCGAGTGACAGTTGTTAGGCCTAAAATGCCTTGTAGATGTCAGGACAATGGGCAACAGTAACGCAAATAACCAATCGATACAACCAAGGTATGCAGAATATCACCGCTGAACACAACACATCGAACCTTGAAGCAGATGGGCTGCAGAAGACCACACTGGGTGCGCCACCTACTGCCAACACACAGGAAACCGAGGCTACAAGTTGCACTGGCTCACCAAAATGGAATAATAGATTAGGAAACGTTGCCTGGTCCGAGTCGTCTAGATTTCAGCTGTGACATTCACATGATAGGGTCAAGCATTTGGAGTAAACATGAAAGCATGGATCCATCCTGTCTTATAAAATGTTCGGGGTGTGGGGGATATTTTCTTGGCACACTTTGGGCCCCTTAGTACCAATTGAGCATTGTTTAACCACCTCAATACAGGGCACTATCACCCCCTCTGTCCAGGCCATTTTTCAGCTTTCAACGCCGTCACATTTTGAATGACAATTGCACGGCCAGGCAACACTGTACCAAAATTTTTAATCATTTTCTTCACACAAATAGAGCTTTCTTCTGGTGGTATTTAACCGGTTGCCGCCCGCCCACTGTCATGATGGCGTCCCAGAACAGCCACTCTCGCGGGGGCGAGCGCAGCACGGCAATCGCGGCCATGTCGTGTTGCTAGGACATGGTGTGACCCCGATTTGTGGAAAGAGCGTCCGCGGCTCTTTTAACATGTGATTGGCTGTGTGCAATCACAGCCGGTCACATGTAAACAAGTGCCGGTAATCGTCGCTCCTCGCCACACACTGTCAAGCTGATCAGCGGCATCTCCATGCAGGGTGACATTTAGTAATGTAATCAGGGCACTGATCAGTGTCACCATACAGTGCCCACCAATGCTAGCCATCAGTGCCCACAAGTGCCAGTCAGTGCTGGCAGTGACGCCCAACAGTGCAACATATGGGCACTGATATGTGGCACTGTGGGCACTAAGGAGGCACCAACATGACGCACTTATGGGCACTGATAAGTGCCGCCTCATCAGTGAAGGAGAAAAATTACTTGGTAACAAAATTCACTGACAGAAAAAAAAGTGAAACATTTTTCAAAATTTTTGGTCTCTCTTGTAAAAAAAAAAAAAAAAAACAAAAAAAAAACACAGCAGTGATTAAATACCAAAGAGCTCTATTTGTGTGAAGAAAATGCCAAAAAATGTGTTCGGGTACAGTGTATCATGACCGCGCAATTGTCAAAGTGCGACAGCGCTGAAAGCTGAAAAATGGCTTGGGCGGGAAGGGGTTTGTAAGTGCCTGGTAGGCAAGTGGTTAATCTCTGCTGGGTCTTTTTGGTAAAAAAAAGAAAATCAATGTTTTTCTTCATCTGTCAGTAAATTTTGTAAATAAGTAATTTTTCTCCACTGATGGGCATTGATGAGGTGGCACTTACAGGCAGATTAGTTTGCACTGGTGGGCACTAATAGGTACCACTGATGGGAATTGGTGGGCAATACTGACTGGCACCAGTATTGGGCATTAAATTTGTGTCACTCATGGGCACCGATTGTTGGCACTGCTGGCGTTTTACTGTAATCAGGCCACTGACGATCAGTGCCCCGATTACCTGCCCTGTTCTCCCCTGCGAGGAGATACCGCCATCACAAACTGTCAGTGTGAGGTGCGATTACCGGCACTTCCGTATTTACATGTGACAAGCTGTGAATGGACACAGCCGATGATATGGTTAAAGAGCCACGTCAGCAGGTCTTTACAAAGAGAGATTGGGGGTAGCGCCATGTCCTCGTCATTATGACGTCCACTCAGAACGAGAGACGCATCGTCCCTCTGTCATTTGATGGTGGGCAGGCGGCAAGTGGTTAAACACCACGGCCTATGCGAGTATTGTTGCTGACCATGTCCATCCCTTTATAACTACAGTGTACTCATCTTCTGATGGCTCCTTCCAGCAAAATAACGCACCATGTCACAAAGCTCAAATCATCTCACCACTGGTTTTTTGAACATGACGAGTTCACTGTACGCCAATGGCCTCCACATTCACCAAATCTCAATCCAATAGAGCAAAGGTCTTAGTTTGGAAAAACAAAGAAAAAGCGGGCCGTTCTTCATAACACCTAACCCATTTGTTAATCATCCTGGTTTTCATACCTCAAGTCAAACCGGCTCCTAGGCTGTATGACCACTAGCTTGGGATATAACGGTGCTTGTAACAAACACAAAACACTTTTATGCTGGAAACACGACTTACCTGTTGGGACAAAGAGTGTGTGACCCTGTTTCACAACACACTTGTAACACTTGTCCACCTTATCCCCAAAAAACTCCTCGCTTTGGGTAACAGAAGAGCTCCATGCTTCATACGTTGCCAAGTTCTCATCGGTGGGCTTTATCAAGTAGAAAATCTTTTCCCCCTAAAGATCAAATCAATAACTGGTCAATAAGTTTTATTTTCCTTTAGGTAAGCTATACACACACACACACACACACACACACACACACACACACACACACACACATTCTATAGGTGAGATCTCTGTGCCAAGCTTAGCACACCTGCTGCATGCATAACATGGGTTTCCACCACTCCATCTGAATTCTATAGTAACTTTATAATATGGAGTGTGGAACAGAGAGCTCCCAGGTGGACAGGAGAAGAGTCAGGAATTAGGGGGGCAGGGATATCTCACCATTGGAGCATCGAAATCCTGACATACATTAAGGCCTCATGCACACTGGACATCAAAACAGCATTACAGCATTATAAAAACGCCAGTAGCTTTGCAGTGAGCTTTTCAATGTCTTTGCAATAGCGTTTAGCTTTTCTTTTTTTTTTTTCAATGAAAAAACAAAAAACAAAAAAAAAAAAAAAACAAACACACTGGCTGGTTTTGAGCATTTATAAGCGTTTGACATTACAGCTGAAAAACTCCTCTCAGAACCCACTATTTGTGTTTTTTGTTTGTTTGTTTTTTTAAGCCAAAAACTGCTAACAGCCCATGTGTGCATGGCACATAGAACATCATGATGGGGAATTTATAGACGGGGGGGGGTGTGAGTCTAGCCAAAAAACAGCTGCTGTAAAAACATCCAAAAAAGTCCAGGATGCATGAGGCCTTAAGGTTTGTTTTATTTTATAAGCGTTTTATACTTACATGCTCCGTGCAGTGGTATTGCACAGAGCACCACCAATCCTCCTTTTCTCGGGTCCACCGACATTTCTGGCTCCTCTCCCTGCTAAATGCACTCATAGCAAGCTTGCAATGGGGGCACATGTGTGCGCTTGTTCCAGAGCCCTAAATTTACCTTTAACCACTTGCTGTACACTACTTTTACTGGGGCAGAATGGCACGGTTGGGCTAAACGACGTTATGCAACTTCGCTTCGCCTTGTGGCCACTAGGGGCGTGCGCATCCCGCAAGAGCCAATGCGAGTGCCTGGCAGTTACGATCACCTCCAGGCTACTGTGATCGCTTGTAGCACATGGAGAATTGGAATCTGTGTGTAAACACAGTTTGTTTTTTTGAGGGGGAGAAGAGACAAAATCGTCTGTTCATACAGAGTCCCCTACACAGTTCCTTCCCTCTTCAGTTTGAACACACATTACGGAACACAATTAACCCCTTGATCGCGCCCTAGTGTTAACCCCTTCCCCGCCAGTGAAATTTTTAAAGCACTGATCGCTGAATAAATGGCAATTGTCCCAAAAATGTGTCAAAATTGTCCGACGTGTCCGCCATATCGCAGTCCCGTAATCGCAGATCGCGGCCACTACTAGTATAAAATAAACTTTTTTTAAAAAGCCATAAAAACTATCCCCCATTTTGTAGACGCTATAACTTTTGCGCAAACCAAATCAATATACGCTTAATGCGATTTTTATTTTTTTTACCAAAAATATGTAGAATACATAGCGGCCTAAACTGAGGAAAATGTTTTTGTTTTTTTATAGATATATATTTTTGGGGGATATTCTAGCAAAAAGTAAAACATTGAGTTTTTTCAAAATTGTCGCTCTTTTTTTATTTATAGCTCAAAAAATAAAAAAACTGCAGAGGTGATCAAATACCACCAAAAAATTGTCAGTTAAAACGACGCAGTGCCGAATCGCATAAAGTGCTCTGGTCAGGAAGGGGGTAAAACTATCAGGGGTTGAAGCGGTTAAAGTATGCATAGCAAAAAACATTTTTTGTAATTTTGGATAGAGTAGAGACAGATTAGAACCATTGAAGTTTTTTATTTTTTTATTGGAGTCACCATTGTTAAAGATTCATCCCCTCTGTGTCCTGGAGACCAATGCCACAAGATGGAAGTATAGGATTTTTGTAACAGCTTGCCTGTAAAATCCTTTTCATCACGTACACCAAGCCAGAGAATTCACTGTATGGGTTACATAGGCACCTTTAGGTGATGGGACACTGGCACAACTTAGACAGGAAGGTTTAGCTCCCTATATAAACCCTCCCCTTACTGGGAGTACCTCAGTTTTGTAGCAAAGCAACATAAGTGTATTAGAAGAGGGAAGGGACCTCCGTGTCCCGTGATGTACTCCAAGAAAAGGATTTTACAGGTAAGCTGTTACAAAAATCCTATTTTCTTTATCGTACATCACGGGACACAGTCACAGTAACCACTGTATGGGATGCCCCAGAACAATGCTGAGGGGAGGGAGACACAAACAAAAAGTAGGGTGCAATCAGACCCGAGGACCTATACAGCCGCCTACAGCTCACTGCACCCAAAGGCAATAGCCTCATACCTTCTTACAACCACATGATAGAATCTGGTGAATGTATAGACTGAAGACCAAGTTGTGGATTTGCAGATTTGAGCTATGGAGGCCTGATTCACTGCCCACAAAGCACTAACAGCTCTGGTGGAACTCTACTGTGCAGACCATAAGCTTGAATAATTACTTGCCGAATCCGCTTAGCAAATCGTAGATTTCGACGCTGCCTGTCATTTAGGACCTTCAGGCAATACAAACAAAACATCAGTTTTCCGAATCTGAGCAGTCGCCTCCAAATAGATTTTGACCGTTGTCACTACATCCAGAGAATGTAGCGATTTTTCTTCCATAGAACCGGGTTCTGAAAAAAATTAAGGCAGAATATCCTGGTTTAGTTGAAAATCTGAAAACCACCTTCGGTAGAAAGCTAGGATGAGGACGCAATACTACTCTATCCTTGTGGATGATTAAATATTGCTCTTTACAAGAAAGAGCCCCCAATTCTGATACCCTTCTTGCAGAAGAAAAGGCTACCAGAAAAACTGGCTTCCTTGTCAAAAAGGACCAAGGGAATATGTTGTATACGCTCAGAAAGGTTGTTTCTGTAATGCCGACAGAACTAAATTCAAGTCTCAAGGGTTCAGGGGTGCTCTAACCGGTGGATTAAGCTGCATTATCCCCTGTATAAAGGTTAGGACCAAAGAATGCAAAGCAAGCTGACATTGAAACAATACCAATAAGGCCGAGACCCGACCCTTGATAGTACTCAAGGCCAGCTTCATTTCTAACCCAATTTGCAGAAAGGCAAGGATTCTACAAATTACATACTTTCTGGGATGCCAACCCCTGGATTCGCACCAGGAAACATATGCCTTCCGTACTACATACTTCCTTACATTAATCAAGGTAGACATCACTGAGCCTGAAAGCCCACGATTCTTCAGAATGTGGGTTTCAATAGCCAAACCATTAAATTTAGCGTTTGCAAGGTAGGATGGAACACTGGTCCCTGCGATAGCAGGTCTGGACTCGGTGGTAGGGTCCATTGGGCCCCTACCGCCATCTTTACTATTTCAGCATACCAAGACCTTCTGGGCCACAAGAACTACCGACATCTTTTCCTGCTTGATCCTGCAAAGAAGTCGTGGTAGCAGCAGAATAGGAGGGAATGCATAAATCAGTGACAACTGATCCCACAAGGTCACCAAAGCATCTGTTACGCATGTGAGTGGATGCCTTGTTATTGACACAAAGTTGTTGACCTTGTTGAGCCTGGACGCAAACAGATCTACGTTCAGGATCCCCATCTTTTGCATATAGCCAGGAATATGTCGGGGTGAAGGGACCATTCCCCCGGGAACAACTGCTAGAGACTCAAGTAGTCCATCTGACAGTTCTCTACCCCTGGAATGAAGATTGCCTATATGCACGGCACATGCTGTGGTGACTAAGCTTTGGTCTAAGTGGGCTACCAACCAGTCTATCAAGAGCAGGTCATCTAGGTAAGCTATAATCGTTATACCCTGGGTCCTTAATCTGGCCAGAGGAGGGGCCAGGACCTTTGTAAACACCCAAGGTGCAGTAGCTAGACCGAAAGGTAGAGCTACAAACTGAAAATTACGTTTCTCCACTTCAAAAATGCAGATATTTCTGACGAGCTGGGAAAATAGGTACATGCAGGTATGCATCCTTGATGTCGATTGATGCCAGAAGTTCTCCACCTTATAGGATGGAGACTACTGATTGGATTAAATCAATGCGAAAAGATCAAATTTTCAGGAACCGGTTTAGATCTTTGAGATCTACAATGGGTCCGACATCTCCATTTGTTTTTGGCACCATGAAAATCCTCAACCTCTGCTCTTCCATGGGAACCACCATGATCACTTTTTGCAACAAAAGACATTCTAACGATCGGAGAGACTCTCTTAGGATCTTTGGGAACATTTGATCTGAGGAATCAAGGAGATGGGAAGTTTCGGAACTCTAGTTTGTAACCTAGAGTTATTGTGTAAAACATCCATCTGTCCTGAAAATCCTCCTGCCAGTCCCTTGAGAACTGTAGCAGTCTCCCCCCGACCCGAAGGAGCGGAGATGCCCCTTCATAAAGTGACTTTAGCGTTCTGTCTTGTAGGTTTCCACCTAGGACTTCTTTAGTCCCTGGGGTTAACTCAGTTTTACCTGACGGTGGAGGCCATCGCGACTGCCTGGAGGCTGATGCCCCTGGCACTGGAGAAAGAGCCCATTTAAATGAGGGTTGTTTACTCCTTTTGTTAACTGGAAAAAGGGTACTTTTCCCAATTGATATCTTTAGGATATAATTGTCCAAATCATCCCCAAACAGCCTTTTACCACAGAAAGGAAAACCAGCCAGGAGCTTTTTGCATGGCGCTTCGTCTGACCAATTTTATAACCAAGATTCTATGCATATGCACCAATCCAAGCGAAAGGCAAGAGGTCTGAAGGATAGAATCTCTGATCTCGTCAATTGCAAAACACCAAGCCGCTGGAAGCTCGTCTAAATCCTGGGCCTGCTGTTCAGGGAAAACCTTGAGCACCCTTTTCAAATGGTCTCTCACAAGGACTGACGAACTCCAATTGCCACCACTTGAGCTGCTGAACCTGCCAAAGAAAAACAACGTTTAACAGGAATCCCAACTTTTGGATCCCTAAGCATTTGAGCATTGTCAACAGGACAAGTCAAACTTATTTACAGAGGATATAGCAGCGTCAATTGCTGGTATATACGCACAGCTTAGTAAACTTTTCCTCCATAGGATAGTGTTGAAAACTTTTTGGGAGGGAAAAAATGCTTATCTAGGTGATCCCATTCAGAATATATAAGCTTTTCCAGCAATAAATCGACAGAAAGCATGCACAGCTTGAGGAGGCTTCAGTGAACCCAAACAAGTGGGCTTTTCAACCGACTCATGTCATGTAGGCTCTGACTAAATGCGGAGCGGGCCATTTCATTAAGAGAATGCACCAACAATTTTGTACCTCCCCTTCTGCCCATAGTTACATAGTTAGTAAGGTTGAATAAAGACACCAGTCCATCCAGTTCAACCTGAGTGAGGTGTCCACAATTGTCAATATCCCTGTACATTGCACACTCACATCGGTCTCTACCCTCAAGGAGCCCACAATCCAAGGTCCCCATTCATATACTAGGGCCAATTTACCTATCTGCTTGTCTTTGGAGTGTGGGAGGAAACCGGAGTACCCGGGAGGAAGCCCACGCAGGCACAGGGAGAACATGCAAACTCCAGGCAGGTACTGTTGTGGTGTGGTTGGGATTTGAACCAGCGACCCTTTGTACTGCTAGGCGAGAGTGCTAACCACTACACCACTGTGCCGCCATAGTGCTAAGCACAAATGCAGAGGTACTACCAGAAATGCACCCACTGCTGAGCAAAATAGTCCAGCAACTGCCGCTCCTATCAAGGCTCAGTCTGATGCTAAGTAAACGTGCCCTGGGAATGCCTGTGTCACCCACACTCACATGGCATCCATCTGCTCTGTGTCCCTCCTTTAGCTGTATGCACCTGCAAAAAGTACACCCTTATAGCTTTGCATAGCCCACGTTGTGGGCATTGAAGCGCGCTGGGGCCTCGCCCCCTTCCGCTGACCACCCACTTCACCCCCCCCCCTTTTTCCCCCCCAAAAGTCTTTCCCGCGCGAGCGGGGACTCCAATCTGAGCAGATCGCATGTGATGAGGGGCTGGGGTGGAGGAGAGGAGTAGAGCTGGTGGATGGAGAGCCGCTGTAATGGCAGTGGCAGCGGCATGGCATACCGCCGACTCACCCATGCCCTCTTTGCTGAAAAGAAGCTGTGGGGAGACATTCCAAAGACAAAAACCTTCCCACAGCCTACCTGGAGCTTGGGCTCAGAGGAAGCTTGTGACACAGAGCAAGACTGACAAGCATGGAATCAGGTACATGCTCTTGACAGCTCACAGTGGAGACTTTAGGCATGACATATTTACTTAAAGGGGAAAACACACAAGAATTAGAAAAATTCCTTAGGAATCTTATCCGGCTGCAAGGTTCTGTGATAAACCAAATAGACCCAATCTTCACCACTCACTGTGGGCTCTTAAAAAACCTTCAGGAACTGGGGACCTTTTATATCAGGAGATCCACACTCTTGGGCAGGAAATATGGCTGAAAAACACAACACTGTATCCTGGGGTCCAGTTCTCTAAAAAGAGAAGCGTTACAGGCAGAACCTCGTTTCTTCTGACACAAGGCCCAGGTAACATTCAATTAGGCCTGGAAGACACTTTGAATGGATACAGTTGCATGGCTTGCCCCAGCCAAAGATTCCTCCAGCGGAGCTCAGCACATCTTTACTCGTGACCAACACCTAAGACACTAGTGAAAAAAAACTGAGGTACTCCCAGTAAGGGGAGGGCTTATATTAGGGAGCTAAACTTCCTGTCTAGGGTGTGCCAGTTTCCATCACCTAGAAGTGCCTATATAACCAATACAGCGATTGTGGCTGTGTCCTGTGATGTATGATAAAGAAATTATGGGAACGCAATAGAACAAGAGGTATGAGTAAATCTTTCAATGGGGACACCTGACAACTGTTGAGGAAAATTCCTCATTTTGTAGCGATTTCCTTTCACTTTCTATACTGACTTTAGGAAATATCACCACAGGGAACAGATGGCAAAAAACTGGAAGGGGTTTTAACCCTTCCCAAATGTATCCAAAAGAAAGCATTCCAGGTCATTAAAGTATATCAATTAGTAGTAAACAGTCATCATATACTGACAAACCTGCACAGTAGCAGGTGTTGCAAGCATCTTACATTTTTTCCCCGCATGCCCTGGGAGCCAACCACCAATTATCCAGGACTACAAAAGTGTAATGCTTACAAACAGATGTTTGGTGTCAGGTTGAATACTGCCATGAGTTTTGACTTACTAGCGAAGCGGGTTAGAGTTATCCATTACCCACGTCTAAACAAATACCTTTAATTTTTTTTGGTCAGATGCTTACCCACAAAACGTGATACCAGACAGAAGTGCCTCCAAAGTCTATGTGGAAGTCAGTGTAGCTGTCCTCTACCCCCATCAGACAATACTTTTGAACGAACGGCTTGGTGAAGACAGAGTCATCAGGCCAGTAGTTCTCCACCCAAGAAAGCTTTTTACTGATGTCCGGCACTTTTACTAGTTCTGCCATCCTGAAAACACAAAAATGAGGGGAAAAAAAATTCTGCTTAGCAACCTCAAGGAAGAGTTTGGATGACACCTGAAAGGAAGCAGTTATTAACCACTTTAAGACCAGGCCTTTTTTCTGACACTTTTGTTTGTAAAAATTTGTATTTCTTGCAAGAAAAATACTTAGAACCCCCAATTATATTTTTTTTAAAAACAGAGGCCCTAGAGAATTGGTGGGTGTTACATTTTTTTTTTTTATTTCACATGGCATTTGAGCAGTGTTTAAAAATTAATTAAAATATGTTACGCTGAGTAATTACCAATAGAGTGGATACCAAACATGTTACGATTTAAAATTGCAAGCGTCCATGTAACGGCAACAAATTTTACTATTCATAGGGGCTGCTTTAAAAGCTTTTACAGGTTACCACTTTAGATTTACACAGGTCTGGTGCTAGAACCTACTGACCTTGTTCAGTCGTTCGTGGCAATACCTCACATGTGGGACGATTGCTGTTAATGCGTGTGTGAGCACTGGGCATTTTATTTGATCCTGTTGATTTTGACACCTATTTTTTTCCACCACTTTTATTGTCATCACAGGGAATATAAATACCCCTTGTAATAGCAAAGGCAGTGACAGGTACTCTTTTTATGGAGAGATCTGGAGTCTATTAGACCCCAGATCTGCCCTTAAAAACATTTGATCACACCAAGATTGGTGTGATCAAATGCTGTTCATTTTTAAAAAATGGCACAGTTTACATCCGGGGAAAATGGAAGTGATGCATTCGCATTGCTTCCAGGTTCCTACATTAGAGGCGAACTGAGCCAATCTGGTCTCAGTTTGCCTCTATGATCAGCCAGTGGAGGTGCTGGCTGGTCCATTGGAACTTCCAGTGGGATGGGAGATCCCAGGAAAGACGCGGGAGGGAATAGCAAGACAGACACTTTACTATCTGCCACAAACAAGTGGGACAATATCTTTCCACACCACAGTAAATATGGACTCAAGGAGACTGGCCAGTAAAAGCAGCTTTCATTTTGTTCACATTGAGGGCCAGCGACACCAACTTACTTGGTGTCAGAGAACTCCAGGCTGATGACGTTTAATACTTTGGGTCGATCAGGGTTCATAAAATACTTCACAAAATTTTTCAGCCTTATCTTGCTGTCCGCTTGTCTAGCCACGTCGATGACATCGATAATCTTATCTCCGCCTGTAGAGGAAGAGAGATTGTGCATTTATCGTTTTTTTTAATCACAGCCTTAACAGATAAATCACTGAAGTATAAAGTAGTTTACCTATCCCTTCATATAGCATGCACTTGCATCCCATCAATGTCTAGAGCTCAACAAAAAGATCAAATGTCAATGACAAATGTACAAAAAAAAAAAAAAAACCTGCTAGAACGCGGGTAAAAATGTGCCTCTGAAACGACTAGGCCAACATTTGGCAGTAGTAAAATATGGCAATCCTTTAATTCCACCTGTGGTCTATTGTTCAGACACTAACTGAAATGTATCCAGAATGCATGAAATACTGCCTGTGACCTCAAGCCGAGTGTCTGTGCAAAATTGTATAGGTGCAAAGCTGATGTATTTTACTAATCTTCTCCAATATTTTGGCACCCTCAATGTTGATTTTTCAAATGGGAGAAGCATATTGACTGTTTTCATAAATCAAAAGTAGGTTTTGGTCTATAAATTTCCATGAGGTAATAGGAGTTAAAGATATACAGTATATATCTGAGGAAATGCCGTGTTAATAGTATTAATACTGGAATCACTTTGCGACAAACAATGCAGGGTGCCTGCATCTGTCTCACATACAGAAAAAAGGAGTATCCTTACATTCCCACTGGTGTAATCTCTGCGGAATATGATAAATTCCATGTAAAATAAAGAGCCGAGTAAATTTAATCCCAGCCCTTGATGCATGGCAAGGATTTGGCATAAAAAATAAATAAAACACAAAGACCAAAAAACATGGCAATCTGGCATGTCTGAAACCCCACTTTAGACACTGCTTTTTTTCCTTTAGCCTGTAGCCACAATTTTGGAGTTGAGAAGTGGCTGCATTCTATTAGACACTGTTCAGGCAGCCGGAGCGGTCTTAATACAGAAAGCCAGCAGTGGAGGTGCCTTCATCCATACTCTTCAGCATGCTGAATGAGTGAAATCTAGCCTGGTATGGATAACTTTGCACGAGAAGCAGTTACTGGGCAAGATTACTAAGCAAGAAGGGCAGACTGCATATATAAATGAGGTAATATGGCTGCCCTCATACATTTACAACTTGTAAAAAGAAAGTGTTTTAATAGATAAATGTATAAGGAGTGAAGGACAGACAAAAAAAAAAAAAAAAAAAAATGATATGCATGCATGCATGTATCCCCACACACAAAAAAAGTTTCCCCTTAAGCACAACAAAATGTAAATCGGAGCAGGTGCAAGACAGTTGAAAACATGGGATTACCAAATAAAATGAAGACATTTGATACGGAAAGACCAAAGCATCGTTTCAACGACACCAACATAATCTGTGCTCTCCCGAGGCGCCGAAGCCCCTACACACTCCTGCCACGCAGCTTTTTACCTATCTGCACACATCCCAGACTAAACACATTAAAATGCGTGTCACTTCACCCATGGGCATTGAGCCATCTGCTGCTTTTATGACAGCCGTGCCCGTGCTGAAGCTGAAAATAATTGCATCGATAAAGTCCAGATAAACAAGTATGAGTCGGGATCCCATTCCAGACGTAATAAGTGAGCCAAATTAATATGGGAAAACAGCCAAAAGCAGATTAAAAATTCTGTGCATTCTGGAACATGGCAAAAACACTGAATGAGTGGAGCACGTACTGCAGATTAATCCTACAGAGATGCTGTCATGCCACTAAACAGGCGCACAGGGACAGTCTTCCGCAAAATATACGGTTCAGGCATCGCGGTCTAATCATGTCTCATATGTGCTTCACATCTGTCTTTGACACTTTGCTGAAGATCTTCAATGCCCAAACGGAGAAGGGGACCTTTTGGTTCATATTAGCCTACCTCAACACCACAAGTTAACTTCATAGAAGTTATCCTGACAAGGCAAAGCAGGAAACTGCTAAAGAACGTTGCAGTAATAATACCTTTTGCAAACCATCACTTGAATTCATCTCTTCTGTCACAGGTTAAACTGCGGTGGGGAGGGGTATAGGACTTTTTCGGATAACTTAACATATCATTAGACCGGTACATATGACATGGGTCCTTGACTGGTGTACAGCCCACCAGATTAAAAGAGGGATCCAGATGAAGCAGGCCATGTCCCCTGCCCCACTTTACTGCCTCCTGTGGCTTCTAAATGATTTACCTCCACAGTTCAGACTTCACATCCATTGACCAGTGTTACTCGACGAGATGTTCTGAAGAACAAGTTTCTTGCTTCGAAACAACTACCCCCCTTGGGCATGACCCAAGTTATTGGTCACCCCAAATTTGATTTGTCTCTGGTCTGGTGGCCAAAACTTTTAATCGCCTTAAAAACTCAATTTGACAACATTTTCAAACACCAACTGGACTTGAAACCATATCAGAAATTCAACAGATGTCTGAATCCCCCCCCCCCCCCCCCTTGCCACAGTGACAAGCCATGCAACTGAGACATTTACTCCAGCCTTTAGGGAACACGTTCCCACACTGCCTTGAAAATTTTGCTGTTCAACACAGATGTTACGTCTCTCATAAGCTCCTCTCAGCCTCCTGATCACCTTTTACCATCGTTCCTTTCCCTTTGGGAAAGGGACCCAAATGTGACTTTGGGGGGGGGGGGGGGGGGGATGGAATACTGCAACTCATACAAATCCTCCATATCTAGAATTTCTCACAAACTTTGCTGGAGATGATAAAATCATTAAAAGGTTCTTCCTACATATCTTTTGGGATTTCCCAATATCTGTGATTTTGTCTAACTGGTGTTTGGTTGGGGGAGACACTGCTGCCGCCCTCCTTTGACACCAATGTTCCTCAAACATTACAAGAAGTCCCTCTACATGTACATCATCTCACTGCGGCAAAAGCCTGCTTTCCACCCGCCAACTAGTTTATTGATAAGATACATGACATTAGAACTATGGTGGATCTAATGGCAGAAGTGAACCATACTGAAGAATGGTTCTGTAAAACCTGGTTCTATTGGTCAGCCTTTCCAATCACAGCAAACTACAGCGCCTTACATACAATAAGAAGGATAGTTTGAAGCACACATCTTTTTTTCAGGGAGTTTTGTTCCCAATACACCCCCCCGCCAAAAAAAAAAAAAATGTGTATTATATACATTATTAATTTAATATTAAGGTTGAGGGTTATTTTTCATGTATTACATATTTACAATGATTTTTATTTTACATGAAATTTATATATTTTTACTATTTACTTTTTTTTATTTGGGTAGAAAATCTCACAAAAAATGTTCAAATGACACGTTTCCATTCTGTGAATAAAAACGTGGCAAAAATGTTTAAAGCGGTTGTATACTCATTTTTTTTACTTTTACCTACAGGAAAGCCTATAATAAGGCTTACCTGTAGGTAAAAAAAAAAAATCTCATAAACCTGTACGGTTTAGGAGATATTCCACTCTGTATGCGCTGCTGACTGCAGCGGCGCATGCGCACAAGGGGATTCTCTGCTGAAAGTCCGGCAGTGGCGCGACTCGGCCGGGATGAAATCTCCCGCGCGCATGCGCGGGAGTGACGATATCGCGGCTCCGGCCACTCACAGCGCCGGATCCGCGATACCCGGAAGAAACGCTGAGGGGGCATGTCCGCTCCCTCGGAGTGGATCGGGCCAGATGTCGGGGCCTCGATCTAAGGTAAGTATTTCATAATGAGCTAGTATGCGGTGCATACTAGCTCATTATGCCTTTTGCTTTGCAGGTAGTAAAAAAACAAAAACAAAAAAAAAAACACCACATTAGCAGGTTTACTACCGCTTTAAATCTGTCCAATTTGAGCTGCAAAAAGCTCCAGAAGTTTTTTGAGCTTCAGGCGACTTGGAGTGGAGATGTGAACCATAGAGAATTGATTTTTTTCTCTCCAGGGTTTGAGCTTCAAGCAGACAACCACTGCTGGAAAAAAAAATTAAAAAAATCCAATGCATTACAAGACCACATGATCAAAGCTCTCTGTTTAACTTGGACTTTAAGGCCATGGCTATCCTCAAAAGGCAAGTGGTATGGATCATGGGTAGCTGACCAAGATTAAAACACAAGCATGAGAAACGATACCAAGCTCTACTAAAATAACAGAAGCGTCATCTTACCAACATAGCGTTCTACGTCCATTACAGAAAAAGTTGGAGGCGGCAGTCTGAGGCCCAGATCATCTAACTGTGGCACCATAATTGGAAGGTTGAATCCATGTTTCTCCAGGTACCTCTGTGTAAGTTGGCTGCCATTCATCCGCAAAATGATCTCGTCGGCGCTACAAAAAAAAAAAAAAAAATTGGTATGCTGACATTCCAAAATTTCTTCCTGCAAGAAATCTTGTGGTTCCTAATGACCAAGCTCTCAGATTAATTTCCAGAGGGAAGGATCTGATGGCATATCCACTCACTAAGAAAGACACGAACCTTGGAAAAGACCGTGCTCGCAGCTGTTGTACAAAGTTTCTTGTTCCGGCTTGAACTGGCTTTGTCCCATCATCGGGCTCTGTATAGTCGTGTCTATGCCAGTTCCTCCTCTTCTTCACTAAAGAGATAAAAAGAATACGTTAATGACTGTAGAGAATGGGCAAAAAACGTCGGAAGGAACTCAAGCCCCCCCATACTCTTGGCACTTGAGTGGGGAAAAGTCAAAGTATTCATGTTAACTGAAAGACACACATTTCTGAACCAGGAAAGAAAAAACCTCAATGCTTTGAGTGGTTTCCAGCACAACTATCCCTATATATTAAACTGGTACAGTCACAGAGAAAGCGTTCTTCAAAAGAGAATTTAAAAGTTTCTAGGTGGACACAAAATGAACTGACAGAGTCCAGCACAGGGACAGAAAATCTTGAGGTACAAATATTTTGTGAAATTTAAGGGTAATGTATCACATTTCCCCAGAATCTTTATATTAACCAGTTGCCGACCGCCGCACGACGATGTACGTCGACAGAATGGCACGGGCAGTCATATGGGCGTACCTGTACGTCCTTGCCTTCCCGCAGGTGGGGGGCCTGAACGGGCCCCCCTCGGTGCCAGCGGCGGTCGGAATCTGTTCAGGAGCGATCCGGGATGAGGGGGCGGCCATTCATTCATGGCCACCCCCTCGCGATGGCTCCTGACGAATGGAAGTGCAGCATGACATCACTTCCTCTCCTGTAATGTAAACACAGGCAGAGGAAGTGATGTAATCTCACCTCCGTGTCGGTATTTTTCGTTCCGGCACCGAGGAGAGAGGATCGGTGAGTTGCACCAACACTACACTACACAGTAGAACATGCCAGGCACACTTTCACCCCCCCAATCACAGTGACACCAATTGCATTTTATTTTTATTTTTTATTTTTTTTGCATTGGTGTCATTTGTGACTGTAATAACTGTTAGGGCAGTTAGGGTTAGCCCCCTTTAGTTCTAAGGTACCCCCTAACACCCCCAATGAAGGTTTAACCCCGTGATAACCCCCCGTCGCCAGTGTCACTAAGGCTGGGTTCACATTGCAGCGGTTTATGAGAACGGATGTGATTCGCACCGCACTGCAGTGCAAATCACATCCGATCTCTGTGCGATTCGAGTTCAGCCATACAGATAGTATGGCTGAATCGCGTCGCACCCGCCGCAAACTCGCACGGGACCCTTTTTTTGGTCCGCAGCAGAATCGGATCGCATGGGTGTTCACACCATGCGATCCGATTCCTGTCCGAGTTTGCAGATCGCACTGCGATGTGCGAACTGATCTGGGGGTGTCATTAACATTTCACTGACACTCCCAGCAGTTCGCATAGGGCAGTGTGATGCGGGAACCCGCCGCAGATTCGTGGCGTTCCCGCATCGCTCCAGTGTGAACCCAGCCTAATAAGCGATCGTTTTTCTGATCGCTGTATTAGTGTCACAAGTGACGCTAGTTAGGCAGGTAGGTATTTAGGTTCGCCGCAGCTTTTTATAGCTCCAGGGACCCCCATATACTACCGCATAAAGCCCCCTGATTGCCCCCTAGTTAACCCTTTCACCAGTGATCACCATATAACTGTTACAGGTGACGCTGGTTGGTTAGTTATTTTTTTTTATAGTTTCAGGGCACCCGCCAATTATTACCCAATAAAGGTTTAACCCCCCTGACCACCCGCCGGGTGATATAAGTTTGAGGGTCAGATAAGGTCTGCGTCGCCCCAGGCAGCGTCAGGTTAGTGCCAGTACCGCTAACACCCACGCACAAAGCATACACCTCCCTTAGTAATATAGTATCTGATCAGATCTATATTAGCGTCGCCAGCAGTTTAGGTTTCCCAAAACGTATTGTTAGCGGGATCAGCCCAGATACCTGCTAGCACCTGCGTTTAGCCCCTCCGCCAAGCCCAGACCACCCAAGTGCAGTATCGATCAATCACTGTCACTTACAAAACACAACACACATAACTGCAGCGTTCGCAGAGTCAGGCCTGATCCCTGCGATCGCTAACAGTTTTTTTTGTAGCGTTTTGATACAGTCGCTGACAGCCTAGGTGCTTTTTTACCTGTGAGTCTCACTAGTGTACCCCTAAATTTAGGGGTGTCTACTTTCCAAAATGGGGTCATTTAGGGGGGGGGGGGGGGTTTGTGCCATCTTGGCATTTTATGGCCTTCAAAACTGCGATAGGTAGTGAGGAGTAAAATCAAAAATTTACACCCTTAGAAATCCTGAAGGCAGTGCTTGGTTTTCGGGCCCCGTACGCGGCTAGGCTCCCAAAAAATCCCACACATGTGGTATCCCCGTACTCAGGAGAAGCAGCAGAATTTATTTTGGGGTGTCATTTCACATATGCCCCTGGCATGTGTGAGCAATATATCATTTAGTGACAACTTTGTGAAAAAAAAAAAAAAAAAAAGTTTGTAATATTCCCGCAACTTGTGGCAAAATATAAAATATTCCATGGACTCAACATGCCTCTCAGCAAATAGCTTGGGGTGTCTACTTTCTAAAATGGGGTCATTTGTGGGGGTTTTGTGCCATCTTGGCATTTTATGGCCTTCAAAACTGTGATAGGTAGTGAGGAGTGAAATTACAAATGTATGCCCTTAGAAATCCTGAAGGCGCTGCTTGGTTTTCGGGGCCCCGTACGCGGCTAGGCTTCCAAAAAGTCGACCACATGTGGTATCCCCGTACTCAGGAGAAGCAGCAGAATGTATTTTGGGGAACAATTCCACATATAACCACGGCATGTGTGAGCAATATATCATTTAGTGACAACTTTTTTTTTTTTTTTTTTTTTTTTTTTTACACAAAGGCAAAAAAAAAAAAAATATTCAATGGGCTCAACATGCCTCTTATCAATTTCCTTAGGGTGTCTACTTTCCAAAATGGGGTCATTTGGGGGGGTTTTGTACTGCCCTGCCATTTTAGCACCTCAAGAAATGAGATAGGCAGTCATAAACTAAAAGCTGCGTAAATTCCAGAAAACGTACCTTAGTTTGTAGATGTGACAACTTTTGCGCAAACCAATATACAGTTATTGACTTTTTTTTACCAAAGACATGTGGCTGAATACATTTTGGCCTAAATGTGTGACTAAAATTGAGTTTATTGGATTTTTCTAACAACAAAAAGTAGAAAATATAATTTTTTTACGTTTATATCGCAAAAAATAAAAATCGCAGAGGCAATCAAATACCATCAAAAGAAAGCTCTATTTGTGGGAAGAAAAGGACGCAAATTTTGTTTGGGTACAACATTGCATGACCGCGCAATTACCAGTTAAAGCAGCGCAGTGCCAAATTGTAAAAAGACCTCTGGTCATTGACCAGCAAAATGGTCCGGTCTGAAAGTGGTTAAACCAATAAAGTAGTACAAAATAGCAATGACAAAAACAGACATTAAAGCGTAGTTCCACCCAAAAGTGGAACTTATGCTTAATTGCTTCCTCCACCCCTCTGGTGTCACATTTGGCACCTTAAGGGGAGGAGAACCTGTTTGATAGGTCCCCTTCACCACTTCCGGGAGACTGGCCTGATTTCTTGGAATTTCGGCCCCCTCCTTCCTCTGCCGCTGGGGTTGCCGACATTGTGGGATCCCTGGACAGGCAAGTGTTCATATAGTAAAAGTTAGCAGCTAAAGTATCTGTAGCTGCTGACCGTAGGGTTATTACACCACCTTCAGGAGGGGACCAGGCAGAACATGTAATACATATGAAAACAGAACTTTACAGTTCCGTCCAGGGGTGGTCCCTCTGATAATAACCCCTCAGCCTGCTTCTTGCAGCTCAGTACATCAATCAGGAGTATAAAGTAAACCAATAGGAGGATAGGGTGCCGTGTCAGTCAATGAACTTCAGAGAAAAGGATTTTACGGTGAGTACAAAAATCCTATTTTCTCTTTTGTTCATTGACGGACACAGCTCCAGTAATCTTGACTGTAGGGATGTCCCCAAGCAGTGTCATAACAAGGGGTGGAAACAGCAACATAAAACTTCACCCACAACCAGAGGTGGTGACTCCCCCATTAGGGAGCCACCATCTGAACCAACCGCATCAGAACTTGCGGTCAACATATGCATCAGAGTGCATTAACATTCAAAAAAAGGGTAACTTTTTTCTTGAGAAGAAAGTGTAAAATTGCAATATTACACAGCCGCCTGCAAAACTTTGCGGCCAAAGCGGGCATCAGAAGACACACTTACATCCACTTTGTAGAACTTTGTTAAAGTGTGAATGGACGACCAAGTCGCCGCCTTATTATTACACACTTGAGTGACCGACACTATGTCAGAAAGCCCAAGAGGTCCCAATTGCCCTGGTGGAATGGGCTGCGACAGGAAAGGGGGGCACCCATCCCTTCAAGGCATAAGCCTGGACCACAACCTGTCTGAGCCACCTGGAAATCATGGATGACGAGACCGCCAATCCTTTTTCGGACCAGCTACCGAAACGAACAGAGTCTGACTTCCAAAAGGAAGCCGTGGTAGACAGATATACCCTTAGAGCCTGGACCACATCCAGGGAATTGAGGGCCACCTCCTTATGATGTGTCGGTTTAGGAGACAGATGGTAACACAATGTCTTCATTGTGGTGAAAAGCCAAAACCACCTTCGGTAGAAAAGAATGTGGATAACCAGATAGGGTGACTTGCAAGACAAAGCCGCCAGTTCCAAAACGCTCCTGGCCGATGTAATGGCCACTAGGAAGACCACTTTCTGAGAAAGTCAATAAGGGAATTTCCCTGAGGTTCTTAAACGGCGGTTTCTGAAGCACCGATCGCACCAGGTTCAGATCCCACGGAGGCAAGGGTGGACACACCGGAGGGACTACATGCTGGTCCCCTGTACAAAAAGGTGCTCACCAGGGGTTGCCGGAAAAAAAAAAAAAAAAAAAAGACAGCCAAGACTGATATCTGTCCCTTGATGGTGCTTAAAGCCAGCTTCTGGTCTACTCCTCGCTGTAGGAACAGCAGGTTCCTGGAAACCGAATAAGTGCACACACACCACCCCATCTCCTCACACAGATATAAGCCTTCCATGTACGATGGAATATCTTCCGAAAAGAAGATTTTCATGCCCTCAACATAGTTGTAGTCACCGAATCAGACAGGCCGTGGCTCCTTAGCACTTGGCTTTCAACAGCCATGCCGTTAAAACCAGTGACGGTAAAGCAGGATGGAGAATAGGACCTTGTGACAGAAGGTCTTCTCGCATCGGTAACCGCCAGGGAACGTCCACCAGGCATACTAGGTCGGTGTACCAAGGACGCTGAGGCCAATCAGTATCACTGGAATTCCCTCGGCCTTCACTCTGCGGAGCAGACATGGTAACAGTTCTAGCAGAGGAAAGGCGTAAAATCAGTCGGTACTGCTCCCGCAGAGCCACCAAAGCGTCTGATGCGTCCGCCCAAGGATCTTTTGTCCTGGATACGAGCCGCTGCACCTTTCGATTGAGCCGAGAGGCCAGGAGATCCACATCTGGTGTGCCCCACCACAGGTAAAGAAGCCTGAACACCTCTGGATGCAACAACTCCTCTCCTGGGTCCATCAACTGGTGACTTAGATAGTCCGCCTGGCAGTTTTATACTCCTGGGATGTATATGGCCGACAGGGCCGGTACATGCCGCTCTGCCCACTGAAGGGGAGGATGCGAGCGACCTCTCGTGCTGCAGCCGAGCTTCTTGTTCCTCGATGGCTGACATATGCCACCCCCGTGGAGTTGTCGGACTGGATCCTGATCGAACGCCCTCAAAGTCTCAACGACCATGTGGAGCGGCATAGCCTGATCGCTTGAAGTTCGAGCACATTGATTGGAAACTTGGATTCCTCCTCGACCAGAGGCCCCGGGTCGACTGTACTCCCAGTACTCCACCCCAGCCAGTCAGGCTTGCATCTGTTGCGATTACTGTCCAATGCAGAGGTAGGAACGACTTCCCAGACTGAAGAGCCGGAGATCTCAGTCACCAGAGAAGGGAATCCCTGACTAACTGGTTCACCTGAATCTGTCGATCCGGGGATAACGGAGATTCATCCCACTTTGTCAATATCTCCTTCTGAAAGACTCTGGTGTGAAATTGGGTGTACGGTACCGCCTCGAAGGAGGCCGCCATGAGGCCCAGGACTCGCATGCAGAAGCGCAGCGACTACCACCTGCGGTTCCTTAACAGCTTCACCGTGGTCCTGAGAGTCTGTAGTTTGTCTGAAGGGAGAAAAACTCGCTTCCACGGAGTCCAGCAGTAAGCCTAGGTACTCCAGGCGCCAAGTCGGCACAAGAACCAACTTTTTGAGGTTCAACACCCAAATTCCTGCAGGGTTTGTATGGTGATGGCCACATTCTCCTTTAATTCTGAGGCGGAAGCTGCTCTCAGAAGGAGATAGTCTAGTTAACCCACAATTGCAATCCTGCGTTGTCGCAACAACGCCAAAATTGGAGCTAATACCTTCGTGTGTGCTAAAGCCAAGCCAGAGGGGAGAGCCACAAACAGGTATTGGTCTTCCCCTACTGCAAATCGCAGAGACCTCTGATGCCTGCGGCATATGGGTATGTGCAAGTACACATCCTGGATGTCCAAAGACGCCAGGGAGTTCCCCTGATGGAGTGCAGCGACCTGATTCCATTCTAAACCTCTGTACTTTCACAAAGCAATTGAGGGCTTTCAGATCCAAGATTGGAAGTACCCCTTCCTTTTTGGCGACTATACATTGGAATAGAACCCCTGAAACCTTTCAGTTTCTGGAACAGACACCATTACCCCGTGGCTTAGCAGGTCCCTTACTGTCCCCAGCAGGGCCTCCCGGCGAGCCGAGAGTAAGGGTATGCTGGAGGGGGAAAATCTGTTTGGTGACCAAGAGAAACTCTTATCTTGTAGCCCGATGAAATCAGTTCGCAGACCCATTGGTCGGACAGCCGAGAGGCCCACGGGGCTGCAAACTTCCGAAGGCCACCCACCATCGGAGTGACGGGGGGGGGGGGCAAACCTTCATGCGGTAGCACTTTCGTTCGCAGGCTTGATAGGTATGTGAGTCAAGGGACGCTTCTGTCCCTCAGTAGTCACCCTGTTGGACTGGGAGCGTTTTGCTCAAGTCCCGGGTGGATGAAAAAGCCTCTTTACTCTTCCTGGACTGTGGGAGCAAGGTGCCCTTCTCACATGCGACATTCTCAATGTCATCCAACCAAGCTCCAAATAGCCCAAGGAAGGGTAGATACGTCAAGGCTTTTAAAAAAAAAAAAAAAAAAAGATGCCTGGTCCGCAGTACAGCATTTCAGCCAAATCAGGCGCCGCAGCACCACCGTTGACACTGATGCTCCGGAGAGCAAGGGAAGCGTATCCAGGGCTGCATCACACACACTTAAGGCTGTGCACCAACTGGTCTGCCAGTTCCACACAGACAGGATAGGCCTGCTGCTTCAATTAACGGTGCAATAGTTTTGCCCACTCAGTAAGAGTCTGCGACACCATGCTGTGGCCAGTACTGGTCGTATCGCTGACCCCACCACGGTAAACAGGTAACGGGCCACTGCTTCGGCCTTCCTGTTGGTAGGGTGCTTAAATCCAGGAGTTCCTTCTACCGGGATCGTGGTTACTTTATTTAACCTGGACGCTGGGGGTCCACGACCGGGGGAGCCCACCTTTTAAGGCTCTCCTCAAAAGGGCTAATGCACAGCCATTCTTTTTGGGACCAAAAAGGTCCATTGCGGGCTTCCCCATTTCTTGTATATGAACTTATCAAAATAAGTCAGATACGGAAACACCTTTAGGTGTAAGGGCTGGCTTATGGGACCCAAAAGGGACTGCTACTTCAGCAGAGGATCCTTCTGTATCCTGAATTTTCAGGGCATCATGCACAGCTGTGATAAGTGCTCCAACAAGCGTTTTGTCTTGCACAGACCTGGACAGGGAATCATCCTCACTGTCCGATCGGTCCCGGTCAGAGTCCTCTGACACAGAGCAGGGGCCGGCACTGCCGGTCCAGAGTCAGAACTCGGGGGGGGGGGGGGGGGGGGGCAGTTTACCACCTTTGCGCCCACACACCATCTCCACCCTGGCAATGAACATTTAAAGGACCACCGGCAAAGCGTCCAAAGGCACTGCACTGTTTGCAGACGAGCCGGTTGAAAAAAAGAGAGATCTGGGGAAGAAAAAACAGTTTCTGATGCCATGCTGACCCACCCTGTCTGCCAGTCTTGGGGACTTAGGACAAGGTGTTCAATCCTACCCTACTAGCTGCTGCAGACTGAGGGGCCCCCACCGCAGGGCTCACCACACCGACCGAGTGCTGCGCTGTTACAGGTGCCTGTGTCAGCTCACAGGTGTCCAGAGCAAAAAGACACGCTGTTCTGAGGTACAGGAATCAGCGCTGAGGAGGAAAAACTCAGGGACATACACCACTCAGCAGCCCAGTCATGCAGCATCCCCCACGGGGGGGGGGGGGGGTAAAAAAGGGACAGGGAGAGGAGAGGGAGCCCCTAATAAAACTCCCAGGGAATACCCAGTTGCTCAATGGCAGGAAGAGCTGTACTTGCCATCCGGACAAGCTGGGGACATCCCATCACAGACCTGAGCAGTATGGGGTGGCTGCTGGCCACAGCACACTGTGACAAAGACATCTGTAGTCCAGTCATGTGTGCCCAGGAGCATTGCACTCACCGGCCGCCCCTGGAGCCCCCGAGGGGCATGTCGTGGCCGACACAGTGCGTAGCTAGGGACTGCACACGCTCGATGGCCGGGCTGGGGAGACTACAGGGATCTATATTATCCAGCCTGTCACCCAGCCGGTTGTTGATAGCAGATCACAGGATCTTAAAATCTTGTGCAAAAGGCAAAAATCCAGAAAAAATCCCCAGGACCAATGGTCCAGGCAGGGAGCCTTCTTTACTAGGCAGAAGAAAAAAAAACTGAGCTGCAGGAAGCAGGCTGAGGGGTTATTACTAGAGGGACCACCCCCTGGGCGGAACTGTAAAGTTCTGTTTTCACATGTATTACATGCTGCCTAGTCCTCTCCTGAAGGTGGCGTAATAACCCTACAATAAAGATTACTGGAGCTGTGTCAGTCAATGAACGAAAGAAAATTGCCTAAATAAATGATGAATCCAATATATGGCCATCAGGATTTAGGAGCGAAGAAATATGGAAAACCAAACAATGAATATATCTTTTTTGGTCCTATTTGGTCTGTTCAATAAACCAAAAGTTCACTGAAAATGTTTTCTTATAGCTTTTTGAGAAGTACGAAAAAATACTCGTCCATCCTGCCAGAATTCCAGTGCTGTTCTGTGCACTCTGCAGTGATATGTCAAATAATGTTATGTAGTACGTTACTAAAATTTTTTTTTTTTTTTTTTGTCAGTGGAGTCAGAATTTAAGGGCTGTGCTAGGACTACACCGAGTGGCTATTCCAACACCGTCCCACCACTTGGACGGTGCAGCGCAGTACAAGGCAATCCACTGTCTCTCACCATGCAGCTCAGAATTGAATTTTGAGTCTGTGCAACACCTCTATAAAAAGTTAAAAAAAAAAAAAAAAAAAAAAAAAGAAGAAAAGAAGAAGAAGAAGAGGAGGAGGAAACAGTATAATCCGCCAAGCTCAGAACATCCTCGCTGCACTGATCTCCGATGGATCCCCAAATGGGACTGTAGTACTGTCAGGACCATGCAGGAACACTGCCAAATTTGCCAGTCCCAATAAGACAGCTGAGGCTCATTTTTGAGCAAAGCTTGATCTCTTGAGTAGTCTCCATATTTCATTCCATCTTTTTATGAAGAATCCACAATGATGTCTGTGGTGTCACTAGTCCCTTAGTGAACGATTCAAAGAAACACATAGAAAAGGAACTCAAAACCGCACATCAGTAACAGAGGAACTGGGGGGGGTGTCTTGCCAATCTAGACTGGCTCTCGATTTCTATATTTCTCCATTCACCTCTAGTTTATCCAGTTTAAATGGAATAAGGCAGAGTATTAAAACAAACTATACATGCAGTCTAATCGAGCAGACAAGACAATTGCTTGGGTAACGGTGCATGCCATTCCTTGACGAGGTAACAGTCAATACAGCATGCATGACATAATGGTGCACTTGACAACTGAAAATAATGGCTGTTAACCTGAACATGATCTACAAGAAAGCATGCAACACACACAGTCTGACCCGTTGGAGGGTAAAAGAAGCGTTGCACTTTTAAAAAGGGAAGCCATCATAGTATGACAGCAATTAGATTTTTAAACTTAAAAAAAAAAAAAAAAAAAGCTAAAAAGTATAAAGAAAATCTTTATTTTTCAAGTAAAAATGTAATAGTGCCCATTCTTAAAGAGGGAGTCCACCTGAAAAACATTAAAAGCCAGCAGCTACAAATACTGCAGCTGCTAACTTTTAATAAATGGACATTTACCTTTCCTGGAGTCCAGCAATGTCGGCAGCCGAGGCCGATCAATCGCTCAGCTGCTGCCGCCATTCTCGGTGAAGGAATCAGGAAGTGAAGCTTTGCGGCTTCACTTGCCGGTTGCCTACTGCGCATGCGTGAGTCGCACAGCGTAATGAGAATGCTCCGTGCTGTCTCTGGGATCATTGTGTGTCCCAGCAGACAGCACAGCGGGACAGGAAGATGCATAGACTCCCATGGGAGTCTATGCCCGGAAGTGGGTGCAAATACCTGTCTTAGACAGCTATCTGCACCAACTGTGGCACCGGAGGGGGGGGTTCCAATGAGCGGAAGTTCCACTTTAGGGTGGAACTCCGCTTTAAATGCATACAAATTCATACAATCTCTGGCTCTCCTAATTAAAACTGGCACAACTCCACCTGAACAAGGTAGAAGAGGAGAGGAGAGGAGAGGAGACACTCTTGACGTATTCACTAATGTGTAATTGACAGCTTGAGCTATTGAGCTCTTAGAACTGTTTTTTTTTTAAACTAGGGAGTTAAGACTAGTCCCGCAACTATACATTCCCTTTAAAATACAACATACAAACCGTTCTTGCTGAATGTAAACATATGAGTAACCAAGAGGTCATTCAGAAATAAATACAAAGAACATAGATGTACAGGTGTAACTGATCCATAAAATGTAATATACTTTGCAATTTCGAAATATCACTTCATATTAGATCCAAGAACTTTTTCAGATTAACAACAGAAGTGTCAAATGAACACAAATATGCTAAATTGATAAAAACTGGATTACAATGGATGATAACTAAAAGATAAAATATGACTTCCTTAGTGTATTTTATCTTGTCAGCACTAAAGAAAGTTAATGTAGGAGGACATCACTAAACTTTTCTTCTGGTGCACCGACCTTACCTGCCTCTGGAGGCACTAACCTGGAACAAGTATGTGGATCAGGAGTTTTCACTTGAATCTGTCCCCATCCTGCTGAATGATCATGCCAGGTCTGTAAAGCTGAAGTCCAGGCAGATATTGATTACAGTCCATTCGTAGGTTTATGAATACAACTAGTATAGATCTCAGCCTCGCATTCTCTGTGCAGCAGCACTCAGACTTGGAGCCAATCAGGTGTGCTGCATTCACCTGTGCCGATAAGACAGCAGATTTGAGTATCATCAGTCCGTTGCTGCTCCAATATCAAATCACAGGCTGGGGGCAGGACGCCGGTATAGTTGTGCTTGGCAGCAGAGAAAATCAAATCACCATGCTGCCTACACCCTGTTGTAGGGCTGTATAAATCTTAGGACTGGATAGATAGAATAAAACATTCTTGGGCAAGACAGACAAGTCCTGTTAATGCATTTTAACTGTGTATTTAGCTGTTAGGCTGGAGTTCCGCTTTAAAACACGTTGGCATTTTGTCAGGTCCCTAGTGGTACTTCTAACAAACCTCAGTTGCTTTGTTTTTTAGTATTCATACATTACTTGGGGAAAAAAAAAAAATTGTTAAGATATTGGAAACTGCAAGGTCAAGTGATAATTGGAGAAAGGCCTTATGGTGAACACCACACAGATGTTGAGAAAGCAACTCCTAACTTGGCTAGTGACCAAAACAATGAGCGCTTGGCCAAGATTTAACATTAGGCACATCTGTGTTAGCCATTTTGGTGGCAGCTGTGCCTAATGCTCATTAGCCCCATCTGTAAGGCAGTTACGGACAATCTGGAATCAGCATCTTCCGACACAGACAATGAAGAAAGATGGTGTTGGAAACAAGACGAGGCAACACTTCACCAGACCGATAACATGAAAGTTCTTAGGCAACACAGGGTTGATCTACCCATCACATGCAAAGGCTGACCTACATAGGAGATGGCCATCATGCAGGTCCTCTTGATTCAATAATTGGAATCAATGATGTGAAACAAGTATGCAAGGACTTCAGACTACTTTCTGACTTTTCTGATTGCATATGCTTTCCGGGTCTGTGGTTCAAAGCTTTGAAAGGCAGCTGGTCACCTAGGCAACTAGCACCATGGTCAGAAACGCTGCCCCTCGTATTTCTTTGAACATAAACTCCAGGCATAAATACAAGATCATCAATTTACTCGAATAATGGGGTCAGAGAAACATTCAAATGTATTTTTAAATACAGCTAGTAAAAGCACACAAATGTCACTTGTGACAGTAAGGCTACATTCACATCATTATTCAGGCCGGTGCTAACTGTAGTGGCAGGAATCCACCGGCCCAATTTACTGACAGATCTCTAGCTCCCGCAGGTATTTGCGGTGGTCATTGCGGGACACAGTGTGTCCAGCAGTGATCACAGAAGGTAATCGCTGGGTGTGCATAGAGCAGCTTATAGCTGCAGCCCCCTGCGATCTGTCATTATTGTGAACGGGGCTGCTGACCACATCTAGCTGCTCAGAGCCGCAGTAGGAATCACCGGTATGAATATAGCCTAATTATATATGTCTGGGTCGTGGAAGTCCACAAAAAAGGTATTTTCAGTACCACAAAAACAAAATCCACAATTTGAACTGGTTTGATCTCAGGCTAAGATCTTTCTTGTTAAACAATTGTATCACTGATGAGATGCAAGTGAACCCTAGAGACAATTAGATAGCTGCAAACATTAATAAGCTTCATCTTGGCAGACACAAACAAAAATTATGGCTGTGGAGAGGAACAATACCATGCATGGTCAAAGCACCAAGTTGTTTGTTTCAATTCTGAACTGGACTGACGGTAAACTATGCTCAACTGGGCCGGACCTTTGTAGAAGAAGAAAGTCTTGCAGGAAATAAAAATAAAAAATAAAAACGTTAAATGGAGCACTCTAGATCTGACTCAGCGGGAGCCGTGTCAGACCTTTTCAGAACGGCCACTGCTTCTACAAAGAGCAAGGGTTCTTCCTCAAATCATGCTGGCAGGGGACAGTTTTTTTTCTACATAGGCTAGGCAAAGGCACAGAGTTGTCAGCTCAAACAAGAACTTAGATGCACACTAGATTTCTGGCAGAACGACTTTTTTTGTACCTTCAGAAATTTTAAGGAATAAAACATGGGGAAATGTGTAGATATTACAGGGATGTACTCATTTTACCCAGACCGACAAACTTGAAAGTATTTGTAGAATGATTTAATTTGCTTTTCACTAGGGAGGTACTAAGGGGAAAAAAAAATAAAAAATCTTACAATGAATAGCAGCTATGTCTATTTGCTAGACTTCCACAGTTTGCAGAGTTTCGCAAACTGTAAATTTGCTCTGCAAAGATTTAAGCCGGCTTGTCTAACACTGGTAAAAGCAGAAGTGGTTTTATTATATTTATACAGGTATCAGTGCTGATCATTTTGCTGCTTAGATGACACATACTCAAGACAGGTAAAAGGGGTGAAAATGTCTTTGCCTACTGGGCCCAACAGGCACACCAGCAAAACCTTGAGAAGTAACAATTAAAAAAGAGGCTTGCAAAATTTGTGCAGGCTTCTATGCAATTTTTTGATGTGTACATTTAAATAGATTTTGTGATTCAAAGCTGCACACTTTAGTTATTTTACAATGATGAAACCATTTCCATATACGTGCAGAAAGGATTCAATTTTCAGATAAACTATTTAGCAAATAATTTAAATGTTCTAACGAAAACCAGTGTGCCATTTCAAAATGTTAAATCCAGTCAGAGTGCTTCAGCAGCCAATGAAGTGGATTCTTGGACAGGCAAATAGCAAGTAGGCAAGGCGTACAGTTGTGATCATAAGAATTTATGCTTTCTTGTCCATTTTTCAGAGAATATGAATGACTCAAACTTTCACTCATGGTTAGTGTTTGGCTGAATCCATTATCAAATCAACTGCGTTCACTCTTTAAATCATAATGTCAACAAAAACTAGCCAAATTACCGTATATACTCGAGTATAGGCCGACCCGAATATAAGCCGAGGCCCCCAATTTACCCCCAAAAAAACTGGCAAACTTATTGACTCGTGTATAAGCCGAGGGTGAGACATGCCTGTCCATCCCTGTGTGTGTGTCCGTCCATCCCTGTGTGTCCGTCCATCCCTGTGTGTCCGTCCATCCATCCATCCATCCCTGTGTGTGTGTGTCTCCATCCATCCATCCATCCCTGTGTGTGTGTGTCTCCATCCATGTGTGTGTGTGTGTGTGTGTGTGTGTGTGTGTCTCCATCCATGTGTGTGTGTGTGTGTGTGTGTGTGTGTGTGTGTGTGTGTGTGTGTGTGTGTGTGTGTGTGTGTGTGTGTGTGTGTGTGTGTGTGTGTGTGTGTGTGTGTGTGTGTGTGTGTGTCCAGCCTACCTTTGTCCCGAGCCTCCGTCCCGTGCCTTGCCTCCTTGCCTCCGTCCCGTGCCGTGCCTTGCCTTGCATCCGTCCCGTGTCGTGCCTTGCCTTGCCCCCGTCCTGTCCCGTGCCGTGCCGTGCCTTGCCTTGCCTCCGTCCCGTGCCCTCATCGTCGGCGGCCATTGTAAAATTCAAAAGCTGCGCCGCCGCCTTCGCCTGTGATAGGCGGAACACTGAATTTCCCAGCAGCCTGTGTTCCGCCTATCACAGACGTCGTATCATCCTCGTCCGTAGTACGAGGATGATACGATGTCCGTGATAGGCGGAACACAGGCTGCTGGGAAATTCAGTGTTCCACCTATCACAGGCGAAGGCAGAGCCGGAGGCGCGGCTTTTGAATAGAATGGCCGCTGTCTGTCTGCTCGACACGCTGATCGAGCGGGCAGACAGCGATGACTCGAGTATAAGCCGAGGGGGGCACTTTCAGCCTCAAAAAAGAGGCTGAAAATCTCGGCTTATACTCGAGTATATACGGTACCCTGTTTAAAAGTTTACATACCCTGGTGATTTTGGCCTAACATACACACAAGTTGACACAAAAGGGGTTTGAATTAAAAGGTAACCATTCTCCCGTGTGATCGATTTGCTTGTGACTAATGTGTGTACAAAAAGGTCAATGAGTTTCTGGACTCCTGACAGACCCTTGCATTTTTCATCCAGTGCTGCACTGACATTTCAGGATTCAGAGTCATGGGAAACCAAAAAGGTGTCAAAAGGATCTGCGGGGAAAAAGGTAGTTAAACTGTATAAAACAGGAAAGGGATATTAAAAAGATATCCAAGGAATTGAGGGTGCCAATCAGCAGTGTTCAAACGCTAATCAATAAGATGAAAAATGAGGGGTTCTGTTGAAACCAAACCACGGTCAGGTAGACTAACTGAAACTTCAGAGACAACTGCCAGAAAAAAAATAGTTCACAATGCAAAGAATAACCCACAAATAACTTCAGGTGAAATACAGGACTCTCTGAAAACATGTGATGTGGCTGTTTCAAGATGCACAATAAGGAGGCGCTTGAAGAAAGATGGGGGGGCTGCATGGGCAAGTCCCCAGAAGAAAGCCATTACTATGCAAAAGCCACAAAGTATCCCACTAAATACGCCAAACAGCACAGAGACAAGCCTCAAACCTTCTGGCACAAAGTCATTTGGAGTGATGAGACCAAAATTTAGCTTTTTGGCCACAACCATAAACGCTACATTTGGAGAGGATTCAATAAGGCCTATGATGAAAAAGGTACACCATTCCTACTGTGAAACAGAGGTGGTTCACCGTTTTGGGGATGTGTGAGCTACAAAAAAGGCACAGGAAATGGTCATAATTGATGGCAAGATGAATGAAGTATATTGTCAAAAAATACTGGAGGAACATTTGCATTCAGCCAGGAAGCTGCACATGGGACGTACTTGGACACACCAACATGAAAATGATCCAAAACACAAGGCCAGGTCGACCAGTAATTGGCTACAGCAGAATAAAGTGAAGGTTCTTGAGTGGCCATCTCAGTCTTCGGATCTCAATATCATTGAGCCACTCTGGGGAGATCGCCAACATGCAGTTCATGCAAGACAGCCCAAGAATTTCCAGGAACTGGAGGCTTTTTGCCAAGATGAATGGGCAGCTTTACCATTTTGAGAAGATACAGAGCTTCATCCACAAATACCACAAAAGACTTCAAGCTGTCATTGATGTTAAAGGGGGCAATACACGGTATTAAGAACTGGGGTATGTAAACTTGATCAGGGTCATTTGGGTAGTTTATGTTGCTATTATGATTTTTTTAAAAGAGTAAACTAAGCTGACTGATAATAAATGGCTTCATCAAACACTAGCCATGAGTGAAAGAAGTTTGTGTTTTCATATTCTCTGAAAATAGAAAAATCAATATCAATAGAAATCAAATTCTGCCAGGCTAAACTTATGAGCCCAACTGTAGTCAGACAGGCCCGGTCCGAATGTACTTTAACCACTTTCAGACCGGACCATTTTGCTGGTCAATGACCAGAGGTCTTTTTACAATTTGGCACTGCGCTGCTTTAACTGGTAATTGCGCAGTCATGCAATGTTGTACCCAAACAAAATTTGCGTCCTTTTCTTCCCACAAATAGAGCTTTCTTTTGATGGTATTTGATTGCCTCTGCGATTTTTATTTTTTGCGATATAAACGTAAAGACCACAAATTTTGAAAAAAAAATGATATTTTCTACGTTTGTTATTAGAAAAATCCAATAAACTCAATTTTAGTCATACATTTAGGCCAAAATGTATTCAGCCACATGTCTTTGGTAAAAAAAAAAAGTCAATAATTGTATATTTATTGGTTTGCGCAAAAGTTGTCACATCTACAAACTAAGGTAAGTTTTCTGGAATTTACGCAGCTTTTAGTTTACGACTGCCTATCTCATTTCTTGAGGTGCTAAAATGGCAGGGCAGTACAAAACCCCCCCAAATGACCCAATTTTGGAAAGTAGACCCCCTAAGGAAATTGATAAGTGGCATGTTGAGCCCATTGAATATTTTATTTTTTTGCCTCAAGCGATTGAATAATGACAAAAAAAAAATTTTTCTTTTTTTTTTTTTTTTACACAAAGTTGTCACTAAATGATATATTGCTCACACATGCTATGGGCATATGTGAAATGACACCCCAAAATAAATTCTGCTGCTTCTCCTGAGTACAGGGATACCACATATGTGGGACTTTTTGGGAGCCTAGCCGCGTACGGGGCCCCGAAAACCAAGCACCGCCTTCAGGCTTTCTAAGGGCGTTACAGTTTTGAAGGCCATAAAATGCCAAGATGGCACAAACCCCCCCCAAATGACCCCATTTTGGAAAGTAGACAGCCCTAAATTTAGGGGTACACTAGTGAGACTAGGTAATAAATGGCGGGTGCCCTGAAACTATAAAAAAATAACTAACCAACCAGCGTCACCTGTAACAGTTATATGGTGATCACTGGTGAAAGGGTTAACTAGGGGGCAATCAGGGGGCTTTATGCGGTAGTATATGGGGGTCCCTGGCGCTATAAAAAGCTGCGGCGAACCTAAATACCTACCTGCCTAACTAGCGTCACCTGTGACACTAATACAGCGATCAGAAAAACGATCGCTTATTAGGCTGGGTTCACACTGGAGCGATGCGGGAACGCCACGAATCCGCGGCGGGTTCCCGCATCGCATGCCTCCCGGCGGAAGTTCACACTGCCCTATGCGAACTGCTGGGAGTGTCAGTGAAATGTTAATGACACCCCCAGATCAGTTCGCATATCGCAGTGCGATCTGCAAACTCGGATCGCATGGTGTGAACACCCATGCGATCTGATTCTGCTGCGGACCAAAAAAAGGGTCCCGGTGCGAATTCAGCCATACTATCTGTATGGCTGAACTCGAATCGCACAGAGATCGGATGTGATTTGCACTGCAGTGCGGTGCGAATCACATTCGTTCTCATAAACCGCTGCAATGTGAACCCAGCCTTAGTGACACTGGCGACGGGGGGTGATCACGGGGTTAAACCTTTATTGGGGGGGTTAGGGGGGTACATTAGAACTAAAGGGGGCTAACCCTAACTGCCCTAACAGTTATTACAGTCACAAATGACACCAATGCAAAAAAAAAAAAAAAAAAAAAATGACATTGGTGTCACTGTGACTGGGGGGCAGGGGTAATTGGGGGGGTGATCGGGGGGGTGTGAGTGTGCCTGGCATGTTCTACTGTGTAGTGTCGTGTTGGTGCAACTCACCGATCCTCTCTCCTCGGTGTCGGACCGAAAAATACCGACACGGAGGAGAGATTACATCACTTCCTCTCCTGTGTTTACATTACAGGAGAGGAAGTGATGTCACGGAGCATTTTCATTCGTCGGGAGCGATCGCGAGGGGGTGGCCATGAATGAATGGCCGCCCCCTCATCCCGGATCGCTCCCGAACGAATACCGACCGCCGCAGGCACCGGGGGGGGGGGCCCGATCGGGCCCCCCACCCGCGGGAAGGCAGGGACGTACAGGTACGCCCATATGCCTGCCCGTGCCATTCTGTCGACGTACATAGTCGTGCGGCGGTCAGCAAGTGGTTAAGGAGCCTAGCCTTTAAAATGTTAAAGCGGGATTCCACCCTAAAGTGGAACCTCCGCTGATCGGATCCCTCCCCCCCTCCGGTGTCACAATTGACACCTTTCAGGGGGGAGGGGGGGGTGGAGATACCTGTCAAAGACAGGTATTTACACCCACTTCCGAGCGTAGACTCCCGTGGGAGTCTACGCCATTTCCTGCCCTGCCGCGCTGTCTGCTGGGACACACACGGGTCCCAGTGACAGCGCGGAGATTTCCTATTGCGCGGCGCAACTCGCGCATGCGCAGTAGGGAACCGGGAACTGAAGCCGATTCGCTTCACTTCCTGATTCCCTCACTTAGAATGGTGGCGGCAGCAGCCGATGGCCGAGCGATCAATCGGCCTCGGCATCGCTGGAACCCGGGACAGGTGAGTGTCCATTTATTAAAAGTCAGCAGCTGTAGTATTTATAGCTGCTGGCTTTTAATATTTTTTTTTGGGTGGAATCCCTCTTTAAGCTCACCCAATATTACCGAGTGCTGAAATATAAACATCTCAAATTCGAAAACATTCGACAACACTGAAATTATGTTCATTGTATGCAACATTTAGGAATCCCTCCCCCATTGAGAGAGTGGTTTAGCAACAAAATGATCAGCAAGGGAATCACTAAAACAAAGAAGAGTCTCAGACTTGCATTTAAAGATCCCCTCTAAGCACCAACACAATGGGGGTAAGCCAGACCTTAAAGGGTGAACAAGTATCTGTGTGAAGGTAAAGAATTCTATGGCATCTGTGATATCGCCAGTTCACACCAAATTAGGAACCAAAAATGCTAGCTCAGCCTGAACAAAGGCTGACCTCCAGTGTAGGTGAAGGGGATCTTTTCTTACAAAATTACACTGGGATGAAGACAACTCTAGGTAGATCCAAATAAAAAAATAAAATAAATAAAAATCTAGGTTACCGATTCATGATTCCCCCCCCCCCCCTTTCTTCCTTTGAATCTGTCTCCCCTGCAAAGCAGCACTTAAGCTGGCCATAGATGGATCAAAATTCAGCCAGGTCAGCAGAGGCCAGCCAAGCTTTGATACATCTAAGAACATTCCCTCTCAAGAGAATTGACTCTAATGACCATGTATGGCGAGCCTTAGACTAGGAGAGGGAGGGCAGCACTCTGAGCCAATATAACGCTTTGCATAGTGCTGTCCAGCTAGCTCAGGAAACTTCCTGACAGGAGGAGAGTACAGAGCGACGATACAGCAAACCACAGGTTGGTATAGGTCCCAAACCAAGCTGTGATGATCCACTTCCAGGTAGTCTGCAGAGAGATTACGAGGCAGAACCTGCACGTGCTGACTGGCAGGGGTGGATCATAAGACTGGCTGAAAGAATGGAATTGGTTCCCATATAGTGGAATTCAGCTGCTTGCCTGGAGTTTACCTTTAAAGTAAAAGGGCATTTATCCTGTTGGCATTTAAATTTTCCTTGTACGATTCACTTTTTTTTTTTTTTAACTACTGTGCTAGAAGTCCAAGCATTCTTGGTGATGTGTATATTGGTCCACTTCATAGTGAAGATAAACCAGCCTGGAGTCACCAGCACAGTCCCACAGTTGAGTAAAAGACCCTCCGGTAGGTACTGGTCAATGATGGGGGAAGCTTGCAGTTATTCTGTCCCAACTTCCAGTAGGGGGCACTGCAGAATTAAGAACACACTAAGAACCTAGGAGAAAAGAATAAAGAACACATTATTGATAGTTAAAGCTCACAGTTTGCGATGACCCAAGAGGATTTACACCATCCACTGCCACCAGGACCATAGGTCTTATTACAATGCAACAAGTCAACAGCAGCACACCTACCTTCATTTCCAATCTGCCAAGCTCAGGCTGTAATTGTATGGCAATTTCATAATTAACATTTGAATTTGATCAAACAATGCAGCACTATGACCATTCACGACTTTGCAAAGCATGTGTTTTTTTGCTGGCAGTTGACTAAAGTGGACCTAGTATACATGCTTTCATGGTAAGCACATACATGCCAAGTAACCTGTAAGTGTTCACACACACCCAGGCATTTACTTCCTCTCACGGAGATCAGAGTACTCCCCCTGACAGTTCATCTTATCTCTCCGGTGGGATGGCAACATCCAGAGTCACTATCCAATTCCAGGACTGAGATGCCAGAGTCCTGTAAATCGTGGTGCATAAATATCTGACATAGACCAGCCCCTCATTTTGTGACTTGCTCCTGCAGCAAACACCGCAGCTCAAGCAAACTCATTTTTCTGATGTTCAAAGACAGATATTCAATGACAGGGTCCCCATTCACATTTTAGTGATGCTATTGTGTCACGTTCTATTGCCAAAAAAGCAGCCTGCTTGAAGAAAGGGACAAACTTTTTGTTAAATTATAAAAAAGGACATGGTAAGTGGGCTCCCTTCCCTCCCCACTGCCACATTAGTCTGTTTATAGTGATAATGTGCTGCTTGCAGCTTGCTACTACTTTGGCTGTTGAAATGTTATAACCGCTATCCGCAAAACAAATTCTTTAAATCTGTAAGGTTTTATTAGAAACCATTCTGGTTTAAAAAGGGAAGCTAAGGCAATGGTTCATGTTTTATGGATTCTTGGTTTAGTGTCACTTTTTTTGAAAATGGTATTTAAGGTAAGGTACTACTCTTGCTGTGAGATCGGTACAATGAAGTTGCACATGCAGCGGAATGGCCCAGAGGTGGGCCAATCTTCCCCTTCTTATTTTACTAGTAGGGATGGGATTATTATTATTCAGGATATATATAGCGCCAACAGTTTGCGCAACGCTTTACAATGAGGGCAGACAGTACACTTACAAAACAAATCAATACAGGAGGGATCAGAGGGCCCTGCTCGTTAGAGCTTACAATCTAGAAGGGAGGGTCAAGTTGAAACAAAAAAGGTAATAACTAGAGGGTGAGCTGATGGAGAAAATGAAAATACAGTTAGGTGTGGGTAGGATAGGCTTCTCTTAAGAGAAAGCTTTTAGACGATCCCTGAAAACCTAATAAAGTAGGAGATAGGCGGACAGATTGGGGTAGGGCATTCCATAGGATTGGAGAGGCTTTGGAAAAGTCCTGGAGGAGAATATGGGAGGAGGTGATGAGAGAGCTAGAGAGCAGGAGGTCTTGAGAGGAACGAAGAGAACGAGTAGGTTGGTATTTAGAGACTAAGCTAGTGATGTAGCTGGGGGCAGAGTCGTGGATGGCTTTGTACGTAATTAGTATTTTGAATTCAATTCTTTGGCCGATCATCTTAAAGTGGGAGTAAACTATGAGGCTTACCTACAGGTACTGCAAATATCTCCTAAATGTGCACGGTTTAGTAGATATTTACTTTAGATGTTGCAGGTGATGTCACCGGCTCATGCGATCTGAAGGAACGGGCATACGCGTGCTGTTCCTTCAGAGCTGTGCCGTAAACGGCAACTCCCTTGCAAGAGTGACGTCATTACTGGCTCGGCCAATCAGATAGCCGAAGCCCACAAACCTGGAAATAAGACGGGGTGAAGACAGAAGCACGTTCAGTGGTGACAGCATGCTGCTGGAATACTTAGTTTTCAGGCAAGTCTCTCATAATGTGCTAGTATGCGATGCTCATAGGCCGATTTTATTTTAATGTGGTTTACTACTGCTTTAACCACTTCAGATCCGAGCCTCTTAATGAGATTTGTTGTTTAGAAGTTAAAATTAGTTTTTTGCTCGAAAGTTAGAATCCATAAAAAACATGAACCATTGCCTTAGCTTCCCTTTAAACCAGAGCGGTTTCTAATAAAAACGTACAGATTTAAAGAATTAGGTTTGCGGAGAGTCATCACAACAACATTTCAGCAGCCAAAGAAGTAGCAAGCTGCAAGTAGCAGCACATTATCTCTTTAAACAGACTACTGTGGCAGTGGGGAGGGAGGGGGCCCACTTACCATGTAATTTTATAATTTAACAAAAAAAAAAATGCCTCTTTCTTCAAGCAGGCTGCTCTTTTGGCACACAGCCCACTGCAAACGTTTAAACATGCTGGCGCCTAGGAGTTAAAGGAGAGTAATTTAATCCTGTGTCACTCTGCACTGGAGTTTTCAGAACAAGTTTTTTTTATTTTTATTTTTTTTTTTTTTGAGTTAAAGCAGCTCTACTCGATAAGGCAAACTCAGGTCAAGGTACGCCAGAGGTCAAGTGCCCCGAGTCTAGCTGCCTTTCTTTGCAAGCTCAGAGCAGAAAGCTACTAAGGGGATTTCTAAGACTTAATCACACCTCAAGCAAGGAGCCTGCTGAAAACATTAAACGGCGACTATGTGTTAATTACTTTGATAAAAAAAAAAAAAAAAAAAAAAAAAAAAAAACACAATAAAAGGATTGAGGTATTTGAGTCTGTCGGGAAAGCTGTTCAAAAAATTTAAAAAAACTCCCGAATATACAATTTAAAAGCACCTTGCATTGATGTGCACGAGTCTCAGACACCCTGTGATTTGGCCTGACCTGAATGGCAAAATAGAGGTCAATGTACCAAGCGCTGTATTGTTGAAGCAGAACTCTGGGATAAGCAAATGTCTAAATACAAGGAGCCCATGTATTCTTATTTTAATCTTGGTGTACTATGTGAAATGTTACCTCTGCAGGAGCTTCCTGTAATAAAGACCGGTCGCTGCTGCTCTCAACTTGGGGCAACTGGTCTGGTCTCTGCCACTTTCTGTAGGCAGCCTGTAGTGTTTGAGGCCCATTTGGGCCCCTCCCACAGTTCTTCCCTCTGCACAGGCTATGTACAGCAAAGTGATGTCACTGCTAATTTTACAAGGTAATAGCTGGGTTACAAGATATTGTGTGGACTTCATATAAAAATAGATTGGATTAAAAGTTTTTGCTTCTGAAAGCGGGGTTCCACCCTAAAGTGGAACTTCCGCTGATCGGAACCCCACCCCCCCTCCGGTGTCACAATTGGCACCTTTCAGGGGGGAGGGGGGGTGGAGATACCTGTCAAAGGTATTTACACCCACTTCCGGGCATAGACTCCCGTGGGAGTCTACGCCATTTCCTGTCCTGCCGCGCTGTCTGCTGGGACACACACGGGTCTCAGACAGCGCGGACAATTCCTATTGCGCTGCGCAACTCGCGCATGCGCAGTAGGGAAAAGGGAAGTGAAGCCGATTCGCTTCACTTCCTGATTCCCTCACCTAGAATGGTGGCGGCAGCAGCCGAGAGATCGATCGGCCTCGGCATCGCTGGAACCCGGGACAGGTGAGTGTCCATTTATTAAAAGTCAGCAGCTGTAGTATTTATAGCTGCTGGCTTTTAATATTTTTTTTGTAGGTGGAATCCCTCTTGAAGTCCACCAAAAAATTGGTTAATCAATCATTTAAAAAAGCCTGCTGCAGGAGGCCATCAGAAGAAGTTTTAAATAGGAAAAGTTTGGGTTAAATTCCACTTTGGAAAAAAAACAAACAAACAGACTTTTCATAACCTACTTGCTCGATATAACATTAATAGGATTTCAGGGTCACCTTAGAAGTTCCAAGACAGGTTTAAAAGCCCACTCAACCCATGTGGCCTTGTGCTTTAATTTATTTATTGCCGTGGCCTTAATATCCTTCTATTCTGCAGAAGGGTATACACATCAGGCATTAAGTACATAATACAAAAGCCGAGGTCAAGAAAACAAGCATGGAATTGAACACTGAAGCACGCATCCTGCAACTCTCCAGAGGGGTCAGAGCACAGAACATGGCCTAGATCCTTGCAACAATCCACCCGTTTCAAGGCGAGAGGCTGCGAGGACAATGTACAAGGTGAACTGATGGGCCCGGCTCTGAAATCCATCAGAGAAGGTGAAAGTCACAACTAAGTACCGGGTGGGGTGACTAGAGTTAGCCTGACATTGGAGAAATAGCGTGATTTTTTTTTCCTTTTCCCTCCAGCTGAGGCCAGGGGATTGTTCTAAGATTACTTCCACCTCAGCCTCACATATTACACGTATTTCATAGAACTCTGGTGATAAAAAGGGCACAGCTGTTCCTACAAGTCAGGCCTGATCCAGCTGTTCAACTTGTCTCAGACTTCAATTTAACGCATTACCTGGTTGCCAGCCATCGATAAATTTACAACAATAAGAAATCTAGATTTTGTCGGCTGAAAATAAAGTTATTAGGCCTCATACACATGGGTGCCGGGAGCCATATGATGAAAAATTCAGTCAATATTTCCCTTCCCAGGAGCTACATATGCTGTGTACAACCGCTCATAGAAATCAATAGCTGTACAGGGTACTTGTGTACAGACATATGATCCTGGACACAGACCGTGCCCATAGGTGTGCGTTGGTTTGCATGTGAAAGTTTATACAAGTGCTCTACAGATACAAATTAAGGGTTTCTTATATACTATATGGCCAAAACTTTGTAGACACCTGACCATCACACCTACCCACTACATATGGCTGAAAATATATGGACACCGCTATCAAATAATAAAAGTTCACGTGTTTCCAGTGACGTGTACTGTTATCATTCCAACATACAAAAGATAGACAAAATGTTCGTTTTCCAACTTGCAGCTACATTTTTGGGGAAGACCCTTTTTTTCCACTGGAGCTCTTGGGGATTTTACTGGTGATATTTCCAAGCCAATAAGGCGTGCTGCCATTATTAAAAGGCAAAGTCGGGCTTTATAAAAAAAAATAAATAAAAAAAATAAAATAAAAAAGCACACATTTGCAGCAAAAAATAAATAAAAAAATTGCATTTATTTCTGCTAATTAGCCTGCAAAGCATTGTAACCTTGATAACTTGACCATAGGTGGAATGCCAGGCTCCTGCAGACTACCTGCACCAAGGTACAGGCTTTCAATTACTGAGCTGGAGGACTTGTCAATGGACGATGAGTGCAGTAATCAATGCACATGTGTTGCATTGGTCTGGACTGAAAAAAGTAAAAATCAGTTCCAATAGATCTATCATGAAGTGATTCCTCCATAACCGAAGCAAATCTGTGACTGAAGTCTAGTGTACGTGAACCAGGTTCAAGTCCTAAGCTGCTACCTCTTTGACAGAGTCACAGAAGAACCGCTCAAATGGTAGATTCTTGAACACGCAAGGAAGATTGGTTGTGTACAAAAGTTCATCTCTGCAGCTCTTATTAAAAGGATTCAAAAAGTCTTTTACAGTGAAATTAACCTATATACCAGTTGCTCTCACACAAATTGTGTGCTACAGACAGGACTTTATTAAAAAAGAAGTGCAGCCAAAGGTCGTTTGGTTGCACTTCTCCTGTGGACCCCAGGAGTGCAGTACGTTCTGCACTCCCATGACCCGTTTTCAGCAGACAGCGAGCTGAAGCAGAGTCACCGACCGTCACCAGCTTTCTGCTCGGGGGCGCTCTGAGAACCGAGTGATGGGTGGCGTTTGATCGCTCAGTTCAGTGTTAAAGCCGGCGGGGGACAGATGCAGCACAGAAGCGATGCTTCATCTATCCAAAGTACGATTGTAAATAAAAAAAAAAACAAAAAAAAAACCCTCTTAATTTGCCAAGCGCTGCAAAAGTTAAATGTTAGCTGTCATGAGGGAGATGATCCACTATATGCTGCCAAATGGGGTACTGCTTGGCACCATGAAATATGGGTGTAACATTGTCTTGAAGGTCGAGTTAACCTTTAAGGACACTAAAGCTGGCCATACAGATTCCTCCATTCATGCTATACAGTGCAAACAAATCTACCACTGTGGCCAATTACATTTTTTTTTTTTTTTTTTTTTTTTTTAAATACAACACAACACATGCTCACACAATTGAGGGTCACTTAGGTCATTAGATCCCACCTATCACTGAAAGATGACTTTTGAATAGACAGGTTCCTTTATACAAGCTCAGTTGTGTTCCTGAATTTCCACTCTCAGTCTCAGAGTTAGCAATCCATCAATCCCAGTAAGGTTGCATTAAATACTCTCTTCTGGCCTCATCCTAAAATGGAATGAAGTCAAACTCACCAATCTGGGTTTTCCTCAGGCTGTAATGCCAGCGGTAGATATTTTAGTACTGTATGACCTTGCCAATAACAATGGCTGAGCAAGTAACTGGCGCTAAGCTCTTATTCCCCAGTCATGTCTGAAGTGTCTGCAGGACACATTCGTCTGCCGCTGCAGGCAAATGATTACTTAGCAGGCAAAAACAAGCCACCACAGCATGCTTCATACCATGAACTGACATGTCTGAAGTCCCGAAGATGTCAACCAGCACACCTTTCCTTTTTCCTTTAGTACAGCATACAACCAACTTATAAGCAATCTATTTAAAGTGGACCCAGCATCAGATATTTTATTCATGCTAGGAGCATGCATGCTAAAGGCAGTTCATTATTTTTGTTCAACCAGCGGGTTGGGGGGGGGGGGGGACCCAACTACTGTAGCCAAAACTCCCCCCCTTTTGCATAGAGCAAGGGAGGGTTATAACTACTGTTATATTCTCCCCCCCCCCCCCCCCATCTGCAGAGAATTCCCTTTACTTCCTATCCCATAGCCAAACAAGAAGCAAGAGGAAATCCTTGCAAATTAAAAAGGAGTTGTAAAGGCAGAAGCTTCATCTTAATGAATTCTATGCATCAAGATAAACTGTCTACGTGTAGCCAGGACAGGACTTAGGGTGGTGGGGGCCCCTGGGCTTGAGTCACTTTTGGGCCCTAACTTCTATACATTACCTTATTTATCGGCGTATAACATGCGCTGGCATATAGCACGCACCCCAAGTTTAGGAGGGAATTTTAAGAGGAAAAAAACCTTACATTTAAATGCCCATCAATGCAGCCTTATCAGTGTCCATCTGCAGCCTTGCCCATTCATCCGCAGCCTTGCCCCAGTATCATTTGCAGCCTTGAAGTTTAAAAATGGCGTTGCCGAGATACAGAATCCTCTTTGCGGCTCTCTGGTCCTCTCGCAGTCCAGAGAGGAGCCGAGAGTACACAGCTTGGCTCACAGTCATGCCCAGTCCCTGTGTTATGTCCATCATAGGGCAGGACTAGGCGTGACTGAGCGGAGCCGAGCACACTTGGCTATGTATCCTGGACGGGGCCCGTGGGGCCCCCTATTGGGCGTGACCCATGGGCTTGAGCCCAGTCAAGCCCAATGGTAAGTCCGGCCCTGCGTGTAGCAACCCCCCCATACTTACCTGAGCTCCATCTCTTTCCAGCGGTCTGAATACCTAAGCCATCTGGGACACACCTTCTGATTGGCTGAGACGAAGCAGCAGTGCCATTGGCTTCCGCTGCTGTCAAAGTCAGTCAGCCAATCAGGGGACAGAGGGGGCAGGGCTGGGTCGCAGCACTGTGTCTGAATGGACACATGGAGCTGTGAATCTGCTCCAGTGCCCCATAGCAAGCCGACGACTGTGGGGGTACTCAATAGGAGGGAGGGGCCAGGAACAGCAAAGCGGGACCCCAGAAGAGCAGGATCCAGGCTGCTCTGTGCAAAACCAACTGCACAGAGGAGGCAAGTATTACATTTGTTCATTAATTTAAAAAAAAAAAACATTGCAAATCACTTTAACCACTTCCCGCCCTCCAGCCATCTTGATGTCCTCGACTGAGTGGGGATATCTGAATGGTGCCTGCAACTACAGGACATCAGATATTGTCTTTTAGAGCCAGCGATTCCCTACACTATAAGAAGGATCATAGCAGCCATTCACCTGCTTAATCGTTCTTACAGGTGGCGAGAAGGGATGTAGCCGCATGTCATCTTAGGACCCTTTCACACAGGTGGATTGCTCAGACCCTCCATTCTCTGATGGTGTGGCGGGTGTCAATGGATGTGCACTTGTTGATAGCTGTCAACATCCGATAAAAACAAACAGACGGATGGGGAACCATATCCCCAACCGCCTGGCGGATCAGATTGAAAGGCAGTCAGGTGTAAACAGACAGACGGCTCGCTTACATCCAATTACTCATTGCAAAGAGCGGGGCTGCGTCTGTGTCCTCTTCGCATAAGCAGAGCAGGCACGGATCACCTATCCATCCACCTGCTCAGCGAAGATCAGTGGACAGATTCCCAACTAAGCAGGTGGAATCCAGCAGGCCTTATAGGAGAGCTATCCACACTTTGTCCTATAAAACGCAAGAAGCAAGATGAAATCCCTCAAAAGGTGAGAAAAAAAATCCTCTTTGGTGGCTAATCGATAGACTCTGTCCCCACTGGGTGCCGGCAATAATGGCCACAAGAACAAAGAGCAAAGCTGGCCATAGATGGATTTTTTTTTTGACCAGCCAGCTGATCAAAACAAACATCACGGATTTACACAAGCAAGATGGATGAAGTTATGATCCTCGCTGCGCTACAGTATTCTGAGAGCAGGGACTACTCCTCCACTATCAGAATACACGGATCAGCACTGCAGCAGAGTGGCTACAAGCACAGGTCAAAAAAGGAAAAAAAAAAAAATGTACCAACAGTCCTGTTTGAGGGGGAATATAGCATTTGATTGACTCCTCTATAACTGGAACAGCCATAAAAAGGTTTGCGACAGTTAACGAAAGTTCTACTTTCAAAGACTTAACCTAGTAAGTATAATTTTTCCTGAACAGAAACCACATTCAGTTAGAATTCTGTTAGTCCACAATAAGAAACCAGAAATTTATGGTTGAAATGTAACCATTAGACAATCAAATGAGCTTTTTTCGAAAACAAACATTTTCAAATTAAATTCTAATTGTGTATGGCTAGCTGAAATCTAACAAAACATTGACAAAAACCACAATAATAAAAAAAAAAATAAAAATAATAAAAAATAAAAAAATAAAAAGAGAAGAAGATGTTTTAATCCTTTCATCATTTTTCCAGATTTCACAAAGCTTTGCCTATAAGATAGGCTGAGTATCCCGTGTACCCCATACACAAAACTGGGGTGCATACAACAGGTAGCCTTTCATGTGACCTGCAAGTTTTTGAACATTCCCAGTGCTGTCTCCACTATGTATGAAGGACAAGGCACTGTAAAAAAGGACTGCAATACTCTGAAAGCAAATCTTACTTCCTTTGAGATGTCCATATGTGGCTTCCTGGCCAGGATGTGAAGGATAAATATAGTAAAAAAAAAAATAAAAGTATGCAACAAGCAGTTCAAGAGTAATCCGATTTCCTGTGTATCTGCAAAGGATATAAACACATCACAAGCCTTTGTAAATCAGCACTTCGAAAATTATAATAGAAGAACAAGGCCTCAAAATTCCTCAATTCCCAATCCACCAACAACCAGGCTTCCTTTTTAAAATTTTGAGCAGAAACTTTTTTTTTTTTTTTTTTTTTTTACAAAAAGGAAGACGTTTGACCTGAGCAGTCAGACATTTTAGCTCCCTTACACCATTTTTTTGGGGGGAAGGAGGAATGTAGTTTTAGGCTTTATGTACACAGTTTATTTTGACCACTGGCCATGGGAAAACACAAAATGCGGTGCGATTTTGCCGCCAAACGTTCCCATCCTGAATGTGATTCTTCCACATTCAGGAGAGGAGGTTGAAGCTCCCCAAACCGCAGCAGCTCCCAAGCTCTGGTAAAAGCCTGTGTGTACATTGACACAGACAAGTGTGTTTTGCCTACAGTCAAGCATGGTGGTGGGAGCGCGTTAGGAAAGTTTTAAAAGTTTATTGTGCGAGTGTCATAGCCTGGGGCTACATGAGTGCTGCCGGTGTAGTGTCACATTTTGCTGCCTATCACAGGATGCTGCGGAAGTGACGTTGTTGCGTACTGCGCATGCGCGATGCGTTCCAAACACTCGCGCCGTGCGTTCCAACATAGTTTCGGCAATACAGTTCAGCGAAACCATCACATAATGTTACGGAAGTGATGTTACACACAACACAAACACTGAGCCGTTCGTTACAACACTAATACTTCCCTTGTTACCTAGTAGGTTTTGCATTGCTGGGACTTGTAGTGCCTTATCCAGAGCTACATGCTTCAATGTTCAGTGTCCTCATCCTTATCCCCGAGCTTCAATGTTCAGTGTCCATCCTTATCCCCGTGCTTCAATGTTCAGTGTCCTCATCCCTATCCGCGAGCTTCAATGTTCAGTGTCCTCATCCCTATCCCCCTGCTTCAATGTTCAGTGTCCTCATCCCTATCCCCATGCTTCAATGTTCAGTGTCCTCATCCCTATCCCCATGCTTCAATGTTCAGTGTCCTCATCCCTATCCCCATGCTTCAATGTTCAGTGTCCTCATCCCTATCCGCGAGCTTCAATGTTCAGTGTCCTCATCCTTATCCCTGTGCTTCAATGTTCAGTGTCCATCCTTATCCCCGTGCTTCAATGTTCAGTGTCCTCATCCCTATCCGTGAGCTTCAATGTTCAGTGTCCTCATCCCTATCCGCGAGCTTCAATGTTCAGTGTCCTCATCCCTATCCGCGAGCTTCAATGTTCAGTGTCCATCCTTATCCCCGTGCTTCAATGTTCAGTGTCCATCCTTATCCCCGTGCTTCAATGTTCAGTGTCCTCATCCTCATCCCTATCCGCGAGCTTCAATGTTCAGTGTCCTCATCCTCATCCCTATCCCCCTGCTTCAATGTTCAGTGTCCTCATCCTTATCCCCAAACTTCAATGTTCAGTGTCCTCATCCCTATCCCCATGCTTCAATGTTCAGTGTCCTCATCCCTATCCGCGAGCTTCAATGTTCAGTGTCCTCATCCCTATCCGCGAGCTTCAATGTTCAGTGTCCTCATCCTTATCCCCCTGCTTCAATGAGGACACTGAACATGGAAGCATGGGGATAAGGATGAGGACACTGAACATGGAAGCATGGGGATAAGGATGAGGACACTGAACATTAAAGATCGGGGATAAGGATGAGGACACTGAACATTGAAGCACAGGGATAAGGATGAGGACACTGAACATTGAAGCTCGGGGATAAGGATGAGGACACTGAACATTGAAGCAGGGGGATAGGGATGAGGACACTGAACATTGAAGCTCGCGGATAGGGATGAGGACACTGAACATTGAAACATGGGGATAAGGATGGACACTGAACATTGAAGCTCGGGGATAAGGATGAGGACACTGAACATTGACGCATGGGGATAGGGATGAGGACACTGAACATTGAAGCATGGGGATAGGGATGAGGACACTGAACATTGAAGCTCGGGGATAAGGATGAGGACACTGAACATTGAAGCAGGGGGATAGGGATGAGGACACTGAACATTGAAGCATGTAGCTCAGGATAGGCACTACAAGTCCCAGCAATGCAAAACCTACTAGGTAACAAGGGAAGTATTAGTGTTGTAACGAACGGCCCAGTGTTTGTGTTGTGTGTAACATCACTTCCGTAACATTATGTGATGGTTTCGCTGAACTGTATTGCCGAAACTATGTTGGAACGCACGGCGCGAGTGTTTGGAGTGCATGCGCAGTACGCAACAACGTCACTTCCGCAGCATCCTGTGATAGGCAGCAAAATGTGACACTACACCGGCACTGGGGAGCTACAGTTCATTGAGGGAACCATGAATGCCAACATGTGATATACTGAAGCAGAGCATGATGCCTTCCGTTCGGAGACTGGGCCGCAAGGGCAGTAGTCCAACATAACGACCCCAAACACCTTCAAGACAACCACTGTCTTGCTAAAGAAGCTAAGGGTAAAGGTGATGGACTGTCCAAGCATGTCTCTAGACCTAAACCCTACTGAGCATCTGTGGGGCATCCTCAAACAGAAGGTAGAGGAGCGCACGGTCTCCAACATCCACCAGCTTCGTGATGCCATCATGGAGGAATGGAAAAAGGACTCCAGTGTCAACCTGTGAAGCTCTGGTGAACTCCATGCCCAAGAGGGTTAAGGCACTGCTGAAAAATAACTACGGCCACACAAAATATTGACACTTTGTGCCCAATGTGAACATTTTCACTTAGGGGTGTGCTCACTTTTGTGAGACAGCGAGTGTGTATAATACACACATATATACAGTCTGCACAGGGAACTGAACCCGAGACCCTAGTGCTTCAAGGCAGGAATGCAAAGAGCTCTGCTGCTGTACTGTCATATTGACACATCTATAACCAGTTAGACACGCACACAAAAAAAAAAAAGGCAAATGCCTCTTGCGCAGATATAATTACTAAAAGCAATACCACCGAGAAGCATGGGACTTATCCAGTCACATCACTGGCCTGTCATTAGCGGAGCCACATGGTGCCCGATCAATGATGCAGTTATCTCTCCATTACCACGGATCTGCCTTAGTTTCCTCCCCCTCCAATCAATTTTACTTAAAAAGCAAAAAAAAAAAAAAAAAAAAAAAAGAAAGAAATAAATAAAATGGAAATTAGGCCGTCTGGCTCTCCAAAGGATACATGCATTAGCGGAGTGCGCCTATTAAGGTCTTATGTTACGCGATACGTCAGCGGAGCACTAACAAGTAAAGGGACTTTTTCCAATTCCCTGGGAAGTGTGGGCAAATAAGCCACTGCAACAGGAGAGAGGTGGGTAAATGGCATTATTACATGGCTATCTAGCAAGCGACTGACATGCTGGGTTTCAAAGAGGGACTACAGCGAGCGTACTTTTTGAGCAAAAATTGAAAGACCAATTTTTGCCCATTTGTTGTTTTTGCCTGAAAATGGCCTAAAAGTGGTCCCTGGTGTTTCACACTAGTGCTCTATGGTGACAGAGCTAAGTACCGGCCATACCCACCACCACAAGTGTGCTCACACAGACCTGTAGAGCTAGAGAGGGAGCATGTCAGTAAATTAGAGTGCAAAGGGCAGTGTGGTCACATTCTAGACTGCACAGTCATATGAAGAGCCCATGACCATGGGTGAAAAACATGCTGTATTCAGATGCATAAAGCACCATTTTATTTATTTTTTTAACACGAATCTGAATGCAGCTGTCTTGAATTCTATGGGCCTGTTGATTACACACCATTAATGTTACATGTCAGTCCTGAATGGCCACATGCGTCCAAGCAACCAAGGATCCTAGGAAGCAGGAGCAACTTGCATACTAGCAACAAAGGAAGCCCAAGCATCTGGAGCCGCATGCGTCATAGCAACCAAGGGTGAAAGGAACATGGAGCCACATGCATGCCAGCAACTAGGGACGCCAAGAGGCCGGGGTTGAATGCAGCAGAGCAACCAAGGACAGTTCCATACACTATGCACATGTAAACAAAGCAAAAATCTAAAAAAGTTTGAATGCTACCGATTTTACTATACATGTGTTATACACATGAGCCAAAAGTTTTCAGCATTATCTAGGGTTGGGGTAGGCAACCCCTCGACCGCCGACAGGTGACTGGTAGCTCACAAGCGCGTTCCAGTGTTGCCCACCAGGTCTTCTACTGAGAGCTCCAGAGCAGTACAGGAGCGCAAACTCAATCCTAGGCTAGGGATCCAGCCCCCGCCCCTTGCATAGGTACTACTGGGTCAGGGAAAGCCTCCGGTGCTTGGGTGGGTTCATTCTCTAATGGCAAACATACCTGACCTCTTGCTCATGCCCACTGGCCCTCCTCCCCGATCCAAGAGGCCAGAGGGTGAAGCCAGGTGGGAAGGTGACATAGGATTACCGGCAACGCCGCACCCCAGTGATCTTTGATCTCTTCAATGTTGTCCATGTAGATCTCCATCTTTCAAAAAGGTTGCCTACCCCTGTCCTAGGCCAATCTGCATGCAAATACAGCCTCCCTGGAAATGCCCACTCCTCCTGACCGATCTCTAGCCATCAAAGTATTTTCAGATTTGCAATCCTCCCACCCCACTGCTTGCATCTGTAGTAGGGTTCTAGAGAGCAAGGTGATGTGATGTTTCAGGAGGCTACGTAAAGCACCTTGCTGACCTCTCCCACCAGCAATATTCTGCCTTGCACAGTGATGACTTTTATAATAAAAAAGGTACTGCAAGTAATGAAAAGGGTTTATTAAAAAGGGGGGAAAAATATAAGAAAATTAAACTTCAGATAGCAATTGGATATAAAGGGCAGAGCCATGACAATGAACACCGACTTTGAAAGTAAATTTTCTTTAGTAATTCACAAGGTTTCAAGCCTTTTCATTTTTAGAAGGCTTAGTATTAGTATTTCAACAAAAAGGAGAAGGAGTATTTTTTTTGTACAATACATCACTCAGTTTTGGGTTTACTTATACTTTTAAAAAAACATTGCTTTATCAAAGGTGGTCACACAAATGAAAGCCCTGGTCTATCAAGGACCCTGATGGAATGAAGATGGGCAATTGTTTTCACAAGAGGATCGGTCACTATGCCCCCAAATAGGCAAGTGGTGTGGCCTTTAATACACAGATGTTCTAGATCAGCGACAGTATAATTAATGAAGCCTTTGAATCGGCATGACAACTAGCTTTTTTAAATCCAGCAATGGCAGACTAGAAAATTCTCAGCACACTGAGGACTAAAAACACTAGAGGGCGAAATGGTTCACTTGGACTCCCTTAGGTGAATATGGCATTTACCCAGAAGGCTCTCCTCCCTCTGGAGAGGCTTATTGGAATATACAGAGTCTTCTGTGCATAGAACCCTTTCTCTCCCTTATTCCCCCTGCATCTCCTCCCGTTTCCCAGGGGATATTTTATCAGCTCGCCCCAGTTTGGAAATCCATTTGCCACGGACAGTGGCTTAGAGCTCGGCACGGGAACCCCAACTGAGCATGTGCGTCGGGGATTGAAATACCAGAGCGCTTTGTAATCATAAACCCTACATTGTCCTTACATGCCTTCATCTACCACACGGCAAAACGCCAGATAAACTCTCGGGTCAACGCAATTAACGTCAACACAGGAAAAAAGAAAAAAAAAAAAAGAAGAAAAACACATGAAATCAAACAGTATAACTAACCCCAGACTGCATGAAACATGCATATAACACAGATTAAATGGTTTTCTTTACATGGTGAGGGAATAAGGATGGGAGTTAAGAAAACCACAACTGCGCATTGGAAAAAAAAAACAAAGTACACAAAAAAGAACCAATAAGCAGAATATGGCATTTGATGCAATGCCTTTATGCAGTGAAATACTATTAAAAAAAATAAAAAACCACCACTGATTCACAACAGGAAAAGCCAATCCAATGTCCCTAACACACCCCTGTACAATTTCCTACTGTCAAAAAAGTAGACAAATACTGAACTATTTGGGTGGCTTCCAGTAGTTCTATAGCCGACTATACACCAGTAGAATTTTGTTCAAAATTTTCAGGTGTAGGATTGTTCATTACATTTTCTTATTAGTGGGGTCATGAGGATGTTTGTTTTTGACCAGTGACTAGAAAATTGAAAGGAGCAGGACGGATTTTTTTTAACCAAAAAATTGAATAGCGTATATGGTTTACATTCAGAAAAGTCGCTTGCTGTGGGGGCACTGAACAGGAGGGAGGGCCCAGGATCACAGAAGAGGGACACAAGAAGAGGAGGATCGGGGCTGCTCTGTGCAAATCCACTGCAACAGAGCAGGTAAGTATAATATAACATTTGATATTTTTACAGGGGAAAAAAAAAAACAGACTTTACATTCACTAACTTGTTTGGACAGTGGTGTGGGACAACTCAAGTCACCTGTATATAGTCCTGACTAATCCTACTGAACACATTTGGGATGAATTGAACGCCTGTACAGGGGCCTGACCTATAACCCTACTGAACACATTTGGAATGAACTGGAATGCCGTTTGTGGGCCACGTCTTTTCATCCAACATCAGTATCTGACCTCACAAATGGGCACAAATTCCCACAGACACTCCAAAATCTTGTTGCCACCCTTCCCAGGCGAGCGGAGGCTGTTAGAGCTGCAAGGAAGGCCAAAATTCATATAAATGCTTTGGAAAGAGATGTAAACAAGCGCTTATAAGTATGATGGTCAGGTCGCTGTGAAATTTTGGTCATATAGTGTATGTAGAGTGAGTTATGGTCTTGTGAATAAACTCAGTCAATTTATTTCCAAGTTAGGCTCAGAGCAATCATTTTAATAGTCAGATGTTTTGATGCAATTGTTTTGTAATAACTCTTACATTAAGTTTTTGCATGATCAAACCAAAGTAGAAAACGGTGAGATGGGCTGGAATATTACATTTGTTCCCAAACCGCACAACGATAGATTTGGAAACAGCCAACTTATTTGACTCTTTCCAATAGGTTGTGTACAATGAGCGAGATGCGCGTTTACCAGCTGCAATTATTATTGGATTGGATGGTTGATCAGACAAACTATTGATATGGCCAGCATCACCTTCACATTTAAATATACTTTTTTTTTAATAAAATTGCAAAACCTTTATGTAGGAGGACCTGAGAAAACAGTTTTGTTTTTTTTGTAAACACACACACACAGTCAGGAAGTACTTACACAGTGAGGGTCCGTGAAGCACTTCACAGTTCGGACAGTGATAGAGATCTATATCGGCTGCCTGGTGCTCCTCAACTTTTACGCAGCTGCGGAGGGGAAAAATGGAAACCATTAGTGACCCAATAAATACAAAGCTACAGGAAAGATGGTCAATAAAATATATACTTTTGTTAGAGACTATTTCTAGGTGTTCACTGGAGCTCAAGAATTAATGCATATAAACTGACAACCCAACACAAAGTGCATCCAAACCCCAGAACAAAAATAAAGTAAATGCAACTTAGCCATCCATAGATGTGGTGGCTACATTTTTTTTTGGTCTTTTCAGGCTCCCCCCCCCCTTTCATCTATTGGTCCTGCCAGTAACACTTTCTGCCTTAGGACAAGAGACAAAAAAAATAAAAAATAAAAATAAAAAAAGATTACAGCATGCCCCCCCCCGGACCAGCCATTTGGAGGTGTTCTGTAGATCACAAAGACAGCTAGGTACAATAAGAGTAGAGTACAGCACAGCCAGGGACCGCAAGAAGTTATCGGCTTACAAAATGTGTGTGTTTAAAACATAAGGCATGACACATGGTTATTGGACAACCTCTGTAGTCTGAGAGCTGACACTTACAATGAAGAAACTACATATCCCACAATTCCCAGGTCACTCAGTCTAGTGTTATGCAGTTGAAAGCTAAAACGGTAAATAGATCTGACACAAACAGAGCAATTTACAGACCTCCATGCTGGAAGAAATGTGTTTTCATTGCATCAGCATATCCACATTTGTGATGCAACAGAGGAATTAGAAAAGCATGGACTGGGCACGGAAAGACCCAGAACAGAATGTTGCATATCATTTTAATGAATACTGACAAGCTAGATGAATACATGGACATAAGGGAATTGGCCATAAAACTACAAAAATTGCAGCAACATGTGATGTGAGCCCATCATTACAAGGTAAAAATCACACCGATACTGCTTTTGAACATTTACCCATATGAGGCGAGATGCATACATGCAGCTTGTAGTGGCCTTTTAAATCTCCCCTGCCTAATAATTTGAATGAGGCAAACATCAGGCAGCAGTGGACAGACATGTAAAATAGTGTGTAATCAAGGGCAGCGGTGAACGCTTAAACACTTTTGGTTTACATGTCAGCCCTGAATGGGTCATTCAGGAAGCACTGGCACATGGGCAGAATGACAGAAGGGTCCACTAAGCTCCAAGCATGTAAAGCAGGGATATGCAATTAGCAGACCTCCAGCAAGTCCCATCATACCTCTGCCTCTGGGTGCCCTGCTTGTGGCTGTCAGGGTCTTGCTATGCCTTATGGTACTTGTAGTTCTTCTGGGAGGTCCACTAATTGCATATCCCTGATGTAAAGGTTAGTGCAAATATGTACATGCATACAGCAATAAAATACAGTCCAAACGCAGGTCTGTGAACTCAGATTTCTCTAGTTTTGGTTTACGCAGTTATTAACAGCTATGGACCAAAGTGGAGCAGTGTGCATGGACCCATAGAATAAAAAAGTACTGCTGCCTTCAGATCCATATAAAAATTAGATGTTAATACAGTAAATTGGCAGAAGAGCCCTTATTCTTGACACTGTATTCACACTCGTCACTACGTTTCTGCCTACAATTTGAAAACTCTAAAATCGTGCATTGGGTCATTTTAATGGCACATAAAAATGTGATGCAGCTCTGCCGCGATTGTCGCATGGTAAAGCATGCTGCAACCGTGGCTAACCGCATCACGCTAAGCTTGCCTGAAAGAAGCTCCTGATCCCTTTATGGGTGACAAGCTTCATGTGATGCAATTTATTGTGCGACAATGGAGGCAGAATCATGTTTATGTGCCATTAAAATGAACGACATCTGAAATTTACGTTGTTGCGATTTATCATTTTAGCAGAGCGTTTTGAAATCAAGGGCAGAATTGCAGCAATTCAAAATGCCCAGGTGTGAATGCAATCTTAAAGTGACTGTTGGGTTTCTTTTTTGTTTGTTTTTTATCAAAACGTCTACAAACATGCCTATAATTACCTGCTCTGTGCAATGGTTTTAAACAGAGCAGCCCCTATACTGTTCTGGGGTCCTCCGCCAGCACTCCAGGGCCCTCCCCTTCACCAGGTGCCCCCCCCCCTCGGAAAGCTGCTTTCAATGGGGGCACCCATGCGTACACGCTCCAGTGTCCGGCTGCTGCATTCATTGACAGACAGAACTTGGCCCCGCCCACCACAGCTTTTAATTGAAAGCAGCGGGAGCCAATGTCTCTTGGTGATATCAACCGGTCCAATGAGTAGAGCGACAACAGCTGGAGATGCTGCACTCAGGCACATCGCTGGATCAGATCGGGCTCACAAAAAAATAAATAAAAAAAAATAAAAGGGGGGGGGGGGGGGGGGAGGAGCTGCAGCTAAGGTGATTTTTCGCCTTAAAGCGGAGCTGCTGACTTTAACATACATTTATCTGTCCTACGTTCCAGCGATGTGGGCATCCGGCGCCTCGCTCCTCTCCCCCTCCTCTCCACGGCACCTTCATAGCAACTGTGGGCATGCGGCCAGGCACGCACTGCGCTTGTGCGAGTTGCGCTGCATGCCATTGGCCAGACAATATTCCGGGACCTGTGATGTGTCCCAGAAGATTGCTGGCAGGGAGGGGCCACCTAGGCAGCCGTGAAGAGGAAGGAGGATGTGGCTCAGGGAGTCCCACTAAAAAGAAGGCACCCACTTCCCCCCACATAAGGGGGCGAGGAGAGCTTAAAGCGGAAGTTCCACTTTTGGGTGGAATTCCACTTTAATGTATAGACTGTATTAAAAGGAGAAAAACATTAAGGCATTACAACCACTTTAAAGCTGATCTCCAGACAGTATTCATTTTTTGTTGATTAGTACAAGCAGTGTAGTATCAGAATTAGAACTGGCACTGCCTTTCTCTGTACGGCAGTGCTGGCGTATAAGGGTCCTTTCACACTTGCGGACCAGTAAGATCCACCTGTCGGTTTTTGTTCAGGTGGACCTGAACGGTCGCTCTATACATCTCTATGGAGCGACAGATGTCAGCAGTGACATGTCTGCTGACATCCAATCTGCCCCGCTAAATCCAGGCGGACGGAAACCCTAATTTCCATCCGTCTGGCGGATCGGATGAAAAAAAAAACAGACAGGCAGTCCATTTTCATGTGATCCCCCCCATAGAGGAGAGCAGAGATCTGACAGGTCCGTTTCTGCACAGTGTGCAGACATAGACTTGTTATCCACTGGCTCAGCAGGGATCAACAGAGCGATCCTTGCTGAGCAAGCGGATGGCTGAATACAGATCTGCACATGTGAAAGGGGCCTAAAGACTGCTCTCACACCCGAGTATCGTTTTCAGGCAGAAAGTCGCGTGTTTTTGCCATGATTTTGTACAGGTGAAATAGTCACCAATGTAAAAAGCAGAAAATGACCAAATCTGTCCGAATTGAGCTCCAAAAAAATGATCCAGAACTTTGAGCTTCAGGCGATTTGGAGTGGAGATGTGAACCATCTCCATAGAGAATAGATTTTTTTTTTCTCTCCTACGGCGTTTTGGCACCTCAGGCTTCAAACTACAAGACACTGAGTGAATGGGGCCTAAGAGAAAGAAGCCACAGGAGGAGCCAATCAGTTGATGTACTGACAAATGGCATGCTGATAGGAAGAGAAAGCAGAGTGCCAAGACAAATGAATGCGTTGCTTGTTCTTTCACTGTCCAGTCACAGGCTAGGGTGGGGTGTGTCCAGGGTGACCCAGGCTTAGCGGAAGCAATAAATGACACTGCAACAAAGAAGTGCTGCTGGGGAAAGCGCCAGATTGAAGAAGAGTATTGCAGTAAAGGCTTTTTTATTTTTCCTTTATTTAGGCCATCATTTCATTTTTCATAATTTTGACCTGCTTTAAATGAGCATAACTTGGTCCAGCTACAAAAATAGCACATCGTCTCCTGCACGACAAAAGGTGGAGGACATTTATTCTATCACAAAAGCATCAGAAAGGGAGACGTAGCCAGGGGAAAGCCGATGCCTGTATTAGGCGAGGAATGGCTGGGACAGCTCCATTTTGTCTTTGATCTTAATTACAGGAAGCAGTCTTCACAATGTAATTAGGGCAATTCCCGTTAAAGAAAAGGAAAAGCCGTGCAGACGGTACACTGTATCACTGAAGCCTTTCAAGCACTACAGACTGAGGGAGGAGGACAATGAGATCGGCATTGTGCTATACTGCTGGGGAACTGGAGCACAATTACAGCACTCGCTGCTAACAGCATGGGAGATTTTATTCCACTCATTCATACAAAAGCTGGGATACTCTACAGCCCTTTAAAAACAAATGATCAGCCATTCACATTGGTCCTGGTTGCTAATGGAGCTTACAATATAATGGCCCTGCCAGTCTAACATGCTTGAAGTGGATGCAAATCCTATCACTAAACTTTTATAGACTCCTTGGCACATTAACGTTAATTTTTTAGTAATTTTGCATTAATATACTACTTGGAGATCCATTCGATTAAAGTGAAAATTCAGGCTAACTAAGCCTAAACCTACGCCCATTCCATCTACCCTGTAAAAGAGAGACGTCTAAGTGAATTATGCATGAACACATTTATGAATGTCCCCCTTAGCGAGTCTCTTTAAGGTCCTTGTGAAGGCACTTCCTGTGATAGGGAGACCGTGCTCTGGGTCTGTCTCCCAGTTCCTGAACTGTCACATATAGTCTTATAGAAGCACAAGTGGGCGTGTTGATGCCCATTACCTTCCACCAACAGGACACCCTGAATAATGACACGCAGCTGCAAAGAGGTTGCAGGAGATCAGTAGAACAGAGATGCTAAAAATGGTGAAAACAAAAGGCAAAGTATTCATCATACAAATTCTAAAAATATATGCACTACATCTCTGCAATACATGAACACTTCCCCAGATTTTATACCATTTAACCACTTGCCGACCGCCGCACGACGATGTACGTCGACAGAATGGCACGGGCAGGCATAAGGGTCGGTATTAGTTCGGGAGCGATCCCGGACGAGGGGACGGCCATTCATTCATGGCCACCCCCTCGCGATCGCTCCCGACGAATGAAAATGTCCCGTGACATCACTTCCTCTCCTGTAATGTAAACACAGGAGAGGAAGTGATGTATTCTCTCCTCCGTGTCAGTATTTTTCGTTCCGGCACCGAGGAGAGAGCATCGGTGAGTTGCACAAGCACTACACTACACAGTAGAACATGCCAGGCACACTCACACCCCCCCTTTACCCCCCGATCACCCCCCAATTACCCCTGCCCCCCCAGTCACAGTGACACCAATTGCTTTTTTTTTTTTGCATTGGTGTCATTTGTGACTGTAATAACTGTTAGGGCAGTTAGGGTTAGCCCCCTTTAGTTCTAATGTGCCCCCCTAACCCCCCCAATAAAGGTTTAACCCCGTGATCACCCCCCCTCGCCAGTGTCACTAAGGCTGGGTTCACATTGCAGCGGTTTATGAGAACGGATGTGATTCGCACCGCACATCGCATCCGATCTCTGTGCGATTCGAGTTCAGCCATACAGATAGTATGGCTGAATTCGTGTCGCACCCGCCGCAAATTCGCACGGGACCCTTTTTTTGGCCCGCAGCAGAATCGGATCGCATGGGTGTTCACACCATGCGATCCGAGTTTGCAGATCGCACTGCGATATGTGAACTGATCTGGGGGTGTCATTAACATTTCACTGACACTCCCAGCAGTTCGCATAGGGCAGTGTGAACTGCCGCCGGGAGGCATGCGATGCGGGAACCCGCCGCGGATTCATGGCGTTCCCGCATCGCTCCAATGTGAACCCAGCCTAATAAGCGATCATTTTTCTGATCGCTGTATTAGTGTCACAGGTGACGCTAGTTAGGCAGGTAGGTATTTAGGTTCGCCGCAGCTTTTTATAGCGCCAGGGACCCCCATATACTACCGCATAAAGCCCCCTGATTTCCCCCTAGTTAACCCTTTCACCAGTGATCACCATATAACTGTTACAGGTGACGCTGGTTGGTTAGTTATTTTTTTATAGTTTCAGGGCACCCGCCATTTATTACCTAATAAAGGTTTAACCCCCTGATCACCCGGCGGGTGTCATTTGTGACTGTAATAACTGTTAGGGCAGTTAGGGTTAGCCCCCTTTAGTTCTAAGGTACCCCCCTAACCCCCCCCAATAAAGGTTTAACCCCGTGATCACCCCCCGTCGCCAGTGTCGCTAAGGCTGGGTTCACATTGCAGCGGTTTATGAGAACGGATGTGATTCGCACCGCACTGCAGTGCAAATCGCATCCGATCTCTGTGCGATTTGAGTTCAGCCATACAGATAGTATAGCTGAATTCATGTCGCACCCGCCGCAAACTCGCACGGGACCCTTTTTTGGTCCGCAGCAGAATCGGATCGCATGGGTGTTCACACCATGCGATCCGAGTTTGCAGATCGCACTGCGATATGCGAACTGATCTGGGGGTGTCATTAACATTTCACTGACACTCCCAGCAGTTCGCATAGGGCAGTGTGAACTGCCGCCGGGAGGCATGTGATGCGGGAACCCGCCGCGCATTCGTGGCGTTCCCACATCGCTCCAGTGTGAACCCAGCCTAATAAGCGATCGTTTTTCTGATCACTGTATTAGTGTCACAGGTGACGCTAGTTAGGCAGGTAGGTATTTAGGTTCGCCGCAGCTTTTTATAGCGCCAGGGACCCCCATATACTACCGCATAAAGCCCCCTGATTGCCCCCTAGTTAACCCTTTCACCAGTGATCACCATATAACTGTTACAGGTGACGCTGGTCGGTTAGTTATTTTTTTTATAGTTTCAGGGCACCCGCCATTTATTACCTAGTCTCACTAGTGTACCCCTAAATTTAGGGGTGTCTACTTTCCAAAATGGGGTCATTTGGGGGGGGGGGTTTGTGCCATCTTGGCATTTTATGGCCTTCAAAACTGTAACGCCCTTAGAAAGCCTGAAGGCGGTGCTTGGTTTTCGGGGCCCCGTACGCGGCTAGGCTCCCAAAAAGTCCCACATATGTGGTATCCCCGTACTCAGGAGAAGCAGCAGAATTTATTTTGGGGTGTCATTTCACATATGCCCATGGCATGCGTGAGCAATATATCATTTAGTGACAACTTTGTGAAAAAAAAAAAAAAAAAAGTTTGTAATTTTCCCGCAACTTGTGGCAAAATATAAAATATTCCATGGACTCAACATGCCTCTCAGCAAATAGCTTGGGGTGTCTACTTTCTAAAATGGGGTCATTTGTGGGGGTTTTGTGCCATCTTGGCATTTTATGGCCTTCAAAACTGTAATAGGTAGTGAGGAGTGAAGTCAAATATTTACGCCCTTAGAAAACCTGAAGGCGGTTCTTGGTTTTCGGGGCCCCGTACGTGGCTAGACTCCCAAAAAGTCCCACATATGTGGTATCCCCGTACTCAGGAGAAGCAGCAGAATTTATTTTGGGGTGTCATTTCACATATGCCCATAGCATGTGTGAGCAATATATCATTTAGTGACAACTTTGTGTAAAAAAAAAAAAAAAAAAAAATATTTTTTGTCATTATTCAATCGCTTGAGGCAAAAAAATAAAATATTCAATGGGCTCAACATGCCACTTATCAATTTCCTTAGGGTGTCTACTTTCCAAAATGGGGTCATTTGGGGGGGGGTTTGTACTGCCCTGCCATTTTAGCACCTCAAGAAATGAGATAGGCAGTCGTAAACTAAAAGCTGCGTAAATTCCAGAAAACGTACCTTAGTTTGTAGATGTGACAACTTTTGCGCAAACCAATAAATATACAATTATTGACTTTTTTTTTACCAAAGACATGTGGCTGAATACATTTTGGCCTAAATGTATGACTAAAATTGAGTTTATTGGATTTTTCTAATAACAAAAAGTAGAAAATATTTTTTCAAAATTTGCGGTCTTTTTACGTTTATATCGCAAAAAATAAAAATCGCTGAGGCAATCAAATACCATCAAAAGAAAGCTCTATTTGTGGGAAGAAAAGGACGCAAATTTTGTTTGGGTACAACATTGCATGACCGCGCAATTACCAGTTAAAGCAGCGCAGTGCCAAATTGTAAAAAGACCTCTGGTCATTTACCAGCAAAATGGTCCGGTCTGAAGGTGGTTAACCACTTTCAGACCGGACCATTTTGCTGGTAAATGACCAGAGGTCTTTTTACACTTTGGCACTGCGCTGCTTTAACTGGTAATTGCGCGGTCATGCAATGTTGTACCCAAACAAAATTTGCGTCCTTTTCTTCCCACAAATAGAGCTTTCTTTTGATGGTATTTGATTGCCTCTGCGATTTTTATTTTTTGCGATATAAACGTAAAAAGACCGCAAATTTTGAAAAAAAATGATATTTTCTACTTTTTGTTATTAGAAAAATCCAATAAACTCAATTTTAGTCATACATTTAGGCCAAAATGTATTCAGCCACATGTCTTTGGTAAAAAAAAAGTCAATAATTGTATATTTATTGGTTTGCGCAAAAGTTGTCACATCTACAAACTAAGGTACGTTTTCTGGAATTTACGCAGCTTTTAGTTTACGACTGCCTATCTCATTTCTTGAGGTGCTAAAATGACAGGGCAGTACAAAACCCCCCCAAATGACCCCATTTTGGAAAGTAGACCCCCTAAGGAAATTGATAAGAGGCATGTTGAGCCCATTGAATATTTTATTTTTTTGCCTCAAGCGATTGAATAATGACAAAAAAAAAATTTTTTTTTTTTTTTTTACACAAAGTTGTCACTAAATGATATATTGCTCACACATGCTATGGGCGTATGTGAAATGACACCCCAAAATAAATTCTGCTGCTTCTCCTGAGTACGGGGATACCACATATGTGGGACTTTTTGGGAGCCTAGCCGCGTACAGGGCCCCGAAAACCAAGCACCGCCTTCAGGCTTTCTAAGGGCGTAAATTTTTGATTTCACGCCTCACTACCTATTACAGTTTTGAAGGCCATAAAATGCCAAGATGGCACAAAACCCCCACAAATGACCCCATTTTAGAAAGTAGACACCCCAAGCTATTTGCTGAGAGGCATGTTGAGTCCATGGAATATTTTATATTTTGCCACAAGTTGCGGGAAAATTACAAACTTTTTTTTTTTTTTTTTTTTTTTCACAAAGTTGTCACTAAATGATATATTGCTCATGCATGCCATGGGCATATGTGAAATGACACCCCAAAATAAATTCTGCTGCTTCTCCTGAGTACGGGGATACCACATATGTGGGACTTTTTGGGAGCCTAGCCGCGTACGGGGCCCCGAAAACCAAGCACCGCCTTCAGGCTTTCTAAGGGCGTAATTTTTTGAGTTCACTTCTCACTACCTATTACAGTTTTGAAGGCCATAAAATGCCAAGATGGCACAAAACCCCCACAAATGACCCCATTTTAGAAAGTAGACACCCCAAGCTATTTGCTGAGAGGCATGTTGAGTCCATGGAATATTTTATATTTTGCCACAAGTTGCGGGAAAATTACAAACTTTTTTTTTTTTTTTTTTTTTTCACAAAGTTGTCACTAAATGATATATTGCTCATGCATGCCATGGGCATATGTGAAATGACACCCCAAAATAAATTCTGCTGCTTCTCCTGAGTACGGGGATACCACATATGTGGGACTTTTTGGGAGCCTAGCCGCGTACGGGGCCCCGAAAACCAAGCACCGCCTTCAGGCTTTCTAAGGGCGTAATTTTTTGAGTTCACTTCTCACTACCTATTACAGTTTTGAAGGCCATAAAATGCCAAGATGGCACAAAACCCCCACAAATGACCCCATTTTAGAAAGTAGACACCCCAAGCTATTTGCTGAGAGGCATGTTGAGTCCATGGAATATTTTATATTTTGCCACAAGTTGCGGGAAAATTACAAACTTTTTTTTTTTTTCACAAAGTTGTCACTAAATGATATATTGCTCACGCATGCCATGGGCATATGTGAAATGACACCCCAAAATAAATTCTGCTGCTTCTCCTGAGTACGGGGATACCACATATGTGGGACTTTTTGGGAGCCTAGCCGCGTACGGGGCCCCAAAAACCAAGCACCGCCTTCAGGCTTTCTAAGGGCGTTACAGTTTTGAAGGCCATAAAATGCCAAGATGGCACAAACCCCCCCCCCCAAATGACCCCATTTTAGAAAGTAGACACCCCTAAATTTAGGGGTACACTAGTGAGACTAGGTAATAAATGGCGGGTGCCCTGAAACTATAAAAAAATAACTAACCAACCAGCGTCACCTGTAACAGTTATATGGTGATCACTGGTGAAAGGGTTAACTAGGGGGCAATCAGGGGGCTTTATGCGGTAGTATATGGGGGTCCCTGGCGCTATAAAAAGCTGCGGCGAACCTAAATACCTACCTGCCTAACTAGCGTCACCTGTGACACTAATACAGCGATCAGAAAAACGATCGCTTATTAGGCTGGGTTCACACTGGAGCGATGCGGGAACGCCACGAATGCGCGGCGGGTTCCCGCATCGCATGCCTCCCGGCGGCAGTTCACACTGCCCTATGCGAACTGCTGGGAGTGTCAGTGAAATGTTAATGACACCCCCAGATCAGTTCGCATATCGCAGTGCGATCTGCAAACTTGGATCGCATGGTGTGAACACCCATGCGATCCGATTCTGCTGCGGACCAAAAAAAGGGTCCCGTGCGAGTTTGCGGCGGGTGCGGCGGGTGCGACACGAATTCAGCCATACTATCTGTATAGCTGAACTCGAATCGCACAGAGATCGGATGTGATTTGCACTGCAGTGCGGTGCGAATCACATCCGTTCTCATAAACCGCTGCAATGTGAACCCAGCCTTAGTGACACTGGCGACGGGGGGTGATCACGGGGTTAAACCTTTATTGGGGGGGTTAGGGGGGTACCTTAGAACTAAAGGGGGCTAACCCTAACTGCCCTAACAGTTATTAGTCACAAATGACACCTGCCGGGTGATCAGGGGGTTAAACCTTTATTAGGTAATAAATGGCGGGTGCCCTGAAACTATAAAAAAATAACTAACCAACCAGCGTCACCTGTAACAGTTATATGGTGATCACTGGTGAAAGGGTTAACTAGGGGGCAATCAGGGGGCTTTATGCGGTAGTATATGGGGGTCCCTAGCGCTATAAAAAGCTGCGGCGAACCTAAATACCTACCTGCCTAACTAGCGTCACCTGTGACACTAATACGGCGATCAGAAAAATGATCGCTTATTAGGCTGGGTTCACACTGGAGCGATGCGGGAACGCCGCGAATCCGCGGCGGGTTCCCGCATCGCATGCCTCCAGGCGGCAGTTCACACTGCCCTATGCGAACTGCTGGGAGTGTCAGTGAAATGTTACTGACACCCCCAGATCAGTTCGCATATCGCAGTGCGATCTGCAAACTCGGATCGCATGGTGTGAACACCCATGCGATCCGATTCTGCTGCGGGCCAAAAAAAGGGTCCCGTGCGAATTTGCGGCGGGTGCGGCGGGTGTGGCGGGTGCGGCGAATGGCTGAACTCGAATCGCACAGAGATCGGATGTGATTTGCACTGCAGTGCGGTGCGAATCACATTCGTTCTCATAAACCGCTGCAATGTGAACCCAGCCTTAGTGACACTGGCGACGGGGGGTGATCACGGGGTTAAACCTTTATTGGGGGGGTTAGGGGGGTACATTAGAACTAAAGGGGGCTAACCCTAACTGCCCTAACAGTTATTACAGTCACAAATGACACCAATGCAAAAAAAAAAAAAAAAAATGACATTGGTGTCACTGTGACTGGGGGGGCAGGGGTAATTGGGGGGGTGATCGGGGGGTAAAGGGGGGGTGTGAGTGTGCCTGGCATGTTCTACTGTGTGTGGGATGTGTTGGTGCAACTCACTGATCCGCTCTCCTCCGTGTCGGAACGAAAAATACCGACACGGAGGAGAGAATACATCACTTCCTCTCCTGTGTTTACATTACAGGAGAGGAAGTGATGTCACCGAGGATTTCCATTCGTCGGGAGCGATCGCGAGGGGGTGGCCATGAATGAATGGCCGTCCCCTCGTCCGGGATCGCTCCCGAACGAAAACCGACCGCCGCAGGCACCGGGCGGGGGCCCGATCGGGCCCCCGACCCGCGGGAGGCAAATCACGTACATGTACGTGCTTATGCCTGCCCGTGCCATTCTGCCGACGTACATCGGCGTGAGGCGGTCGGCAAGTGGTTAAAGACTTCACAAGAAAAAAAAATAATACCTGCTGATATTTTAGACATGAACCCCACGCCTAAAGCTGGCCATAAATGGGTTGTATTTTTTGTTCAGCCAGTGGTCTTAAATAAAAATAAAAAACCCAACCTACAGATTCCTCGATCCACACAAACGCAGGTACATGAAAGAATCCCCAACAGGACATTGTATGCCGACAACAGGACCTGGCATTGTCAGATGCAGTTGCAGCCGCGGACTGTCAAAAGTTTTCCAATGTGATCTGATTGGCTTGCGTCAAACAGGGATCCTGCTGAACTGGCCCGATTTCAAACCATCTATGACCAAATATAGTCCTGCTCTAATCTGGTAACAGTTTGGGGACTGAGTGGTGTCAGCCCTGCTCAGCTGTCTTTTGTTAAACTTTTGTTAAACTGCTCAACCATGCCCACTCTTCTCTTCACAAAATAAACAGCAGACACCAATTATTACATAGTCCTAGGAGGAGAGTTATGGCAACTGCTCTACTTGAGATAACATAGGAAGTGTGCACAGGACAATAGACAGCTCTGAATCTCTGACATGATCATTTCTGACAGGTATTTTTTTTATGGCAATTAATTTAAACAATGTATATTGAACAGACCAAAAGAAAGCAAATAAGAATTGCAAGCGGTTTGGAGCTACAAAGTCAGAAGAATGAGTTTTCTGAAAGAGAAAAGCCATGTCGCAGCTCTCCACACCTCTTTTCATCAAGTATTTCCCCTGCAGAGGCAGAAAATAACCACACAGCTTTAATGTACGTTATGTATATTTGATTTACTACTAGAAGGTTTTAAATCTGATCAATTTATCAGGTTAAGAGCAGCATATTCATTATATTATATATGCAATCAGCTGGAAAATGGGAACTGTTGTGTGGATTTTTGTAGAAGTATGTAGAAAATAAAAAATACAGACCTGGAATTGTCCTTTAAGTCCTTTTCATAAGGCAATAAAAGGAATATTGAACCAAGTTCTGTAATTCCATCTCTATATCACAGTCACCACCAAGGTAACAGGTAAACAGCTGTCGCCATGGAAACAGAAGATGTTGGGGGTCGCAAGACAGGTTACATTTTACTCCACAACGTGAGAAGGGAAAATAGGCTTTCATCAAATGTCAGGTGTTTTACACGTGTGTGCACTACCATGATGCTCTGTGGCGTGAATGGATCATTGTGAAATCTACCATCTTTCAGATATCAACTTCAAAATGAGAAATTTTTGCTTAAAAATAGGGGGATGTCATTTGGGTTTGGTGGATCACTGAAAGCAAGTTAGGAGTAATATTAAATTCACCATAAAAAGAACATGGCTCAAATTACCACCATAATAGTGGTATGATCAGTGTTCACATACTAGAACACAACAGTGTTAATTATATATAAAGAGATACAGTAATTATCCCAAGTCCATATATGTGAAAATAATAAGCGACAATGCCATTTGTATAATAATAATTTTACAAATATGGACTTGGGATAATTCTAAGTGACGATCCTTTTCATTAATACAATCCATCCTATAGGTAGGTCAAATAGGCTCTTCAAGGTAACAAGAAATCAATGTGTAATATTAAACACAGCACTCCTGTCTCCCTTCTGTATTTGCTGGTTCATACTTAAAGTGATTGAAAAAAGGTAAAAGGTTCTGTCTCTGCATTAAAGGGGTTGTAAATAAACATGTCATACTTACCTCCACTGTGCAGTTCATTTTGAAAAGAGTGGCCCCAATCCACCTGTTCTGGGGTCCCCCAGCAGTGCTATCAGCTCCTCCCCGCATTGGTAAACCCCCTAGGGGTTGGGTTACCGCAAGGGCGCACTCCCGAGTCCGGCTTTTGTGGCCATAGACACAGAATGCGGGTCTCTGCCCCAGCGCCTGCGTCATTGGATTGGAATGACAGCAGTGGGAGCCAATGTGGGAACGAACGGGCTCAGGAGAATAAAATGGGGGGCTGGTTGGTGTCAGAAGTTATTTCACCTTAATGCATAGGATGCATTAAAGGGGTTGTAAAGGTAAATGTTTTTTCACCTTAATGCATTCTATGCATTAAGGTGAAAAAAACATCTGACAATGCCGGTGTTCTGGCGTATAGAGTCCGGGCATCACAGTGTCCACTCCGTATGCGCAGTACGGAGCAGACGAAGCTTCGGAAAATCTCCGAAGCTGAACGGCGCCTGCGCCGTGAGTGTAGGTGGTAGCCCCACCATCCAAGCGGACAGGGGGGTGTGAATTTTAGAGGGCCCCTCGCGGGCGAGCTTCGCTCGCCACGCTTCGGGCTCGGCCTCGCTGCGCTCGGCTCTTTTTTATTCTAACTCCATGTCCACTTGGATAGTGGGGATAGAACCTGGACTCACGGCGCAGGCGCCGTGAGTCCAGGTTCTATCCCCACTATCCAAGTGGACATGGAGTTAGAATAAAAAAGAGCCGAGCGAAGCTCGCCCGCGAGGGGCCCTCTAAAATTCACAACCCTATGTCCGCTTGGATGGTGGGGCTACCACCTACACTCACGGCGCAGGCGCCGTTCAGCTTCGGAGATTTTCCGAAGCTTCGTCTGCTCCGTACTGCGCATACGGAGTGGACACTGTGATGCCCGGACTCTATACACCAGAACACCGGCATTGTCAGATGTTTTTTTCACCTTAATGCATAGAATGCATTAAGGTAAAAAAACATTTACCAGGGGACACTATCTGATGGAGGACGCTATTTGACAAGACACCGGCACCCCCAGCCCCCTGTTTTACTTACCTGACCCCTCGAAAATCCCGCGCTCGTCCCCCGACGTCCTTTCCACCGTTCAGCCTGGCCGCTGATTGGCTGGAATGGATGGATGGAAAGCAGCGCAGCCATTGGCTCGCGCTGCTGTCAATCACATCCACTGACGCGGAGCGCCGGGCCGTGTGATACAGCGAGTGGCTATAGCCGCCGGTGTCTTGTCATATAAGGTCCCCCATCCGATAGTGTCCGCTGTGTACTGCGCACGTGCAGTATACAGCTACACAGATTCCGAAAATTGCCGAGGATGAACGGCGCCTGCGCCGTGAGTCCAGGTTCCATCCCCACTATCCAAGTGGACAGAGTAGGAATATAAAAAAGAGCCGAGTGCAGCGAGGCCGAGCACGAAGCATGGCGAGCGAAGCTCGCCCGCGAGGGGCCCTCTAATATTCACAACCCTATGTCCGCTTGGATGGTGGGGCCACCACCTCCACTCACAGTGCAGGCGCCGTTCAACTTCGGACATTTTCCGAAGCATGCGCAGTACGAGGCGGACGCTATATGATGGCCGGACACTATATGGCACAACACCGGCTGTATCACGGGACCTCTTCTTTCCCCAAGTTCTAACACCATGTTAGATTTAGGTGTTAAGTTAGTTACATGTAATCATTTTTGAATACACACTAGAGCTGCTCAATTAATCGTTAAGAAAATTGTGATCTCGATTCAACCCCCCCTCACGATCATAATCCAGCATTTCCACAATGCTATGTAATAAGTGCAGAGTCATTCTCTGCTCAGAGCTGTCAAAAAAAAAATAAAAAAAAAATAAAGACACCCAGCAATGGTTTAACATTCCTTAGCATTCAGATTGGTTTTGCTTAGATCAAAAGGGATAAACTTCAGTCTGTAAATGAGGGCAGTTTAACCACTTAAAGACTACACCTTATTGCTTACAAGTTAAAATCAATATTTTTTGATAGAAAAATTACATAGAACCTCCAAAACACATACTTTTTTTTTTAGCAGAGACCCTAGAGAATAAAAATGGTGGTTGTTGCAATATTTTATGTCACACTGCATTTGCACAGCAGTCTTTCAAATGCAGTTTTTTGGGAAAAATATATTTCAATGACTATAAAAAAAAATTTACAATTTTTTTGTATAATGTAAAAGATGTTACGCCGCAAGAATCGTGATTTTTATTCTAAGCAAAATAAAAATTGTGATTCTCATTTTAGCCATAATCGTGCAGCACCAATACACACATACCTGTATTCATAGTTTCTCCCCCCCCCCCCCTTGATGGGCAAGGTTCCATCAAGCGATTGCATTCACATACATATCAGAAACACAAGAGATATGAAGCTCATTATCAGCACTGCTGACAGTTGATGTGTTTACGCTACAGACAAATCCAGCAGGCTCTTCCCTGGGCCAATCCTTACATGCTGGCTGTGATATAGCATTTGCGCTGGCGAGAAAGGTCACTCACAGCTGTGCCATCTCCGCTGCCATACAAGCCTGTAATCGTTTACTGCCATGTTTTCTGCACCTATCAGCTTCTAAACTCCCCTCCAAATCCCCAGCTGTTTAAGCTGTAAAGACCCCCCCAAAAAAAAAAAAAAAAAAAAAAAACACTCCACTCCTAACTGGAGGAGGCTGATGGGAAGGAAAGAGGATGCCTTGTATAACTGGGCACAAATGGTAATGGAATTTACATCCAGTAAAAAAAAAAAAAAAAAAAAAAAAAAAACACTTAAGGAAAAAAACTTGACCTATACAAAAGAAAACTTCTAACTTGCTCTTCATCCTGCGCACTGCCCTGTTCATGCCAATGGGATGGCAGTACTTAGGATGGCCTACAGCGATTCTACTGGACACAGCCATAACAATGAATTTGCTAACATTTGCAGAAACATTTTAGGGCCACTTCACACCACATGCAGTTCAGTGCGTTTTTTCTGCATCAAAAAAAAAAAATAAAAAAAAAAACACACATGGAAAGTAGGTTATATGGCTTGTAATGGCATAATTCACACGAGTGCTTGCAGTTCGTGTTTTTTTTTTTCCTGGAACAAAGTAGAACATGCTGCATTCCTCCTATGCTGGAACGCTGTAAAAAGCTTCAAAAATGCACTGGAACACATTTCCTTATTTAGGCCGGGTTCACACCGCTGCGATGCGGGAACGCCGCGAATCCGCGGCGTTTTCTCGCATCGCATTACTCCCGCCGGCAGTTCACACTGCCCTATGCGGACGGCTGGGAGTGTCAATGATATGTTAATGACACCCCCAGATCCGCCCGCATATCGCAGTGCGATCTGCCGACTCGCACAGGAATCGGATCGCATGGTGTGAACCCCCATGCGATCCGATTCTGTTGCGGACCAAAAAAAGGGTCCCGTGCGAGTTTGCTGCGGGAGCGATGCGAATTCAGCCATACTATCTGTATGGCTGAACTCGCATCGCTACGGAGATCGGATGCGATTTGCAGTGCGGGTGCGAATCACATCCGGATCTCCCCCCACAGCAGTGTGAACGCAGCCTTAAGGTTAAAAAAAAAATAAAAAAAATATTAAAAAGGGGGGGGGGGGGGGGGAATGCACTGGAAAGCATCAAAAACGTGCATGCAGAAAAGCATCTGGATTGCGTTTCTATGGTGTGAACTGGCCATTAAAGAGGCACTGAGAATCTTCTAACTTTTAAGTGCAATCACCAGACTAAGGTAACGTCGCACTGTGTGATGGTAGTGTGCACAAAACTGCATGCTTTCCCATCATGCACAGAAACAAGCTGCCCTTTAACAGATGCACAGCAATGTCATTCATTTCATGCGGTCTGGTACAGCAAAAACATCAGGGACTTTTCATGCAATTCTAGCCCATATGGAGGCCTACAGATATAAACGGGCTGCTACATAACGCTTAAGCGTGCTTTGAAGGGAGCCCAATGTTAGGTACACACTGGAATATATATATATATATATATATATATATATATATATATATATATATATATATATATATATATATATATATATATATATATATATATATATATATATATATAATATTATATTATATTATATATATAATTTTTTGGTCAACCCAGCGGGCTAACCGACAGTGAAGCGATCTCCCCTGCTGAGATTTTGTTTTCTGAGAGGGGAACTGCCTGTTTGATAGAATCCAGTCATTGGCTTCTGTTGGACAGGCTACTGTACAAACTGAACCAGCCAACATTAGTGAAATACCTGGTGTTCCCGTCAGTCCCTCTGCCTTCCTATTTAAAAACTGACCACACTAAGCAGAACACACCGTGGTCAGTTCTCTAGCTATGCTGGGAACTCCACCCCACCTGCTCTCCTCTGATGATCAGACTTGTCCTGACACCCCCACTGCACAGCCATTCACTGGGAAGCTCAGTGTCCTGCTTTTCTCTTAGGCAAGCTGAGAAATAAGGGAATGCTGATCACTTATAAAAAATAAAAAGCATTTAAAAATGTATTTTTATATCTAAATGCTTTGTATGTCATTTCTTTTTCAAACTGAATGGGTTGTTTTATAAGACGATTGTTTACAACCACTTTAACACTCAACAAGACAAGTAAGCCAGTCACTATGTAAAAGCCTTCAAGCCCAATTTATGCAAACTCTCCACGATACTGACAATTCCACCAGGTATGTGTAAGGCCAATGCGTTTCACTCAAAACAGAGCTCACTTGTAGGGTAGGAGTCATCAGGACAAGACTGTCATATCCAAACTATCACAAAACACCCGATAAAAACAAAATGAACTTGCTGGGTGGATGGTTACCTAAGCACTTCATCAATTGGTTAAATACAGGCTCACCCTTCAGATTAAAAACACAAATATTGTTGCCATATTTTCTAGGATGTTACAAACTAAAACCAAAAAGGCAACAAAGTACAGTATAAAGTTGCTGAAAACACTTCTTTGAAATCAATAGAAACCGCAGAGCATACCAATTTCTATAAAATATCCACATATAGAATTTAAAATGGTCTCTCCAAATTCTAAGGAGTCTCAAAAGTATACAGCCATCCAACAGTAATACTTTAGGAGTACCATTTTTTATTCTAAATCTTACAAACAAAAAAAAAAAATAAAAAAAAAAAACCACACACTAAAGAGCAATGCCTCGTACACACGTTCCAATTATCGGATGATAAAAATTGCTTTCCGATTGATCATTCAATAATCTGATAGTTAGTACACAGCTTTCGACATCCAATCACAACAGGCCGTCCAACAAAATCTGAAGGGACAAACGAAAACTTTGCTCGGACGACACCACCATCGCACGACAATAGTTTAGTCAGTACAGTACGAGTCCACAAAAAAAAAAAAAAAAAAAAAAAAAATAGACGAACACTGCGCATGATCGGAAACACAAAAATAAACCAGGACAGAGGTCACAAGTATTTGACATTTCAAATACAAAGCTACGCACAGCAGAAAGGTTTTTCCAGAATCGTAGGACAAATCGTACTTTTCGTGGAGCACATTTTACACTGTTGTATTCGATATTAGTTTTATGCAACAAAACGCAAATGTTATGTCCTAAAATAATCTGAACATGTGGAGGCGGCATTACTTCACTTTTACAGAATAACTGCCAATGCAGATAAGGGGCATCTGTAGATAAAAACAAGCTGTGCAGCTCTGACCAAAGTTGAATAATGCCCTTGCTACAGGTGTAGACCACTTACGTACCTCATGAAGCCTGACTGGAAAACTATTAGGACACTGCTAAGATGTTGGTAAGTAGGACCAATTACTTATCACCTCCTCCATCACAGGAGAGAAAGCGCATGTGAGGGGGTTTGAATAAGAGAAAGAGCTCTCTCCTGTGATGGCGAACAGCAATAGCTGGGCCTCAAATGTCCTGAGAGTTTTCCAGTCAGGCTTCATGAGGCACATACATTTATTTCAGTTACTTATATAGCATCATCAATGTACGCAGTGCTTTACATATACATTCACATCAGTCCCTACCCTCAAGGAGCTTACAATCTAAGGTCCCCAACTCACATTCATACATAAAAGGCCTACACCCACAGCAATGCCATTATTCATTTTGGTCAAAGCTACACCGTTTTTTTTTTATCCCCCCCCCCCCCCCCCCCCCCAAAACTACAGGCATCCCTCATTTGCAGTGGCAGTTTTTTGGTGAAGGTGAACTATGCCTTTAATATACAAATCAATTATTGAACCGAGATGGGAAATCAAGCATCTAACCTAGTCATCCAATAGAGATCTAACCATAAACTTGAAACGCCTCACACAAAATGAAAAAGGGAAAAAAAAAAAAAAAAGAAAGAAAATGGAGGGAAAAGGGATGGAACTGAGAAATAAAAAAAATGAATGAGGAAGAAAGGGGAACGAATAGTAGAGGGGGGACGATAGGGGTAAGGAAAAGAGAAACCGCTTCCCCCAATGGCTTTCCGACAGTAGCTTACGTCATGGAAAAATAGAAAGGAGCGCCAGACCAAATACTGATCAGTGAGTCTAAGGTAAAGCTGGCCACAGGCCGAATGAAAATTCAGGAATCAGACAGACAAATTTCAATCAGCATGTGGCCGTCCCTGTTCATGAGAAGTCAATCATTTGGATGGACATGCTGGAAAATGTTGGCAATCAGCGGCTTTAGCTACTGATCAGCGTATTCTAGTGGTGGGTGCTGTTAGAATACATAGGATGGGAGCCATCTCGTTTGTGTGGATAGAGTAATAAGTCTTTCTCAATTTAAAACACAAAAAAAATTTAAAAATTTTTTTTTAAATAAAAAACACACACACACACACACCAACACCCACACACCAACACCCACACACCAACACCCACACACCAACACACCAACACACCAACACACCAACACCCACACACCAACACACACCAACACCAACACACACCAACACCAACACACACCAACACCAACACACACCAACACCAACACACCAACACCAACACACACACACACACCATCTATGGCCAGCTTAACGCCAATTGTTGATAAATGGGTCATCTAAAAACAATGCGTTTCTGGAAACAGGATCCCACTGGATACAAAACTTGAAAGGAAAGGGAAATTAAATGGTGACCACACAGTTTTTTGTTTTTTTAAGAATTACACTCTCCTTGCAGATTAACAATATATTTGTTGAATGGTAATGGCTGCCACCCAGCAACTTAAATTCAAAGATATGAATTGCAGTCCTACTATTGATCTGTGTGGTCACACATTCAAATTCTCGCCTTTGTTAAGCCCTAATTAAGGGGTAGTATTCGTCCTTCGAAAGGCATAGGTGGTTGTAGATGACTTCTTTCCCAATAATTAAAAAAGAAGGACCTTGGGACGCTTCATGTCTTTTGGTCTGGCACTACTTTCTGTGCTTCTAGGTTCTTTTTGCAAACAGTGTGCGTCGCCGGGCAAGGGCAACATCGCTGGATCTGATGAAATGCAGAAATATAATGGGTAGGCTGCATTAAGAGGGGTGGGGCAACTAAAGGAAAACTTCATCAAAAGGTGAAGTAGTCCTTAAAACCTTGACTATACAAAGAACAGACTTCAGCTTCAATTCTTCAGCCAGGCATTGCCACTAACCAGGCCACGCTCCTCTTATTTGTCGGTTATCTGGTGATCTGAGAAAACCTTTTTTGCGAGGCACAGGAAAAACTCCCAAACACACCCCCTACCATTTTTTGCATTAAAGGGCCAATCCAAACAAAAAACTGATATGCTGAAGAGTTAAACTCCATGACAGTCTATTTCTTGGGATATCTACTGGTGAGATCTCAGTGACATGTTCCTTGCTGTGCTCAATGCTACAGCCTTCCATCATCCTTGATGGATATCTTTTAGGGGACTCAACATTAAAAACTAGAACACACAAAGGTGGGTAGGCACACCAAAATATGCAGGAACAGATATGGCAGGGAGATCTCAGTATTGAAGAGGATTCAAGATCTTTAAAGCGGAAGCCCACGCACCGTGGCAAAAATTAAAAGCCAGTAGCTGCCTAATAATCGGGCACTTACCTGTCCTGGAGTCCAGAGATGTCAGCACTGCCTCCATTGTGAGTAAGAGGACCAGGCAGTGTAGCCTTACAGCTTCACGCTGGGAACCCTACCGTGCATGCGCAAGGCTCCGCTCCTCTCCCCTCTCCTACTGGCCTAGAGACCGGGAAAGGAGGAGGAAGCCACAGCGATGACGCAAATACCCACGGCTGAGGCTCCCGGAAGTGGGGATAAGATACCTGTGAAAGACAGCTATCCTGTCACTCCTTCTCCCCCAAAAGGAGAGAAAAGGAAGGGGAGGGGAAGGAGTACAAGCGGACGTTCCACTTTTAGGTGGAACTCCGCTTTAAGAAGGCAGAATCTGCCAACTTATAACTATCACTTTGGGTAGACTGCCCCATTACTCTAATCACAATATATACTAAAAAAAAAAAAAAAAATATATAAAGTCCCTCAAGACTAATTGAAAAGTACATTCCAGGGTGGATAAAAAACAAGGATAAAAAGAAAAAAAACAAAAAAAAGAAAAAAAATACATTTTTTATCAACATTTTATTTTTCTCCAAAAGCATTAAAATCGATTTAAATATAGTTTTCTATTTAGGCTAGATTAGTAATTTAGTTCATTCAGCATGAAATGGAACTTAGTTATTTATCATAAGGCTGTATATCCGACAATATTTCCATATTTGGTAAACTTGTTCAATGAATACAAGCTCTGCATTGATGCATTCACACAATTTCACAGAAACCATGAGAGAAACCAAAGTTCAGGAATATTCCTTTATCTCATTGCTTTGCAAATATATGTACACTACAAACTGTATGATTGAATCGGTCCGGATATTGCCGTTTCACTAACCTGACAGCTTATTATTCCAAATAGGAAACCTTAATTTTGTTTGCAAATAGATGCTAACTACCAGCAAGAATAAGTCCTTACATTTAAAGGGCACCTGTAATTCCAGATCCATCATGGTAGCGTCTGTTAGTGGGCATCCACTTACCTGCTGCCGCCACGTCCTTCCCCTTGTTGTGTCACTGCAGCATCACCAAATGTCCCATTAAAGTGAATGGGACTGCCGGTGAATCAGAGGAGATGCTGCAGGACAGAGATGATAGTTTCCCTTCAAAAATTAAGATTTAAATCAGGTTGATTTAAATCAAGCCATTTTACTATTAAATTTAAATCAAATCCACTCTTATAGACTGATCTAATGGTGCGATAGAAGGCTCTACAATTTATCAGCATACACAAAATGTCCCACCAAAATCCTTTCCCCGTGTATACCAAAAGCTGCTGAACCAGGGGTACTCCGTGAATCCTCACTTCTGCAAGTTTGGTACCACTGGCCAGAATAGAAAGTTTAAATCTTCAAATTTGCAGAGCAACGTTGGCCATACACAGCTTGAATTTCTGCAAATTGTTGTTGAATCACTTGAAAATGAAGCTGTGGGTGGCTCTGTCAGCACCACGCAGCATGGCAAATTTTATCCTAACTAAAGGAGCCTAGCAGAAAATTCTCAGCCAAACCCTGACTGCAGCCAATCAGACACAATCCCTGTTTGGGTATTCTGGCAGCCGCAAGAGCAATCACTGCTGTTTGGGTATTCAGACAACTGCAGGTGCTGTGGCTGTCTGAATAAAATATCTAGCAGGGAGAGTTGCTCTAACACTGCTTAGAGCAGAACAAGAGAAATTGGTGTGTATCTCATTACCGTATTTTTCGGACTATAAGGCGCACCGGATTATAAGGCGCACTAGCAACGACCGGCTGATAAAATGGATATTTCCATATATAAGGCGCATCGGACTATAAGGCGCACCGGATTATAAGGCGCACTAGCAACGACCGGCTGATAAAATGGATATTTCCATATATATAAAGCGCATCGGACTATAAGGCGCACGGTCGATTTTGGGAGAAAATTTAGGCTTTTACGTGCGCCTTATAGTCCGAAGGTTTACGTCAAGATGACAGATACTGTTAACAAAGAACTCCAGCGATGTCAACAGGTCATATATAAGGCGCACCGGACTATAAGGCGCACGGTCGTTTTTGGGAGAAAATTTAGGCTTTTACGTGCGCCTTATAGTCCGAAAAATACGGTAACCAGCCTTGACACAGGCCTGGATGTCCAGCAGCCAATACAGTAAATACGACATGACATAGGCCCAGACTATGGGGAACAGATAAAGATCTCTCCATGTCCCTCCAAAAGGTACAGTACTGTTATCTTTTGCACACTGTAAAAGCTTTGATGTTCATCTTCAAAGCTATCTCTGCACCCCTTGGAGAACCATCTAACATAGTTGAAGCAAAAGAGAAGAAAAAAAATAAATAAATAATACGCAAATGTTACAAAGTGAACAGCAGTAGAAAAAAATAAATAGAGTTAACAGAAAACTAGCCATGCATGGCACAGTTAGAACTCCATTGTTCATAGCTGCCAACATTTAGAGGCGCATCTACAAGGACAAGCTCACCTTAAAAAAATTTTTTTTTTTTTTTAAACCACAAACAATTTCCCCAGAGAAACTTGCAGAGTTTTTCACCTGCGATCAGCAGATCACGAGTGCAATGTCTGGCTCCTGCAGACTCTCAGGATAGCGGTCTGCCTGTACCTCTAATACAGGCAGGTAAGACAAGCCGACCATGCACGATTTGTATCTCGGCCGATTCTGATAAAGGCTGGGTTCACACCGCTGCGGCAGCGAGAACCGGATGCGATTCGCACCGCACTGCAGTGCAAATCACATCCGATCTCTGTGCGATGCGAGTTCAGCCATACAGATAGTATGGCTGAATTCGCATCGCACCCGCCGCAAACTCGCACGGGACCCTTTTTTTGGTCCGCAGCAGAATCGGATCGCATGGGTGTTTACACCATGCGATCCGATTCCTGTCCGAGTTTGCAGATCGCACTGCGATATGCGGATTGATCTGGGGGTGTCATTAACATTTCACTGACACTCCCAGCAGTCCGCATAGGGCAGTGTGAACTGCCGGCGGGAGGCATGCGATGCGGGAAAACGCCGCAGATTCGCAGCGTTCCCGCATCACTCCGGTGTGAACCCAGCCTCAAACTGTTAATGCGCAGGCTGAATGTACAAACTTGATCAACTTGGGTACAACCAGCCTGCTGGATTCCCTTCTGATTATCGCAAGCAGCTGCTATAGCCACTAGCATCAATCACTGTCTTCTCCCGGGGGTGGTGGACGGGGCGAGCCATTCCCGCCAGGAAGAGACAATTTCAGATTCCCTTGTCAGCACTGTCTGTGTTGGGTTTTTTTTGGGGGGGGGGGAACGGGACAAATTTTTCACTCTGTATGGCCAGCTTTACTTGAGAGAAGGAAGATTACTAAAACTACAAAAGCACTCACCAGCACCCCTGCAGTTCATTGAGCACTACAAGACGTCAGCTGCAATGGCTTATGGTACCTGTAGTCTACTCATTCACAGGAAACTTGTGTGGGCAGGTGGTGAGGGTTAATCGTCCAATGGGGATGCCTAGAAGAGTTACATCTAAGTGGACACAGCCCTCACTGCAGAGATATCCTTGCTTCTTCCAGGGTCATAAAAACTGGAAGCAAAGGGAAATCTTTCCATTTAGAACACATACGCACCTTCAGCTCCCGCTGGCATCAGAGTACAGAGAGCACAGAGTGAAGTACAGATCAGAGTTTAAAATGGCTTTTGGGGTTCTGAACAGATCACGCTGCGTTTTGTCATCTGTTTCGGGGGTGTTAAGAGAACATGTATACCCACAGCAGATCGCATAGATGAAGTGCGCCTGCTTAGAGTGCGATGCAATGCAGCGAATCTTGTGCCTTTCCCACATCGCATTGGTGCAAACCGAGACTTAATTTCTCTTATTTGTTAAATTTTCTTGTGCCAAATATATAATTGAAATTGTTTTAGTTTTATAACCTGTGGATCTTGCTAGACATGCGGGCTGATAGATGGATAACCTCCTGTGCGCCTCTGCAGCACTGTTACATTGTTTCCAATTCACTGTGTATACTACAGAAGCTCTCTCCACTAAGATGAGAGGGGATCTCCTCCGTAGATACACAGTACGGCGAGTTAGCATGGTCTTTAGGCACTAAAGAAATTGGACTTTATAGGCACACGCATAGAATTAGTAAAAAATTAATTTAAAGTTTTTACATGGATAAAGTTAAAATCGTGGTTTACAAACACATATTAAAAAAGAAAACAATGTTATATGACCCCAAGGACTGTTTGGGTCGCTGGTAAGCGAGGTATCCAGGGAACGTAGTAGAGGGCACACACTTGATAGAAGGTAGTCTATCGCAGCAATCCAAGCCAACACGTCACCATTTGTAAAACCAGTGACCAACACTGTCCAATAATCAAGGCGGGAAATCTATGACTCAAATGGCCAATACCTTATAATGAGAAAAGAGGAGAGGGAAGAAAAGTAATGCAATATTTATGCGCCAGCTCCTGAAGAAGCACAATTATGCACGCAACATGTAGAGCGAATTCTGTGTGACCTCATTGTGACTCAACTACTCCACGCACTTTTATCTCCATTGAATGCTGCTATTGGTCAACCTTAATATTGCACTTATTTGGATTAATATATATTTATATCTCTTGGAGGTGTTAGTCAAGTCCTTGCGACATACATAGAGCCCAGAAGGCATTGAGGGGAGGAGGAGGGGCCGGACATGGCGTAGATCACCATGCAGTGCTCTTACCAGTAAGTGGGAGCTGGTACCTGTCAAAACCAGGTACCAGCTACCCCCCCCCCCCCCCCCCCCAAAAAAAGAAAAAGTGCCAAATGTGGGTGCGAAGGGAAGCCTTCCCTGTTGGGTGGAGCTCTGCTTTAACTGCAAGTGGTCTTGTCCATCTGGCTCTAGAAGTCTCAGAATTGGATGGATGACCGTAAAATAGATCCCTTATATGCATTTTATCCGTGTACTTAAAACTGACCTCCAGGAAGACTTCTAACGGTACAATCACTGGTGCCACGCGCAAGATGGCTGCCCCCAGGCCCCACACGGCATGCCCATACTAAATTACAGACGCCAATTCACACAGTTAAGATATGTGAAGGCAGCTCTTAAAAAGAAACAGTAGGCAGACGTGCGCTAATAATTCATGAGCGCCCCATCTGGCACGATATCAGATTAATGCACAGCAGCGAGTACAGTACTGAGCGCCTGTACTGGTTATTGTGACCAGGGAAGAGACATGCGTCCTTTTTCCCCTTCAGTAACATAAGGTGCGGGGGATGGGAGCACTGACCTAAATTGCTCTCTCAAGTCAGCCCTTTGATGTTACTTCAAGTCACCCCTTCAGACTTTCCCCGGTGCTAGAAAACCAGTTGTTTCAGAGGGAAAGTCTCCATCGGTCGACTTTAAGGGCAGCGTCTGTTAGGACAACTGTGAGAATGCCTTTTAAGTGAGATTCCACCATCGCACCCCAGGAGAACAAAGGGAAAAAAAATGAGGAAAAAAAAAATAAAAAAAAATAAAAAAACACAAAAACACTCTCCTTTTCAGGCAAAAAGAAAAAAATCAGCTTCATATCCAAGGCCACTCGTCTCAGTCATCTCTGATGTTCCCAGAACAGGAAGGAAGATCAGTGTGCACCAAAAAATGAGTTCCCCTCTCATGCAGTTTATATACAGGCTTTGCTTGTTTGATCATGTCAATGCTTATTCATTTCATACAAAGCAACCAAGTCAAAGGCACAAACACACGCTCTACTGCCACTTCGCCCCCCCGCCAAAGTCAGGAGTCCAATCTCTGTGCAAGCTCCATGTCACATGTTCCCTTCTACCTGGAAGTACAGCATCTCCCAAGCACCATGATAAAGCAGCAGAGGATTTTTTTTATCCATTAGAAGAACCTGTCATTTCACCCTGAACGTGCAAAGTAACTTATTTTAATGAATGCATAACAGAAATAAAAAGGGTGTTTTTATTTGCCTGTGGTTGTGCTCCAGCATTTCATCACAGGTCTCATTTAGATTGAAAACACTTCCATGTAAACTACAGATTCCCTTTAAATTAACTTGTGCTTTGCTCTTCCAAGGAGAACAGAGCGGTGGGAAAAGAGAAAGAGGAGTGTATGTGATCAGCCACATTTAAAAAGATTATATGGAGAAGTGAGGGTGTGGAGGAGCTGGGTCAGCACAGAGCAATTAGACACTCCGAGGGGAAGAGAGTTATGAAGTGCAAGAAAGCTGTGCTAGGGGGAATGGACTCTTGACAAAGTCAAATTACCAAGCAAGCTCAAAGATACATTACATGCAAACAAAAAATTGTTTATGGAAAGAAAATATGCTGCAAGTAAGCATTTAACATTTAAGTGCTTTTACCTGAACATTTCTAAAATTGGTTACAGGGTCTCTTTAAAGTAGGAGTAAACTCCCATCTGACTTTTATAGGTAAGGTAGGTATAATAAGGCTCACCTAGAAGTACTGCAAGGTATTTACTGTACCTGCAGCTTGTGACGTCACCTGTGCATGCGCCCTGAAGGAATGACCACCCAAGCCGTTCCTTCAGAGTCCTGTGCAGTAAGCAGCGGCTCCTGCTCGGGAGTGATGTCATGGCGGCCCTGGCCATTTACAGCCAGAGCCCGCGAACCCAGGAGGAAGATCAGGTTAAGATGCAAGCCCTCAGCGGTGACAGCTCAGGACTGAGGGCTTTGTTTTCAGGCAAGTTTCACATTATGTGCTTGTATGCGATGCATACTAGCACATAATGGCTTTACCTTACTACCGCTTTAAATTATGTACACCCTAAAAACTAGCATCCCTTAGTTGCTCCTTTTTTGAACTACTAAAATGAAATGGTTTCGTTATATCGGGATAAAAGAAGTGCTAAAAATACCCATTGATTCTGCCAGAAATCTTGTGAGCGGATAAATTCCTGTTCTCTCCGCCTGTGCTGCAGTTACATTGTTCCCAGATATCACTGTGGAATACAAAAACACACCCCTGTGCTTCCATGCTATGGGATAGACTAAAGCTGAATTCCAGGAATTTAGACGCTTTATAAAAAAGTGAAGGCATGCTATGAGTTGAGGTGCATAACATCTCTTGGACTTCTCTGGATTATTTACATCTGACAGGTTTATTGCTTTGCTGGAGAGACACACCAGGAACAGAGGAGAGAATCAACAGAACAGATATAAATGTCCCTCCCCTCTGCTGTCCATTCAGAGAAGCCTTTGTATTTCTTACGTGAATGTGTTCACATAATACCAAGGCTTCTGTGATTGGGCAGGAGGGGAGCAGCTGCAACAACTCTGTTGAAGATACGGAGCTCATAAGGATCAGCATAGGGCTCCCGGAAATACAGCAAAAGCCATCTTCTGGGAGTACTATAAATCTGTCAAATATAAGGACTCATATCTACACAGGACTTTTTTTTACAGCCACTAAACATCCCTCCTTGTTTGCCTATGTGTATATGTACACAAAACTGTCAGACGCAGGTAAAAAAAAAAAAATAAAAAAAAAAAAAAAAAACACACACCACACACACACACACACACACACACACACCTGTCCAGGAGCAGAGGGCTGTTGAGGTGTAAACTAAAAAACGCCCAAAAGAGCCCCTGAACACTGCAACAAGCTGTTTGTTAGCCACGTTTACAATATAGGGAGTGTTTTTACTGAAAAAACGGCCATAAACAGCATTCAAAAACGTGACTAAAGGCACGTTATTAACGCTGCTTTTAACGTCATGTGAACATGAGGCCTAAATTATAGCGATCTAGAATTAATGTTCCTCCTTGGACCTACCTCAGCGTGCCTTCACTTTTTACAAAGGAGCTGAATTCCTGGAATTCAGCTTTAATAACCCTGCTGCGCACAGATACAGTACAGTGAGCACACGTTCACACTGAATGCGACTTTGCGTTTCTTCACTTGATGTAGCACTATTTCAAAGCCACAGGTCAGTCTGATTTCAGGTGCGACTCGCCTGGCATCTGTGCAACTTCATGCACAAAAGTCTATGCAAGTCGCATCTAAAATAGCAAAAAAAAAAAACAATATATAGTACAGGAACTGCAGAGTAGCACCGATTTCAATGGGTTCCACTGCAGACAATAGGGCGCGACTTGTCATGCAATTTGGAACAGTCAAATTGCATGACAAGTCGCACTGGTGCGAACGAGGGCTAAGTGAGCATTGTTACCCTAGGCCCAAGTCGAGAAGGGTGTCACTGGCAGGATCACCAGCTGAAAATAAAAGGGAACATAAAACCAGATAAAAGAAAAACTAATGTCACCATATCCAAGGACTGGTAACTAGTTATTTGTTATTGCAAAGGATAAAAATAGGCACTTGTTCCAGTTTTTTTTATCCATTTTTGGCAAAGGGACTACCCGGTTTGTAGACTTGACCCAGCGTCAGGTACTAGTACCGGTTTTATAACCAGCAAGGTAGATTTTCCCTTTAACAGCCCTTTGAATCCCTGTGTACAGCACGCTGTGGGAACTTGCTGTGCTCTGACAGGCCTGCACACTCGCCAAGCAGAGCGGATTAAGTTACGACTCGTTCACACCACCTGTTTGGCAGTGCGGAGATGGGGTTAAGAGCTGCAACGACCCAGCGAGGAAAGATCTGTTCATTACTGCCAAGGAAAATTACACATTAAGCAAGGTACTTGAGAAGGCTCTGCGGGAGGACTGCGGCCTTATCTGCTCCCTCTACAGCAAAGCATGCTGGGACTTGTGACTTTTAAAAAACAAATGTTCTACCTGTCTGCATTGTACAGAACGCACTCAAATAACATCTTCCTTACTTGAACCAACAAGATAGATGAACGCCAGGCAAACAAAAGCACAGTTGAAGTACACATAATTGAACAGTTCTACCTGCCCAAGCATATGTCAATCCTGTGATCCAGTTGGCACAGGCAGGTCGTCATCTGCAGGAACAGCACAGATTGGTCAAAACAAGGAGATGGGTACCAGCACTGGCATAATTGCCAGGTGTCAAGGACTTTGGATCCCATCCCACAGAGCCCAGGATACTTGGACTCTGGAGCAACAGAAGGGTTCCAGGCACTAGAACACCTACTGCATTCCAGCACCCAGATTATGGTAACTGTAGGCAGACTGAAGTACTACTATAGTTCTGGCTCAATGTCACCCTAGAGCAGTGATGGCGAACCTTGGCACCACAGATGTTTTGGAACTACATTTCCCATGATGCTCCACTACAATGCAAGGTACCAGAGCATCATGGGAAATGTAGTTCCAAAACATCTGGAGTGCCAAGGTTTGCCATCACTGCCCTAGAGAATCAAACATGGGTGAAGATGCTCCGGTAGGAAAATATCAATGCCGGGGTGGGTTGCCATTACTCCCACCGACACTATTGCCCGGATGGGTTACCATTACTCCCACCGACACCAATATCTTGGGTGGGGTACACCATTTCTCCCACTGACACGAGTGCTGAGGATCATTATTACTTGCACTGACACAATGATGCTTATTTGACGTTCTCTCATCTAGTGTACACCCAGTCACTATGAGTAAAATTTAGCAAAGTAAATCGAGAAAGATCACTACAAGCCATACACTGAAGAAACACCCGCTTGACTAACCACCCCCAGAAGGGTGGTGTCTGGGAGGGATGAGCAGGCAAAAAAAAATAAAAAATCCCTCGTCCACACATACCCAATCTTCTGATTGGGCAATAAAGAATCAGCAGTATATTCATGAGGTCATCCCTCTGCTCACTCTTCTCTGCATACTCACCATCAGCAAATGTGCAATACAACACAGCCTCATAGGACAGAAAGTGGTTGAGAACTTTTCCAATAGGGTCACAAAATAGAACCAGACACATTGTTAGAAAAGTGGGCAATTTTTTTTTTTGACAGATCAAAATGTACCTAAACAGTTTTCCTTGATGCAACGTAATGCATATTTGTGAACCAGACCTACTAAAAGCAATGAGATGCCAACAACGTATTTGAGGTGTTGTAGCAAGAGAGTTATAGTGCAGTAGTATGAAGGCCCCCTTAATACGCATTTTGCTAGCGTGATGCTTACATGGAAATGCATGCAGTGCATAGGGCAGCTCATTCACTTGAACTGTTCTAAAGAAGCTCAGGGACCAAATTTTGGCCCAGAGCCAGGAGTGATTTTACACGACTATCACGCCACATTTGAAGTGCCATTCGCCTTTTGCTCCCCTTTTGGAATCGCCACGATTTTGCCTGTGATTCTGCATGGTTCATATATGGACGGGACCTAAAGTGGATGTAGTGTCAAAATATTTTTTTTATTTTTTGGTGTTTGGAAACATTAACATCCTGTGTTTTATATGAGAACATTTATCATCAACAATATTTTCTTGGACAAAGGCTTTAATTATGTGCACGATTATTCATATATACTAAAAACGCCTTAAGGGAATTGCATGTAAAGCGAAACATTCAAACCGAGAAGTCCGATGCCATCCAGCCAATGACACAGAAGTCTCCGTGTTCTTCAGATGCAGGAAGTGCTGCTAACAAGCAGAGGTGTGAAATTTTCCCTGAAGCACAACAGTCCTCGTTGGTCCCAGGCTATTAATAGTGGATTTAAGGTCTATCCATCAAGCAAACAAACCTCTGTCACCATCCGTCTTCCCAGCTTTTTGTCTGACGGACAGCTCAGAATTCAATCTGAAAAATTAATTATCCCATCTAATCCTGCAAGGTAGTGTACAGACAATGCCTGGAAGAGAAGACAATTGGGACAGAATTTTTTCGCACCTGGGAGTTGAGCCAAAAGAAAAAAAGATACACGTTGACCAACACTTGGCAGCCGGAAGGAGACATAAAACAATACCAATCGAAGAATAAACTTGGGCTGATGTTCTGCAAAGTACACTCAGCTTTGCCTCCCTTGAGCATGCATCACTGACAGGTAATAGTTTACCACAAGGGACCCCGACATGGAGAGCGCTCTAATTGCCTCTAAGAGCTGAAGTAGGCAGTTTATGATGTAATCAGACAGAAACAGCGGACTTAGGCCTAAAAGGCATATCAAGCCTTTTGCAAAAAGTTAATAAAATGCACCCACATCAATTAAAAATAAATGATATGCATATATTAATTATTTGCATTTAAGTCTGCAAAGCACTGCAACCATTGGACTGTGGGTGTGGTACTCTGGCACCTACAAACTATTTCTCCAGCCACATGTCTGTACCAAGATGCAGACCTTCAGTTATGGGGCTGGAGGAAGTATCAATGGACAACTTGTCAGGCACCACGTTTGTGCTCCATTGAGAACAAGTCCCAAAGGAAGATGGGACTTTTAGTTTTTCTATTCACAGATTGCAATTCCCCAAAATAAAAACTACATTTAATCTCACATACATACACAGTATATAACTAAAGCCTGCAGGGAGAAGATCTCCTGGATTCAGTATTAAAAAAAATAAAAATAAGAGTTTATTTGCACCCAGGAAGTGACATCATGGTTCGCGAAGGCCTTTGTGACCAGCCAGCTGCACCACCAGATTGTTTCTCGGGCAAGCCAGGGGAAACGGTAAGCACAAGAAACAACGTTGAGCAGCTTCCCTAGCTACTCAGAACACTTGGCGAGCCAGCCGCTGGCTGGAGAAAAAATACCGGGGTTGTGGCTGATATTTTCAGCCATAATCTCGATAAACCACATACATACACACATACATATATACACACATACATATATTTATTTTGTAAAAAATTATCTAGGCCTAACTCTTAAACTCCAAAACATAAAAAAAAGTCACTGTAAAAAAGTATAAAAACTGACAGGTGTTCTAAACCCTCTCCACTCTATCCAAAAGGGGAAAAAAAAAAAAAAAAAAAAAAAAAAAACACACCACACACTTTTGCCTTTAGTTATACTTTAAAGCGGAGGTCCACCCTAAAGTGGAGCTTCCGCTCATTGGAACCCCCCCCCCCCCTCCGGCGCCACAATTGGCCCCTTTCAGGGGGGTGCAGGTACCTGTACAGTACAGGTATCTGCACCCACTTCCGGCGTAGATTCTGCAGAAGCTACGCCCCTTTCCGCAGAATCTATGCCCCTTTCCGAAGGTTCCCCGCTGCCTGCTGGGAAACACACGGATCCCAGAGACAGCAGGGACCATCCTTATTGCGCAGCGCGACTCGCGCATGCGCAGTAGGGAACCGGGAAATGAAGCCGCAAGGCTCCACTTCCTGATTCCCATACCCAAGATGGCGGCGGCAGCACCCGAGAGACGATCGAGAGATCGCCTTCGGGTACCGACATGGCGGGCGCGCTGGGCGGGTAAGTGTCATTATTTTAAAAGTCAGCAGCTGCAGCATTTGTAGCTTTAAGGATCATACAATAAATAGGCATGGACAGAAGCAATGAAGTAGAAGTGGCCAAGTAGAAATTTTTGGGTCAATGCCACTTGGTTCACTATTGCTAGGCCCATAACAGCACTGTAAAAAAGCTCCTGTGTGGGGGAGACTAATGAGGAAGACCTCTGCTGTGCACACTTTGCATCTTAAGTGGCCACCAAACATAACAGCAGTGCCATACAGAAAGAAAATAAAACCCCTGCGTTTATGGCATCTGTCTCCAACAGTCATAAACCCAGGACGAGGAAGCGTTACATTAAAGTAAAAGTATCCCTCAGGTTTTATTACAGTCAATCTCCCAGGCTGAGGATATTCAACCCATTTGTCCTTGTATCCTGGTGACCATTGTCACCGAGACAAAAAGTGATTGAAAATCCAAGGATTTACCAGTTAGAGGTGAGGGGAAATCTTCCAATAGGGACTCCTGTCTAAGAGGAGATTTCCTCTCACTTCCTTTTGTCTTTCCAGGATATTACCTAAAAGGGAAATCTCTCCCAACTGGACAAAACCTGACAGGTGTTCTAACCTTTACCTACAACAAACATTAAAGCTGAATTCAAGCCTACAGTTGTAAAGTCTCCTCTCCTGTACTAGAATTGCTCACCCCAATTTCACTACACTGTACATTAGAAGCTGCACCATATCATAAAGAGCCTTTTAATTTCCTGTCTGGAAGACATCCAGCATCATTTAGCACAGTGGTCTCCAAACTGTGGCCCTTTGCTTGCTTATATCTGGCCCTTGGGGCACCATTTACCATTTCATCCACTTATACCAATGATGTGGCATACTTCCACCCCCCCTGGATACCAATTGGGGCACAAATCATCCCAACAATGACACCAGCAATAGGGCATTATTCCTCCCAATGACAACAATTGGGACAAAAGACACCAAGGATAGAAAAAAGATAGGACAATTCCTTTCAATGATCGCAACAATTGGGCCAAATATTTTCCTAATGACAGGGCACAATTCCTCTCATGGACACCAACAATTTGGCAGAATTCTTCCCACTGACAAAGATGGGGCATTTTTTTCCCCCTCACTGTTGTCGGGACCTTTTCTACTCCCAATGGTCAGTCTGGCCCCCCTAAAGTTTAAAGGACCATAAACTGACCCTTTGTTTGAAAATTTGGAGACCCTGATCTAGCCCTTTCCTCCCCAGCCCCACTGTCCCGATACGCCCCTTTGATTTATTGCACTTCAGTTTTTTCCAATCATGGAAGCTCAGCATCACATGTGGTCCTTACCTAGTGCAGTCTGCATGCAATCAAAGTGGTTATAATGACAAACAGTAGGATTAAGGCCAGTTCCTCTGTTCTAATAAGGTATACTACACCAAGTAAATGTTTTTAAAATGATGCCACTCAATACTTTATTTCAACTCGACTGTGTGGTCATGTGACCTCCCACTGCTCTACTTCCCCAATCTAAGGGCTACAATGGGAGGGGCCGAGATTCTCCTGTCAGCTGTGCTGTCCGCTCAGCCCCTCCCTCTGAAGTCCTTAGATTGAAGGAGATGAGCGTCAGGAAGTCACATAACCGCAGAGGCGATCTCAAATAAGGCATTGAGCCGCATCATTTTAACATTTACACTGTGTACTATACATTAGAACAGAGGGGCTGGCAGTATTCCTACTCTCTGACTTTGCTGCCAGCTACTAATAGTGGCAGGAGGGGGAGGGGAGGAGATCGATCACACTAGTAGCCAACAGGCAGGGAGGAGGGGGAGAAACTAATACAGCAGGATGACGGAGGACTGTAAACCAACTATGGTATCATGGATCAGCAGCCATGATTATGGTGGTCAGTTCACCTAGGGGGACACATGAACAGGCAGGATCAACCAGGTGTTTTACAGCTTAGAATGAGACAGATTAGACAAGCGCTACGCTGTTTAACCTGCTTTAAAAAAAGGAACAGGACTTATTTTTTTAGGGTACAATACAACCTTAGTGTATCATGGCCGTGAGCCATGATCTACCTAGATTTCATAAAGAAGCACAAAGACCCAGTAAGGACATCACTGGGTGCAAACATTTTATATGCAATGAAAATAGAACTGTGTTAATTAAAAAAGGTAATTTTTTTTTTTTTTTAAGTTATCTTTATTGACATTTCAAGATGTGAACAAAACACTACAGAGCCTATTGGGCATACCCAGGCTCGATCACTACAACTTACCAACTACGAGAGAAACAAAAACAAAAAACAAGAAACAACAAAAAACAAAACCAAACAAAAGGGTAAGGCATTACATAAAAACATGCATACCTACCCAAACCACTGTACGCTCAACCACCTGTGTAGAATATTCATATCAACCTGCCGATTCTACATATCCCCTACAAGGCTTACTCGAAATACTTAGGAGATAAAGTGTACATTATAATTACATCGTTGCATGCACGCTCCCCCCCCCTCCCCCCTAACTATTGGTTGAGCAACCCAGAGGGTTTATGAGGCCATAGATGCCACTTGGACAAACGGGGTACTTAGTGGAACGATACTAATCGTCCATCGAGTCAGCATTAGTGGACAGTGAGTCCGTCCAGATATCCCATACTTTGTAGAATTTTTTGGCACAACCGCGGGACAGGTAGGTAGCCTTGTATAGTGGTAGAGCCGCATTCACTAACCTCTTCCAAAAATTTAAGGAGGGCGCAGATGATGCCTTCCATCTGAGTACCATCGACTTGCGGGCATAGTAAAGTAATAATCCTAGCAGGGTTCTGATTGCCCGGCCTGGGGCCAATGGTTCCACAAGTCCCAGCAGGCATACCTCTACAGACAGTGGTACTGGTACCGTGGTGATGGTCGTAATAGAGTTGGTCACCGCAGACCAAAAAATTGCGATCTGAGGACAGCTCCAAAATATGTGAATAAAATCTGCTGGGGACGAGTTGCATCTCCAGCAGGAGGCGGGAATAGATGGATAAATTTTGTGCAGACGCGCGGGCGTGTAATAAACCCTATGTACTATTTTAAATTGCACTAATTTATCTCTAGCTGATACTAGCTGTGAAAAGGGACATTCCCAGATTTCCTCCCAATCCTCAGCGTCTAGTGAGGGGAAGTCGACCACCCACTTTGCCTGGAGGTTTTCTAGTCCCGTGTGTATGTTAGGAAGTATCGCTTTATATATGGTGGATAAGGGCTTTGGTAGAGCTTCGTCCCTGAGTAGAGTCTCCAGGGTTGATGTATAAAAAGCAACCTGAGCATTATCAAACTGAGTGTTAAATGCGTGCCTAAGCTGCAGGAATCTAAAGAAGTGTGAGTTGGGTAAATCATATTGTTGTTTCAACCGGTCAAATGACAGCAGTCGGCCTTCCAAACAGAGTTGATTTATATATTTAATGCCCTTGCATGCCCAAACACTAGGGTCAGGAATGGACCCAAATTCCGGCAATTGTGGGTTAAACCAGAGAGGGCTGTGTGGCGATATATGTCCAGCGGGCATGGGTCGCATTGATTTTGCCACCAACCACGCCCGTATGACCGCTCTCATTGACGTTGTAAGAGGGAAAGGAGCCCTGGTACCCCAGTAAAGTAGATTCCTTAGCGCCTCATATGATCCCAGATGTGCTGCTTCCAGAGCCACCGCTGCATTGGACTCATCAGAGACCAGCCAGTTGTGGGCGTGGGATAACAGAGCCGCCAAAAAATAGGAGTGGAGATCGGGACAAGCCAGGCCTCCCTCCCCCCAAGGTCTCTGCAGCACCGTCAGTCTGAACCTCGGCTGACCGGTTCCCCAGAGGAAAGATAATAAAATAGAGTTAATCAGGCAAAATACTTTTTTGGGGATCCAGACAGGGGCATGTCTGAGGACATAAAGAAAGGTAGGTAGGAGCTTCATCTTAAATAAATTAATCCTGCCGATTAGAGAGAGGGGCAAATTTGCCCACGCCTTTAATCTACTCCTCATCAACTGTATCAATGGCTCCATGTTAAGGGTATAATAGTCAGAGGTAGATGTGGAGATGTGAATGCCTAGATATTTAATTTTGTCTGCCCATATCAATGGGAGGTTGGGGTCTGCTATGTCCTTTGCAGCCTTATCAATGGGTAAAATTTGGGATTTATCCCAGTTTACCTTGAGACCCGAGCAACCACTGAAGTTTGAAAGAATGGTCAGCGTCTCTTGAAGCGACTGGGCAGGGTCATTCAAGAAAAGGATGAGATCATCTGCATATAAAGCTACTTTTTCATGTATGGCTCCCACCCGTATGCTAAAAAAGGTAATTTAACATGTTAATGAGGAGAAAAGAGGAAGCAGGAAAGGCAACATACCGTATATACTCGAGTATAGGCCGACCCGAATATAAGCCGAGGCCCCCAATTTACCCCCAAAAAAACTGGCAAACTTATTGACTCGTGTATAAGCCGAGGGTGAGACATGCCTGTCCATCCCTGTGTGTGTGTCCGTCCATCCCTGTGTGTCCGTCCATCCCTGTGTGTCCGTCCATCCATCCCTGTGTGTGTGTGTGTCCATCCATCCATCCATCCCTGTGTGTGTGTGTCTCCATCCATCCATCCATCCCTGTGTGTGTGTGTGTCTCCATCCATCCATCCATCCCTGTGTGTGTGTGTCTCCATCCATCCATCCATCCATCCCTGTGTGTGTGTGTCTCCATCCATCCATCCATCCCTGTGTGTGTCTCCATCCGTGTGTGTGTGTGTGTGTGTGTGTGTGTGTGTGTGTGTGTGTGTGTGTGTGTGTGTGTGTGTGTGTGTCCAGCCTACCTTTGTCCCGAGCCTCCGTCCCGTGCCTTGCCTCCTTGCCTCCGTCCCGTGCCGTGCCTTGCCTCCTTGCATCCGTCCCGTGTCATGCCTTGCCTTGCCCCCGTCCCGTCCCGTCCCGTGCCCTCTTCGTCGGCGGCCATTGTAAAGTTCAAAAGCTGCGCCGCCGCCTTCGCCTGTGATAGGCGGAACACTGAATTTCCCAGCAGCCTGTGTTCCGCCTATCACAGACGTCGTATCATCCTCGTCCGTAGTACGAGGATGATACGATGTCCGTGATAGGCGGAACACAGGCTGCTGGGAAATTCAGTGTTCCGCCTATCACAGGCGAAGGCGGAGCCGGAGGCGCGGCTTTTGAATAGAATGGCCGCTGTCTGTCTGCTCGACACGCTGATCGAGCGGGCAGACAGCGATGACTCGAGTATAAGCCGAGGGGGGCACTTTCAGCCTCAAAAAAGAGGCTGAAAATCTCGGCTTATACTCGAGTATATACGGTAAGTAGATTAATTGAGCTTTAATAGGAAAAGGGATGAACGATTTTGGTTTATGCCAAACATCCGATTTTCAGGTCCCTAGTGGACACTTGCATTGTGTAACTGTGGTTATGAAGACAGGACATGCAGCCCACAAAATATAGCCAACTATATTTTGTAGCAGGGTGGATTGGATCTAAATCAAGGTGATTTAAAGCATGATTTAGGGCACGTTCACACTGGGGGGGGGGTGGGGTCGGGGTAACCCCGGGTAGCGGCCGATTAAGGGGTTACTAGCGCCCGCAAAGTGCTGCTGCTGAAGCGCTATGCAGGCGCTTCGGCGGCGCTGCCCACTGATTTCAATGGGCAGGGCTTCTTAGGAGCAGTGTATACACTGCTTCTAAAGCTCCCCAAAGATGCTGCTTGCAGGACTTTTTTTTTTTTTTTTTAAAGTCCCGAAAGCACTTTATAGGCATTTTAGCTCTAAAAATAGCACCTGCAAAACGCCTCTGTCACACTGGAGTGACAGGAGAGGCGTTTTGCAGGTGCTATTTTTAGAGCTAAAATGCCTGTAAAGCGCCTAAGTGTATTGGGGGGGGGCGGATCTGCTGATCATACTTACCTAGGTGGATGCAGCATCAGACCGATGCTGCAGATGTCAATGAGAACCGAGCCGCCAAACACCGCCAATGGCTTGGTTCTCACTCCTCCCAGAGCAGATGGGATCAATCAGCATTACTCCTGCTCTGCTTCTCATTGGAGCTGGCAGATACAGACTTGGGAACTCTGGATGATGCGCTGCCTCGACTGATGGCGGTTACGTCAGCGGAGAGTGGACTTTAGGAAAAAAAGCTCAGGCTGGACTTCTTTAAATCACTAGAAAATAAATTAAAAAAAAAAAAAAAAAAAAAAAAAAAGCTTGATTTATATAATTTTTAAAGAGCAACTGTCGTCTGTCCCGCAGTGGCTCCTCCTCTTAGGCCCCTTTCACACTGGGGCGGTGCAAGCATCAGCGGTAAAGCGCCGCTATTTTTAGCGGCGCTTTACCATCGTTTTAGTAGCGGTCTGCGGCTGCTAGTGGGGCGGTTTTAACCCCCGCTAGCTGGGGAAAAAGGGTTAAAACCACCCACAAAGCACCGCTGCAGCGGCGCTTTGCCGGCGGTATAGTAGTGGTGAATACACCGCTCCTTTCACCACTCCAAAGATGCGGCTAGCAGGACTTTTTTCAACGTCCTGCTAGCGCACCACTCCAGTGTGAAAGCACTCCAGCTTTCACACTGGAGTGAAAGGGGCCGTTTTTAGTGCTGTAGCGCCTGATAACCACCCCAGTGTGAAAGGGGACTTATTGCTGTTGACTCACCGACAGTCTTATTCACATTAATGGGAAGGTTGGTGATGCAGCAGTGAGGCAACAAGGTGAGAGACGTGGCAGCAGCAGGTGAGTGGATGCCTGCTAACAGGCGCTGCCATGATGAATCTGAAATGACAGGTGCACTTTAAATGTAAGGACTTATTGTTGCTGGTAGTTAAAATTTTTAATATTTGCAAACAAAATGAAGGTTTCCTATTTAGAATAATAAGTGGTCAGGTTTGTAAATATACCAAAACTGGATCTCTTGTGGCCTGCTGCCATTTTGCTCCCCAAGGGAGGAATAAAGAGCTTCAAGATATGTGCAGAAACATCACAAGGTTTATAAGCTACTTAAAGAGGGATTCCACCTACAAAAAAAAAAAAATATTACAAGCCAGCAGCTATAAATACTACAGCTGCTGACTTTTAATAAATGGACACTCACCTGTCCCGGGGTCCAGCGATGCCGGCAGCCGAGGCCGAGCGATCGCTCGGCTCTCGGCTGCTGCCGCCACCATTCTAGGTGTAGGAATCAGGAAGTGAAGCGAATCGGCTTAACTTCCCGGTTCCCTACTGCGCATGCGCGAGTCGCGCAGCGCAATAGGAATTGTCTGCGCTGTCTCCGAGACCTGTGTGTGTCCCAGCAGACAGCGCGGCAGGACAGGAAATGGCGTATACTCCCATGGGAGTCTATGCCCGGAAGTGGGTGTAAATACCTGTCTTTGACAGGTATCTCCACCCCCCTTCCCCCTGAAAGGTGCCAATTGTGACACCGGAGGGTTCCGATCAGCGGAAGTTCCACTTTAGGGTGGAACCCCGCTTTAAGTTTCACTTTAATTTTTATTGCTTGCCCTTCCTCCTCACACTTTAAGTGGATGTAAACCCACTCATTTCTAAACTACTGCCATAGTGGTTATCTATAAGGATATACATGCCTCCTGCATGTATCTTTACCTACATAGTAGGTGAGGTTGAAAAAAAAAAAAAAAAAAAAGACACAAGTCCAAACTATGTGTGAGATTATATGTCAGCATTACATTGTATTTCCCTGTACGTCGCGGTCATTCAGGTGCTTATCTAATAGTTTCTTGAAACTAAATCGATGCTCCCTGCTGAGACCACCGCTTGTGGAAGGGAATTCCACATACTTGGCGCTCTTACAGTAAAGAATCCTCTATGTAGTTTAAGGTTAAACCTCTTTTCTTCTGAATTTAATGAGCGGGCTACGAGTCTAGTTAAACTCCCTTTTGCGAAACAAAAAAAAAAAAAAAAAAGAAGTTTTATCCCTATTGTGGTGTCACCAGTACGGTATTTGTATATTGAAGTCATATCCCCTCTCAAGCATCTCTTCTCCAGAGAGAATACGTTCAGTACTCGCCACCTTTCCTCATAACTAATATCCTCCAGTCCCTTTATCAGCTTTGTTGCCCTTCTTTGTACTCACTCCATTTCCAGTACATCCTTCTGGACTGGTGCCCAGAACTGGACAGCATACTCCAGGTGCAGCCAGACCAGAGTCTTGTATAGTCGGACAATTATCTTTTTTGTCTCTGGAGTTGATCCTTTTTAATGCATGCCAATATTCTGTTTGCTTTGTTAGCAGCATCTTGGCATTGCATGCCATCCTTGAGCCCATCATCTACTAGGACCCCCCGGTCCTTTTCAATCCTAGATTCTCCCAGAGGTTCTCTCCCCAGTGTAAAAAATTGCATTCATATTTGTGCCACCCAAATGCATTATTTTACATTGAACCTCATTTGCCATGTAGTTAATCACCCCATTGATTTGTTCAGATCTTTCTGCAAGGTTTCCACAATCTGGAGAAGTTATTGCCCTGCTTAGCATCGTCCGCAAATCCAGAGATTCAACTGTTTATCCCATCCTCCAGATGCATAAGAGCTGGTGGAGGGGAAGGAGAAGCCGCAGTACACCGAGCTTCCCAGTGAATGGCTTTGCAGCAGGGGCATGTCTGGACAAGTCTGATCATTGGAGGAGAGCACACAGAGTTCACTGCATAGCTAGAGAACTGACCATGGTGTGCTCTACTGCTTAGTGTGGTCAGTTTTTAATAGGAAAGCAGAGGGACTGGCAGGAACACCAGGGATTTCACATAAAGGAAGCAATACAAAGAACAGGATACTTTCTCATACAGGTACATGCTACAGCAGGCAAACATCAGGAATATGAAGTGTCGGCATAACAAATGCTTTAAAGTGTGCATACATTGAGGCACACAGAGAACCCTCCTGTCAGCCCATTAAAAAAAATATATAAATTAAAAAAAATTATAAAAAAAGGAAAAAAAAAAAAATAAATAAAAAAAAAAAACACGGGCACGGTGTATAAGAAATGAGTTTAAATCATAAAAGCAAAAGTGGAAAAAAACGAATAATTACATCTCTGCAATACATTTCCCATTTTTTATTCTTATAAACACATTGCAAATATAGCAAAACAAATGACTTCCAATGGCATATTTAACAGACCAAAACGGGAGCAAAGAAGTCCGTTGTTAGGGTTTACATACACCAAGACAGAACTATGCTGCATAAAATTTTTAATTGTAATATTCATTGCAAACTCAAGCATCCATCCAGGTCTCCATACCATTTTTTCCCCCACTTTGAAAATCCACCCCCCCCCCCCCCTAGAATTTCTGCCCGTGGCCATGTCAAGTAAGGGCAGGTGATTCATGTAGCATTTGCTTCCTGGAATCCATCTGCCCTTAGCTCAAACATGCAGGCAGGAGGGTGAGCTTATCTGAGAAAGCCCCTTCTCCCCTCCTGAACAATCCTGGGATGTAGGAAATCATTCTGCCCTCAAAACCAGAAAGCAACTGAAGAAATAAAAAGAAAAAAAAAAAAAAAAAACACCCACACTTTCCTGTGTAGGTACAAATGCTAGAAGCAAAAGATGTCACTGAGGCGGAGTCCGCGGCCCCCGTAAGAAGGGGCAAAGATGGATGCGGCCTCCAGTGGGCACAGTGCGGGCTTAGTTTTCACATAATATGCGATGCAAAGTAGCCCATTATGCTTTTACTTTGCAGAGAACAATAGAGGAAGTAAAACACATCAGGGATTACTTCCTCTTTAAAAACAATCAAAGTTGATTGAGAGAGTGAATACCTTTCTGGTGGCCTCTGAATCAAATTTTTGCTCTTGCTATGGACTTCTGCTGCTGGTGGGAAGTCGTCTCCACCAATGGAAAACACACAGCAATAAAAGCTTGACAGAGGTCCTAAGTCTTCCGTGTGCTACCCAAAAGAATCCTAAAACTTTTGGCTGGAGACGAGCATAACGGGAAGTTTTAAATCTGCCTAGATTTTTCCTTCTCTTACTAACCATCAAGGCTATTTTGCGCCTCAAGTAGATCACCAAACCAATCAACAGTAATCAGATGATTGCTTCTGGCTTTAACAATTAATTGGTAACGAGATGTTTTTGTGATGAAAACAGAAAAGAAAATAGTCAAGGAAAAAAAAAAAAAAAGTTGGAGTCTCAGCAGGTGGAACATTATGTAAATGCGCATTTCCTATAAGATGTAATTTTGCAAGCTTGCTAAATATTTACACAGCAATTGATTCCAAGTGCCGTTTACACAGTCAATCAATGCGCACACACATACAGCAACCGCTGCACATGAGGGGCTCTGATTAGCAGTCTAAATGGCTATTTGAATGCAGAGCAATGCAATACTGGCTCTTTGGAAGTGGGGGGGGGGGGGGGGTTGTGATGAGGGACGATTCATGTATGCGTTAGCCAAAATATTGGTTTGTTGAAGCCTAAACTTTGGGCATTCTAAGGCCCATCACACGGGGCAAACTACATTCCAATCAGCAGGGAACCTGTGTGCTGAGTGCACAGCAAACTGCCTACATGGAGAACAGATCCCCTTTGGTTTATAGCAGACCGGAGGGGAGGTACAATGGGTATAAAAAAAAAAAAAAAAAAAGAAAGAATCACCCTCAATCCTTTAAAATACCATATTTATCAGTGTATAACACAAACCCCAAGTTTAGGAGGGAAGTTTACAGAAAAAAAAAAAAAAACACCCCTTACACTTTAAATGCCCATCAATGCAGCCTTCCCCAGTGTCCATCTGCAGCCCTGCCCAAAATTTCAGCATGTTTGCGTTTTGAATTTGCAACCACCACGATATTCGGCTCCTCTCGCCACCGACATAGACCGAGCCAAGCCATGTGTACTGTGTACTCGGCTGCTCGGCTCCTCTCGCAGTCACGCCCCCCATCACGCCCCTTGGCCCGGCTCCTATGATGGACACAATACCAGGCCAATGGCAGGACGTAAAGACTAGGAGGCGGGACAGGGTATCACTGAGAGTGGAGCTGAGTACACTGTAGACTCGGCCCAGCCAATGTTGGCGGCACTCCTGTTGCCCCCAAAGACAACGGGGACTGGTGTATAACACGCACCCGCGATTTTCCCCTCGTTTCAAGGGGGGAAAAAGTGCGTGTTATACGCCAATACTGTAATCACATTTTGTTGCTTTGGAGCCTGAAATTAAAGTGATTGTAAGGGTTCGTTTTTTTTTAACCACTTAAGCCCCGGACCATTTTGCTGGCCAAAGACTTTTTGCAATTTGGCACTGCGTCGCTTTAACTGACAATTGCACGGTTGTGCGACGTGGCTCCCAAACAAAATTGGGTACCATTTTCCCCCACAAATAAAGCTCTCTTTTAGTGGCATTTGATAATCTCTGCAGTTTTTGTTTTACGCTACAAACAAAAAAAACAAAAACAAAAAAAAGCGACAATTTTGAAAAAAAAAAACTGTTTACATTTTGCTAATACCCAAAAATATATTTTAAAACAATTTTTTTCCCCTCAGTTTAGGCCGATACGTATTAACATTTTATTAAAAATATCGCAATAAGCATTTGATTGGTTTGCCCAAAAATTATAGAGTTTACAAAATAGGGGATAGTTTTATGGTGGCGATCTGCGATTTTTATCGTGACTGCAACATTATGGCGGACACATCGGACATTTTTGGGACCATTTTCATTTATACAGCAATCAGTGCTATACAAATGCACCGATTCCTGTGTAAATGGCAGTGAAGGGGTTAACCACTAGGGGGCAGCGTAGGGGTTAAGTATGTCCTGGGGAGTGATTCTAACTGTGGGGGGGGGGCTGTGTGTGACATGTCACTGACCTCTGCTCCAATCACAGGGAGCAGAGATCAGTGACATTAGGCAGAACGGGGAGATTCTTGTTTACATTAGCATCTCCCCGTTCTTACTCTCTGTGAGACGATCACGGGTATCACCCCAGACATAGAGTCCACGGGACCTGAGACCCGACTCATGGAGCTTGCCGCGAACGCACCCGCAGGCTGCCTCTTAAAAGGGCAATGTACAGGTACATTAGGTTGCCTGTACGAGCCCTTCTGCTGACGTATATCTGCGCAAGGTGGTCGGCAAGCGGTTAAACTTACATATACTTACCTCCACTGTGCAGCTAGTTTTGCACAGAGTGGCCCCGAACATCCTCTTCTGGGGTCCCCTGCGGCTCCTCCCCACATCAGATAACCCACTAGGAGAAGCGCGGAGGTTACATGGGTATATACTGGTACTTGTACACCCACGTATATAGTGTACAGACACATACCCCAAATGTGCCTTGGAGAAATACATCAGTATGCTATATGCAGACTTATGCACCCACCAGCCATGTACAGCCCTTTACTTCCTTGAGTGGTTGTATGCAGCACTTGGGCTTCCATTGTGTGAAAGAAAGCCAGACGTTTACATCGTACGCCCCAATTCGCCCGTATAAGGCAGACCATACACAGTTCAGCAGGAACCGGATAAAATTCAAACCATGTATGGGCAGGCTGAACATACCAAGTTTATAGACTGATCAACTTTGGTACAACCAGCATGCTGGGTTTTACCAGCAATTATCGCTATGGCCGCTAGCAACAATCACCGTCTTCTACCAGCAGGGATGGCTTCCCCCGCCCACCCCCACTGGGAGATAAGGCCCAGCAGGAGGGATTCCCGCATCAACATTGTCTGTGTTGAAGAGGGAAAAAATCAAGCAAATTTCTTCCCTGCAAACGTGGTTGCAGGAAAGAAATTTGCTCCATGAATGGCCTGTCTAAGGCCTATTCTAGATTAACCAGTTCCCGACTGGCGCACGCCGATGTACGTCGGCAGAATGGCACGGGCAGGCATATTGGCGTACAGGTACGTCCAATCTTCAATGCCGCCCTGCCATTGTGAGCGCGCCGCCGGTGGCGCGCTCGCATGTTGGTCGGGATCCCCGTGAGTCCATTGCGGGTCCCGCAGACTCAATCGCCGCGGGCATACCCGCGATTGTCTCACGGGACGGCTGAATGGAGGAAATGCCGTGTAAACAGCATTTCTCCATTCGGCCTAGCAACTAGTGACGCTGATCTCTGCTCCATGTGATTGGAGCAGAGATCAGTGTTCACTAAATGAAAGCCCAGCCCCCACACAGTTAGTAACACACCCCTAGGAACACTTAACCCCTACACTGCCACCCACTGGTTAACCCCTTCACTGCCATTTACACAGGAATCACTGAATTTATATAGCAGCGATTACTGTATAAATGACAATGGTCCCAAAAATGTGTCAAAAATGTCCCATGTGTCGGCCGCAATGTTGCAGTCACAATAAAAAAATTAATAAAAATGCCATAAAACTATCCCTATTTTGTAAACGCTATAACTTTTGCGCAAATCAATCGCTTATTGCGATTTTTTTTACCAAAAATATGTAGAAGAATATGTATCGGCCTAAACTGAGGGGAAAAAAATGTTTTGTTTTTTTTTTATATATTTTTAGGGGATATTTATTATGACAAAAAGTAAAAAAATAATGTGTTTTTTTCAAAATTGTCGCTCTATTTTTGCTTATAGCGCAAAAAATAAAAACCACAAGGGTGATCAAATAGCACCAAAAGAAAGCTCTATTTGTGGGGAAAAAAAAGGACGTCAATTTTGTTTGGGAGCCATGTCGCACGACTGGGCAATTGTCAGTTAAAGCGACTCAGTGCCAAATCGCAAAAAGTGGTCTGGTCTTTGACCAGCAAAATGGTCCGGTCTAAGTGGTTAAAGCGAGATTCCACCCTAAAGTGGAACTTCCGCTCATCGGAACCCTCCCCCCCCTCCGGAGTCACAGTTGGCACCTTTAAGGGAGGAGGGGGGGTGCAGATACCTGTCTAAGACAGATATTTGCACCCACTTCTGGGCATAGACTACCACGGCCTTGCTGTCTGCTGGGACACACACGGGACCCAGAGACAGCGCAGACCATTCCTAATGCGCTGCACGACTTGTGCATGCGCAGTAGGGAACCAGGAAGTGAAGCCGCAATGCTTCACTTCCTGATTACCTAACCTAGAATGGCAGCAGCAGAGATCGATCGGCCTTGTTTTGTTTTTTACAGTGACATCCCTCTTTAAAGAGGAAGTAAACCCTGATGGGTTTACTTCCCCTTTCATTCCCTGCAAAGGCAAAGCATAATGGACTACTATGCATCGCATAGTAGCCCATTATGTGTCACTTACCTGACACAGGAGCTAGCGAAGTCGCCGCTGTCCCCTGTAGCCCGCCGCATCCATCTTGTTGGTGGGGTCTCGCAGCTCCGCCGCTGTCATTCGGCGAAGCCGCGATGACGTCACTCCCGCGCATGCGCACGGGAGCCGACACACCCGGCAGCTCCGTCGCTGAGAATGCCGCGCTCAGTGTGCCGTAGACAGCGGTGCCCGTTTTCGGGCAAATATCTCCTAAACCATATAGGTTTAGGAGATATTGCTTGGACCTACAGGTAAGCCTTAATCTAGGCTTACCTGTAGGTCAAAGTGGTTTGTAAGGGTTTACAACCACTTTAAGATAGCATGGGGAGTGTCTCATTTTTATTGTGACCGCGCTGGTAAAATTCATCCTCTCCATCTCGATCGCTATTGTCCTTGGGAAAATAAATAAATGAGGTTCAATTCCAAATCCAGCAGTTGTCACAGGAACGAATGGTGAGAGAACTCTTCCAATGGGGACACTTGTATTGGTGAAAACTAAGAGGCAAATTCACATTACTTTGGACCAATGTCCTTTTATTTCCTGTTGTGCCTCTAGAACAAGGACTGTAGAAATCTCCCCAATGAGCACAGAAGGAAGAAAAAAAAATAAAAAAAATATACACACACACACATACACTTTTGTCTAACCCATGGGTGCTCAACCTGTCACATGAGGCATTGCATGCTGCCGACAGCCACAAGCATGACTCCCAAAAGGCAGAGGCATGATGGGACTTGTAGTTCTGCAACAGCTGGCGCACCCATGCCCTAACCAATACAACAAAAGTTTGCACTTGAGAAACTAAAAGACACTGCCAAACAAAAATGAATTAGAAAATACAGTTGAATGGATAAAGATCAATCAAAATGAGGGAGAAAAAAAATAAAAATAAAAAGGAAGGAGAAGATAAAGCTGAACAACCAGAGTGTGAAATATAAATAATAAAATAAAATCCAAAAAGCACAAAGTACCGACGTGCAGAACAATTTGCAATCAAAGTGAAGAAATTCAACAGTTTTTTATATATATATATATATATATATATATATATATATATATATATATATATATATATATATATATATATATATATATATATATATATATATTAGCAGATAAAGCCAAGCAACACAAAAACTAAACAAAAAAAATAAATAAAAGCGTATACACGTGCAGATTTGCCATCAAAGGGAGGAAAATCAAGGCAAGCTTTTTATAACAGCAGCAGATGCAGCTAAACAACCAGTGCAAAACAAATACCGAAAAATAAAAAACATAGGAACAAAATTAAAAACGACAGATGAAAAGATTTTTGATCAAAGGGTGGACAAATATATATATATATATATATATATATATATATATATATATATATATATATATATATATATATATATATATATATATATATATATATATATACACACACAAAATAGTAGCTAAACGATCAGAGAAAAACAAAAAGCACAAACGATAAGATACAGATGTGCAAATAAAGTTTTTCTCCATCAAATGGGGGGGGGGGGGGGGCAGTAATGTTTTTGTTTTTATTCTAGCAGAGGAAGAACAGAACGGCAGAGCAGGACACGGATTGAGGTCACCGTACAAAACAAAAGTGTTTTCCTCAATCCAGTGCTGAGAACAAGAATTGTCACCTCGGGATGCAGTTGCAGCGTGTGGCCGCAGGGGGCAGCAGAGAGGCGCGTGCCGCTGAATGGGAGGATTTAAATGTCCTCGGAGCCATGCTGTCAATCACCCCCCCTCCTCCCTGTACAATCACATCCCCCTCCCCCCTCCGGCGTCTGAGCACATCACCCGGCCTGATGACTGGAAACAAAGCTGGAGAGCGGAGAACAGCAGAGCACCCCACACACAATGATCACCGGGACACCGTGCGATCGTACCGTACGGGGGGGAGGAGAGAGATCACCGCACACACCAATACACACTTCCTTTGTTTAATGCCCCCCCCCCCCCGCATCATAACACAGAGACACAGGAAAGTTTCCACAAGTCTGGTGACACCGTCCGGCCATTGCACACAGTGGGGTCACCTCTTTGTAGTCAGTGACAGACAACAATGGGGTGATCAGAGGAGGAGATCCATCGTCCTGCAGATCGGATCGGGCCGGCAGATGTGATCGGTGTGTGCAATGAGCTGCAGTGACAGGAACATGCAAATCACAGCAATCCCCCACACACACACCGGCCCAGAACACGTGGGTTTTTGTTTGGAGGGGGATGTTAAAAGTTTGAGTTCCAAATAATGGGGGGGGCTGTACTGGTTATGGGCTGCTCACATTTTTATTTGTGGGGGGGTGGGGGTGACTACCTGCCAATACTTTATTGGGGGGCACATTTGACCTCTACTTGGAGTTCCATGGTGATTACTTGGCATACACTTTTTGTTGGGGGGGGGGGGCTATAGACTGGGGTGATAGCTGGAGGAGTGTTGGGGGGGGACAGCCACTGTTTGGATAGGGGGGGACATCAAGCTTCAGGGGATCCAGAGGTGTCAAATCTGGTGGAGAATATTTGGAGCATTTTTCGGGAAGTGGGGGGGGTGACCCAATAATTTAGGGCTCCCCACCTGATGTCAATCTTGGGGAAGTGGGGGCGATTAGACCTTTTTGGGGGTTAGGATTGGGCAATTTAAAGCCTAACACTGGGTGTGCCTACAGTTTAGGGGTATGTTGAGCATTTTTTGCGTAGGTTCAGGGTATTTTGGGATGCCCCCACAGCGTTCAATTATATTGAGGGGGGGTGTTAGACCCTGGCATTTCCATACTTTCTGGGGTTAGAATTGGGCAAGTTAACGCCTAACACCAGTTAGGTGTTGGGGGGGCTATTGGCATTTTTGGGGGAGATCATTTTGGGCAATAGTTTGGGTTGCCCCTAAGAGGTCACCTATCTTGGGGGGGGGGGGGGGGGCGGTTGATTAGACCCTGGCATGACCACACTGAGATCAGGAAAGGTAAGACTTAGCACAGGTGGGTCAGTAGTTTGGGGGGGCGCTATGACCTTCGCATGACAGTACCTTTTTAGACAGGATGGTACCCAACAAGTCAGCATTTTGAGGGGCTATGACCCTTGTTGGTCAAAATAAATTGGGGTGCCTTTGATCTCATCGGACGGTGGGCAGCTGTGACCCCTCAACATGACCACACTTTTGGGGTACACTAGCCCTTTTGGGGCCATGTCCTACCTGGGCAATTTGGGGGTTCCCCCGTGATATTGAATAGCTGGTAAAGGGGCAGCACTTTGAGGGTCCCCAATGAGGGACCTATCATGTCACTTGCGGGGGGGCAGTGATATAGGTGACAACTTCACTTTTGGGGGTGGCAAGTGACCCCAGAATGCATAGAACACGTGATTATGTCCAGGTCACCCCCTTCTGCTGGCACCTGACCCCCTGGACACGTGATAGTTTGGGGGTGACATGCGCCCCCCAGTATTTATAGGACCCCCAATAAGTTCCTGATCTCCAAGCAGTAGCCGGGTCCCGATGTCCGGGGCGGAGTGCAGCAAGTGAAGGCGGACAGTCCCTTGAAGTGTGTCTGCGGCCCGGACTTCACTCCATTGCCCCAGACCACCTTATTGTTATGATCCTCCCTGTCCCAGCAGTCTCCGGGCAGCTCCCCCTCCTCCTCCGTCCCCTCGTCCAGGGCCCGCCGGCCCCCCGCTCACCTGCTGTGGAACCAGTCCTTGCAGATGTCGCATTCGATCATGAACCGGCTCACATCGTACGGCTGCCGGCAGACACAGTAGACGGGAGCCGCTCCGGCCATCTTTAAAATCCACTCTCCAGCCCAGACATCACACACACAGCACGGAGCGGGGGGAGGAGGTCACTGCGCATGTGCCGGATCTTCTCTCGCTTCACCCCGCCCACCTCGTCCCCCGTGCAATTACACACACGCTCACTCTGCCCTAGCTCCTGCCTTCCGATTGGACGCTCGCTCGTCCAGTGGGCGTGGCCGGCCGGCGAGCCTGGTAGAGATAGCCGAAAGGAGCTATCGCCTCGGAGTTTTTTTTTCTGTTTCTTCCGAAGAATTCCGGAAATTGCCGAGCCTTCTGACATCTTCACTTAAAGGGTACGCAGCAGTAATTATGAATGAACGTGAGGTTTAATGTGATCTCTCTGCAGACAACGTACAGAGAGAGGAGGAAGTGTGACCCTGTCATCAGCTATTCATCACAAATACTACAACATACACACTGCTCCGGATTGAAGAGGCCCTGCCTGTAAGAGTACCTGTCTACAAGAAGAAAACATCATCAGCCTCTTATTAGAAACGTTTCATTTTCCAATTACTGCAAATTGTTATCTTGGAAATTCAGTTTAAAGTGTTATTAACCCCACAACAGTCAAATCAGTCTGTATATGCAGTACAGCATGCTTGTTTTACACACTGGAACCTAAGGGGTTAATACTCCGCAATGTGTAAAAAAAAAAAAAAACTCTTTGATCCTGTCTTCTCTGATCCCCCTTTCATCTAGTGTCTCAAAAAATAGCCCGATGTTAACAGAGCCAGGGGGCACTCTACACATGCTCAGTTTGGTGTATATTGCTAGAGGGTTTTTTTTGGGGGGGAGGGGGGGGGTGCATGTGATAAGCACAGGGCTAATCAGCACTGTCCAGACAGAGAGTAGGGGACCTGCATTCTCATTGGACAATCGTGGGAGAATGAAAAATCCTACAAGCTTTAACGGACACTGATAGAAGTCACAAGACTGCTATATACTGTTGAGAAAGGGTATTTAGCAGTTTATATTTATTAAAATAATTGCATTTCCATGTTCTGTGTACTGTGGAAGACCAGATATAGTGAATGCAGGCTCCTGGGTTTAGTAACACTTTAAGGCTGTGATTGCACCTTTTTATTCTGGGAATGAGTGCAGAAGTGCTCATTTTTGCACACGTTCCTGGAAACGCACAAAAAAAGTTCCAAAACATGCATTGTGCTTGTGCCTCCATTATTTCCTAATAGCAGTCAGGTAAAGAAATGCGCCAGGCTCACTGCCACAAAAGGTACAGGAGCTACTTTGGCGTGTTTGTCACACATAGGGCAACCCATTCAAGTGAAGAGCCTGCCCTATGTCGTTGTGCAGCAAATGTGTTGCGCACAGGTATGAATGGGGCCTAAAGATATTCGTAAAAAGAAAAAGAAAGAAACTTGTGTGTTTAACCAATTACCATGCATGTTAATGTCCCAGTCCATGTAATAAGGGGCATGGGGGGGGAGTCTTTTGCCAACATATTTTGTGCCAAAAGGCATGCGTTCTTTCCCAAGTCAGGATGGTGGGTGGTACGAGGCACTTCATTATCACCCTTCAGATGTCATCAGATAATTTTTACTTTTCACCAGTGGAATGACTTCAATTGACGTACACCAGCTGTAAATTAAAGCTGAACTCCAGAAGAAACAAAATGGAAAATTCCTATCAAAATACTTACCGTAATTTTCCTTTCCTGATGGACTCCATGGCAGCAACGTGTGGGTTAAGTCCCGCCTCCACTACCCATAGGACACTACTCCCATAAATCTTTGCTCCCTGCCCCTGGCCGTGTTCGGTAACTAGCCTACTCCAGCCATTTGGGAGGGAACTCCTGCTGCCATGGAGTCCATCAGGAAAGGAAAATTACGGTAAGTATTTTGATAGGAATTTTCCATTTTCCTGACAGACTCCATGGCAGCAACGTGTGGGAAATAACTCGCCAAACACACCCGGGTGGGCAAAAATGCTGAACAAAAGATTTATTTAACACTGTCGGCCGACAGGACTTTCAAACCAAAATCAACAGAGGATAAGGAAGCTGGCTCAACACAATAGTGAGACATGAAAGTATGAATAGAAGACCAGGAGGCCGCTCTGCAGATTACATCAGGTGCAACGTGGCGCGAAGCTGCCCATGAGGTTGAGAGACTTCTGGTAGAGTGAGCTGTAACCGCCTCAGGAGGAGCCAAGCCCTTCTCTCTATAAGCCCATTGAATTGCCTGAACCACCCAAGCAGCGATGGATCTAACGGAGGCCTTGGCGCCTCTACTTTTCCCGTTGAATAGTACGAAGAGGAAGTCAGATTGACGAAAAGAAGCTGTAATATCCAGATATTGTTTTAGAGTAACTCCCAAATCGAGTGGATGTGGATCTTGACTTCCAGCAGAATTGAAGGTAGGAAGAGTGATTTCCTGGTTTTCATGGAAAACAGAGGTCACCTTGGGATTTGTCCCCAACATCGGAATTAGGACCACCCTATCTGAAAAGAAGGTGAGAAAAGGTTCCTTTGTACCTAGAGACTGAATTTCGGAGATTCTCTTCGCCGAAGTTATGGCCACCAGAAAAGAGGTTTTAAGGGTTAATTCTCTGATTGAGAGCGTTCTGTCAAGTTGAGAGAAGAAATCTAGAACCAATGGAAGGTCCCATTTGGGGAATCTAGGCTTCCTTTGTGGCCTAAGCCTGACTGCTCCTTTGAAGAATTGTTGGACCAAGGGATGATTGGCCCATGCGACTCCAGAAAAAGCTGAAATTGCTGAAACCTGGACCCGGAGAGAACTAACCGAAAGGGAGATATCCAATCCTGATTGCAAGAAGCTTAAGACGTCCCGGACTGTCAGGGTATTACAGGAACTGGACCTTGAAGACAAGTGATCTGCAAACTTCGCCCAAATTCTCTCATATACCCGGTTAGTACTGCTTCTTCGAGCACTAAGAAGAGTGGGAATGACTTCTTCAGGACAGCCTAAAGCCTTCAACCGTCCCCTTTCAAAAACCAAGCCTTTAGGCGCAGGTGATCCGGGCAAGGATGAAATCTCGACCCTTGAGACAGAAGGTCTGGCCTGGATGGTAAAGGAATTGGATCCCTGACACTGAGGAGCATCAGAAGCGGAAACCAGGGTCTGTTGGGCCAATAGGGAATTATGGCTATCACTTCTGCTGTCTCTGACCTGAGTCTCCTCAGGAACTGATGAATAATAGGAGTTGGGGGAAAGGCATAGGCCTTGTGGAACCACCATTTCTCTGTCAAGGCATCCACCCCGTAGGCTTGAGGATCCCTGTACCTTGAATAATACTTCTCTAGTTTTTTGTTGCAAGGGGAGGCAAACAGGTCGACTTCTGGGGAGAGCCCCATCGTCAGGATCCAGTTGAACACTTCCTCGTGGAGAGACCACTCGTTGTTGTCCAGAAGTATCCGGGAAAGAAAGTCTGCCTGAACGTTCTGAATCCCTGGGACATAAGATGCTGTCAGATCCTTCAGGTTCCTCTGAGCCCAGGTCATGATCGGTTCCACCTCCTGGAGAAGGGATAGACTTCGGGTACCCCCTTGCCTTCTTATGTACGCCACTGCTGTGGTATTGTCTAGCCTGAGCGAGACCGAGGCTCCTGAAATCAGATGCCGAAAGGCTAGCAGAGCTTAACTCCAGGATGTTCGACACCGTCCCTCTGGAGGGGAGAATCCAGGTGCCCTGAGCCACTTCCGCCAGACAGTGTGCGCCCCAACCCCTGTTGCTGGCATCTGTTGTTATGGTGACCCATGAGATGGGGAGAATGGAATGGCAGTTGCAGAGATTTTCCCGTTGGAGCCACCACAGAAGGGAATTCCTCATGGATAAGGTGATCCGAATCAGCTGGGTTTTGCTGCCTGACCATTGATGAAGGAAACCCTTCTGAAAGGGCCTCATCCTCCACTGTGACCACCTCACCATCGGGATTGTCGCTACCATAGTGCCTATAATTTTCAGGCACTGGAGAGCCTGGAGATGAGAGGCAGAGAGGGCTGGACGGATTCTGTCCCTGACCACTGACAACTTCTCTTCTGGTAATGAGATGGTGCCTCTGACAGTGTTGAATAGGGCCCCTAAGAACACCAGCCGCTGAGATGGGACCAGCTGGCTCTTCTCCAAGTTCAAGATCCACCCGAATTCCTGTAGGGTGGAGATGACCTGCTCTCTGTGTACCAGAAGTTGATCCTTGTCTTGAGCCAACAACAGAAGGTCGTCTAGGTAGTGATGTAGACGAATCCCTTTGGTTCTCAGAAGAGCTACCACTGCCAACAATACTTTTGAAAATACACGAGGAGAAGTTGATAGCCCGAAGGGAAGGCAAGTAAATTGAAAATGGCTTTCGCCCACGGAGAAGCGGAGATACTGCTGGTAATTTACTGCAACTGGGACATGAAAATAGGCGTCCTTGAGGTCTATGGAGACCATCCAATCCCCTGCTTGGACAGATTGTTGAATTGTGGATAAAGACTCCATCTTGAATTTTTCTTTTTTGATAAAACTGTTCAAGTGGGTTAGATCTATGACCGGCCTCCAGGCCCCGCTCTTTTTCCGGACCATAAACAAAGGAGAGTAGATTCCCATGCCTCGCTGAATGACTGGAACATGGATAATGGCGCCTTGAGCCAACAAAGATTCCACGTAGGCTAGAAGAATTAGCCTTTTTTCGTCTGAGGCCGGGAGAGAGGTGGGGACCCATCTGAGTCTGGGAGATTCCTTGAAGGTCCAAACATGACCTGAGGAGGCGGTCTTGACGGTCCAGAAGTCTTGGATCGAGGCCGCCCAGACATGGCGAAAGTGGAAAAGACGAGCCCCCACCTGCCCTGTCTGAGCGGGCCCAACCTCAAAAGGATTTAGTTGGTTCCCTCTCTCCCTTCAAATCACTTTTTGTAGATTTTTTGAAAGAGGATTGTCTTGATTTCCAGGACCTGGAAAATTCACGGCCTGGTCTGTAACTGCGAGCTTCCCTGGCTCGTTCCTGGTACTGTCTCTTTGGAAAAGACCTTCTCTGGGCTTGCAAATGCCGGTCCTGGGGGAGGAACCCCGACTTCCCACCAGTGGCTCGGGTAATAGCCTCATCCAACTTATTGCCGAAAAGGGAGGACCCTTCAAAGGGGATGCGGCACCATACTTGTTTAGAGGCTGGGTCTGCCAGCCAGGGGCGGAGCCAAAGAGCCCGTTTAGCCGTAACAGAAGAAAGCATCACCCGAGCCACCAGGCGTATAATGTCGATAGAGGCCTCCCCAAGAAAGGCGGAGGCCAGCCTAAGCTCTTGGATAGGGGAGCTCTTAGCTGTATCTTCAGAGATATTTCTAAGTGTCTCATCTACACTATCTGTCCATATCTCCATTGCTTTGGACATAGCGGCCAGAGCTAGCGCTGGCTTACAGGCCATTCCTGCTGTGAGATACACTCTCTTCAAATCAGCATCAATTCGTCTGTCCAGAACGTCCTTAAAAGACACGGTATCCTCTAAGGGAAGAGTGACATGTTTCACCAACCTCATGACTGCTGCGTCTACTAATGGCGCTGACTCCAAATGCTTCACCTCTTCTTCATTGAAAGGATAGAGTTTCGAAACCTTTGATAGCATGGAATTTTTCTTCTCCACCTTGCCCCATTCATCTGTGATAATCTCACCTAGCTCAGAGATAAAAGGAAAATTAATCCGTTCCTTCTTTAATTGCTTAAAGAATTTTCTTTGTTTGGAAGGAGCAGCCACAGAATCTTCCCAGTTCAGTGTCTCTCTAACAGCTCTGACCAGAGGAGGCAGTAGAGCGAAATCAAAGCCCACACAGGGATCACTTTCATCAGAGTCACTGTCAGACATGGCAGCTGAGGGGTGGCTATGCGCAGAGGATTCCCAAGTATCCTGCAACTGAGTCTCCCTTCCTGGAGAAAGTGGCGGCTCTGCCGGGGGAACATAGGACTGGCCCTCAATATTTCTGAGGGACTCCTTAACAACTTTTTCCACCAGGGTTTTAAGTTGTTGATCCGCGTCACCCCTTTCATTGAAAGCCTTGGCGTAGCAAGGGTCGCATAAAGATTTTCCTGCCGGTACAAGAGCTCTACACCCCCAACAGGCACTAGCTGAGTGACTAGATTGAGTCCTCGAGGAGTGCGATCTTTCTTCACTACGGTGTCCTGATCTTGAGGAGGAACCATAATGTTTAGATTTGGAAGAGGAGTGCCGGTGATGCGACTTGGAGGAGTCGCTCCCTCTATGAGAGCTGCGATGCTGTTCTGACCTGGAAGGGCTGAAAAAGGAACAAGACAAGAAACCACAAGAGACAAGACATCAGGACAGAGCTAACAGATAAATACCCCTCCCCCACCAGACCTTCAGGTGATCATTAGAAATACCTTTTATGAGAGGGCTGGCCACAAGCAGGCGGTAAGGAATCCATGTCCTCAGCGATATCCATACGCGCTGAAAAGATGACAAGGGATCAGTGCAAGGGACAGGGAAGGGATAGCCTCCCTATCCCAGAATGCCACTTACCAGTGGATGCAACACAGAGGCAGGGGGAAGTCACCGCAACAGCCCGCAAGCATTCCCAAAGCTTGCAGACAAATTCCACATTTAAATAGCCCGCCCCTGTGATGTCACCGCCGTGCCTGTGCGCATGCGCGAAATAGCGGCAATTTGCCGCTATCGCGCATGCGCGAAACCAAGCCTCGATCTCAACCGCGTTCGCGCATGCGCAGTACGGCCGAAAACGCAAACCCGGAAGTAGAACGGCGGCTGGAACGCGGAAGAACCAGCCGCCATGCCTGCACACACAAACAAACAGAAACAAACGAAGACAGATAATAAGATACAAAAACTGCTGCCATAAAGAACTTTTAGAACCTCTCACCACTCCCACCACGATCGATCACTCGGCCGAAGATAAGGTAAGATGACACCGGACTTTCCAGGGGGCAAAACAGGTCACCTGCTAATAGCTGGCTATCCGACCAATGCGCAGCCTGCCTGCCAGTGGCCAGGACATGGGCTTCTTCACAGCGCCTCTTCCACTGCCCACTCCATACCCTGCTAATAGCTAGGGCTTAGCGGAGTAATGCGACTTTCCAGACCCAGAGTCGCAGACCGGCCGACCTCGATCGTGGGGATGATAAATCTTCAGGTAGGAAGACCACTTCTGGGTCCTTCGGAGGAGGACAAAAAAAGAACACGGCCAGGGGCAGGGAGCAAAGATTTATGGGAGTAGTGTCCTATGGGTAGTGGAGGCGGGACTTAACCCACACGTTGCTGCCATGGAGTCTGTCAGGAAATAATATTTAAATTAGGGCTGTGGAAATTAAAGATTAATTCCTCGATTAATCGATTCATTTTTTTGATTGATCAAAATTCTTTTGATCGGTACTCGCCTCTCCGCAGCTTTCGGGTCTTCAGGGGGTTCCGTCGGAGATCCGGTGATGTCACTGGACTCCTCCCCCATCCCCAAGTGCCTCCATCTGCTAATGAAGGGAAGGGGGGAGGAGTCCGGTGACGTCGAAGTTCTGATTGAACGTAACGCGTACGGGGGAGGAGCTACGCATGACGTCACCCGCTGCTGCCCTACGTAACGAACACGATTGTCGGCTTTACATGCTGTGTTTTTATCGTCTTTATGTGAGTAGTTTGTGTTTGAACACAAAAATTAAATCTTATACTTAAGCAGTGAGCACTTAGATCTTTTCTTTCTACTCATGACCTGGCGTCCTTGCTGAGATCTAAGGAGACGTGAGAGAAGATTATGGTCCGTGTTAACCCTTTTGATACCCGCTTGCATGACCACCTGTTTGCACAGGGGTCTATGCCATAAGGTGAGAGTGATTAGTTAGACCGGAGGTGGAAGGATTGTCACGCTACTGTGGAAAAAAAATTACTTACGTCAGTGCTACAGTTTGAATTTAAAAGGTATTTGTGTGAACTGTGAAGTTAAGTCATGGATTGTGGAAACTAACTAGTGTCAGGTGATTGTATATAGTGTATACCACATTTATCACTGACTAATGCAGAGTTGCAATGCAAGGAGATCAGCTAAAAGTAGTTGAATCTGTATGTGCGTTATAAGCTCATTTGGCTGTACTTCTCCTTTGTTTCACAGCAGTGCAGTTTGTTCTGCACTCCTGTGACCCGTTTTCAGCCAACAGCGGGCTGACGTTGCAGAGCCAGTCTAGGCTCTGGCAAGATCACGATAATGAATTCAGGATCCGCCCATATGCCTGAATCAGCACCTGGCACAGCCTCTCTGCGAACCACTGAGAGTTTGAGGTGGCCACTCCAGCCCCATCAACGGCCCAGCACTCCAGTGAACGTGAGTGGGGGGCGGGGGACAGGGGCAGAGCAGAGAGCTGTGACTGACAGTCACAAGCTGTCTGCTCAGGGAGCCCTGAGAATTAAGTGATCGGAGGTGTTTGATCGCTCGGTTCTCAGTGTTAGAGCTGGCGGAGGACAGATGCAGCATTGGAATTAGCGTCTATACCTTGATGGGTCAGAATGCCATTTTGACGACAAAAGGGGATCTACTCAATATTAGTTGGGTGGTAATAAAGTTAAGGACAATCAGTGTTTTTAAAACCGTTTCTACCATCGATTTAGCCATTGGTATGACATTGCCCTTTAACTCCCTACATATATTGGTTGTATCCAAAAATGGTGCTTGTGCTTTGTCACAATGACAGTTACACTTTAACCGCTTGCCGACCGGCTCATGACGATATACGTCAGCAGAAGGACACGTACAGGCAGATTAACATACCTGTACATTGCCCTTTAAGAAGCGGTTTGCGGGATCGCGCGCCCACTGCAGCCTCCGAGAGTGTGATCACGGGTCCCAAGGACTCGATGTCTTCGGGGATACCCGTAATCATCTCACGGAGAGGAAGAATGGAGAAATGATGATGTAAAATGTAAACAAGCATTTCCCCATTCTGCCTAGTGACACTGACACTGATCACAGCTCCCTGTAATCGGGAGCGGTGATCAGTGTCGCGTCACACATAGCCCCCCCCCCCCCACAGTTAAAATCACTTCTTAGGACACACATAACCCCTACAGCGCCACCCAGTGGTTAACCCCTTCACTGCCAGTCACATTTACACAGTAATAAATGCATTTTTAATTGCACTGATCGCTGTATAAATGTAAATTGTCTCAAAATCATGCCAAAAGTGTCCGATCTGTCCCACATAATGTCGCAGTCATGATAAAAAAAAAATAAAAAAATAATAAAAATGCCATAAAATTATCTCCTATTTTGTAGACGCTATAACTTTTGCGCAAACCAATCTATAAATGCTTATTGCGTTTTTTTTTTCCCCAAAAATATGTAGAAGAATATGTATCGGCCTAAACTGAGGGAAAAAAATGTTTTTTTATATATTTTTTGGGGGATATTTATTATAGCAAAAAGTAAAAATTGTCGCTATTTTTTTGTTTATAGCACAAAAAATAAAAACCGCAGAGGTGATCAAACACCACCAAAAGAGAGCTCTATTTGTGGGGAAAAAAGGACATAAATTTTGTTTGGGAGCAACGTCTCACGACTGCGCAATTGTCAGTTAAAGCGACGCAGTGTCAAATCGCAAAAAGTGCTCTGGTCTTTGGGCAGCCAAATGGTCCTGGGCTTAAGTGGTTAATACTCTTTTAGCCCATTGTGCCAAGGCTGTTCTTTCTGTCCATCTTTGTTCAACCATTGAACAGGCCACACCCACCCTGATGTTACATTGTTACAGATTCATCTACTTTATAGGATACCCATCCAGCTCTTTCTAAATGTTCTTTCCCAAACCCTTATATGTGGATGATAATATAAACATTGTAGTACAGTATGTCGTTACAGATGATGAGGGTGGCACTGCCAGCTGTTACATAAGAAGAAGAACGACTCATGCGTCATCAGGCGTGCTTCATCTTTGCAGTTGTAATATTTTATGAATACACATGAGAAGTGCACTGCAATATTTATGAATGTGCCTGGCATTTGTGGAAGAGTCTTGTGGGTATCTAAGCCTGTTGATCCTGCCAGAAATCCAGTAAGCCAATAACTTTTCAACCTCTCTGCCTGTGCTTCAAATATAACTTATACCCCTTTCACACTGGGTCGTTTTGCAGGCGCTATTGCGCTAAAAATAGCGCCTGAAAACCGACCTGAAACAGCCGCTGCTGTTTCTCCAATGTGAAAGCCCCGAGGGCTTTTACACTAGAGCAGTGCGCTGGCAGGACAGTAAAAAAAGTCCTGCAAGCAGCATCTTTGGAGAGGTGAAGAAGCAGTGTGTACACCTTCCTTCACCGCTCCTGTCCATTGAAATCAATGGGTCAGCGTGGCTATACCGCCGGCAAAGCATCGCTTTGCGGTGGTTTTAACCCTTTCACGGCCGCTAGCTAAAACGACGGTAAAGCGGCACTAAAAATAGTGCCGTTTTACCACCGGCGCCGCTCCCGCCCCAGTTTGAAAGGGGCCTAAAGGCAAAACTTTTTTTTTTAGTTTTGGATAGAGTAGAGATGGATTATAACGCCTGCCAGTTTTTATTGCTATTTTTGCCCCCGTTAAGGAGATTCGCCATCTCTATTTGTCTTGTTTACCATTATCATTGAAAGTGAAAGAAAATCCCAAATATTGGGTTGTCCCCAGAAAAATAATAGAGGGGAAATGTTCTAACAGGGACACTAGTTCTAGTGACCTGGGGGTCCCCAAATGAATACCCTTCATTTGCAGGGATTTCCTCTCACTTCCTGTTTGGCTATGGGACTGCAAGTTAAGGGAAATGTCTGCAATGGGACATAGATGACGAAAAAAAAACAAATATGAAAGGGGTTATAACGCTCCCTTACACTATCCAAAATGAAAAAAAAAAAGTCTGCACTCTATCCAAAACTAAAAAAGTTTTGCCTTTAGGTATACTTTAAATACAATGGCAGTACCAGCATGTAAACAAACTACCAGCTGCTAGAGCAGCCTGGAGTTTGTTTACATCCTTTCTCCTGGCTGCCAGGTATGCACTAGAAGTGAGTTACAGCTGCTTGATTGCTTGTACATTCTTGGCAACATGCTGTTCCCCTTCTCCACCACCACCCCCACTAAGTGTTCCTTTTGGATATCTAGGCCTTCCATGGTGTCCCTTGATGTTCTGCATCCACAGTATTGCCGTGAAGCTGGATCAAAAGTTCAGTAGGGACCAGGCCAAATTTCAGTCCATGTGGGGCCACTCTGGTTTAACAGAAATGAATCTGCTGATCAATTTCTGTTCAACTGCTCTGTCAAAAAAACAAGAAAACATTTAATCATTTAATTTAATCAAGCTTGCAGTGCTGATCTGTGTATTCTGATGGTGAGGAAGTCTCCCCACTGCTGGAAAAATAAGACAAACAGGGGAGGATGCCCCCATCCACGTCAAATGTGTAGATGGGGGAATGGGTCCGTTTTTTTTTGTGTTCAACCTGCTGATCGAAGGAAAAATATAGACTCATCCTCAACAGGAAGTTACGTTTTTAAGAATCCTACCCCCCCCCCCCCCCCACCCCCAACATTCTTGGAGGTTTATATTCTTTTGGGGGGGAGTGGGTACCTAGTTTTGGCAGGTGCTTGCTTCTACTTTTGGGAGCTCTCCCCCGCTACTGCTTCCCAGCGGATGTTCTCCCCCACTCCCCACAACCTCTTGGGGACATGTAACAGGTCCCAAGAGGCTGAAGGGTAATTTATAAAGTATTCTCACGCTAAATATGCCTGAGCATTGAACCCGAAGGACGGCAAAGAACCAGCCTGGGTGAGGACAGTGCTGGATGCCAAGATAAGGCTCCATTCACACTTCTATGACTCTGGACTTGACTTTGGGGTGCAACTTTGACTCAACTTTGGATGGGTGCAACTTGAATAAGGCTTTGGCCAGTGATAATGGACAACAGTTGCACACAAGTTGCATTGTATAACATTTACAGTAGTTACAACTTTCATGCAACTTCCGAGGATTAACATTGAAGTCTATAGCCCTCAAGTTGCATGAAAGTCAGACCAAAGTAGTGCATGAACTACTTTGAAGTTGCTGCAACTTCAAGTTGTGCCTATATGAATGGTTATCATTGGAAAACATGGGGAACGAATCGTCATGCAACTTTGATGTCCAAAATGTGAATGGAGACTTATGCCCTGTACACACGATCGGATTTTCCGACAACAAATGTTGGATGTGAGCTTGTTGGCTGAAAGTCCGACCATGTGTATGCTCCATCGAACATTTGCTGTCGGACTTTCCACCAACAAATGTTTGATAGCAGGTTCTCAAATTTTCCACCAACAACTTTGTTGTCAGAATTTCCAATTGCGTGTACACAAGTCCGACGCACAAATGTTCACGTATGCTCGGAATCAAGCAGAAGGAGCCGCACTGACAATCGAACTTCCCTTTTCTAGGTTTGTTGTACGTCTTGTACGTCACTGCGTTCCCACGTTCATAATTGTTGGCCACATTTGTGTGACCGTGTGTATGCAAAACGGTTTTGTTGTCGGAAAGTCCGATCGTGTGTACGGGGCATAAGTGTCCTTTTATTAAAAGTCAGCAGCTACACTACTTGTAGTTGCTGACTTTTACTTTTTTTCTAGAGACTGAAGATCCTCTTTAGGTCTTCCACTGGAAAGACTCTTGGGCTTTGTTTCCACTACTGCAAGTTGTTGTGCGACATGACACATGTGAAGTCACATGACAAGTCAAAATCCATGTATTTCAATGGTCCCCGTTCTAATTGGTGCGACTCAAGTCACAGCGACTTCAAAAAAGGTTTTTGTACTACTATGTTTCCGACTTCGGTGCAACTTGTTTTCCCATGGTTCTCACCAGTCGCAGGACATTGCATCAAAAATCGTATTGCAATGTCGCACTGTAAATCTGTAAATCACACGACTTTGCGGCCGCAATAGTGGAAACCTAGCCTTAGAGTAAGGCTGGCCATACACTATACAATTTTCTTATTCAATTTCCTTTAGAATTACCTTCATCTATGTAGTACAAGGGCATGCCTGATTGCATACAAATTGAAAGTATTTAGGTTTGACCTCATATTATATGGTTTTAAATTTAAAGGAAAGTTGAACAAGAAAATAGTATAGTGTATGGCCAGCCTTAGTCAACCTGAAAGACTGAGGACCTCTTGTGGCAGAGAAGAAGTACTGTGGGTGACAGCTCTGGATTGAATATGAGTATTTTTAAACCAGTTGGGGGACACATCAACATCTGCACTAGTAGATTACAACAAATGTTACAGCTGTGGGTCCCAATCCCCCATTGAGCATCGATCGTCTTGAGATGGTGAATCTCAGATTTTGCCTATTGCCCCGTAGGGTGGACCTGCTGTGCTCACTCGTGCTCATCTCTGCGCACTCGCTGTGGCATGCATCTGCTGGCCCCCGGGGGAGCTTCTTCTGCCGCATATACATTACACCCATTCCAGCGGGCACATCGCCAGATTTACAGCTCGCTGATTGCTGGAAGTGCAAACTTTATCATAACATATTATTTTAATTATGCTTTTTATGTTTAAGCATAGCTCTTATCATTTCCGAATAATTTTTATACACAGTTTTACATAGATCACCCAGCCAGCTTCTGCACACAGCGGAATGCGCACTGCTTTTAGCTTGCTGCCATAAGGGGGCAATGAACATTGTACGGAAACGGAAAACGTTAAATCAGTTGGCAGCTAGGTTATAGAACCATATAATTCATCTCAGAGTTGTAGTAACTGTCAATTTGTTCATTGTCTTAGAAGCTCATTTTAATATATTTATTTTATTCAACTCTTAAAACATATCTGTGATCAAAATGTAAAATCATGTATTCATTTCCGTATTGTATTTCATTTATTTCTAGCCTACAACTATTTAATCAAAACAATTTTGAAGTTTGTAAACTTACTTTGTGAAGATCCCCGCACATTTCCTTCCTTGAATTCTGTGACACATAGCTACTATTGCCTGTGAGTAGGCACCACTGTGTCACACATTTCACAGAGCCTGCCTTCTGGACTTAGAGGAGCTGAGAGGAGGAGCTTCAGGAGGAGGAGTCAGTATAGGAATCACTGCTAGCAAGCAGCAAGGTACCATGGGATATGTAGTCCGTAGGAATTGAAAGTAAATAGTGGAAGATAAGCTCATATTTGCCAACATTATCAAAAAATTTATAGGTAAACTTTTTTTAGTGTAAAAAAATGGGTGTGGTTTAAACTTAATATTGGGCCTGGCTTAACGGGCTAGAATCTGAGATGATCGAGGGATGGATGGAGAAGGAAGAGAGGGATGGAGGGAGAAAGAAATGGAGAGAGAATGAAAGAAAGAGATAGGGAGGGAAGGAGAGAGAAGAAAAAAAAGAAAGAGGGATGGAGGGACAGCAGGCCCAGATCCTACACCACAATAGCAATATGTATATTCCAGAAAGTTTAACAATCAACAGATAAAGATACCCCAAACACCTGATGTTGGTGCTTCAATCATCACGGCACCATGGTTGTTATGGTGTCAAGATGATTGTAGCGCATTATTTATTTTATTACATTGTAATATAAGTTCAACTCACCATAATTCACAATCAGTGGGAGCCCTGAGCATGCCACTTGCCACATCGCCTGCCACCAGATGCAGCTTGTCACTTGTCATGTCGCCTGTCACCAAATGCAGTGTGCCACTTGCCATGTTGCCTGCCAGATGCAGCATATCACTTGCCACGTCACCTCCCACCAGATGCAGCATGTCACTTGCCACTTCGCCTGCCGCCAGATGCAGCATTTCACTTGCCAAGTCGCCTGCCACCAGATGCAGCGTGTCGTTTGCCATGTAACCTGTCACTAGATGCAGCGTGTCATTTGCCACATCACCTGCCACCAGATGCAGTTTGTCACTTGCCATGTCGCCTGCCACCAGATGCAGCTTGTCACTTGCCATGTTGCCTGCCACCAAATGCAGCATGTCACTTGCCACGTCGCCTGCCACCAGATGCAGCTTGTCACTTGCCACATTGCCTGCCACCAGATGCATCATGTCACTTGCCTTGTTACCTGCCACCAGATGCAGCGTTTCACCTGCCACATCACTTGTCACCAGATGCAACTTCTCACCAGATGCAGCTTGTCACTTGCCACCAGATTCATTATGAGACCTTAATGCTGCTGTATCGCCAGAGCCGCTACTAGAGGTCTGTGGTCGGCACTGGTGATTTTGTCTCCGCCAACCTTTTTAGAGAAGACCATCTCTTCTCTAAAATGAAAATAAGAGGCGGAGCCTGGGGGGAATGAAAGTAACTGCCAATAGAAATGGACCTGCCACCAACCCCACTGTTGGCAGCAGCTCCATTTCTATTGGCAGCCGCTTTCATGCCACCTGGGCTCCGCCTCTTTTTTTTCCCTTTGGCCTCCACGATAGCTGGGCTTTAGCGATACACAGAACACTGGGACAAAGCTAATTTCCTGTGATTGTTCCTGAGACAGGGTAAGACTGGGTTTTAGGTCTGAATACTGTGAATGTCCCGGGAAAATCAGGACTGTTGGCAAGAATGCAAGCTGCAAAGCATGCAGGGAATGCAGGAAAGAGATGGCCAGCAGACAGGCAGTACTCACGACATGAAAGGGGATTTTTCAAGCAAACACATATTGTTAAAAAAAAAACGATTGTTTATATTGTTATTGCAATGCTGATGTTAAAAAATGAAAGTGTATGCTGTGACCATAGACTTCTTTTAAGTAAGATAGTTTTAGCTACAGGTTTGAGTCTTGAATACTTATTTATCAGTGACAGAAGGTTTCTTGTCCTGGATCCATTGTGATAACAGGTTCTCTTAATAGAGAAGTGCGGCATACAAAAAAAAAACATTCATACTCCCATAGGTGGAAACCGCATCAGACTTGTCCCATGACTGAGATCGCTCAGTTCTCGTCCTTCACTGAGCAGAGAGCCAGTGACCATCAGTCACCAGCTCTGTGCTCTGCCCCTCCAGCGCTCACTGGAGTGCCAGGCTGTGGAGGGGGCAGAAGGGGTTGGCTCAGGTTCTCGGTGGTGCGCTGAGAGGCTGAGCTAGCTGTCCATTCAGGCATCTAGGTGAATCCTGAAATTAAGGTCACTATCCCTCCATAGCCTGGACCGACTAATAGAGGACTGGGTCACAGGATCACAGGAGTGCAGAACTACAGTATCTCACCAAAGTGAGTACACCCCTCACATTTTTGTAATGTGACAACACTGAAGAAATGACACTTTGCTACAATGTAAAGTAGTGAGTGTACAGCTTGTATAACAGTGTAATTTGCCTTTCATAAATAACTCCCACTGTAAGTGCATAGTGATAGTACATAGTCTTGGAGGCAATCTGCACATGCTCAGTTTGGCATGTATCGCTAGAGAGTTTTTGTTTTTGGGGAGAGTGCATGTGATCAGCACATGGCCAATCAGTAATGTCCAGCAGAGGGTCAGGGGTCAAGCAGCCTCATAGGACAGTCAGAGGAGAATGAAAACTCCTCCTACAAGCTTTAACTAGTGCCTGCCCGGACACTGATAAAAGTCAGAAGACTGCTATATACTACTGGTGAGAAAAGGTAATTAAGCTGTTTATACAGTATTTACTATATTAATTGCATTTCCATGTTCTGTGTACAGTAAAACCTTGGATTGCGAGCATATATAGTTCCAGAAACATGCTTGTAATCCAAGGAACTTGTATATCAAAGCAAATTTCCCCATAAGAAATAATGGATTGAGGATTCATTCCACAACCATTTATTCATAGGTCCTTCAGTTTATAGTCCTTTTAAAAAGATTATAGCAATGTGACCAGGTTGTGTAGCCATAAAATGTCCATCCACAAATGTCAGTCTCCACAAGGGGATTAGAAGAAAAATCCAGCAGGAGCTACAGAGTATAAAGAGAAGAGAGGTGCCTCTCAGTTCACACAGGGGCAACATGACTTTTGGAGGCAACTTGGACGTGACTTGACGTGACTTGGACGCGACTTACAACACTACTTTAAGTCGCCCCAGGCCAGGCGACTTGCCGTGGCCAATCAGAGAATGAGCTCTCAGGGGGGGACTCCTTTTGAGAGCTGATAATTCTCTGAGAGTCGCCTCTGTATAGACGGAGATCTGACTTGGAGGCGACCTCCATTGAAATCTATGGGTACCAGTCGCCTACAAGTCGGATTGAAGTAGTACAGGAACCTTTTCTGAAGTCGGAGCGACTTCAGTAGTGTGCATTAAGACAGCTCTCATTCACTTACATTGATTTCTACGTGTTGTGTGACCTGAGGTGACTTGGGGCGACTTGAAGTCGGATCTGAGTCGCACCTGTGTGAACCGGCACTAAATGTTGTACCTTCATTAAATGTAACCATATTGCTACACTTAGAGACGCCTCTCTTCTCTTTTATACCCAGTTGTGACATGACGCTACTTGTATATCAAGACATCGCTTGTATATCAAGTCAAAATGTATTAAAAAATTTATTGAAAAACGCTCTCAAACCAAGTTACTCTCAAATCAATGTTTTACTGTACTGCAGGAGACCAGATATAGTGAATACAGGGTCCTGGATTTAGTAATACTTTAATCTACACTTGCAGAACCTGTCCTTCTTCCTCAGTCTGTGACTGGACAGTGAAAGAAAAAGCAGCAGAGTGATCTACTCAAGATCATCTCACTGTCACTCTGCTCTCTCCTCCTATCAGCAGGTTTCTTTCCCCACAACTTGTGCTGCTTCTCCCTCCCCAGCCTGAGCTCTGCCACACAGGGGCCTGTAAGACCTGTACCAGGTCAAATTCAGGTAGGTACACTGCTTTGTATTTCAGAAAAATAAATTTAATGATATATTACTGACTGCAGAGCTGAATTAATTTGTGTCTTTTATATCTGCTGTAAGTCGGCAGTTTGACTTATTGTTCCCGCCGATTAGCATCAATGACTGCTCAAGCAATAGACGACGGACTGATACAATCTTCCTTTATGCTCTACTCCATCATAAATGTGAATGAATCCTTTGAGGTATTCAGAGCTGGGCGATCTTGACGTGCCGTCTGTAAACGCCGCGAGCCGTCCTCTGTTGAAAGTGAATGGAAATCACTGAGTCACTTTTACCGCCCACGCCGGGGTTTCTAAAATAAAATAAAAAAGGGGGGAAAAAGAGCAGTTTGGTGATTCAGGATTCCCCCACTTTTCTTGTTGTCGAGAAGACAAACACACAAATGTCAGCAAAGTGCCACTAGTCAGCAGCGCATTCCTCCCCCGGCCTCCTACACAAACCCCCAGTGTTCTGTTACACAATGTGTCAGGAGAGAACAGACTGTGAATTAAGTCATCTCGACAAGTTCCTGAATGCACCATTCTCATCGCAGCCACTTCCTCTGTTACAACGAGCCGCTGATTCCCAGAGGATTCGTTGTGACTGTGTTATCTACTGTGTGTTGTATCGCCACGCTCCGGGGGGCTGAAACACTGAACAAGATGGGCTTATTTATACATATAGGTAGCTCTTTGGGCTTTCATATAAGAAATTTTATTTGGCAATGTCGCTATCCACACCTATGTATGTACGATAAAGATAAATGTCGTAATAAACCCCAAACCAAAAATGTAATATATTGCAGCTTACCAATCCTTAGAGGTGGGGGCTGCATTTGCTTTCTTTTTTTAGGCTTTTCCCCCCTCTGTTTTCACCTGGTGATCTCTCAGTAATACACCTCCTATATAAGCCCTTGTACACACGGTCGCACATTCTGACGGAAAATGTCCGATCGGACCTTGTTGTCAGATAATCCGACCGTGTGTGGGCTCCATCGGACTGTTTCCATCGGAATATCCGACTGACAACGTTTTAGAGCTGGGCTATAAAATTTTCCGACAACATGATCCGATTGGACTTTGTCCAATCGTTTGTAGAGAATTCCGATCGGACAAAGTGCCACGCATGCTCAGATCAAATTCCTAGACCAAAGCTATTGGCTACTAGCCTGAACGTAGTCCCGTCGTAACTAAATAACGTCATCACGTTACGAACAATCGGATTTTCCGACAACTTTGTCCGACCGTGTGTATGCAACACCAGTTTCGGACAAAATCCGTCGGACAAAATCCAATGGATTTAGTTGTCGGAATGTCCGACCGTGTGTACAAGGGCTTAGAGTGCCCCCACACTGCATGAAGGAGCACAGGGAGCCTCTTTGGATAGCAGCATTGTCAGTCTGTGGGAGGGGTGTGTTAGATGTACTAGCAGATTTAGATACACTAATGAAGCTGAAAAGCATTTTTTTTCTTTTGGGATGAAGGTTTTACATAAATAAATGTCAGTGTTAAATGGTTTGTCTCAACTCTGTAACTGATACATTCTGCTGGAGTGCTTATTCTACAATACAATAGGCTTACTGGATCACCAGATGAAAATATAAGAAAGTAGAGTATAACAGAAAACTATTGCAGCCATCATTTCTAATGCCCCATACACACGGTCGGAATTTCGGACAGAAAAAGTCAGACGGGAGCTTTTCATCGTATTTTCCGATCATGTGTATGCCCCATTGGACTTTTTACGTTGAGAATTCTGACGGACCTAGAAAAAGAACATGTTCTATATTTTTCCGACTGAACCAATTTCTTATCGGGAAAATCGCTCATCTGTATGCTGTTCCAAAGTACCAAAAACGACGCATGCTCTGAAAAAAGTACGAGATGGAAGCTATTGGCTACTGGCTATTGAACTTCCTTTTTCTAGACCCGTCGTACGTGTTGTACGTCACCGCGTTCTTGGTGGTCGGAATTTGGTGTGATCGTGTGTACGCAAGACAGCTTCAGCGGAATTCTGTCAGAAAAACCTTCAGAGTTTATTCCGATGGGAAAACCGGTCGTGTGTACATGGCATAAGAGTTGGTAAGCTGCAATATAGTGAATGTTTGCTTACTACGTCGGACCGCGGTGTTGTCAGCGAGCGCCAGTAATGAGTAATGACAGATATGAAAGGACAGCTGTTACTGTAATGTTTTTTTAAGAGATCTAGATATCAAATTGTAATAGCACCACTATGACCCAGGCAATATCTATCTATCAATCTATTCATTATGTCTTCCTTTATCCATCCTTCTATCTCTTCAAAACTATCCCCAAGTCCACTTTATCTATCTATCTCTCTCTCGTCATCCATCTATCAATTATCTATTTATCACTTTATCTGTCTCTCAGTCTTCATCCATCCTCACTTCCTTCCTTAAGTTCATCCATCTGTCTCTCTGTATCACTTAATAACTATCATCAAGTGTGCTTATCTGTCTCACATCATCCATCTATACTACAATTATTTATCTATCTATATACCTCATTATATAACAATTATTATTACAGCTACCTATATAGTGCTGTCAGTTTGCACAGCTCTTTACATATACAGTATATTATGCATTCACATCAGTCCCTGCTATTAAAGTGGTTGTAAAGGCTCAAGTTTTTTTTACCTTCATGCATTCTATGCATGCAGATGAAAAATCTTCTGTGTGCAGCAGCCCCCCCCCCCCCCCCAATACTTACCTGAGCCCCATCTCGATCCAGTGATGTGCACGAGAGCCTTGGCTCTCCCGGGTCTTTCCCTCCTCATTGCCTTTGGCTTCCCCTACTGTCAATCACAGCCAGTGAGCCAATGAGGAGAGAGCAGGGGAGGGGCCAAGCTGTGCTCTGTGTGTGAACGGACACTTGGGAACGAGCCTGCTCAGGTGCCCCCAAAGCAAGCTGCTTACTCTAGGGGCACTAGGCAGGAGGGAGAGGCCAGGGGCGCCAGCGAGGGACCAGAGAAGAGGAGGACTGGGGCTGCTCTGTGCAAAATCAATGCACAAATCAGGTAAATATAACATGTTTGTTTGTTATTAAAAAAAAAACTTTAACCACTCAAATACAGGGTACTCTCACCCCTTCCTGCCCAGTCCAATTTTCACCTTTCAGTGCTGTCGCATTTTGAATGACAATTGTGCGGTCATGCAACACTGTACCCACATTTTTTTTTATAATAATATATATTAAAAATTAGAATTGTTTTCCCACAAATAGAACTTTTTATGCGCTACAAATAAAAAAAAATTCTATTACAAAACTTTGTAAATAAGTACGTTTTCTCCTTCACTCATAATGCTGCACTGATGGGCACGCATGAGGCAGTACTGATTGGCATTGATGAGGTGGCACTGATGATGAAGCACTTATACGCAGCACTGATGGACACTGATAGGCAGCACTGATGGACACTGATAGACGGCACTGATGGGCACTGATAGGTGGCACTGATAGACACTCATAGATGTCACTGATGGTCACATATAGGTGGCACTGATGGGCGGCACTGATGGATGGCGCTGATAGGCAGCAATGATCAGGAGGCACTGACAGGCATCACTGATGGGCACAGAGTGCAATCCCTAAGGTGCACTGATTGGCATCCCTGGTGGGCTCTAGTGGGCATTCCTGATGGTCTCCAGTGGGCATCCTCGATGGGTCTGCACCGATAATCAATGTGCTGATTATCAGTGATCAGTTCAGACAACCCCACCCATCAGGAGAGCAGCCGATCAGCTCTCCTCTGCTTGCGCCTGTCAGCGCGAATAGAGGAAAAGCTGATAAACGGCACTTCCTGGTTACCCTGTGATGAGCTGTGATTGGACACAGTTAATTACATGGTAAAGAGCCTACGTCATAGGCTCTCTACCTAGGTCAGAGAGGCAGTTTGTCAGACTGACATATCACACCACCGAACGTGGCCCCCCTGGGCGCATGCTAGCGGCTTATCCTGCTGGGCGTCATATGACATCCAGTCAGGATAATACAACCACTTTCTGGCCGTCATTTTGCTATATGGTGGCAGGAAGTGGTTAATGCCACTTTAAGGAGCTTACATTCTAAGGTCCCTAACTCACATTCATAAACATATACTAGGGCCAATTAACCTACGAGCATGTCTTTGGAGTGTGGGAGAAAACCAGAGTACCCGGAGGGAAACCCACATAGGGAGAACATGCAAACTCCATGCAGATTGTGCCGTGGTCGGGATTCAAACCGACTACTCTAGTGCTACTAGACAGAAATCTTATTATAATTATCCACTAATAAAGTTCACTACAATTAAATTCTTTCTTTGTATTTTTGGAAATAAGTGGTAAAAGGGCAGGCCGGGACAAGAGGTGGGCAGGAGGGATGGTTTGTTGCAGGGATGGGGGAACCCCAACCCTAACCCTAATGTAAGGAGGGGGCACAGTTTGGCATCTTTGCCCTGGGCACTGAATGGCCTTGTCCCAGCTCTGGTAAAGGGTCAGCATTCTATTGCTGTCTGTACCTATTTGGTTTCTTTCTTCCTGTCTAGCTAACAGAAAGTGAGGGGAAAATCTGAACAGGTGTCCAAACGGGAAGTAAGGGGAATTTCCTGCCCAAATGGTACACGGGTGAAAATTAAAATACTGTTACTAGGTTTAGAACCCCTTTTAGATCTTCAAAGTCCCACAGTTCCATTTGGCTACCAGATGCCATGGAGCAGGTGCTTCAATGACCTTCCTCCCAAGTTACAGCTCTGGTGCTTAGAAATTGGTCACTCAGGAGCCCAGCACTGGGTCAGAGAGGGACTATTCATTTGGAGGTTACACAGGGCTTTCTCTCGTACCTTAAAGTGGTTGTAAACCCATATGAAAAAAAAATAAAAAATACAGAAGACAAAGGCATAATGAGCTAGTATGCATCCGAAACTAGCTCATTATCAAATACTTAATTTAGATCGAAGCTGTTGCAGTGGTCTCGCACACCGCTGTGACCAGCGACATGTCTCTTGGAGTTATTTCTGGGTTTGCGGGCTCCGAGGCTGTGATTGGCCGGAGCCACAATGACATCACTCCTGCGCATGCACAATCTAGCCGTTTCTTTAGTGCGCATGCCCCGATGAAGTCGGCGCTATCATATATGGTAAATATACCGTGCAGGTTTAGGAGATATTTAAAGTACCTACAGGTAAGCTCTATTATAGGCTTACCTGTAGGTACAAGTGGTGTAACAGGGTTTTCAACCATTTAAAGCGTTTTTTACCCCAACACTTTTCTGATATGTGTCTGCTGTGCCATATACTTGCATGAGAAAGTATCCTTTTCTCTTTGTATTGCTTCCTTTGTGTGAAATCCCTGACATTCCTGCTAGTCCCCTTACTTTCCTATTAACCACTTGCTTACTGGGCACTTAAACCCCCCTCAGTCCCAGACCAATTTTCAGCTTTCAGCGCTGATGCACTTTGAGTGACAATTACGCGGTCATACAACACTGTACCCAAATGAAATTTTTATCATTTTTTTCCCACAAATAGAGCTTTCTTTTGGTGGTATTTAGTTACAGCTCGGAGTTTTATTTTTTGCTAAACAAACAAAAAAAGATGCAAAAAAAAAAAAATCATGTTTTAATAGTTTGTTATAAAATTTTGCAAACGGGTCATTTTTCTCCTTCATTGAAGTGCGCTGATTAGGCGGCACTGATAGGCTGCATTGGTGGGCAGTGATGGGCTGCATTGGTGGGCACTGATGGGCTGCATTGGTGGGCACTGATAGCGTGCCCACCAATGCAGCCCATCAGTGCCCACCAATGCAGCCTATCAGTGCCGCCTAATCAGCGCACTTCAATGAAGGAGAAAAATGACCCGTTTGCAAAATTTTATAACAAACTATTAAAACATGATTTTTTTTTTTTTGCATCTTTTTTGGTGGGCACTGATAGTGATCGGTGGGCACTGATAGGCATAGTTAAGGCGGCACTAATAGGCACAGATAAGGCGGCACCGATGGGCACAGATAAGGCGGCACTGATGGGCAAAGATGGGCACAGATAAGATGGCACGGATGGGTGGCACGGATAAGTGCCACGGATGGGTGGCACGGATGGGCACTGATAGGTACCACAGATAGATGGGACTGATGGGCACTGATAGGTGGCACTGATAGGTGGCTCTGATAGGTGGCACTGCTGGGCACTGATGGGCGGCACTGCTGGGCACAGATGGGCGGCACTGCTGGGCACTGATGGGCGGCACTGGGGTGCAGCAACTTTGAGGCAGATTGGGTGGCACTGTGGGTGGCACTGTGGGTGGCACTGTGGGGTGGCACTGTGGGTGGCACTGTGGGCACTATGGGCACTGACGGGGGGCACTGACGGGGGGCACTGACGGGGGGCACTTACTTTTGCTTTTATTTTACTTCAGGATGGCACTGCGGGAGGCAGGTGGGCACAGGCAGGTGGCAGGTGGTCCCTTGTATTGATGGCCGTGATCGGGACTGATGTCCCGATCACGGCCGCCGGTGTCAGCGCGAGGAGGAATAATAGCGTGATGTCCCGATCACGGCCGCCGCTGTCAGCGCGAGGAGGAATAATAGCCGATTACCGTTCTATCACATGATCAGCTGTCATTGGCTGACAGCTGATCACGTGATAAGGGGTCGGGATCGACCCCTTACACGGATCGGTGATCAGGCGAGTCTCACGGATCACAGAGCGCGCCGCGCGCGCCCCTCAGGGGGCGCGCAGGCCGCTCGTAACCGGGACGACGTCAATAGACGTAGTCCCGGAAATGTAGGTCCGCGCTAATGCCGTCATTTGGCAATAGCGCGAATCTGTAGTGGTTAAACACTGACCACATTAAGCAGGAGAGCTAAGTGTGGTCAGTTCTCTAGCTGTGCTGGGAACTCAGCCTGCTCTCCTTCAATGATCAGACTTGACCTAGCACCCCCCCCCCCCCCACACACAGCCTGTAACTGGAAGTCCATTGTACTGTTGCTTCTCCTCCCCCTTGCTCTTATACAGCTGAGATCAGAGGAAATGTAATCCCTTATAAAAAAGTATTTATATATTTTTTATATATTATATAAAAATGTTTTGCCTTTCATTTCTGTTTTAACCACTTTAATACTGGGCATTTTTACCCCCTTCCTGCCCAGGCCAATTTTCAGCTTTCAGCTCTGTCCCACTTTGAATGACAACTGCATGGTCACGAAACACTGTATACAAACAAGATTTTTAGTATTTTGTTTACAGAAATAGAGCTTTCTTTTGGTGGTATTTAATCACCGCTGTTTTTTTTCTTTGCTTTCTGGTATAAAATGTTGAAAACAAACTTCTTTCTTCATGAATTTAGGCCAAAATTTATTCTGCTACATTTCGTTGGTGAAAATACCCCAAATCAGTATATATTATATAGATATCCCTAAATTAGCCCTTTTTGGAAAGTAGACAGTCCAAGGTATTTATTAAGAGGCATGGCAAGTTTTTTGAAGTTGTCATTGTTTGTCATAATTGTTTGGAAAAGGAAGACTGCAAAAATATATATATATTTTTACATAGTGTCACCAGTGCAGTACAGCATCATCATATAACAGGAGTGGTGGTGATGAGGGACACTGACTGGTGACAGTACAAAAAAAAAAAATATTAATCATTTTTTTTTTATATTATATTTTTTTCCCTTTTTATGTATTTTTTTAACACACTTTGACCAGAGCAATATAATGTTACCATAGTAACAGTGAACTTCTCTAAGGGAATTGATTGGTAGATTTTTGTTTTGTTTTTTAACACATTATATTTGCATCTAGCAATAAATGTAATTGTTATATGCAAGCATTTTACTGAATGAAATTGATTCATTCAATTTCTTTTGTTGTGATTAGCTGTGATTTGTCACAGCTGATCACATGGCTCAGATGGGCCGTGATTGGCCCAATTTGTATTATGTGATCACTGTGACCAATCACAGCAGCTAGCAACACAATAGTACACAATGGATGGCTTGAGAGGAAGCCATCTATTTTTTACAACTGTCATGTGACCTGCTGTGATTGGTTACGACTGTCACATGGTACCAGCAGCGGGTCGGTACAGTGATTAGTCATCGGTTGTATCTGGTGGACGCAGCTGGTGACAGATCGCACTGCTGCCTCACACCTCAAAACGGTGAGGCACAGCAAAGTTAGCATCACACCAATTTGAACAGTTCCATTTCCGACAATAGGGTGCGACTTGTCACGCGATTTGGACCTGTCAAATCGCATGACAAGTAGCACCGGTGTGAATGGGGGCTTAAAGTATAATTAAAGAAAACATTTTTTTTTTTAGTTCTGAATAGAGTGGAGATGGATTAGAACACTTGGCAGTTTTTATTGCGGTGACCCATTAGGGAGATTCACCCTCTCTATTTGTCCATTTTACCATTATCATTAAATGTGAAAGTAAAAGAAAATCCCAAATTTTGGGTTGTCCCCAGAAAAGTAATAGAGGGGAAATCTTCCAATGGGGATGCTAGTTCTGGTGACCTGGGGGTCCCCAAGAAAATTCCCCTAATTTTCAGGGATTTCCCCTTACATTCTGTTTGGCTATGGGACAGGAAGTGAAGGGAAACCTCTGCAATGGGACACAGATGGTGAAAGAAAATTGACTGGGGTTATAACCAGAGCCGATGATAAGGCAGTACAGCTGGTCCTCCTGCACTGGGCCCAGGCCCCATCAGTTCAAAAGTGGACCCCGAGCACCTTCCGAGCAGGGGGGCCAGCTGTACTGCCTGGTGACTACTGCCTTGTGGATTCCCCTACAGTACTGTCGGCTTTCTCCTTCTGGCTGTGCTGCAGGAGTATCTGTTCTTGTATCTGCGCCCCCTTCCACCTGCTGTCCTGCTGTTGGGTTTGCCCTGTTTGCCCCCTTCCCAAGCAGTACTGCCGACTTACCTCCCTGAAGCTGAGCCAACCCAAGCAGTACAGCTTCTCCAAAGGTTCCTAGCTCCATCCACACCTTCAGTGAAAGCTCCTGGTTTAAACCATAGACCAGTGATGGCGAACCTTGGCACCCCAGATGTTTTGTAACTACATTTCCCATGATGCTCCACTACACTGCAAAGTGCAGGAGCATCATGAGAAATGTAGTTCCAAAATATCTGGGGTGCCAAGGTTCGCCATCACTGCCATAGGTACATCCAGTAGAATATCCATCATGGGGACAATTTTTTTACCTAGTGGCTACATTATTTCTTCTTTCAGATATTACATCTGATATTCATTCCATCTCTCCTGAGGAATCATAACTGTGTGAAACGCGTACAGAAGTCAGCTGCTGACTTTTACTATAAATTGGAAGACATACGAGGCGTGGGCCTAGTTCAGCCTTTAAAAGTAGAATTCAAGTTTTGGAGACACCTTCACCTGTCTCTACCTCTGAATCTTCAGATTATTTGAACTTGCAGTTTCGATATTCTTATTTTCAGCATATTCTCAGTTTGAACTGCTCAGTTTTGTATCAAGTTTATTTTAAAGTGGACCTACCGGGTGATATTTTTTACGTTAACTACATGCATGCTAAGTACTGTGTAAGTGTACCCTTTGCAAGAATTTATTACCTCCTACAGTGATCACAGTACTCCTCTTGACAATGTGATTCAAGTGATTTGGTCTCCAAGACAGCACCATATTTGTTTAGGCATCATCCAGAGACATCATCTACTTCCTGCACTGAGATGCTGGATCAGGCACAATCATGACAATCCTGTTGTCTGTACAGTTACTGCCTGGGTTCACAAATGACTGACGCAGGCTAGAAAATTACTTAGAACCCCAAACATTATACATTTTTTTATAACATCTTAGAGAATAAAATGGCAGTCGATGCAGTACTTTCTGTCACACCGTATTTGCGCAGCGGTCTTAAAAGCGCACTTTTTTTTGTAAAAAATACACTTTTTTGAGTAAATTGATACCCAAAATGTCACGCTTCAAAATTGCGCCGCTTGTGGAATGGCGATAAACTTTTACCCTTAAAAATCTCCATAGTGGACGTTTAAAAAATTCTACAGGTTGCATGTTTTAAGTTACAGAGGAGTAGAATTATTGCTCTCGCTCTACCGATCGCGGTGATACCTCACATGTGTGGCTTGAACACCGTTTTTATATGCGGGCGCTAGTCACATATGCGTTCGCTTCTGCACACAAGCTCGTCGGGAAGGGACGCGTTTTTGAAAAAAAAAAAGATGTCACTTTTATTCCTATTACAAGGAATGTAAACATCCCTTGTAATAGAAAAAAAGCATGACAGGACCTCTTAAATATAAGATCTGGGGTCAAAAGTCCTCAGATCTCATATTTACATTAAAATGCAATAATAAAAAAAAAGTGTTATTTAAATTATTATTTTTTTAAATGTCCCTTTAAGAGCTATGGGCGGAAGTGACGTTTTGACGTCACTTCCGCCCTGCAGTGATATGGATATATATATATCTTCCCCTCACTTGTCTCCACACCCAGGCAGGGGACAGACACGATCGCCTCCGCCGCTGCCGGTGGCTCTGGTAAGCGGCGGAAGGCACCGGATCGTGGGGGAAGGGGGAGCCCTCTCCCGCTGCCGATTAAAGTGATCTTGCAGCGAATCCGCCACAGAGATCACTCTTATCAGAAAGTGGACCGCCCGCAGAAGAAGAGATTACCGGGGTTACGACAGCTAGCTGCTGCCTTAACAACGATATCCTCCTTCAAATTCATCACGTAAAACAGCGGCGGGCAGTCTGGAAGTGGTTAAGGCGAGCCGCATGCGGATCCCAGCAGGGGTCCGGTGTGTCCTGGTTCACCGTTTCAGGTCCGATTTCAGCCCGAATTTTTGGGCTGAATTCGGACCTGAAACAGACCAAAAGACGTACAGCGGTTTTCTGCAAAACACACCGGACCCGCTGCGGAGATATGTGAATGGGCTCCACAGAGAGTCGGGCAAAATCTCCTGCTATTGCGAATTGGATACAGGGATCTCGTATCCAATTCACAATGGTGTGAACCCAGCCTAAAGTGTTAGGAGGTATGCACACATAAAATGATCCAGCTTCCAACTAACTATAAAGGTTGCCTAGCTACAGTGTTCTTTTTTTCCCCCTCTTTTTATCTTAAATGGCTTTTAAAGTACACATTTGGTTGCCAGGCTCTTTTTCAAAGCGACACACACGCAGGATCAGCACTTTCACCTGTTTCAGCGTGACGGAGAAATCTCACTGCCTGCTCAGCAACTAAATATTAAAATCCCTTTTCCATTCAGGTTTCTTCCTACACACAATATGGCATTTGTTTGTCTTAGCTGATGTTCCTGGCATCCGAGCCGCGTTTGCTTTCTGCGTTTTACTATTCTCAATAATACTTCTTTTTTTTGCAATGCTGTGGCTTACCCGGTATTGCTTGCACCTCTGCACTAATTGCTCATTCATTTCCATCAGTCACGTAATAGTGAAACTATTAATCTAAAAACACTTTCCTGGAACCCCCTAATTACATTAGCCTGGTAAATGCAAAGGTTGGCACAAACCGTTTCATTCCAAGAATGCATTAGTAAAACATACGTAGGAGCTCGGAGAAAGGAAAAAAAAAAAAGTACTCATCATTTTCTTCAGAAACAGAAAATGTTGTATATTTACAGGGAATTTATAATATTTATGATGTTTTATATACATGTAATAGAGACAAACCACATGTATATATTCATTACAATATGTGACCATGTTATAAAAGCTTTGTATGTACAATATGTATTGATAGTCATATTAGCTCATTACATACTCAGGCTCTGCTTCCTGCTCTGCAGTTTTACACAATGGTTGTGCTTTACTGCTCCTTTTCACAAATACAAGTCTACTGCCCCGTACACACGGTCGCACATTCCGACCACAAAATTTGGCAGATTTTTTTCCGACTGATTTTGTCCGAAACTGATGTTGCATACACACGGTCGGACAAAGTTGTCGGAAAATCTGATCGTTCGGAACGCGGTGACGTTCGTTTCGTACGACGTGACTACGTAGAGGCTAGTAGCCAATAGCTTTGGTCTCGTAATTTGATCTGAGCATGCGCGGCACTTTGTCCGTCGGAATTCTCTACAAACGATCGGAAAAAGTCCGATCAGATTTTTTTGTAGGAAAATTTTAGATCCTGCTCTCAAATTTTTTTCAGACGGAAAAAGTTTGATAGAGCCCACACACGATCGGATTTTCCGATAATATAATCCGATCTGACCTTTTCCGTCTGAATTTCCGACCTTGTGTACAGGGCATATGAGTTTGGAAGACTCCATGATGACTCCATGGATGAAACCAATGCACACCCTATGCGACTGATCTTTTACCTGAACAGTTTTTAAAGAGGAGCTGCAGTCTGCTCACATAATCTCTAATAAAAACATCTTTGCCATTCTAAAGCTTCCCTCCAACCACTGTGCATATTATTTTATATATACTGTGATTCTATACTTGCCAAACATGCTGCAGGAATCTCTGTCCACTAAGTCTGGCTGCAATAATTTTAACGGTGGGCAGCTGAAGCTGCTGCCTGTTCACTTCCTGGATTTACACAGACACACACCTTCAGCTCTGCAGCTCTCATTGGCCCTCTTATGACTCACCCCCCCCCCCCCCCTCCCTTCCTGGCAGAGAGTGAGAGAGAGAACTGTGCATGATGTCATAAGCCTAGGCTTTTTTTCTGGACAAGAAACAGGAAGTGGGCTGTATAAGGTATTTACTGGTAGAAAAAAATGTTTTACTATCCAACGTTAAAACAACAGGGGCAGGATTTAATAGATGGAAAGATGAAAAAAAATCACTGAAATTCCATTTTAGCTCCCACTAGGGGCTAATTGGCATTTTTAATAAAAAAATATATCTATCGGCTCTGTGCAACAATATTGCACAGAGCAGCCCCTTACCTTCTGTTCTGGAAGTCCCCCACCATGCTGTCTGCTCCTTTTTCCTCCAGGTGCCTCCTTAGCAAGATATCTTCTATGGGGGCAGCTATACTGGTGTGCTCCCAAGCCAGTCTGTGTGCATCCATAGACACACACAGCGCCAACAAGCCACGCCCCACTCTCTCCTCACAGGAGTTTGACTGGCAGCAGGAACCTATGGCGTATGCTACCCTCAATGTCTCCTGTGAGACTAGCAAGAGAGGAGAGCGGTGCTTGAGCCAGAGACAACACTGGATCTGTGACAGGACTCCGATATGTATTTAGGGACAGACAGGGCTGGACTGGGAATAATAACCAGCCCTGGAAAATAATTCATACCAGCCCCATAGCATGATTATACCAGCCCAAAAGCATAACATCACTATTTTCTTGTTCATAAAAGGGAAAACCATGCATTTTTTAAAGCACATTTGAAGAGTGTATTATATATAGATAAGATAGATATGAAAGCACATAGGGTTTTATATATATATAAGAGCAAATTCCAGTTAAAAGTTGTAAAAGTGGAGCAATTATCAAGGGGGGCCAACTCAATATTGAACCCTACAGACTAAGACTGGGATGCCATTTTGGCTCCAAAAATGTGTCAAAATTGTCCGACGTGTCCGCCATAATGTCGTAGTCCTGATAAAAAAAATCGCAGATTGCCGCCATTACTAGTAAAAAAAAAGATAATAAAAATGCCATAAAACTATGCCCTATCTTGTAGACGCTATAACTTTTGCGCAAACCAATCAATATACGCTTATTGCGATTTTTTTTACCAAAAATATGTAGAAGAATATGTATCGGCCTAAATTGAGGAAATTTTTTTTTATATATATATATATTTTTGGGGTATATTTATTATAGCAAAATGTAAAAAATCGTGCTTTTTTATTTTTTTTCAAAATTGTCGCTCTTTTTTTGTTTATAGCGCAAAAAATAAAAACCGCAGGGGTGATCAAATACAACCAAAAGAAATCTCTATTTGTAGGGAAAAAAGGACGTCAATTTTGTTTGGGTGCAACGTCGCATGACCGCGCAATTGTCAGTTAAAGCGACGCAGTGCCGAATCGCAAAAAGTGCTCTGGTCAGGAAGGGGGTCAAATCTTCCAGGGCTGAAGCGGTTAAAGTGATTTTCAATAATAATGTAAATGATGAAAATGTAACAGGGGAACATCTATGATTATTATTATTTTTTTTTTTTACTAGGGTGAAACGGTGGCGTTTCAATCTCAGGAAATTTGATGAGGGCCGCATGTGGTGAGATTTTCTTCGCTTTCCCCAAGTGAATTGTTCTTTTTGAATATGTGGCAGGTTTAATCTCTCTGGATATTCAGTGCAGGTGCAAAGAGTTTTGTATTAGCAGATCTCGGCGGTCCCCCTTTATGTGTCTCGTTTAGCACATGTTCCCTTTCAAGAGTCTCTGTGAGCGCATAGCACAACACTCGCGGGAAGAGTAGAGCCAGGCGGCGGGCGTAGAAAATGCGGCGAGATTGTTCAGAACCCTAGAGGGTATATTAAAAATGTATTGTTTGCAGGCTGGTGACCGAGCATTAACATATGTATCAGAATTCCTCATTGAATTATTGTCTGATTTGGGAAAAAACATTACAGTGTACCAGTTCTGTATAACCCAAGCTGCAACATGCTCAAAGGTATGGCAATTTATTACAGGTATTTTTATAGCACCATCAATTTACACAGTGCTTTACATATTGCACATTCACACCAGTCCCTGCCCTCCAGGAGTTTACAATTTAAGACCCCATACACACTATTCGATCTTCTGAAGATTTTTGTCTTTAGATTTACCAAAACCATGTAATATGGAGGTCAAACCTTTAGGGCCGGTTCACACTGCAGGCGTGGCGAGGCGTCTCCGACTTGCCTCGCCGCGACCTGCGGCGACCTCAGCGGCGACTTGCAGAGGACTTCTGTATAGAAGTCAATGCAAGTCGCCCCCGAAGTCGCCCAGAAGTAGTACAGGAACCTTTTTTCTGAGTCGGAGCGACTCGAGTCGCTCCTCTCAGAACGGTTCCATTGTACAGAACGGGGGCGACTTGCGGGAGCGAGGCGAGGCGAGTCGTGTCGCCTCGCATCACCCGCTGTGTGAACCGGCCCTAAGAGTTTCAATTTGTATGCAATCAGGCAGGCCCTTGCACTACATGGTTTTGGTAAATTTGAAGACAAAAATCTTCAGAAAATCTAATAGTATGTATGGGACTTAAGGTATCTATCTCACATACTAGGGCCAATTTTTATAGGAAGCATTTAACCTACCTACATGTCTTTGGAGTGTGGGGGGGGGGGGGGGGGACCCAAACAAGCACAAAGAAAACATGTAAACAGTGTCCTAACCAAGATTTGAACCCAGTGCTGAAGAGCAGAAGTGCTAACCACTAAGCCACTGCGTTGGCAATGATTGATTTCTTCTGCTGCCCTATGTGTGTCTGACGTTCTCACCTGTTGTTGTACATGCAAATTGGACCTAGCAGCAGATGTGTTCTTTCATGTTAAAGTGTCACTAAACCCACAACAGTTAAATCAGTGTGTATATGCAGTACAGCATGCTTGTTATACTCACTGTGGAACCTAAGCGGTTAATCCTCCGCATTGTGAAAAAAGACTGTTTGATCCTGTCTTCTCTGATCCTCCCCTTCTTCCACAGTCCCTAATCCATCTCCTGATAGCACAGAGCCTTGGGAGCACTCTGCACATGCTCAGTTTGGTTTGTATTGCTAAAGAGTTTTTTATTTTAGTTTATTTTTTATTTTTTGTGAGGATGCATGCGATTGGAACAGACTAGGACTGTCCAGACAGAGGGTCAGGGGTCATGCAGCCTCAAAGGACATTCAGAGTAGAATGAAAACTCCTTCAAAAAGCTTTAACCAGTGATCAGCCAAACACCGATAGAAGTCACAAGACTGCTATATACTGCCTTCAGAAAGAGGGTATTTAGCAGTTTTTACTAAAATAATTGCATTTCCATGTTCTGTGTACTGTGGGAGACCAGATATAGTGAATGCAGGCTCCTGGGTTTAGTAACACTTTAAAGCAGAGTTCCACCCAAAAATGGAACTTCCGCTTTAAGGGAGGTGACCCTCTGACATGCCACATTTAGCATGTCATTTTTTTTGGGGGGAGGGGGGGAGCGTATAACCTCTTTTTAGAGGGTCCCAGCTCCCACTTCCCACCGGCACACCGCGGCACTGGAAGGAAGATCACCTCTTCCCCCCTCCCTCTCGGGAATCATCTCAGACATGTCACAGGTCTCAGATGATTGCCTGGCCAGTCACGGTGTGCTGCGCGGTTCGTGCATGTGCAGTACGTGCCCGGCTGTGAAGCCACATCCGAGCGTCCACAGTGACTAGGCAGGCGCCGCAGAGAGGAGGGGGGAGATGAGCGGGGGCTTCATTCCCCCACATCGCTGGACCCTGGGACAGGTAAGTTTTTTAAGTGGAACTCCACTTTAAGTGCATGCATGTTAAGGATTTTGTAAGGGTTAATTCAGAGAAACAGTCCACCCCATCCTCCAGTGTGAGTCTGTCTGCTGCATGTGAATCCACCTCGGATGCTGCATGCGGGCAGCCCCATAGAAGTGGATACAGAGGCTGCATGAACACATCAAAACCTGATATGCAGGCCAAGTTGAGAAGATATTCACAGTGCCTACAAGTGAGCCTTATTATAAGCTTACCCATAGGTACAAGTGAAAAATAAGATGTTACTACCACTTTAAAACAATGAAAACGCTTGGGAAAAGTACAATACCTTTAATGTGGTTGTAAACCTAAGACATGAAATGTGTACAAAGCATATCCCTCTATAGTGTGTACTTGTCTCAATCCATAGTGTAATTTCTGTCCAATGCCTGGTTCTTCTGCTATCAGCATGAATCACTTCTGACAAGTCTTCCTAACACCAAGAGAAAAAAAAGGTGACAGGGTCCGTAACTTCAGCTGATTGACGGCCTCAGCTCTGTTCCTGTGTGCTATGTAAAGGGGAATGAGTCCCTTCCCTCCAATCAGCTCTCAGAACTCCTCACTGAGCTCTGCAATGTGTAATTTCAGCTCCCCCCCCCCCCCCCCGTTTTCTGACAGCTGTATAAATTCTGCACTTTGGGCAGATGAAGACAAGACTACAGATAAACTGGTACAACTTATATAGGAGGATTTGTTTCATCTGTGTAATACCAGAGGCCTGTCCCTTCACTGGGTATTTGCAAGGGTTTACAACCACTTTGGCTGTAAACCCACACATACACCCAGTAAAGTGATTCACCTATGTCCATTCAAAGTGTAGCATTTACAGAGAATCTCTAAGCTCTAAAAATCAGGGGGAGGAAAGCTGAAGTTACATCCGTGAGGAGAGCTCTGAAAGCTGATTAGAGGGAAGAGACATGCCCCCCCCCCCCCCCCCCCCCCCTCCACACAGCACACAGCAACAGAGCCAAGGCTGTCAATCTGCTGGAGGTCCCACCCTTGTCACCATTTTCTCTCTTTGTGTCAGCAGAAATTCATTTTCCCTTCTCTCTCTTGCCAATCTATTTGGTCGGTGACAGGAAAGAAATATGATTATTATTATTATACAAGATTTATATAGCGCAGCACTTTACTACAGTTTGCGCAGCGCTTTACTACATGAGGTCAAACAGTACAGTTCCAATACGATTCAATACAGGAGGAATCCAAGCGCCCTACTCGTTAGATCTTACATATCCTTTATAGAAAGTACTGTGTAATAGGTCGGTTCTATATAAACATGGTAAATGGTAATAATAACAACACACCTTTATCTGTCACCTGAGACGGGTTAGAACAGTAGAAGAACGCCATGGTACAGTGACCGCGTTTCCTGTCTCAGTTCCTGTGTGAGCACAGGTGAGTCAGTCAACTGATTCTCATTTTCATGGACCGTGATTCGACTCACATTACTGGGACATATAAATAAAAGAGTGACTTGGAGTATGCTACTCACAAACAAAGGCCACAAAAAGGATCAATATTTTTGTTTTTGCTAAATCTTAATGATATCACCTGTCATGTATTTAGCCCCATACACACGATCGGACTTTGTACAAACTTTCCTGTGGACTTTTGTACAAAGGGCGTTGGCCGTAAGTTTGTATTGCATACACACGATCAGTTTTTAGGCAACAAACACGAACGTAGTGGCATTTCAACATACTGACGACACTTCAAAAGAGGACATTCAATTACTCCAGCACCACCTTTGGTCAACTTCTGTATTGTTGTCCGATCTTTTGCATTGGTTCTGGGCATGCGTGTTTGTACTTTGTACAAAACTCTGATGGTTTTGTGTACATACGATCGGGCTTTGTTCCATCGGACTTACGTTGTCAAAAAGTTTGTCCGTTTGCACAGCCAACAAAACTCAGATGAAAACCAAAAAAGTTTGTCCGATGGAGTGTACACACGGTCGGATGTTGCCTCAAAACAGCAAATTTACATGTTTGTTGTCAAAAAGTCCGATCGTGTGTACGGGCCTTTTCAGTTATCTTGCAAACCTGGCCTGTTAGTAGGCCCTGAGTACCGGGTTGATGACCACTGTGGTACACGCTTGGGCCAACATCATCGGCACATGCACACTGAACAAGCGGCTCAATCGTGCCATTTCTAAAGGGCCTGTGCCTTGATCGGCGGCTCCCACGCGCATGCACGGGAGTGATGTCATTGTGTCTCCAGCCAATCACAGCGCTGGAGCCTGCAAACCCAGAAATAATTCCAGGAGACATGTCACCAGTTACAGCGGTGTATGGGGAGTGCTGCAGCAGCATTCATCTAAGGAAAGTATTTCACAATGAGCTAGTATGCAATGCTTACTAGCTCATTATACCTTTGTCTTGCAGTTTTTTTTTTGTTTAAATGGGTTTACAACCACTTTAACTATGCACCAATAAAATTCATGCTTTTTACTTGTGTAATCTGTTCAGGGTAATGAGATGGTCAATTTTATTCCCCCTTTCCCCTTCACTGCTTTGGAGACCCTCTGTAGGGTACAGTCTCCTTGCACTCAATTATCCACTACTGCTACTTGGATGATGGTACCCCCTATTTTTTTTTACCCTAGTTAATTATTTGGAGCCCCCCTTGCTATTCTCAATTGTCATTTAAAATGTGACAGCGCAGAAAGCTGAAAATTGGCTTGGGCAGGAAGAGGGGATAGTGCCCTGTATTTAAAGTGAAGGGCCATCCTTTAAAAAAAAAAAAAAAAATAGAATTAATATTCTTAAAAAATTTTTTTTTTTTTTTTTAAATTTACCAGAAGCCCCTGTTGCTAGGCATTGTTCCTAATCTGCCTCTTCCTACTCCGCTGAGATCTTCAGTCTTCTCTTCTCAGTCTTCTCAGTCTTCTCTCCTCCTCGCGTTGTCTTCTGGGGAATGGGGCACGCTGTGTTCTGGGAAATGTGTGTGTCCCAGAACAAAGCGCGCCCCATTCACAAAACATTGCGTGACTCACGCATGCGCAGTAGGAAACGGGTAGTGAAGCCGCAAGGCTCCACTGCCGGTTTCCCTTAGTGAGGATGGTGGCGCTGGGACATGATACGAGGGACGTATCAGCCTCAGGGGGGCTGACATCACGGGCGCCCTGGACAGGTAAGTGTCCTTATTAAAAGTCAGCAGCTACAGTGTTTGTAGCTGCTGACTTTCAAAAAAAAATGTTTTCCGCTGGAACACCCCTTTAAGTGGTTAAAAATGAAGAAAAAAGTTACATTGTTCTAAGCTGTCTTTGAGGCTTTCAAAACACCTCCTTGTATGTTATAGAGAAGAGGAAGGAGAGGGGTGCTCTGTAGTCCTGTTCTAGGGTGACAACACTGCTCCTGCGCAGGTTTAGTACAGTGAGTGAACGTTGTCACACTAGGACAGGGTGTTACTGGCAGGATCGCTTGGTGAAATTAGAAGAAAAAAAAAAACGTAAAAACTGAAACTAGCCACTGCATCTAGGGACTGTCCTTGGGTTTAAATTCACATTGAAACTGTTCAATTTCAAATCTGCGCTTTAAGCTTAATGTACACGGGCCGTTTTTACAACCTCTCCTGAACGATTTAACTTGACAGATAGTAACCCACGTTTAAAACGTCCGTTTTGCTGTGTTTACATGGCGTGTTTGCATTTAGAAATATTTGAAAAAGATTATATATTTTATTTTTTTCAAAATAGCCAAAACTGAAAGACGTCTGTAAACGAAACACGTTTAGCATCTGAACTAATTTTTTTGCCTTCAAAGAAAAGCCTATAAACACAACTGCCTAAAAACGACATTAAACAAACCTGTGTACATGTACACATAATATAACATTGGATGAGTTCAGCGGTAGTTGGAAACAAGCTTCCAACTGCCTCTGAACGTCCGTTTACCAGCAGCAGTGTACATGAGGCCTTAAAATGGCAGTTATAATCTTATCAGTTTCTACAGGACAACACAACATCTTCTAAAGCTGAACATTTACACCTGGCAGATCTTCATGAATAATATGCTTACATGTCAATATTTTCTGTAGCCGTTAGACGCCGAAACCAGGTATGCGGCTCTTGACAGTTTGCTTGTTTCTGATATGCAAGAGAGCCTAACAAGAAAATCCAGCTTGGCTTGTTTTTCTCTCCATTTGTCCACATTGGAAAAAAAAAAAAAGTAGATAAGATTTTTTTTACAAAATGTTTTAGTAAGGTGGGATGATCATCAATATACTGACAGGAATATATACGGTAACTATTTTTATTTTCTTGCATGCATTGATGGCAAAATTTCTCAAATGCCATTTGTAGTTTTACTAGACTTGTCTGCTGTATATGGAATCTGATATTTTATATCTTGTGCTGACAAAGCTGAAACTTTACCCATCATGCATTTCAAAGGCAACCTCAAGGTATTTATATAAATGCATGTGTGTGTATATATACAGTATATACACTATATTATCAAAAGTATTGGGACGCCTGCCTATACACGCACATGGAAATCGTGCTCTCCACCTTTAGATCAGCAGATAACCTGGATGTCCATCCCCTACACTCTGAAATGATATCTGAAGGCCACGGCTCCCTTTTCGTCAGTCATGTCATCTATTTGTCCTCTTCCAAGGGAAGAACAGGTGAATGCGGGTCTCAGTCAGATCCATTGCTGCATGAATCGTTCAGGCTAGCCAATGGGCCTAGAAAGCAAAGGGCTTGGCACCCCCTGAGCATTTGGACATCGTGGGCTGCTTCACATGACGTCACTCCCGAAGTATTCTGCTTCATTCAGAAGATGTATTTAGAAGAAACCAAAGACTCCATTCTCATAGTTTACAACAAACCTGTACAAGATAAACCAGATACTCTTGGAATACAAGGGGCAGGGTAGTACTGGTGGTGCAGGAAATGCTCAATTTAGTGCCATTTTTTCTAGGGCAACTGCCAAGCCAAAAGCTAACCCACTTCCATGCCAACCAAAAAACACATAATTATGCCAAAATACAGGTGTAAGTAGGGGGAAGATAGCAGTTCTTCATGTTACAATTTTTCTGGAGTTTCACCAACAATTGCCTCAGGCTCGGTGCACACAGGGGCAACACAACGTGACTTGAAGTGACTTGACCTGACGTGACTTGATGTGACTTGACCTGACTTGACGTGACTTGGACGCGACTTACAACACTACTCCAGGCCAGGCGACTTGCCGTGGCCAATCAGAGAATGAGCTCTCAGGGGGGAACTCCTTTTGAGAGCTGATAATTCTCTGAGAGTCGCCTCTGTGTAGACAGAGATCCGACTTGGAGGCGACCTCCATTGAAATCAATGGGTACCAGTCGCCTACAAGTCGTATAGAAATAGTACAGGAACCTTTTCTGAAGTCGGAGCGACTTCAGTAGCGTGCATTAAGACGGCTCTCATTCACTTACATTGATTTCTACATGTTGTGCGACCTGAGGTGACTTGGGGCGACTTGAAGTCGGATCTGAGTCGCCCCTGTGTGAACCGGCACTTAATGTAAACAGTATATAGATTTTTAATTAGTTATAATTTTTTTTGTTCATTATTATTGTTTTTTTTTTTTTTATTATTGCTTTATATTTATTAATACTATTATTTTAATAATGTTATGCTATGTTAAATACTACTATTATGTTTTTATAATTCGATATAGCTTTAACTGCTTGCTGACCAGCGCATGACGATGTACGTCGGCACAATGGCATGGCTGCGCAAATGGGCGTACCTGTACGTCCCCTTAAAATCGCGGACTAGTGGGCGCATGTGAGCGTGCCCGCAGGTCCCGCAGACTCAATGTCCACCAGTGGCCTGCGATTGTGACATGGAGAGGCAGAACGGGGAAATGCCTATGTAAACATGATAGGGATCTACTGCTCCCAGTGATCTCTGTCATGTTCTAGTGAGCCCATCCCCCCTACAGTTATAACACAGTGAGGGAACATAGTTAACTCCTTGATCGCCCCCTAGTGTTTAACCCCTTCCCTGCCAGTGTCATTTACACAGTAATCAGTGCATTTTTATAGCACTGATCGCTGCATAAATGTCACTGGTCCCAAAATAGTGTCAGAAGTGTCCGATTTGTCCACCACAATGTCGCAATCATGATAAAAAAAATGCAGATCGCTGCCATTACTAATAAAATAATAATAAAAATGCCATAAATCTAAAGCCTTATTTTGTAGACGCTATAACTTTTGCACAAACCAATCAATATACGCTTATTGCAATTTTTTTTTTACCAAAAATATGTAGAAGAATACATATCTGCCTAAACTGAGGAAGAAATTAGTTTTTGGAGGATATTTATTATAGCAAAAAGTAAAAAATATTGCTTTTTTTTTCTAATTTTCGCAGTATTTTTGTTCATAGCGCAAACAATAAAAACCGCAGGTGATCAAATACCACCAAATGAAAGCTCTATTTGTGGGGAAAAGAAGGACATCAATTTTGTTTGGGTGCGGAATTGTCAGTTAAATCTACGCAGTGCCGAATCACAAAAAGTGCTTTGGTCAGGAGGGGGGTAAATCCTTCCAGGGCTGAAGTGGTTCAATTATTAAGTTATGTTTTATTATTATTATGTTATTATTATTATTATTATGAAGGTGTTGATGATGAGATTTCCTCTCCCCCCTGGGAACAGGCAGACCCTTGCTGAGCAGACATATCCATCCCTTTGTGGTAATTGCTAGTCCCCAGGCTCTCTCATATATTAACTGGAGGTAAAGCAGAAACCTTTATTGAGAAAATGTCAGGTTTCTGCTTAGTTCTGCCTTCCCCAGAGTGGCATTTCTGATGTATGAGGCATTAGCACAGCAAACCAAATGCAAAACAAGAAAACTCTAATAGCCTCATAAATAAAAGTCCTCACAATATATAAAAATAGCACACATTAATAAAAAGGAACATATTAGAGCGGACCTCCCGCTGGAGTGTACCAACTACAACCGAGGGGTATAAGTAATACAAATCCGGCTCTTGGGAGTTCGTTTTTATAGGCGTGAGTGTTTTGTGGAGTTTTCTGTTATTGATAAATTGTTCTAAACGTGTGTAATAGAAAAAATGAGCAAATTATAGTAAAATAGAGGAAAGGGAAGTTTTTGTTTCATAACCCATTTCCCCTCGGAACGAAATCGTTTGACCCGCTCCCCCTCCCTCTTCACACACTGGAGGGCAGACTCCGCTGCCAGCCAGGGGACGTGCCGAACGTGCGGTCTGCACTGATTGGCTGGGGACTCGTGGTTGCCATAGAGAGGGGGACGCCAGGGCAGGGGGGACGTAAGGACACGGGGACTGGCTGCGTTTAAAGAGGGAGGAGCCAGTGAAACAAGGAGGGGAGGAGAGATATATGGGGGAGGGGTGTGCAGCAAACAATACATTACAGTACTGTATAGGGAATTTCTGCAGATACCATACAGTATGGTGAATCTCTACAGATATCATACATTATAGGTAATCTCTACAGATACACATCATACATTATGGGGAATCTCTATAGATACCATATATTATGGGGAATTTCTACAGATAGTATACATTATGGGGAACCTCTATAGATACCATATATTATGGGGAATCTCTACAGGAACCATACATTATGGGGAATCTCTATAGATACCATATATTATGGGGAATCTCTACAGAAACCATACATTATGGGGAATCTCTACAGATAGTACACATTATAGGGAACCTCTACAAATACCATACATTATGGTGAATCTCTACAGATATCATATATTATGGGGGATCTCTACATATACCACACATTATGGGGAATCTCTACAGATAGTATACATTATGGGGGACCTCTATACATACCCTATATTATGGGGAATCTCTACAGATACCCTACATTATAGGGAATCTCTACAGATACCATACATTGTGGGAAATCTCTACAGACACCACACATTACGGGGAATCTCTACAGCTACCATACCATATAGGAATCTCTACAGACACCATACATTATAGGGAATCTCTACAGATACCATACATTATAGGGGAATTGCTACAGATACCATACCTTATGGGGAATCTCCTCAGATACCATATATTATGGGGAATCTCTACAGATACCACACATTATGGGGAATCTCTACAGATATCATATATTATGGGGGATCTCTACATATACCACACATTATGGGGGGATCTCTACAGATACCATACATTATGGGGGAATTGCTACAGATATCATACCTTATGGGGAATCTCCTCAGATACCATATATTATGGGGAATCTCTACAGATACCATACATTATGGAAGAACTATACAGAGCTCTTACATTATGGGGAATCTCTATAGATCCCATATATTATGGGGGATCTCTACATATACCACACATTATGGGGTATCTCTACAGATACCATACATTATGGTGACTCTCTACATATACCATACATTATGGGGAATCTCTACACATACCATACATTATGGGGAATCTCTACAGATATCATACATTATGAGGAATCTCTACAGATAATATACATTATGGGGAACCTCTATAGATACCATATATTATGGGGAATCTTTACAGAAACCATACATTATGGGGAATCTCTACAGATAGTACACATTATAGGGAACCTCTACAAATACCATACATTATGGTGAATCTCTACAGATATCATACATTATAGGTAATCTCTAGAGATATTATATATTATGGGGGATCTCTACATATACTACACATTATGGGGAATCTCTACAGATAGTATACATTATGGGGGACCTCTATACATACCATATATTATGGGGAATCTCTACAGATACCCTACATTATAGGGAATCTCTACAGATACCATACATTGTGGGGAATCTCTACGGACACCACACATTATTGGGAATCTCTACAGCTACCATACCATATAGGGAATCTCTACAGACACCATACATTATAGGGAATCTCTACAGATACCATACATTATGGGGGGATCTCTACAGATACCATACATTATAGGGGAATTTCTACAGATACCATACCTTATGGGGAATCTCCTCAGATACCATATATTATGAGGAATCTCTACAGATACCATACATTATGGGGGGATCTCTACAGATACCATACATTATGGGGGAATTGCTACAGATACCATACCTTATGGGGAATCTCCCCAGATACCATATATTATGGGGAATCTCTACACATACCATACATTATGGGGAATCTCTACAGATACCATACATTATGAGGAATTGCTACAGATATCATACATTATGGATAATCTCTACATAAATCAACATCATGGGGGAACTCTACCGATATTATACATCATGGAGAATCTCTACAGATACCATATGTAGCACCCTGATGGTTAGGCAGGGTTGCTAGTAAATTTACCTGCCAGGTATAGTTTCCTTGGCCAATTGATAGAAAATCAATTGATTACATCCTAATTCTGGAATTGCTGCACTTCTCTCTTCTGTCTCTAGATGGCGGGGGTATCTGGTGATAAGACAAGGGCACTGCAAGGACAGATTAGGAATAGATGGAGTGTCTCAACCAATGGGCAGGGATTTTCTTGGGTACCTTGGCTTGCTGGGAGAGCCTACTTATTTGGTTGAGGTCAAGTGATTGGGGTTCTGTGCCACCTGGATGGCTGTGTGGGTGGATGTGTGTTGTGTTGCCCCAGGCTGCTAGGCCAGAGCCTGAGACCTACCCCGGGGACATCTGGCTGCTAGGTTGAGGGCCTATCCAGAAGCAAGAGAGCAGTGTAGGGTTGGGACTGTGGCTTGCAGTCCAACCATAAGTGACGGTTCTGCCGGCCGGAGAACCTGTCGTCAGAGGTAGAGGGGAAGCTGTCGCCATTAAGGGGCCAACCACCTTATTACTAGGGACCACAGTGAGTAGCTGAAGCAAGTACACTCTGACACGGGGATCTAGCAGTTTCACTGTTCAGTGTACAAGTGAGTCGGCTCTGTACACTGTTGCTGATACATGCCTGGGTCAGAGGCTCCTCTCCTCTCCACTGTATACACTGGGGAAGAGAACTACTAATCTCATGGAGTTCCCACCGCCCATGGACACCATAGAGCTGCCCATTGTCACCTCCCACCTCCCCAGCCCAGGTACGCGGGTAACCCCTGGAAGGGGGGCTCTCTGGGGACCCTGATATAAGGGGGGCTCTCTGGGGACCCCGATGTAAGGAAGGGCTCTCTGGGGACCTTGATGTATGGAGGGGCTCTCTGGGGACCCTGATATAATAAGGGGACTCTGGGGACCCTAATGTAAGTAGGGAGGCTCTTTGGGGAGCCTGATGTAAGGAGGGGCTCTCTGGGGACCTTGATGTAAGGGGGATCTCTCTGGGGACCTTGATGTAAGGAGGGGGGCTCTCTAGGGACCCTGATGTAAAGAGGGCTCTCTGGGGACCTTGATGTAAGGAGGGGCTCTCTGGGGACCCAGATGTAAGGAGGGGGGGTCTGGAGACCATAATGTAAGGAGGGGGGCTCTAGAGACCATAACGTAAGTAGGGACGCTCTCTGGGGACCCTGGTGTAAGGGGAGACTCTCTGGGGACCCTGATGTAAGGGAAGGATCTCTGGGGACCCCGATGTAGGGGGAGGCTCTCTGGGGACCCAGATGTTAAGGGAGGCTCCCTGGGGACCCTGATGTAATGAGGGGGGCCCTGGGGACCCTTATGTAAGTGGGGGATCCGCATCCAGATATGTAATGATTTTATATATATATATATATATATATATATATATATATATATATATATATATACAGTGCCTTGCGAAAGTATTCGGCCCCCTTGAACTTTTCAACCTTTTGCCACATTTCAGGCTTCAAAAGATATAAAATTTTAATTTTTTGTGAAGAATCACCAACAAGTGGGACACAGTTGTGAAGTGGAACAAAATCTATTGGATATTTTAAACTTTTTTAGCAAATAAAAAACTGAAAAGTGGTGCGTGCAAAATTATTCAGCCCCTTTACTTTCAGTGCAGCAAACTCACTCCAGAAGTGCAGCGAGGATCTCTGAATGATCCAATGTTGTCCTAAATGACTGATGGTGATAAATAGAATCCACCTGTGTGTAATCAAGTCTCTGTATAAATGCACCTGCTCTGTGATAGTCTCAGGGTTCTGTTGAAAGCGCAGAGAGCATCATGAAGACCAAGGAACACACCAGGCAGGTCCGTGATACTGTTGTGGAGAAGTTTAAAGCCGGATTTGGATACAAAAAGATTTCCCAAGCTTTAAACATCCCAAGGAGCACTGTGCAAGCGATCATTTTGAAATGGAAGGAGTATCAGACCACTGCACATATACCAAGACCTGGCCATTCCTCTAAACTTTCAGCTCAGGCAAGGAGAAGACTGATCAGAGATGCAGCCAAGAGGCCCATGATCACTCTGGATGAACTGCAGAGAACTACAGCTGAGGTGGGAGATTCTGTCCATAGGACAACAATCAGTCGTACACTGCACAAATCTGCCCTTTATGGAAGAGTGGCAAGAAGAAAGCCATTTCTCAAAGATATCCATAAAAAGTCTCATCTAAAGTTTGCCACAAGCCACCTGGGAGATACACCAAACATGTGGAAGAAGGTGCTCTGGTCAGATGAAACCAAAATCAAACTTTTTGCCCACAATGCAAAACGATATGTTTGGCGTAAAAGCAACACAGCTCATCACCCTCAACACACCATCCCCACTGTCAAACATGGTGGTGGCAGCATCATGGTTTGGGCCTGCTTTTCTTCAGCAGGGACAGGGAAGATGGTTAAAATTGAGGGGAAGATGGATGCAGCCAAATACAGGACCATTGTGGATGAAAACCTGTTGGAGTCTGCAAAAGACCTGAAACTGGGATGGAGATTTATCTTCCAACAAGACAATGATCCCAAACATACAGCAAAATCTACAAAGGAATGGTTCACAAATAAACGTATCCAGGTGTTAGAATGGCCAAGTCAAAGTCCAGACCTGAAACCAATCGAGAATCTGTGGAAAGAGCTGAAAACTGCTGTTCACAAACGCTTTTCATCCAACCACACTGAGCTCGAGCTGTTTTGCAAGGAAGAATGGGCAAGAATTTCAGTCTCTCGATGTGCAAAACTGATAGAGACATACCCCAAGCGACTTGCAGCTGTAATCGCAGCAAAAGGTGGCTCTACAAAGTATTAACGCAAGGGGGCCGAATAATTTTGCACGCCCCACTTTTCATTGTTTTATTAAAATGTTAAAAAAGTTTCAAAAATCCAATAGATTTCGTTCCACTTCACAATTGTGTCCCACTTGTTGGTGATTCTTCACAAAAAAGAAAACATTTATATCTTTATGTTTGAAGCCTGAAATGTGGCAAAAGGTTGAAAAGTTCAAGGGGGCCGAATACTTTCGAAAGGCACTGTATATATATATATATATATATATATATATACACACACACACACATACACATGTGTATTATATACATGTGTATGACTTTCTTTACTTCGCCGCTGTAGGCTCTAGCATGAGATCTTTTGTAGACCCAGCAATATGTGATTGTAGAGGAAGTACAGAAGTTTGTTACGACTTGTGTTAGAAACTTATAAGACTGTGCCATAACAGACAGCGCTCCTACACATGCAGATGTGGTGTCTTGCTGGATGCCTTTCCCTGTATGGCTGTCTACCTATAGAAGTCTCAGAGTCTGCTAATTCACATTGCAACTACTAAAGGGTGCCCTGGCCCTAAACCCTCTCTCCCACAATTCTGTTCAAGAGAAAATAAATCTCTTTGCATTCAAGAAGTGTCTGGTGCCCATGAATTTACCTTTCATTCCACCCACTATGCCTTTTAACCCACTCTACACAGAAGGATGTCAGTCGTCCCTAACTCTGGAGGTTCTCATTAGACCAAAGGGGACCTGGGACCTTGCTACACATACATTATAGGGAATCTCTACAGATACCATACATCATGGGGGAATCTCTACAGATATTATACATTATGGGGAAACTCTACAGATACCATCAGGGCCGGTGCTACCACTAGGCAAACTAGGCAGCCGCCTAGGGCGCACTGCTGCCTAGGGGCACCCGGCTGCTGATTTTCCTCCACGTCTGGATGCTCTGCAGGCTGCAGCATGTAACTAACTCAGACCCAGGCAGCTGCTCCATCCGACCGGTAATGTAATTAGAAGCGCATCACAGCACTGGAGCCCCAGCGCTAGAGGCAGCGGAGCCAATGCTTCCTGTATAGCACTGCCTCCTGTCACATGGGCAGGGCAAAGGGGGTGGAGTCTGGGGTGGAGCCAATGGGGCGGCAAAATTAGGTTTCGCCTAGGGTGTCAAAAATCTTTGCACCAGCCCTGGATACCATACATCATGCGGGAATCTATACAGCTATTATAAATTATGGGGAATCTCTACAGATACCATACATTATGGAAGAACTCTACAGAGACGATACATTATGGGGAATCGCTATAAATACCATATATTATGAGGGATCTCTACTTATACCACACATTATGGGGAATCTCTACAGATAGCGATACAAAAAAGATGCCACTTGCAAAAAATATGCCACTTGCTCCCATCTATAGCTGGCTATCGCAGTAAGAAGCATTGGAAGGTGAACAACAGGTACACACAAAGCCAAGGATAAATCCAAGGGAAAAACCAAGCTTAACTTACCACCAGCTCCCCTTCAGTCCACCTGCTCTCACCTATCCATCAGAATGCATGTGCCTCCACTGTGGGGACACTTATAAATTAGTGTTAGGTACCATAGATACCAGGGTGCCTTGACGAGTCTCTGTGGCTTACGCATGCATTTGCAAATATGTGCAGACTAAACCCTTGTTTTTAATGCATACTGTTAGACAGGTTATTTGGTTGTCTGCGGAATGGTGGTAAGTTAAAGGGGTTGTAAAGGTAAATGTTTTTTCACCTTAATGCATTCTATGCATTAAGGTGAAAAAACATCTCACACTGCCGGCGCCCCCAGTCCCCCCGTTTTACTTACCTGACCCCTCGAAAATCCCGCGCTCGCCCCCGCCGTCCTCTTCGCCGCTCAGCCTGGCTGCTGATTGGCTGGAGTGGATGGATTGAAAGCAGCGCAGCCATTGGCTCGTGCTGCTGTCAATCACATCCAATGATGCAGCGCGCCGGGGGGCGGGGCCTTGTGATACAGCGAGCGGCTATAGCCGCCGGCTGTATCACGGGAGCGCGCCCGCAGTGCTTCTCACCAATGCGAGGGAGCTCGCATTAACGTGAGAAGCACCTGCGGGAGGAAGCAGAGACAGCCGCCGAGGGACCCCAGAAGAGCAGGTTCGTGGCCACTCTGTGCAAAACGAGCTGCACAGTGGAGGTAAGTATGACATGTTTGTTATTTTAAAAAAATAAAAATTTTTACTTTACAACCCCTTTAAGCTTGGTTTTTCCCTTGGATTTATCCTTGGCAGTGTTTGAATCTCTACAGATATCATACAATATGGGGAATCTCTACAGATACCATACATTATGGGGAGTCTCTACATATGCCACACATTATGGGGGATCTCTACAGATACTATACATTATGGGGAATCTTTACAGATACCATACATTATGGGGAATCTTTACAGATACCATACATTATGGGGAGTCTCTACATATACCACACATTATGGGGGATCTCTACAGATACCATACATTATGGGGAATCTCTACAGATACCATATATTATGTGGAATCTCTACATATATCATACATTATGAGGAATCTCTACAGATACCATACATTATGGGGAATCTTTACAGATATTATACATTATAGGGAAACTCTACATATATCATACATTATGGTGAATCTCTACAGATACCATACATCATGGGGGAATCTCCAGTGGCGGAATTATAGGGGTCGCCAAGATCGCCATGGCGACCGGGCCCCTTGCTGCAGGGGGCCAGAGGGCCCCCTGTACTCTTCGATAGGAGGGGAGGCTGAGAGGAGCTCCCCCATCAGCCGGACTGAAATCGGCACTATGCAGGGAGCTCCTCACATTAGGCTTAGTGAAAGCACAGTGTGTGCTCTTTGTCTCCCCCTAGAGTGCAGTACCCGGCAGGAAGAGCAAAAGGTAAATGTCTGCTGTTTTTTTTTAAATAAGACTATCTACTGTATTTGTGTTTGTGTGTGTGTGTGAGCATGTTTGTATGAGTGAACATGCTTGTATGTGTGTGAACATGCTTGTATGTATGTGTGTGTGTGTGAGCATGCTTGTATGTGCATGTGTGTGAGCATGCTTGTATGTGCATGTGTGTGAGCATGCTTGTATGTGCATGTGTGAGCATGCTTGTATGTGTGTGAGCATGCTTGTATGTGCATGTGTGTGAGCATGCTTGTATGTGTGTGTGAGCATGCTTGTATGTATGTGTGTGTGTGAGCATGCTTGTATGTGCATGTGTGTGAGCATGCTTGTATGTGCATGTGTGTGCGCATGCTTGTATGTGCATGTGTGTGAGCATGCTTGTATGTGCATGTGTGTGAGCATGCTTGTATGTGTGTGTGTGAGTGTGTGTGTGTGTGAGCATGCTTGTATGTGCGTGTGTGTGAGCATGCTTGTATGTGCGTGTGAGCATGCTTGTGTGTGCGTGTGAGCATGCTTGTGTGTGTGTGAGCATGCTTGTATGTGCGTGTGTGTGTGAGCATGCTTGTATGTGCGTGTGTGTGTGAGCATGCTTGTATGTGTGTGTGTGTGTGTGTGTGTGTGTGTGTGTGAGCATGCTTGTATGTGTGTGTGTGTGTGAGCATGCTTGTATGTGTGTGTGTGAGCATGCTTGTATGTGTGTGTGTGTGTGTGAGCATGCATGTGTGCGTGTGTGTGAGCATGCATGTATGTGTGTGTGAGCATGCTTGTATGTGTGTACGTGAGCATGCTTGTATGTGTGTGTGTGAGCATGCATGTATGTGTGTGTGTGTGTGTGTGTGTGTGTGTGTGTGTGTGTGTGTGAGCATTAATGTATGTGTGTGTGTGTGAGCATGCTTGTGTGTGTGTGTGAGTTTGTATGTGTGCGTGTGAGCATGCTTGTATGTGTGAGCATGCTTGTATGTATGTGTGTGTGTGTTCATATATGTATGTGTATGTATGCATGTGTGTGTGCATGTGTTTATCAGTGGCGGTGCATCCAAAAGGATGCACAGGTTCCACCCCCTCTATGACCAATGGATAGATTCATGCATAGCATAGCAGGAATCTATCCATGGCCGCCGCTGCCACCCCCATATTTAGGTGTCTGGTCCCTTTTGGGGTGCCGGGTGCCTGAATTACAGCGGCGGGGGGTGTTTTTGCAGCACCTGATTAGAGCCATGGGCTCTAATATGCTTCAAAATAGGTGAACTGCGAGCGCCATGCTTGACGCTCACAGTCTACCCAGGTGTGTTAGAAAAGTGAATTAATATTCACTTTCCTAACACTGAACCGCCTCTCCACCAATCAGGTGTGCAGGTCTTTTACCCATCACCAGATTGGCTGAAACGATAGGTGCAGCTATTGGACGCCCATCAGGAGGAGAGGACGGGAGATGAGGATGGCAGTAGCTGCATGGAGGACCCCGCTCATGGCCGTTACCCGCTGCCCCACCAAGACAGGGTAAGTGGCGGGCATACAGTGAGTGGGCGGTGGGGATTCACAGTGGCAGCATTTGACGGGCACAGTAGCAGCATTTGATGGGTACACTGGCAGCATTTGATGGGCACAGCGGTGGCATTTGATGGGCACAGCGGCAGAGTTTGATGGGCACAGTAGTGACATTTGATGGTACAGTGGTGGCATTAGATGGTACAGTGGTGGCGTTTGATGGGCACAGTGGCTGTAATTGATGTTTTTTAAATCGGTTCCTTTATATGCGGTCACCCACTTGAGACTGGGCCCTGGTGTTCCACCATCGGGCTCGGAGAAAAGAGCCCTGTCCGGAGGTCGGGGGGGGGGGGGGGGGCGCCATGGTTTTCTGCATCGGGGCCCTGAAGGTTCTAGTTATGCCACTGGGAATCTCTACAGATATTATACATTATGGGGGATATCTACAGACATCATACATTATAGGGAATGTCTACAGTGCTTGTGGAAACAGATAGTGTGCTGTGTCTTCTGTGTTGCAGGTATGCCCCCCATTGAGGCATATGGCTGTGTGTAAAGGAGACGGGGCTAGCAGAAAAAGCAGAGGGGAGGGAAAATCTGTGGGGGAGGGGCTTGCAGTAAACAATACATTATAAGAAAACTATATACATAATGCATTAGGGAAAACTCTGCAGAGATCACACATTATGGGGGAACTCTACATACACTGTACATTATAGGGGTAGCGCTACAGACACCATATATTATAAGGGAGCTCTACTGGCCAGAACATGTCTTTTTTTCGTTTTTGGGTTAATTAGGGAAGGGTAAGGATCTGTCAGTTTTTATTGCCCATGTCTGATTGAGGAGAGTTCCCTTTGTTTCCTGTCTTGGATACACAACCATTCACACCATATGCATTGGGCTCACCCAACACAGTCCTAAGGCAGTGTTTCTCAACCTTTTTCAATCAAGACACCCCATTCTACAGTATAAAAAACTATTATAATATCTTTACACAATGCGGTATCATTTAAACATGTAGGACACCCAACGTTAGAGGTGATTTATTCTTCCAAAGCAAATACATCTTTGCACACGGGTACTGACTAGTATTCCAATGTTTCTCTTCTCCCTCAATTTCTCTCCATCACTCAGCTAATGTGACCCCAGTGCTGACGCAGAGGGGCACAGGAGGGTCAAACAAGGATGATGTGCAGCCGATCAACACCCTTTTTTATCAACGCTGATGACATCACTGGCTGTTAGGATGGCAGTGGCTGGAAGGTTGAAATGGTGCTCAATAAAAACCTGTGGCTTTGTGTAACTAAAAGGCCAGGCTTGATTCACTCACTGGCTTGTATACATTTTTGGGCAATGTTTATGCATTTTGCCGACACCCTGGTTGAAAAAGGATGTCCTAAGGCATAGGTTAGGCCATTTGCGTTGAATCTTATCAGCTCAGTTCGCACTGTACTGCAATTGTATGTGCCAAAAGATAGTATAGGATAGAATTTTTTTTTTTAAACTCGTCTTTATTTAAAAAAAAAATTGTATATATTAATCGTACAATAAACATGGAAATGTAGCAATATCATAAGTTGTATAGTAATGGCAATAGATATGTCCAAATAGTAATAATCAGCAGTATATTGCAGTGATAAAAGCGAACAAAACCAACACAATTACCCATAAACTTACAGGGTACGTAACTACATATAACATATCATTGTACAGTAACTGGTGCTCACCCATATTACCGTATTTTCCGGCGTATAAGACGACCTTTTACACCTAAATTACACAGCCAAAAAGTGGGGGTCGTCTTATACGCCGGGTATGAAGTGGCCGCAATGGATTTCAGCCAGCCGAGTGCTCGGTAATACTGTATACATACAGTATGCACCGCTCAGCCAATCCGGGCGGCCGATGCACTCTGTTGATGAATACAGCCTTGCTAAGCCTGCTCGGATTGGAGTAGCAACCTCTGCCAATCCGAGAAGGATACAGTACAATGAGTCAGAGCGGCGCGGGCTGATGATGTCACAGCCTCTGCCAAACCGAACAGGCTTTGTATAATCAACAGATTAGTAAAATACATTGCCTACCATGATTGGCTTAGCGGTGCACATTGTATGCACACTGTATTCTGCAGTGTTCCTGGCCCTACTGTACTAACACAGCATCATATACTGTGTACCTGGCGATCTGCATATTAACAAAGCATCCTGTACTGCACATCCAGCTCCAGATCTCCCCAAAAATACAGGTATGATTTATGGGGCTTTGGAGGAGAGGATTCATTGTTGCTGCCTGCCAATTGTGGGATCTCTGGGACTTGTAGTTCACAAGTTTTTTCTGATGTTAAGTCTGATGTGTTTTTTTGTTTTTTTACGTTTCTGATGTTTTTTTTAAAATGGTGTTGCCTCCGAAGGGTGGTAGTCTTATATGGTGAGTATAGCCCAAAACCTAAGTTTTCACTGGCAAAATAGGGGGTCGTCTTATACGCCCAGTCGTCTTATACGCCGGCAAATACGGTACCATCTTTGTCAAGAAATATTAAAGGGGTTGTAAACCCTCAAATTTTTTTTTTTTGTTTTTTTTTTCAAATAACAAACATGTCATACCTCCATTGTGCAGTTCGTTTTGCATAGAGAGGCCCCGATCTACCTCTTCTGGGGTCCCCTGGCGGTGCTGGTAGCTCCTCCCTGCATCGGGTGTCCTTGTTGGAAAAGTGCTCTCTATGGTGGACACCCGTGTGGGCAAGCTCCTGCTTTTGTGGGTATTCACACAGAAAGCAGGACGCGGCCCCACCCCCGACGTCCTCATCATTGGATTTGATTGACAGCAGTGGGAGCCAATGGCTGTGCTGCTATCAATCTACCCAATCAGGACACGAGACACCATCTAGAGCCGGTGTGCTCGTTTCCGGACGGAGAAAGACAGCGTTCAGGTAAGTAAAACGGGGGGCTGGGGGGCTGTAGCACTACAGAAGGTTTTTCACCTTAATGCATAGAATGCAACCCATGAGGGTTTACAACCCCTTTAAGCCATCATTGATTGAAATAGGTTTGTATATACAACACTCTATCATCAGAACTAGGGATGAGCTTCGTGTTCGACTGGAACATCGGCTGTTCGCCTGTTCAGCGAATTCCAAACGTTATGGGCCGTTTGCGCCAAATTCGTGTGGCGCTCACGGCCCACAATGCACTGCGTCATCGCAGTGCATTGCTGGCTCATGATTGGCCAAGCATGCACTGTGACCCCGCATGTTTGGCCAATCACAGCGCCAGCAGCGTGGAGAGCCATGATTGGCCACAGGCAGGATGCCTGTGGCCAATCATAGCTCAGGCTGTGTAGTACACGCCCCACACTATATAAGGCCGCCAGCGCGGCGGCCTAGTGTAGTGTGTTGTCGTCTGAAGCAGTTAGTGGGTGTTCTGTGTACCTTCAACACAGTACACACCGATCGTTATTGGACGATTTTCGATCTTGCTCTTCTGTAGTGGTTGTTGTCTGCTTGCCCTGACCGCAGTATACACCGCTATATTCACCTCACCTATATAGCTAGTGATCTATCTTTTATAATAGAGCTTGCAGTCAGTAGTGTTAAGAGCTTGTGCGTGCTGTCTGCGTGCTCTGTACCCAGTACACACCGCTATATCCACCTACATAGCTCTTCTCTATTTGAGCCCACTTGCCATCTGCAGGAGTTATTGGAAGTTGTGTGTGCCTCCAGTACAGCACAGTATACATCTGTATATACCCCTTTATCTCTGGTGTTCTATTTTGCTGTTCTCTAATAGAGCCATCTGCAGGGCTTAGTGGGTGTTGTGTGACTCAATTACAGTATACCCCTTTATCTGTGGTGTTCTATAATAAAGGCATCTGCAGGAGTTAGTGGGTGTTGTGTGACTCCAGCACAATATACACCTGTATCTACCGTTTATTGCTGTTCTCTAATAGAGCCATCTGCAGGGCTTAGTGGGTGTTGTGTGACTCCATTACACTGCTGTTTTACCCAACTCCCTTCAGGCCATTACCATGTCTGGAAGGCCAGCAAGGAGAGGCAGACAGACGCGAGCCGATAAAAGAGGGCAAGCAGGCTCTGTGTCTAGAGACAACAGTGCTGGTCGTGGACGCGGTGCATTGTCATCAGCACGTGGCCATGGAACACGCTTGTCCTTCTTTTCGGCAGCTGGACATGTTGAACTGCAACATGCCAACGACTTGGTAGAGTGGATGACCAAGCCCTCTTCATCCTCCTCATCCTCTCTCACCCAGTCTCAGGGTACTAGCAAAGCAGCTGCCAACGCATCGTCTTCCCTCGTCTCAATGTCATCATCAGTGACTCCTTCCCTAGACCCACCACGTCCTCCTGAGGAGTCTCCTGAACTCTTTGAGCACAGTGTTGGGTACATGCTCCAGGAGGATGCCCAGTGTTTTGTAGCCTCTGATGATGACACTCAGCTAGAGGAAGGCAGTAGCGTGAATGCAGAGAGAGGGGATGCTCAAGAAGGACAGCAATCTGGCAGTCATGTTCCACAAGCTGCAGCATATTGCCAGGTTTGCTACAGCGATGAAGAGGGAGGGGATGATGAGGGCACTGACTCCACGTGGGTGCCTGGTAGGAGAGAGGAGGAGGAGGAGGAGGCACATGTCCAACGAGGCAGGATGCCCTCCGGGGGCCAGCTTAGGGGCAGCACACCGACTGAATCATACCGCAGAGCTCCGCCTGTGCAGGGCGCTGCCTCTGCGCGTTATTCTAAAAGTTCTTTGGTGTGGGCCTTTTTTGAGACGAGTGCATCAGATCGCACCGCTGCTATTTGCAACATATGTCTCAAGCGTATCTCGCGTGGCCAAAACATCAGCCGCTTGGGCACCACATGCTTGACCAGACATATGTTGACCTGCCATGCAGCTCGTTGGCAAGCGTACCTCAAAGACCCACACCAAAGAACAAAGCGGACCTCTCCTTGCTCCTCATCAGCTGGCATCTCCAACCCCACTAGACCTTCAGTCCTCTCTGAAACCTGCTCTGAGAGGAATGAAGGTGTAGAATTAGGTGTGTCACAGCCAAGTGCTTCCGGGCACTCTGCTAGCAGTACACCCACGTCCGATTATAGCAGGCAAATGTCCCTACCCCAGCTGCTGGACCGGCGAAAGAAGTTCACTCCCAGCCATCCACATGCCCAGCGGTTGAATGCTAGCTTGGCTAAATTGCTAGCACTTCAACTGCTGCCTTTTCAGTTGGTAGACTCGGCCCCCTTCCGTGAGTTTGTACAATGTGCGGTTCCTCAGTGGCAGGTCCCCAAACGCCACTTTTTCTCACGGAAGGCGATTCCGGCTCTCTACCGGCATGTGGAAGGCAATGTCCTTGCCTCGCTGGACAGGGCGGTCAGCGGTAAGGTGCATATTACCGCTGACTCATGGTCCAGCAGGCATGGACAGGGACGTTACCTGTCTTTCACGGCCCATTGGGTCACTCTTCTGGCAGCTGGGAAGGATGCAGGACAAGGTGCAGTAGTGTTGGAGGTTGTTCCACCACCACGCCTCCAAAATGCTACTATTGGTTGTGACACACCTCTCTCCTCCACCCCCTCCTCTTCTTCTCCCTCCATGGCCTCTTCCAGTGCTCTGTCCTCAGAACCAGCGGTGCTCCGTAGGCGTTCCAGGGGCTACGCAAGTACGCAGGCAAAACGATGCCATGCCGTGCTTGCGCTGGTTTGTTTGGGGGACAGGAGCCACACTGGGGCGGATGTTTTGTCAGCTCTGCAGGGGCAGGCCGAGAGGTGGTTGACGCCACGCCAGCTTAAGCCAGGAATGGTGGTTTGCGACAATGGCACCAACCTCCTCTCTGCCCTCCGACAGGGACAACTGACCCATGTGCCCTGTGTAGCTCACGTCCTTAATCTGGTGGTGCAGCGGTTCTTGGGCAGGTACCCTGGCTTACAGGATGTCCTGAAGCAGGCCAGGAAAGTCTGTGTGCATTTCCGCCGATCATTTAATGCCTATGCTGGCTGAGCTCCAAAAGGAGTTGAACCTGCCCAAGAACCGCCTTATATGTGACATGCCCACCAGGTGGAACTCAGCGTTGGCCATGCTGCAGCGGCTGCACACGCAGCAGAGGGCCATCAATGAGTACCTGTGCGACTATGGCACCAGGACAGGGTCAGGGGAGCTCGGTTTTTTCTCACCACGCCAGTGGGGCATGATCAGGGATGCATGCACTGTCCTGTCACCGTTTGAGGAGGCCACAAGGATGGTGAGCAGTGACAGTGCATGCATCAGTGACACTTTCCCTCTTGTCCACCTCTTGGAGCATACGCTGCGTGGAATAATGGACAGGGCACTTGAGGCAGAACAGAGGCAGGAAGAGGAGGACTTCCTTGCCTCTCAAGGCCCCCTTTATCCAGACAGTGTTCCTGCTGTGCCACCCATCATACAGGAAGAAGATGAGGAGGAGGTGAGGAGGAGGAGGATGATTGTGTCAGCATGGAGGTGGAGGCTGGCACTCAGCATCAGCAGCAGCAGCAGTCTTGTAGGGATGATTTATGCCCCGTACACACGAGAGGGATTAAGTCTGACAGACCTCCAAAGGAGTTCCGCCGGAGTTCTGGCGGACTTTTCGACCGAACGGACTTGACCACACACCATCACACCAAACTCCGACGGAGTCGAACGTGATGACGTACGACTGGATTCGACGTAGGAAGTTCCTAGACAGTAGCCAATAGCTGCCCTAGCGTCGGTTTTTAAGTCCGTCGGAGTAGCACACACACGAGCGGATTTTTCAAAGGGGACCGGGTCCGGCGGAGTTCCGTCGGGAAAATTTAAAGCATGCTTCATTTCTAAAGTCCGTCAGACTTTAGCTTCGCTAAAGTCCGTTGCAGCCCACACACGATCGGATAGTCCGCCGGACTCAGTCCGTCGGAGTTTGGATGTCGAAAAGTCCGCTCGTGTGTACGGGGCATTACAGTCCCAAGAAACACGTGGACTTGTACGTGGCTGGGAGGAGGTAACTGCGGATCATGTTGTCCTTAGTGACCCAGAGGACTCCGGACCAAATGCCTCAGCTAACCTACGCTGCATGGCCTCCCTGATCCTGCAAAGCCTGCGGAAGGATCCTCGTATTCTTTGGATCAAGGAGAGGGACCATTACTGGCTGGCTACTCTCCTTGATCCATGGTACAAGGGTAAGGTTGCCGACCTTATCTTGCCATCGCAGAGGATGAAACATCTCCGGGAGGCCTTGCAGAAAGGTCTGTGCAACGCGTTCCCAGAGACTGGGAGGTTACAAACTCCTGGTCCTGGACAACATGTTGCTGAGGCATCGGTCAGAAGGAGCGGTGGAGAAGGTGGCCGTCTGACTGATGCTTTCAGACAATTTTTTAGTCCGCAGCCCCAAGGTATGATCGGTTCCAGCAACCATCGCCAGCGTCTGATTTACATGGTGCAGGAATACCTAGGGGCAAGGTCAGACTTGGACACCTTTCCCACCGAAAATCCTCTGGCTTACTGGGTCTTGAGGATGGATCACTGGCCAGAGCTTGCACAGTATGCAATTGAGCTACTGGCCTGTCCTGCATCCAGCGTTCTTTCGGAACGCACCTTCAGTGCTGCTGGTGGCTTTGTTACCGATCACAGGGTGCGCCTGTCCACCGAATCAGTTGATCTACTGACCTTCATCAAGATGAATCAGTCTTGGATCACCCACAGCTACCAAGCACCTGAAGCTGATGTAACCGAATAATTTTTTTTGAAATATCACATCCCTTCAAGACTGCCTATGCTGATGCTGAGTGACTGTCCTGTTATGTTGATTGTCTATCCTCTTCCTCCTCCGCTATGTTGGAAGAATATTTCTGGCTCTGGGTGATGCCATCAGCCCAATTTTTCTGCCCCTGTTTAACAGGGGCGTTTAATTACAATTTTTGATGCAATACTTTGCAGCAGGGCTAATTCCTGCAATAAAACTAGAGTATATGGGAGAGGTTGCAGTGTGGTGGCACCAGCACCAGTGCCTAAGGCCCAATTTTTCTGCCCCTGTTTAACAGGGGCGTTTAATTACAATTTTTGATGCAATGCTTTGCAGCAGGGCTAATTCCTGCAATAAAACTAGAGTATATGGCAGAGGTTGCAGTGTGGTGGCACCAGCACCAGTGCCTAAGGCCCAATTTTTCTGCCCCTGTTCAACAGGGGCGTTTAATTACAATTTTTGATGCAATGCTTTGCAGCAGGGCTAATTCCTGCAATAAAACAAGAGTATATGGGAGAGGTTGCAGTGTGGTGGCACCAGCACCAGTGCCTAAGGCCCAATTTTTCTGCCCCTGTTTAACAGGGGCGTTTAATTACAATTTTTGATGCAATGCTTTGCAGCAGGGCTAATTCCTGCAATAAAACAAGAGTATATGGGAGAGGTTGCAGTGTCGTGGCACCAGCACCAGTGCCTAAGGCCCAATTTTTCTGCCCCTGTTTAACAGGGACATGTAATTACAATTCTTGATATAATATTTCACAGGAGGGCCCGTTCCTGTGCCCACCCAGAGTAACTGTGAGGACTTATAGTGTTGTGGCACCAGCACCACAACCACCAAAGGTCAATTTTTCTACCACTGTTCAACAATGGAATGTAATTACAATTCTTGATATAATCGTTCACAGCAGGGCGCTCCAGCGCCCACCAAGAGTCACTTTGAGGGCTTACAATGTTGTGGCAAAACCAACACCTTGTTCCGCCATTTCTGCAGAGCATATAGGGCAGGCCCCTACTTTCAAACATCCAACTTACAAACATCTCCTACTTGCAAATGGAAGGAGACAACAGCAAGTGAGATGAAAAAAGATGGACGACAAAACAAATTATACAGGGGTGATAACCCTTCCCTATGTTTTCCAAAAAGCTTAAAAATAGTTTTTTTGACTAGAGCTACACTTTAAAAATATACCAGTTGAAAATTACAAACAGATTCAACTTAACACAACAAACCTACACAGTCCCCGTCTTGTTTGCACCGCCTGTATACTGCTGTTCTGAGTATATATAGGGCCTGGGGGCCACACGCATTTCCTTTTTTTAATATGGGTACTGGGTTCCCCTTAATATGTGTACAAGACCCAAAGGGGCTGGTAATAGGCAGGGAGGGCTACCCATGCCATTTTTCTCAATGATTTTCAACCATATTGCAGGAACCAGATATAACATTAAAACCGCAAGCAGTTTTAAATGGTGTTATTTCCGTTTAATGTCATTTTGTGCAGGGACTGTTCTAAACACGGGAAACACGTGGCACTTCACAGGCATACTACAGACACCCCCCAGGCACCATATTTAACCACTTCCCACCCGGCCAATGCATATATACGGCCGGGTGGGAGCCATCAACTCCTGATAGGACGTTCAGGAACGTCCTTCAGAAGTAGTGGGATCGTGCGCGTGCCCACGCAGCGGCGCGATCCTGATGTGCTTGTGTCACCCGGACACGGCACATCTCAGATCGGCAGGAGGGCTCTGTGATTGGCCCTCCTGATCACATGACGGCCGTGTCCAATCACGGCCGTCATGTGATGTAAACAAACAGCCGGTTGCTAGGCAATCGGCTCTCCTCTCCTCACACGGAAGTCATCACTGAGGAGAGGAGAGCAGAACGCTGCAGCCGGCTGATGATCAGTGAGTATGAGCTGTTTTTTACAGCTTTTTACTCACTGATCATCAGTCTAGTGTCAACACACAACACACCACACAGTACAAACACAGTCCCCACATATGTCCCCAAAACACACATGTCCCCAAATGATAAAAACACATGTCCCTAATAATAAAAACATGTCCCCCACATATGTCCCACTAAAATCACATGTCCCAATGATCACCTGCACACATATGTACATGATCATTTGCGTACATATGTCCGTGATCACACAAACCAATTATTATACACTTAACGGAATTTTTTTTTACCAAAAACATGTAGCAGAATACATTTTGGCTTAAATTTATGACAAAATTTGATTTTATTGGATTTCTTTTCAAATAGAAAAATAAAAATATTGTTTTTTTCCCAAATTTCCACTTTTTTTGCGCTTATATCGCAAAAAATAAAAAACGGAGTAGTGAATAAATAACACCAAAATAAAGCTCTATTTGTGCGAACAAAATGATAACAATTTCATTTGGGTATAGTGTAGCATGAGCGCGAAATTGTCATTGAAAGCGCTAGAGCGATGAAAGCTGAAAATTGGGCTGGGAAGGAAGGGGGTGAAAGTGCCCTGTATTGTAGTGGTTAAAGGAATATTTCACTTTTTTTTTTTCACTTTAATCGTCATTAAAATCAGTGCTCCCGCCAAAACGGCCATTTTTAAAAACATTTTAGGCATTGACCCATGTCCCCTGGGGCAGGAGCCAGGTCCCCAAACCCTTTTTAGGACAGTATCTTGCATATTAGCCGTTAAAATTAGCACTTTTAATTTCGAACGTTCGAGTCCCATAGACTTCAATGGGGTTCTAAAGTTCGTACGAATTTGGGGTCCGTTCGAAAGTTCTGGTGCAAACCGAACCGGGGGGGTGTTCGGCTCATCCCTAATCAGAACATACACTATATTAACAAAAGTATTTGGACGTCTGCCTTTACATGCATATATCATATCATATTTGTATTGGTCCAGCAATGCACCAACACCTTTGCAGCCATTTTGCTACATGCTTGGTGTTTGGTGTGCTGCATGTACCTTTAAGAAGGGGTAGCCCCCCTTCAGTCCACCTGCCCTCATCTATCTATTAGAATTCATGTGCCTCCACTGTGGGGACACTCATATTTTAGTGTTAGGACCACAGATACCAGGGTGCCTTGACGAGGCTCTGTGGTTTACGCATGCGTTTGCAAATGCATATGGACTGAACCCCTGTTTTTAACGTACAGTTAAACAGGTTAATTTGGTTGTCTGCAAACTGGTTGGTAAGTAGGCTTGGGTTTTTCCTGGCCATTCCCCAGGCTTTGTTGTTACATGCATATGAACTTTATTGGCATCCTGATCTAAAGCCTCGATCAGATTATTGGCAAGAGATTGTCTGTTGACAGACTGTTGGCCTAAAATCTGACCGTTAGTACACCCTTTTTGACAATTGTTGTCCATCTTTCTGCCAACAAATGTTGGATGACATGGTAGTAAATTTTCGGCGGACAACGGTCTGTTGTCAGATTTCTGATTGGTCAGTACACAAGTCCGTCACACAAAAGTCGAAAGTACAAACACGCATGCTCGGAATCAATGCTCCCCAAACACGAAATTAGAAGAAGGGACCCAAATGGTGGTGCTCAAGGGCTGAAACTCCTCATAGTACATCACTATGTTTGTGCTTGTTTGCCGACAATTGTGTACCTTTAGTATGCAAGACAAGTTCCTGGCACACAATTGTATCGTATGTACGAGGCTTTAGTCTGTAGGGTTCAGTTTTGAGCTGTCCCACCCACCCTTTGCACCTATAACAGCTTCAACTCTTCTGGGAAGACTGTCCACAAGGTTTAGGAGTGTGTCCATGGGAATGTTTGACCATTCTTCCAGAATTCTCCCAAATTTGGGTCAGGCACTGATGTTGGAAGAGAAGGCCTGGCTCACAGTCTCCACTCTAATACATCCCAAAGGTGTTCTATTGGGTTAGGTCAGGTCCAAATCATTTGGTGGAGGGGGGATTATGGTGTGGTGTTGTTTTTCAGTGGTTGGGCTTAGCCTCTTAGTTCCAGTGAAGGAAATTCCTAAGACGTCTGCATACCAAGATATTTTGGACAATTTCATGCTCCCAACTTTGTGGGAACAGTTTGGGGATGGCCCCTTCCTGTTCCAACATGACTGTGCACCAGTGCACAAAGCAAGGTGCATAAAGACATGGATGAGTGAGTTTGGGGTGGAGGAACTTGACTGGCCTGCACAGAGTCCTGAGCTCAACCCGGTGAATTTGAGCGGAGACTGTGAAACTGTGATGGAGGCCACTGTGGACAGCCTTTCCACAAGCGTTGAAGCTGTTATAGCTGCAAAGGGTGGGCCAACTCAATATTGAACCCTACGGACGAAGACTGTGATGCCATTAAAGTGCATGTGCATGCAGGCGCCCCCCGATAACTTTGGTAATATAGTGTGTAGACTCAATGTAAGAGCATACTAGGGGAAAGGGTCAGTGATTAAATGAAGCAAGCAATCACTAGTATCCTAGTGCCGCATACACACGGTCAGACTATCCGGCGGACAACCCGTCGGACTTTGCAGCGGAGGTCCGCCGGACTTTCCGAACGAGTGGACCTGCACACACACGCCCACACATGACCGGACTTTTCTGGCGGGGTCCGCCAGACTTTTGAAATGAACGGACTTACCCACACACAGATTAAAGTCTGTTTATTTTGAACGTGGCTCCAGGTAGACGGAACTAGCGAAGAAAGTGAATGTCGCCACCTCCATCAGAGAGATTGACACCTCGCTAGCCCCGTCACCTGGTATGGATTTAAAGGGGAACCCCTATGCCAAAAACATGGCGTGGGGGTCCCCCCAAAGTCCATAGCAGACCCTTATCGGAGCACGCAGCCCGGCCGGTCAGGAAAGGGGGTGGGGACGAGCGAGCGCCCCCCCCCCCCCCTCCTGAGCCGTACCAGGCCACGTGCCCTCAACATGGGGGGTGCTTTGGGGAAGGAGGGGGCCCTGCGACACCCCACCCCAAAGCACCTTGTCCCCATGTTGATGGTTGGTTGTTGGGTTCTGCCGACTGGGGGCTTATCAGAATCTGGGAGCCCCCTTTAATAAGGGGGCCCCCAGATTCCGGCCCCCTACCCTATGTGAATGAGTATGGGGTACGATGTACCCCTGCCCATTCATCTGGGGAAAAAATTGTACATAAAAAAAACACAACACAGGTTTTTAAAGTACTTTATTAGACAGCTCTGGGGGTCTTCTTCCGTCTTCATGGGGTCTTCTCGCCGGGTGTGGGCAAGTCCGTTCATTTCAAAAGTCTGGCAGACTAGCACACAGATGAGCGGATTGTCCGCCTGACTGCTGAGTCTGGTGGACAATTTTAAGTCAAGACTTCTTTCAAAGTCTGTGGACTTGGGAAGAAAAAGTCTGCCAGAGCCGGAACCCACACACGGGCAAATTGTCCGGCGGACTCTGTTCTGCCGGATAGTCCGGTCGTGTGTACTTGGCATAGGAGTCTATCCATGGTCCTCATATTTGAAAGAATTTCTTAGGGTAACTTCTCGCCTCATATGTCAACTTAGAAAGCAGAAGGTTTTAAATGATCAGTTTTTTTTTCCATATACCTGGGTGGTGGAGACCATCAACCTTTATCCAATGCAAAGCAATTGTTTTCCTAGCATAGAAGAGCAGTAGTCTAAGCCCTTGTACACACGGTCGGACATTCCGACTGAAAAAATGTCCAATCGGACCGCTTTGTCGGATAATCCGACTGTGTGTGGGCTCCATTGGACTGTTTCCATCGGAATATCCGACGGACAAAGTTTTAGAGCTGGGCTATAAAACTTTCCGACAACATGATCTGATCGGAGTTTGTCCGATTGTGTGTAGAGAATTCCAATCAGACAAAGTGCCACGCATGCTCAGATCAAATTCCTAGACCAAAGCTATGGGCTACTAGCCTGAGCGTAGTCCCGTCGTAACGAAATAACATCATCACGTTACGTACGATCGGATTTTCCGACAACTTTGTCCGACCGTGTGTATGCAACACAAGTTTCGGACAAAATCCGTCAGACAAAATCCGACGGATTTTGTTGTCGGAATGTCCGACCGTGTGTACAAGGGCTTAGAAAATGTTTGATCCTAGCTGGTAAATATATATCCTCAAGTACTCGCAGTAGACACCATTCAGGGTTACATACATCGAGGAGCCCTTTGTGACTTTTCAGTAAAGTTGAAAAAATTAATGAAAATGTAAACAGTGAGATGTTTAAATTCTAACAATTTGGCAGGGCTCTCTTCACAGCACACACAAGCAGCCATGGTTTAATACAGCTGTTGTTGTGATTGAGTCCTAAATGTTCCTTTTTAAAGCAAACATTTTATAGAAACTGTGATAAAACAGGATACAAATATGTAGCTCACAAAAATAATAAAATTCATCAAAATACATTTTAGTTTCTCCGGAATCCTGTACATTATCTGAATCTCTCCATTGTATCATTGATTTTTTTTTCCCCTTATCGTCATTCTTTTCGTTTCCTTTCCTTTCCTTTCTGATCATTTTCTAAAATATTTGCTTAGCAATTCATCCAGTGAATATAAATAAACATTTCTTCTTTGCGAATTGGGCAAAAAAAATGTTATTTTCTCATCTGAGCGAATGTCCTTTTACGATTTGCAGTAGTAGAATACCACATTTTGCCCACTAGATGGAGCAGAGGAGCATAGGAAATATGTTTCTTTTTGTTACATTGTATCCCATGGTACAAAGAGTATACTAAAAGCTGGCCATACACTTATCAAAATGCATCTGGTTCAGCAGGGAGTGGCTGAATTTCAATCAGTATGTGGTCATCCCTACTCAACAGAAGTCGTTTGAGCTATGTCCCAGCAGGCAAGATTCCTCCATCCACCTCATTCTTGTGAGTGGAGAAATCTATTTGTTTATGCTCAGTCTGCTGGACAGCTTAAAGCGGAACTAAACCCTTCTATCATTTTCAGCCAAGGAAGCTGCCAGCTTAGCCTCTGTTTGATGTTCAACTGCCATGGTGATCAGTTAGGATTCCAGCCATTTGATGGCTTGACAGTTTGGTTGAGCGCACAAGCAAATGGGACAGTTACATTCTCAGCATTTGCCGAAAGTAACTGTTTTTTGAAACTGTTAAATTTACATATTTATTTCCGTTTTAACTATTGTATTTTTTATTTTTTTTGCTTTTAACAGACTTTCAGAGGACAAAGAGATACAGGGGAGGGACCCAAAACAAGTGATCACTGTGACTGGCTATTCTATTCCTATTCTTCTTTGCAGGACCTCTCAATCTCCATCAGGTTGGATGGGGAGCGTCAGTGCACAGCCATTTTCAGATCTCTCCAGAGATGTTCAATGGGGTTCAAGTCTGGGCTTTGGCTGGGCCACTCAAGGACAATCACAAAGTTGTCCAGTAGCCACTCCTTTGTTATCTTGGCTGTGTGCTTAGGGTTGTTGTCCTGTTGGAAGATGAACCTTTGTCCCAGTGTGAGGTCCAGAGTGCTCTGGAGTAGGTTTTCATTAAGGATGTCTCGGTACATTCATCTTTCCCTTGATCCTGACTAGTCTCCCAGTTCCTGCCACTAAAAAACATCCCCACAGCATGATAGTATCACCACCATGCTTCACTCTATGGATGCTTTTGCCAGGTGATGAGTGGTGCCTGGTTTCCTCCAGACATGATGTTTTCCATTCAGGCCAAAGAGTTCAATGTTTGATTCATCAGACCAGAGAATTTTGTTTCTCATGGTCTGAGAGTCCATCAGATGCCTTTTGGCAAACTCCAGGCTTGCCTGCCTTTTGCTGAAGAGTGGCTTCCGTCTGGCCATTCTACCATACAGACCTGATTGTTGGAGTGCTGCAGAGATGGTTGTTCTTCTGGAAGGTTCTCCTCTCTCCACAGAGAAATGCTGGAGCTCTATCAGAGTGACAATCAGGTTCTTGGTCACCTCCCTGACTAAGGCACTTCTCTCCTGATCCCTCAGTTTGGCTGGGCGGCCCGCTCTAGAAAGAGTCCTGGTGGTTCCAAATTTCTTCCATTTTCAGATGATGGAGGCCACTGTGCTCATTGAGACCTTCATGGCTGCAGAAAATGTTCTGTACCCTTCCCCCAGATCTGTGCCTCGATACAATCCTGTCTCGGAACTCTACAGACAATTCCTTGGACTTCATGGCTTGCTTTGTGCTCTGTCAAACAGGGGAATATCCGGTTTGCGTTCTGACATACCCTGGTTTGTGCTCTGACATGCACTGTTAACTGTGGGACCTTATATAGACAGGTATGTGCCTTTCCAAATCATGTCCAATCAACTGAATTTACCACAGGTGGACTCCAATCAAAGCCCTTCTCCCCTAATCTCTCAGTTTAGCGAGGTGGCCCACTCTAGGAAGTGTCCTGGTGGTTCCAAACTTCTTACATTTACAGATAATGGTGGCCACTGTGCTCATTGGGACCTTCAATGCTGCAGATATGTTACTGTACCCTTACCCAGATCTGTACCTAGATATAATCCTGTCTTGGAGGTCAACAGACAATTCCTTGGACTTCATGGCTTGGTTTGTGCTCTGACATGCACTGCTAAGTGTGGGACCTTATATAGACAGATGTGAGCCTTTCCAAATCATGTCCGATCAACTGAATTTACCACGGATGCACTCCAATCAAGTTGTAGAAACATCTCAAAGATGATCAGTGGAAATAGGATGCACCTGAGCTCAATGTACTTATGTACATGTGAATTTTTTTCGTTTTTTTATTTTTAATAAATTTGCAAAGATTTCAAACAAACTTCTTTCACTTTGTCATAATGGGCTATTGTTTGTAGAATTTTGAGGAAAATAATTAAATCAATCCATTTTGGAATAAGGCTGTAACATAGCAAGATGTGGAAAAAGTGAATACTTTCCAGATGTACTGTATATGTATTTATAATTAAACGCCCCTGTTAAAAATTGGGCCTTAGACACTGGTGCTGGTGCCACCACACTGCAACCTCTCCCATATACTCTAGTTTTATTGCAGGAATTAGCCCTGCTGCAAAGCATTGCATCAAAAATTGTACTTAAACGCCCCTGTTAAACAGGGGCAGAAAAATTGGGCCTTAGGCACTGGTGCTGGTGCCACCACACTGCAACCTCTACCTGAATATGACATGGTATCAGCTTTGTACTCTGTACAGCAGAGCTCAGGATGGGGGGAGTAAGGACCCTTTCACACAGACGTTTCCCGTGTATGGGCTCCGCTTTGCTCAGCGGGGATCGCTCCGCCAATCCCAGATGACACAAATGACACTGCGCAGGAACCGACCTGTCACAGTGCCGCTCTTCTCTATGGGGGATCGGATGAAGACGAACCGTAGAGTCCGTTTTCATCCGATCTGATCCGATCTGCAGATGGATGGAAAAATACGTCTGTCACACTTTAGTGGATCAGAGCGGGTCGGATGTCAGCGGACATGTGACCGCTGACATCTGTCGCTCCATAGAGGCCTATGGAGCGTCCTTTCAGGTCCGCCTATAAAACTGACAGGCGGACCGTTCGTGTGAAAGGTGCCTAACACAAGGAGCCAACCAGAGGAAGCATTCTACTGTTACTGCTGCTACTGAACTGCAGCAGAGTGAAAGCAGGCCTCCCTCCCCTGCCAGACAGGGCTGTGCAATGTGGCAAGGCTGTGTGATTTTTAGGACCGCATGGACAGAAAATACAAATCTTTTGGCAAAGTTTCCATAAATGTATTTAATCTGTTTGGCTTGAAAGGTGTTTTGAAGACCATTATACATTATAGCCATACAATAACTGCTAAAGAGGCAGTTGCCTAGCCGCCAATGCTATGTAGGCGGATTTTCTCTCCCGAACATTAAAATGATGTCTTCCATCTACTTTTCACAATAATCATAATCTTTCTACTCAAGTGAATTTACAAATAAAGCGGCAGCAGACTGCCTATTGTTCGGCCACAGATAAGGGCAGGCTGGACGACAAAAGTCTCGGAGACTAAACACAGACGCGCTGGTGTATACAAAGATAGGCCAGACCAGGTACGTGCAGGCGGGCCACGTCCTTTGTAAAGAGCAAGCTTGTGTTTTTATTTCTTAGCCTGTGCCTCTAGCCTGGCATCAGCATGTAGGACAATAATTATGAATAAATATGTTAATATAAGGATTTATGTGAGAATAAAGGCGTCAGAAGTACAGCCAGCTAGCGCGATTTGCAAGGATTATAGAGGTGCATTAGCATTATTGCAGGATTATGGAGAAAAGGGCTTCCATTGTTTTTGTACAGTGTACGCAGATAAATAGCTGAAATATGCAACAACACATGACAGCTAATCAGTTTTCTGATTTCTTTTGGGCTCATCTAAATGTATTCATAAATATGAAATTGTCACCCTAGCTCTACACAATGTCGTGTATTGGAGTAAAATTAGCTGAAGACATTAAAGTTTATAATTTATAGTTTTATTATATATTTTCCCTTATTTTTTTAATTTAAGTTTTATTTTAATATATTATATATACAGTATTGTGCAAAAGTTTTAGATAGCTGTGAAAAATGTTGTAAGTTAAGAAGGCATTCAAAAATAGAAGTGTTTAATAGTTTATTTTTATCAATGAACAAAATGGAAAGTAAATGAACAGAAGAGACAGTGACACGCTGCATCTTGTGGCAGGTAATGGTGACAAATGACAGACTGCATCTGGTGACAGGCAATGGTGGCAAGTGACAGGCTGCAACTGGTGATAGGCAATGGTGGCAAGTGACAGGCTGCATCTGGTGATAGGCAGTGGTGGCAAGTGACACGCTGCATCTGATGATAGGCAATGGTGGCAAGTGGCAAGCAATGGTGGAAGGGGACAGGCTGCATCTGGTGACATCTGGTGACAGGCAATGGTGCCAAGTGGCAGGCAATGGTGGCAAGTTACGTAGTAGGCGAGGTTGAAAAAAGACAAAAGGTCCATCAAGTCCAACCCATGTGTGTGATTATATGTCAGTATTACATTGTATATCCCTGTATGTTGTGGTCGTTCAGGTGCTTGTCTAATAGTTTCTTGAAACTATCGAAAATTAACACTCTGCATCTGGAGACAGGCAATTTTGGCAAGTGACAGGCTGCATCTGGTGACAGATAATGGTGGCAGGTGACAGGCTGCATCTTGTGGCAGGCAATGGTGGCAAGTGGCAGGCAATGGTGGTAAGTAACACGCTGCATCTTATGGCAGGCAATGGTGGCAAGTGACAGGCTGCATCTGGTGACAGGCAATGGTGGCAAGTGACATGCTGCATCTTGTGGCAGGCAATGGTGGCAAGTGGCAGGCAATGGTGGTAAGTAACATACTGCATCTTGTGGCAGGCAATGGTGGCAATTGACAGGTTGCATCTGGTGACAGGCAATGGTGGCACGTGAAATGCTGCACCTGATGACAGGCAATGGTGGCAAGTGACAGGCTGCATCTGGTGACAGGCAATGGTGGCAAGTGACATGCTGCATCTGATGACAGGCAATGGCGGCAAGTGGCAGGCAATGGTGGAAAGTGACAGGCTGCATCTTGTGACAGGCAATGGTGGCAAGTGACACGCTGACGCTGCATCTGGAGACAGGCAATTTTGGCAAGTGACAGGCTGCATTTGGTGACAGGCAATGGTGGCAAGTGACACGCTGCACCTGATGACAGGCAATGGTGGCAAGTTACAGGCTGCATCTGGTGACAGGCAATGGTGGCAAGTGACATGCTGCATCTTTTGGCAGGCAATGGTGGCAAGTGGCAGGCAATGGTGATAAGTAACATGCTGCATCTTGTGGCAGGCAATGGTGGCAAGTGACACGCTGCACCTGATGACAGGCAATGGTGGCAAGTGACAGGCTGCATCTGGTGACAGGCAATGGTGGCAAGTGACAGGCTGCATCTGGTGACAGGCAATGGTGGCAAGTGACATGCTGCATCTGATGACAGGCAATGGTGGCAAGTGGCATGCAATGGTGGCAAGTGACACGCTGCAGCTGATGACAGGTAATGGTGGCAAGTGATACGCTGCATCTGATGACAGGCAATGGTGACAAGTGGCAAGCAATGGTGGGAAGTAACACACTGCATTTGGTGTCAGGCATTGGTGACAAGTGACAGGCTGCATCTAGTGACAGGCAATGGTGGCAAGTGACAGGCTGCATCTTGTGGCAGGCAATGGTGGCAATTGACAGGCTGCATCTGGTGACAGGCAATGGTGGCAAGTGACAGGCTGTATCTGGTGACAGGCAATGGTGGCACGCTGCATTTGGTGGCAAGTGACAAGCTCAGGGTTCCCACCAATTCTGCATTATGGTGAGTTGAACTATTTCATTATATATTATAATGTAGTATTAGAAATAATGTGATTCAATCATCCTGACACCATATCAAGCATGGTGTTGGGATGATTTAAAGTGGAGTTCCACCCATATAAAAGTCAGCAGCTACATAAAGTGTAGCTGCTGACTTTTAATAATTTATATAGTTAAATACAGGACTTAGAACTCTGTGTGACTAGTTAGATGTTGAATTTTAAAAGCAGCGGCAACCCTGCTCATCTCACAGGTTTACTAATCTCACAGAAGTTTGGTGCTTTTAAAATTCAACATCTAAGCAGTCAGACAGAGTCCTGTATTTCACTATATAAATGCAGTTTACTGTTATAAATACATGTAAAAGGCAAAACTGCGGTGGGTGTAACAACATGTCCGCTTTCCCCCTTCTAAAGCCCCGTACACACGACCGGACTTTTCAACATCCAAAGTCTGACAGAATGATTCCGGCAGACTATTCGATCGTGTGTGGGCTGCAACGGACTTTTGATTCGCAAAAGTCTGACAGACTTTAGAAATGGAACATGCTTCAAATTTTTCCGCCAGAGCTCTGCCGGACCCAGAAATCCGCTCGTGTGTGTGCTAGTCTGACGGACTAAAACCGACGCTAGGGCAGCTATTGGCTACTGGCTATGAACTTCCTTATTCGAGTCCAGTCGTACGTTATCACGTTCGAATCCGTCGGAGTTTGGTGTGATTGTGTGTGGCCAAGTCCGCTCATTCGGAAAGTCCGTCAGAACTCTGTCAGAACTCCGGCAGAACTCCTTCGAAAGTCTGTCAGACATAAGTCTGGTCATGTGTACGCGGCATAAGTGTATCCTTACAGTGAACGAATGTGGGGTGTAGCAAGATGGCGGCGACGGAACGTCACTTCCGTAGTAAACTGCAATGGGTCACCAAATATGTCATTAGAGTGGCTCCTCTTGCACCTCTTGTCCAACACCTCTAGTAGTGATGACAGGAGGCGTGAGGACACAGAGTGGCATGAGGGCTGGTTTAACAGGCAGCAACAGCTGGTGTTTGCAGGAAGCAAATGGTTGTAGATCACCGGGCAGGAACCAAGAGCTGGAACACAGTTATACGTGATCAGAAGACAGGAGCATAAACAGTACAAAGCCAAAATGTCATCAACTCCGGGGCAGCAAGGTACAAGAGTATCAGGCAGAGGCAGAGTCAAGATACAAGCCGGGATAAGTACACAGCCAGTGAGGTACAGGAACACAAGACAGGAGCAGAGTCAGAGTACAAGCTGAGGTCACAGCAGGCAGGCAGAAATCCAGAGACAGGTCAGGGGCAAGCTGGGTCATACACAGCCAGGCAGGTAGAGCAGGTCAAGGCACAGGTAAGCAGGAACTAGCTGAAGACCATTTTTTTAATAGTCAGGAGTGCTTTATTGAAGGATATGCTACAGTACATATATCAGCAATACAGATACATTACATGCAACATTGCATGTCATATCAGATCTGTGCAAAACATAAATTACACACTTCAGGTAAAATAGCAACATGGACATCAAAACATCTCAGAGCACATATACCCAATAATAAAAAACGAAGAAGATGAGTACGGGAAGGATAACTGGCCATAATGAACCTTATGCAAGAGCAAGATTGTGGGGCGGGAAGAGGGAGAAGGGGGATGGGGGAGAAGGGGGGGCAGGCAAGGAGGAAATGCAAGGGAGGAGCAGAAAGGAGGAGAAGGGTAGGGGGAGAGGGGGGCATGCAAGGGAGGAAATGGAAGGGAGGAGCAGGAAGGAGGAGGAGGGTGGGGGGAGAGGGGGGGGGACACCTATCACAACCCACTATTTTGTGTTTTAACACACCGCCATAATTGGTTCCTGTAATCTTTCATCTACCGCCCAGAACCTGGACAGATGCCAAAACCTCAACCCCGGGGATCTGTCCAGAGAGATTGTAAGATATAATGGAGTATGATCCGATATCCCCCGTGGCAGGTGCTCAGCCCCCCTCATCCACCTTAGTGCCCCAAGGGAGGCATAGGCCAGGTCTATACGGGATAACGCCCTGTAGGAGGTGGAATGGCATGTATATTGCCTATCCTGGGGATGGAATTGACGCCATACATCCGTGAGGCTAAAAGTATCAGCCCAACTCTGTAGAGCCGATGAGGACCGGCCCACTGCATGCAGTCTGTCCAGGTCCTGTGACGGCACCATGTTAAAATCCCCAAAGAGGAAAATTTCTTGAGTACCAAAACCCATTACAATGTGCATGATATAATATAACAATTGTACATCTGCCGGGGGGGGGGGGGCGGTGGGGGAGATAAAACCCCACCAGCACCATTTTTTTCTTGTACACTGCTGCGTGTAAAATAATATATGTGCCCCCACGGTCCATCCAGACATCCAATATTTGTAGTGGGAGAGACCTGCGGATCAGCATGCTTACCCCCCTAGCATAGTTAGAGTACGTGGAATGATAATGGGAGCCCACCCATGCCCTCTTGAGACCAAGGATCTTATTACCTATCAGATGCATCTCTTGCAAGATGCATACCTGGGGATTATATCTCTGTAGATATTTAAAGACCAGGGAACACTTAGTTGCCGAATTTAATCCCCTAACATTCCATGAGACTACAGAAATATTCACCATAATCCATCAGTTATACAGATTTTTGTGATCCGCATGTCCCTCCACTCTCCAAGCCAAAACCCAGAGGGCAGGATCCACCCAATATACAGGCCTGTGTAAGCACGTAGGGGTAGCATTATGTGTATCATCAAGCAAAAATCGTACAAGCAAAATAGCATGCTATTGTATTGACACAGTGACTCCTGACTCAAAAAATAACAGTAAACAATTTTCCCCAAAGTCTGCAATGGCAGAAACTGTCTCCCCCCTCCCCACACCCCCAGCAACCTTAGGAGGTGTTTCACAACCCAAACCCCAACCATAACAAATATAACTTAAGAGAGCGTAAACTAGGTGCGAAGGGCACTTCTTACTGATCAATAGAGATGCTGGTAAAAAAGTGATCATCGATATTCTCCTGGGTGGTCCCAGGGGTTCAAATCTTACTTACCCATACAACCTTAACCTATATCACAGGCACTAATGTCTTGCAAGAACAAAAGAAGTCCCCCCTCCCCACACTCTACAGCAAGTCCCTCATATAATGCAATAGTCCCAGGCCAGGAGAGCCACCCCCAAACAGCAGATCCATATTCCAGAACCTCCACCATCCTGATCAGGAATTCAGTCGCCGGCCAGGCTGCATTGGCCTGAAAGATGCTCCTCCATAGAGGGGAGGGAGACCAGAAACCATCCAAGAGTTGTGAGACAGTGATAGTTAGGAACACCCCCCACCCCACACAGAACCCAACACAGCCACGACTGTACCTCAGGCATGGCACTCCTGGTAACATCAAGGGGTCATTACAACACTAGTCAGTAGGGACTCCAATATCGCCGCGTGTGTAAAAAACAGTTACCAGAGCTTGGTATAGTGGCTCCAAAATCCAACATGGGAGGTCCTCAAACAGGATCCAAAAACGTCCGGGAGGTCAGCATTCTTTTGAGTTCTCCAGGTAAAGTAGCTAATAAGTACATGCAGACACTGTGCATAACGGTTTTGCCCAACAAGAACAGAATCAAATGAGGGTAGTAGGGGCACGCATAGACTGGCAGAAAATAGGAACAATAGCCGGGCATTATCGGAAAGGAGGCAGCGATTCAAGCCACGCCGCAGTATCCCGAGGGGTAGTAAAAAACCTCACCGTTTCGCCATCTTGGACCCTCAGCTTTGCAGGAAAAAGAACACACTGTATTTAATGTTACTCGCCCGTAGCCCCATTTTGATTTGGTCAAAGGACCTACGGAGCTTTTGAGTCTCCATGGAGTAATCCGGGAAGAAGAGTAGACTGCTGTTTTGATATTTCGGCTCGCCAGCCTTGCGGGCAGCCCTAAGGATCTCATCCCGATCTCTGAAGTTTAGCATCCATAAGATTAGTGTACGTGGGCGGGACCCAGGTGGGGGGGATCTGGTGAGCGTGTTCCACCCTATAATACGAAGAGAACTGCACCTCCAGTAGTAGTCTCTTCAGCAATTCCTCCATGCACACCATGGGATTTCTCCCCTCCACACCCTCTGGCATGCCAACAATCCGAAGATTGTTCCCTCGGTTCCTGTTTTTAGCATCGTCCACTTTGTATTCCAGGGCTCGGACCCTTGTCTGGAGGGTGCGAAGGGATGCAGTGTGCTCCTGGATGGTATCCTCCTCATGGCCCACTCTCTGCTCCACCTCCGAGACCCGTGAACGGAGTTTGTCCAAGTCCTCCCGAATGAATCAATCTTGTTCGTTAGTGTAGCCTGGCAGGTGGCAATTGCCGCCATCACTTCTTGGACCCAGGCTGTGCCAGGCTGTTCAATTGCTCCTCCATCGTGGTCTGCGTCGCCATATTGCGTGCCCTTCTAGAGGGGCCGCCACGTGTGGGTCTTCCCTTGGGGTAACAGCCTCTGCACCAGTTGGAAAATAAAGTTTCTTACCCCTACATCTGGTCCTGCAGGACATCCGGAGTCCATCAGGGTCTTTTTAAAGTTTATAAATCGATCAGAAATTAGGATAATTGCTGAATAACCAGCAGAGCTCTAGATCTTGCGTCCTCTCAGTTCGCCATCCAGGACACGCCCCCAGCTGAAGACCTTTAACTCTCTGCTTAGTCCCCCACCTTTAACTCTCTGCTTCATCCCCTACCCCCTCTACCCACTAACTCAATCACTCCCCAAGAGATTGACAATCACTTCAAAGACAAGATTGATGCAATACATGAGGACACCTCCACTGTGCGTACATCTTCCCCACTCAACATACCTTGCCTAACAGCACAGTCAACACTCTCTTCTTTTGAACTGGCTACTACTGAAGAGGTTACAAAACTTTTCTCAGATGCCCACCTAACCAATTGTCCCCTGGATCCTGTTCCCTACCAACTACTATGGTCACCATCTTATTCTATCCTATGCTTCCTCACTCACATCTTCAATCTTTCCCTTTCTAGTGGCATCTTCCCCTTCCCTCTAAAACATGCGCAGATCACTCCCATACTAAAAAAACCCTCACTAGACGCCACCAACCTGAACAAATTAAAGAGGAACTACAGTCTGCTTACGTAATTTGTAATATATATATTGTGATTCTGTACTTGCCAAATATGCTGCAGAAATCTCCCTCCACTGAGTCTGGCTGCAACCATTTTAACTGTGGGTAGCTGAAGCTGCTGCCTGTTCACTTCCTGGATTTACACAGACACACCTGCAGCTCTGCAGCTCTCATTTGCCCTCTTATGACTCATCCCCCCTCCCTCCCTGGCAAACTCTCATGAGAGTGAGAGATAGAATGCTGTGCATGATGTCATACGCTTAGGCTTTTTTCCAGACAAGAAAAGGAAGTGGACTGTATAAGGTATTTACTGTCAGAAAAAGAATGTTTTACTATGCAAAGTTAAAACAAGGGCAGAAGATTTAATAGATGGAAAGTTGAAAAAATTACTGAAGTTCCACTTTAAGACTCATCTCATTGCCCCCATTCACCTCTAAACTTCTAGAACACTTAGTTTACAACTGTCTTAGTCCCTACCTCAGTGAAAATAACCTTCTTGACCCCTTACAGTCCGGCTTTCACTCGTAGCACTCCACAGAAACTGCCTTACTAAAACTCGCTAATGATTTACTAGCTGCTAAAACCAATGGCCACTACGCCATACTCCTACTACTTGACCTGTCTGTGGCCTTTGAAACTGTTGACCACCCACTCCTTCTCAATAAACTCTGTTCCCTTGGCCTCCAAGATTCTGCTCTATCCTGGTTCTCCTCCTACCACAGCCTATCAGAGCACTCCTTCAGTGTAACCTACAACTCTGTCTCCTCCTCTCCATTGCCCCTTTCTGTGGGGGTCCCCCAAGGCTCTGTTCTTGGACCCCTTCTCTTCTCTATCTACCTCTACTCTTTTGGTCACTTCATAACTGCCCACGACTTCCAATACCATCTATACACCAATGACACCCAAATCTATCTGTCTACTTCTCACCTCTCTCCTTCAGTCTCTTCTCGCATTACTAAGACATATCAGCATGGATATCGCACCACTTCCTTAAACTAAATCTCTCTCAAACTGACCTGGTAATATTCCCCCTCGCCTGTGTCCCTCTGCATGACTTTACCATCAAAATCATAATGCAACCATCAGCCTCTCCCCTCATGCCAAGGTACTAGGTGTAATCCTAGACTCTAACCTGTCTTTTCAGCCTCTAATACAAACATTGTCAAAAACATGTAGACTTCACCTCCATATAGGGTTGCCACTTCATCCCTTTAAACCCAAACACATGAATTACATAAGTTCTGAGGCTAATTTAATGCAGATAAGGCACCAACTGAGTTTAATTACCACCTTAATCAGCCACAGAACCTGTGTAATTAATATGTGTTCAGGTTTAAAGGGATGAGGTGGATACCCTACCTCTGTAACATAAAATATGCCCCTTTTTAACAAATTAAACCACCAAACTACTCATTCACTCCCTTGTTATCTATCGCCTTGACTATTGCATCTCCCTTCTCATTGGCCTACCTCTCCATAGGCTATCCCCTCATCAGTCTATCATGAATGCTGCTGCCAGACTCATCTACTTTACCAACCGCTCAGTGTCTGCCACCCCTCTCCACCAATCCCTACACTGCCTCCCCCTTGCCCAGCTAATTCAATTAAAAATACTAACCACCACATACAAAGCCATTTACAGCTACGAGCTACATCACCATTCTTGTCTCCAAATATCACCCAAACCGTCCTCTCTGCTCCTCTCAAGACCTCCTACTCTCAAGCTCCCTTGTCTCCTCCTCCCATGCTCGTTACCAGAATTTCTCCAGAGCCTCTGCCATCCTCTGGAATTCTCTACCTCAACCTGTCCGGCTGTCTCCTACTCTAGCTGCCTTCAGGCAATCCCTGAAAACTCATCTCTTCACGGAAGCCTCTCACGCCTCCAGCTAATCTTTTACCACTTCCATCAGATAATTCCCCACAGTTTTGACCTTTTGTACCACCTGCCCCATCCTATTAGATTGTAAGCTCTTCTGAGCAGGGCCTTCTTAATCATCTTGTCTTGTATTGTAACTGTTTTGTCTCCCTTTTATATTGTAAAGTGCTGCGTAAACTGTTGGCGCTATATAAATCCTGTATAATATTAATATTAAAGACGATTCAGCAATATGTTCCTGTCATAGTCCAGTCTAAATGCGCCATTTGCCGCCAGTGCCAATACCAGTACCAATACCATGTGTGTGTACCTAAATGTGCACGTGTGCATATGCACACTCTGGATTGCACATATGCTAATATGTTTGCATTTGTGCGTGCCAATTCCCTTTGCTCAAAATTCTGAACATGCACATGTGCATGTAATAGCCTTCTGGTTCCCATACATACTGAGCTTCTCTTGCATCGGGTCTGTCTGGGAATGAAGAGGAAGAAGGATTTGAGGCAGCCTACATCCACAGAATACCCATAGTTAGTTTGCCGAGATGTTTGGAACAACCTACCTGCTGAGTTCTTTCAAAAACTGTGTGTATAGGTACTTGTGTGTACCTAGAAGAATTGATGCTGGTTTAAAGCCAAAGGGTAGGCACACCAAATATTCATTTGATTTAGATTTTTCTTCTGTTCGCTTACTTTGCATTTTGTAAATTGATAAAAATAAACAATTAAAACATATATTTTTGAAATCATTCTTACTTTACAGCATTTCTTCAAACCTGCCTAAAACGTTTGCACAGTACCGTAATTCTTGTATAGTTCAACAGTACTATTAAAGCTTTCCAAGGCATTAAAAGCAGTAAAAAGCGTTGTTGGTTTGAATCTCAACCACGACAGTACCTGCCTGGAGTTTGCATGTTCTCCCTGTGCCTGCGTGAGTTTCCTCTGGGGATTCCGGTTTCCTCCCACACTCCAAAGACATGCAGGTAGGTTAATTGGCTGCTGTCCAAAAATGGCTCTAGTATATGAATGGGGACCTTAGATTGTGGGCTTCTTGAGGGTAAGGACTGATGTGAGTGTGTAATGTACAGGGATAGGGACAATTGTAGACACTCACTCAGATTGAACTGGATGGACTGGTGTCTTTATTCAACCTGAAAAAGGTGATGGATCTAACTGATTCTCTGGAAAAGTTTCTGGAATCACTTTGAGGAGCTGAAACTGGATGCCAGGAACTTCTGTAGCAATGCAGACTAAAAATCAACTATCTGTAGGTCAACAAAAAGAAACAAGCAAAATGATGTAAACCCAACATTCGTTTCCCAGAGAAAGAAAATCTGATGTGAAACTTTCAATGTTCATTTAGATCAGTTGTTGGTTTTCTTACTTCTCCATCAAGATCAATAATACAAATTGATCCCTTCCCTCATGCCAGAGTGCTAGGAGTAATCCTGGACTCTGACCTATCCTTTCAGCCCCCAATCTGAACGCCCTTATCTAACTGTTGAAACCACTAAGCAACTTATTCACTCCCTTGTTATCTCTCGCCTTAACTATTGTAACTCCCTCCTCATTGGCCTCCCTCTCCGCAAGCTATCCCCTCTCCAGTCTATCATGAATGCCTCTGCCAGACTCATTCACCTTACTAAACAGTCAGTGTCTGACACCCCTCTCTGCAAATCCCCACACTGGCTTCCCATTTCCCAACAAAAAAAATTCAAAACCCTAACAATTACATACAAAGCCATTTAAAACTCTGCCCCGAGGTATATCACCAATCTGATCTCCAAATATCACACAAACTGTTCTCTCCGCTCCTCCCATGACCACCTGCTCTCTAGCTCCCTTGTCTCCTGCTCCCATGCTTGTCTCCAGGATTTCTTCAGAGCCTCTTCCAACCTCTAGAACTCCCTACCACAATTTGTCCAGTTATCTCCTACTCTATCCACTTTTAGACGATCCCTGAAAACTAATCTCTTCAGGGAGGCCTATCCTGCTTTCAGCTAACACCTGACGCTTCTACTTCCCTCATCAGTTCATCCCTCACAGTTACTACTTGCAGGAGCAGGGCCCTACTAACCCTCTTGCATTGAATTGTATTGTTGCTGTATTGTCTCCCTTTATATTGTAAAGCGCTGCGCAAACTGTTGGTGCTATATAAATCCTGTATAATAATAAATACAGGAGCACAGGGTAGCATACCAATGAGTGTATGAGAGGTTCAAAGTAATAGTCAACGTATGTAGTCTACCTGATGCAGAGATAAAAACTAATAAACCTATTAGTGCTTTCACCCAAGATTCAGTAATGTGTTAGTTGCGAAAATTTGCCATTGGTAGTAGCCAATCTTGTAAGCAGAATGCTGCAATTTTGTTTGGAATCTTGGTCAGTTCATTTGTAAAATTTGGTATTTCATGCACTCTTTATAGAAGAGGCTTTTGGAAATGAAAGAAAGCATACCAAACACAGGTAGCAACTGGCAAATGATGACATGTTTAATTACAGCAGCCTTGGGCAACGAAAACTATAAATACAACTTTTTTTTGCCAACAAGCCATGGGAGCGTGGGACCCATTTTACATTCTACAGAGCACATGTCAACACAGGATAAAGTTGTATAACCTTTTCACATGTCAGGATTAGCCCAGAACTTCACAGAAACTGGCAGCACACATGCTGGATTCATGACATATCACTCACGAGCCAATAGAGAGTCTTGGAGTTGTGTCAAACTTGCAAAGCATTTTGGGAAAGATTGCACAGGGACTCTGACACTCCACATGGGTGAGAACACTGTCAAGAAGGATCAGATAGTCAGTCCCCTCTACTGCCTCCTAATATACTTCTGTCTCCAGACCTTCTTGAGCTTTGTATTTCTGCAGACAGCCAGATGCTGGCTCCCTTCTGAATTGTAATACGGAGCTTAACGATTGTCCCTTTTTGACATTTCCCTTCTAATTAAAGTCAAGTCTGAGGTGATGTGGAATTCAGAGTAACGAGACGATGCTAACTCAACAGTCACACAGCTGGTGGTATCTAGTGATGGTGAATCTGGGCAGATAAGGACTGAAGAAAAAGGGGAAAAAAGGCTTTTTTTTTTTTTTTTTAAATATCAAGCAACCAATGAGAATACAACTGTCAATACCTTTGCTGGAAGAACAATGCCTGTGAATCTACGTTAAAGGGAATGTGAATTGGATTTGTATATACTACATTGTTAAAAAGTAGGAGTTTTTTTTCCGTTTTTTTTCGTCTGCACAAAAATTCTCGGACAAAGTACCGAAGCTCAAAGTAAATACAAATTTGGCAACAAGTGTGGCAGACCATTGGCATATGCTCTACACCCCAGGACCAACCACACTTATCTACATCAGATTCATTCTACATCCCAGTGACTTTCCCACTCCCCAACTGATATATAGGAGGCTTTTAGTACCTACTACTCCTACTACTACTATTAGGAGACTAATGACGAACTGAAATTACAAATAATTGACTATATTGCGCAGATCCCCTTTCCCACTATTGATAGTCATACTAAAACCTCTTTAGGGGCCCCTTTTACAGAAAACAAATTTAGCTACATTAAGTAATGCTGGTAAAAACCTTGGCACAGATAGGTTCACTGTCAAATTTTATAAAACATATAGAGATATACATATAGAGATGCACTGGCATCTTTTTTGACCAGAGTGTTTTTTTTTCTCTGCAAGCATTTGAAGTTCATATGTATGTTTTTATACCCAAACCACATAAAGATCATACACTCTGTTCCATTTATTGGCCCATATCATTAATGGGGATCAATCTTAAATTATACCCTAAAATGATTGCAAACCAGATCCAGCCTCTCTTACATCGACTCATCTATATGGATCAAGTGTTTTTTTTCCTGGGTTGAGCAGCAAGGGATATTTCAAAATCCAAACATTGCAGGCCTCCTATGCAGGTGAAATTGTCATTATTAGCAGGTGTCTTGCTAATATATGTCACTATTCCTCATATTTCCATGCCTTCTATAGTTAGTGAATTTAAACGTTTTAGTGCCTTTAAGGTCAACTACTCAAAATCAGAAATCCTAAATGTGTCACTCCCACCCCAACTATTGCAATCAATTCAATCCAATTCAATTTAACCTGCAACCAATGCACTCATTCGCTAAAATACCTTTGAATCCAAAACCTTTCTGATTTGTCTCAACTGATCATGTTAAGCTACCAACCATTAATTCAGAGAACAGTAAGAGATCTTCAAGCCTTTGATTGTAAAAGGTTGTCTTGATTGCAATGTCCTTATACAAATTTTATCTGGGGGCAAAGTTGTCCAAGACTACATGATAAAATACTTTTTCCCCAAAATTAAAGGAGCAGGTACCCCAAACATTGCTCTACTATAGAGCATCAGTACTCACTAGTAGTACTGGATGCACAATCAAAGTACTAAGCTTTGGGTGGCCATCGAACAACATTTTTACTACATTGGCATATGAGCTCTACTGTGGGTAGATCTCCCATTGCTTACATAAAAATTGTTGACAGTCTGGAACTGTGCTCTCCTCCATCTGCCTGCCTTCTTCTTATATGGGCCCTATTATGCCATTCTTTGACAATCTGACATTCCTTTCAATGCAAAGATTTACATTTCTGTGACTAAAACATCCCATTGGCAGTTGGAGCAAGCACTCCAGTAGGACAGTTAAAGCTGAACTTCATCCAAAAGGGGAAGTTCTGCTTGTTTGTCTCCTCCCCCCATGTCTTTAGTATTTGCCATTTTTTTAGGGGGGGCAGGTATTTCGCTTTGACAGGTACCCGCTCCTACTCCCACCCTTTTTGCCAGCAGCTTTCTGAGACACATCACAGGTCCCAAAAGACTGCAGGACCATTAATAAGGCACAGAGCAGCTTGCCTATGCACATTAGGAAGCTGGCTGTAAAGAAGCAAGGCTTCACAGCCGGTTTCCCTTAAGCTGGCCATACATTATACAATATTTTTATGAAATTTCTTATAGTTTTAGCTTCAACTATGTAGTGCAAGGGTCTGGCTGTTTGCATACAAATTTAAAGTGTTTAGGTTTGACTTCATAATATATGGTGTTGGTAAATCTAAAGGAAAACTGTACAAGACAATTTAATAATGTATAGCCAGCTTTAGTTACGATGCTGGAGCCAATTGAAAAGATGGCTCTGGTGAGGATGACACTGGATCCCTGGACAGGTAAGTGTCCTTATATTAATAATAATAAGCTACAATATTTTTAGAGGTGACTGTAGCTCCTCTTTAATATCCCTCAGATTTTAATAGATGGTCTATTTAGCTAGCCCACCAACATCATCTCGTTTACATCTTTTGTACAATCTCCTCACACAAGACCAAACCGACGTCACCACTTACCCCCTTGAAAATTCTATCTATTCACATAGTCTCACAAACATATAATATTTTGATTCAGCAGGCTCACCCTGCCCTACATACACTACGACATGGAAAAGGGAGATAGGAACTGCAATAGATTCAAAAGACTGGGAAAAGGACTTTATTCTTTCTCATGAACTATCTATGGCATGCATGGTGCAAGAGAAAAGTTTTAAAATTCTTACTATTTGGTATAGATGCCCAGCTGTCCTCTTCCAGACACATGTTAGTGATGCTATGCCGCAGTTGAAAAAATTACCCATATCTGGTGGCAATGTGCGCCTATTAAACAATTTTGGGGTGGCTTCCTACAGATCTGTGTTAGGGTGACAGATACTAAGATACCAAATACCCCAACAACTACTTCGTCAATCATTCCTGGTACATTTAAAGCTATTAAGAAGGATATCTTGCGTCATTACCTTACTGTTGTAATAACAGTTATCCCTAGACACTGGTGAATACCACATATACTATATCTAACAGAATGGGTTACAACGTTGGATTCCATAATGCATCTGTAGCACCCTGGTCCTAAACAGGACTGTTAATAAGGGCACGCATTAAGGGCGCACGGGCTCCGCCCCCTCTCTTCTCCCACCCCCTCTATCACCAATAGATAGATTCATGCATTCAGGTAGTATGAATGGATTACCACCAGTATAGGTCTGCAGATAAAATAAGGCACATGCCATAATGAGCCAGGTAAAAACAAGAGCATCTAATGTTAATCGTATAGAAAATAGTATACCTGGTAGTGAGGACTGCCAACACAAAAGTTTGTAAGAAAGTCTGTTAATCCGTCTGAACACCAAAAGGTGTTGTGTTTTTATTTTTTTTATTTTTTTTAAGAAGTCTGTTTTCCTCTCCTCCACTAGGGCCGTTGGGCCAATCCCCCATGTCCGTCGAGGGGGAGATATATATGGGAATCCCGCTGTGTGTTATCCATTCTCCTGAAGTCAGGTGTGAGCTGATTCTTTTGTTCCCTTTCTATGGAATGACTACTATTGACTACTATGTTTATTTACATTTTGCTGTTGTTGTTTTATACTAATTCATTATATTCTGTATAGATATCCTCCTGAGGAAGCGGCTTTTTATACCGTAAAACTAGTAGAGGAGATCCCCATGCGCTTTTGAATTTCCCACTTTTCGGAGAAGTTATTAAAGACGCTATTACTGTGATATGCATTATCTGTATTTCAATATAGGTGTTGTTTGTCTTTTGTACTCTTTATATGTTTATTAAACAGGATGATATTTTAAATGTTATTTGTTCTTTTTTGATAGTACCGGTATAGTCCAATTTTCAAAAATTCATATTTTTTGGGGGGGGAGTTACCTTTAGGATCAGTACAAGCAGCTATTCTTGGTACCCTTACCCCAAAGGGACTTTTTCTTTTTTGCTGGATAGAATGGTCAATATTGTCAGGGGATATCTTATCCCTCAATCCCTATTCCTATACAAACTATATTGGGTATAATTCAACATTGATACACCTGTTATCTGAGACATTTGACCACATTTAACTGTAAAACCTTGTTCTGATATGATGATAAATTGTACTATAGATATGCTATTGAACATTCATCATATGACCTGTACCAAATAATGTTCTCTCCGTATGCCCCTTTCTTTTCTAAAATTGAATAAAAATAAGATTGAAACAAAAGTAGAATTTTTATATTCAGTGTAAAATCCTTTTTATTTGGCAAATACTAAACAATGAAAGCCAGCTCCGGATAACCCTTCCCACTACCAGATTGCCTTCTTTTGGTAGCAAAGGAATACAAAGAAATTATCATAAATACAGTGCAGATAGATTTTATGGTGAGTACAAGAAGTGTTTGACCTTAGGGACGTCCAAAAGCAGTTCAACTGATGGGTGGGCAACTTGGCAAACAAATGTCCCCCAGATGGACCTTATGCCTGAAGCTGGCATCAAATGAGGTCTCATAATCCACCTGGTAGAACTTAGAGAACTTGTGAACAGAAGACCAGATGGCAGCCTTGCAAATCTGAGAAACAGTAGCCTGATGGCCATAAACTCAAGAATCACCGACCAACTAAGTAGAGTGCACCTTGCCGTGACAAAGGAGAACCCAATCCCTGAAACCATACACTTGGATGAAGGTTTGTATGTGCCACTGAGAAATAGTGGAATAAGAACCCAGTAAACCCTTAAGAGGGCCGTCTGAAATTAAGAAAAGGGAATCAATCATCCTGAAAGAAACAGTGGTTAAGAGATACATTTTCAAAGCTCTAACCACATCCAGACAGTGAAGTGAAATTTCCTTGGATCGAACTGAAGCCAGACAGCAGGGTGAAAAACAATGTGCAGGTTGTGGTGAAAGGAGAAACTACCTAAGAAGGAAGGCCTGTGCCCCAACATCACCTTGTCCCTAAAAAACAAAAAAGGTTCATTAATCCTTGCAGGAAGTAGGCTATCTAGCTTTTTAAAATTGTGGGGAGCACTGATTCAGTGATTTCTCTGTCTCTCAGTCACAGTAATGAGATTAGAGCCAGTGATTGTGAAGCACAATGCAAATCTGTCTTTAAGACAGAATATCTGGATGATCTGACAGAATCCATAGATGCAGAACAAGACTTAGGGGAGGAGGGCATAAATCAGGATGTGCTGATTCCACCGATTCACCAGAGCATCCCTTAGGCCTCATGCACACGAGACGCAGTTAAACGCGCGTTCAGATGCAGTTGGACAGTTTTTTCAACTGCACCTGAACTCATTCAATGTTATCCTATGTGTCCATGCACACAGTCTCGTTTTTTTCCGTTTATATGCAGTTGCGTTTAATCTCGTTTTTCCAGAAGCAAAAAAATGCGTTCAGAAACCAAAATTTCTGCGTTTCAGACGCAAAACGCGGCTAAACGCGGCTAAACGCGGCACCCGCGTTTATATGCGTTTTTAAAGGTGACCTTTTTTATTACATTAAAAATCTCAAAAATGATTGCAAATGATGAAAAACCATTAGAAAAATATTTTAAACAAATGCAATTGCAAGTGGACAATCCACAACTTGTGGCAAGTGACGTGGCAAGTGGACAATCCACAACTTGTGGCAAGTGACATGGCATGTGGCAAGTGATGTGGCAAGTGGACAATCCACAACTTGTGGCAAGTGACGTGGCAGGTGAAGTGGCAAGTGATGTGGAAAGTGGACAATCCACAACTTGTGGCAGGTGACGTGGCAAGTGACCTGGCAGGTGACGCGGCAAGTGACTTGGCAGGTGACGTGGCAAGTGGAAAATCAACAACTTGTGGCAGGTGACTGGCATGTGACGTGGCAAGTGGACAATCCATAACTTGTGGCAGGTGACGTGGCAAGTGACGTGGCAAGTGGACAATCCACTTGTGGCAGGGGACGTGGCAAGTGACGTGGCAAGTGGACAATCCACTTGTGGCAGGTGATGTGGCAAGTGACATGGCGAGTGGACAATCCACAACTTGTGTCAGGTGACGTGGCAAGTGGACAATCCACAACTTGTGGCAGGTGATGGGGCAAGTGATGTGGCAAGTGGACAATCCACTTGTGGCAGGGGATGTGGCAAGTGACGTGGCGAGTGGACAATCCACAACTTGTGTCAGGTGACGTGGCAAGTGGACAATCCACAACTTGTGGCAGGCGATGTGGCAAGTGATGTGGCAAGTGGACAATCCACTTGTGGCAGGTGACGTGGCAGGGGACGTGGCAAGGGACGTGGCAAGTGGACAATCCACAACTTGTGGCAGGTGATGTGGCTGGTGACGTGGCAAGTGGACAATCCACATCTTGTGGCAGGTGACGTGGCAGGTGACGTGGCAGGTGACGTGGAAAGTGGTGTGGCAAGTGGACAATCCACAACTTGTGGCAGGTGATGTGGCTGGTGACGTGGCAAGTGGACAATCCACATCTTGTGGCAGGTGACGTGGCAGGTGACGTGGAAAGTGGTGTGGCAAGTGGACAATCCACAACTTGTGGCAGGTGATGTGGCTGGTGACGTGGTAAGTGGACAATCCACATCTTGTGGCAGGTGACGTGGCAGGGGACGTGGCAAGGGACGTGGCAAGTGGACAATCCACAACTTGTGGCAGGTGATGTGGCTGGTGACGTGGCAAGTGGACAATCCACATCTTGTGGCAGGTGACGTGGCAGGTGACGTGGAAAGTGGTGTGGCAAGTGGACAATCCACAACTTGTGGCAGGTGATGTGGCTGGTGACGTGGTAAGTGGACAATCCACAACTTGTGGCAGATGGCATGGCAGGTGACGTGGAAAGTGGACAATCCACATCTTGTGGCAAGTGACGTGGCAGGTGATGTGGCAAGTGACGTGGCAAGTGGACAATCCACAACTTGTGGCAGGTGACGTGGCAGGTGATGTGGCAAGTGATGTGGCAGGTGATGTGACAAGTGGACAATCCACATCTTGTGGCAAGTGACGTGGCAGCTGACGTGGCAAGTGACGTGGCAGGTGACGTGGCAAGTGACATGGCAAGTGGACAATCCACATCTCGTGGCAAGTGACGTGGCAGGTGATGTGGCAAGTGACGTGGCAAGTGGACAATCCACAACTTGTGGCAGGTGACGTGGCAGGTGATGTGGCAAGTGACGTGGCAGCTGACGTGGCAAGTGACGTGGCAAGTGGACAATCCAAAACTTGTGGCAGGTGACGTGGCAAATGACGTGGCAGGTGACGTGGCAAGTGATGTGGCAAGTGGACAATCCACAGCTTGTGGCAAGTGACGTGGCAAGTGGACAATCCACAACTTGTGGCAGGTGACGTGGCAGGTGACGTGGCAGGTGACGTGGCAAGTGAACAATCCACAACTTGTGGCAGGTGACGTGGCAAGTGACGTGGCAGGTGAAGTGGCAAGTGACGCGGCAAGTAGACAATCCACAACTTGTGGCAGGTGATGTGGCAAGTGACGTGGCAGGTGATGTGGCAAGTCACGTGGCAAGTGGACAATCCACAACTTGTGGCAGGTGATGTGGCTGGTGACGTGGCAAGTGAACAATCCACAGCTTGTGGCAGGTGGCATGGCAGATGACGTGGAAAGTGGACAATCCACATCTCGTGGCAAGTGACGTGGCAGCTGACGTGGCAAGTGGACAATCCAAAACTTGTGGCAGGTGACGTGGCAAGTGACGTGGCAGGTGACGTGGCAAGTGGACAATCCACAGCTTGTGGCAAGTGACGTGGCAAGTGGACAATCCACAACTTGTGGCAGGTGACGTGGCAAGTGACGTGGCAGGTGACGTGGCAAGTGATGTGGCAAGTGGACAATCCACAGCTTGTGGCAAGTGACGTGGCAAGTGGACAATCCACAACTTGTGGCAGGTGACGTGGCAGGTGACGTGGCAAGTGAACAATCCACAACTTGTGGCAGGTGACGTGGCAAATGACGTGGCAGGTGATGTGGCAAGTGACGCGGCAAGTAGACAATCCACAACTTGTGGAAGGTGATGTGGCAAGTGACGTGGCAGGTGATGTGGCAAGTCACGTGGCAAGTGGACAATCCACAACTTGTGGCAGGTGATGTGGCTGGTGACGTGGCAAGTGGACAATCCACAGCTTGTGGCAGGTGGCATGGCAGATGATGTGGAAAGTGGACAATCCACATCTCGTGGCAAGTGACGTGGCAGGTGATGTGGCAAGTGAGGTGGCAAGTGGACAATCCACAATTTGTGGCAGGTGACGTGGCAGGTGATGTGGCAAGTGGACAATCCCCAACTTGTGGCAAGTGACGTGGCAAGTGGACAATCCACAACTTGTGGCAGGTGCCGTGGCAAGTGACACGGCAAATGCAAGTGTACAACTGCTCTCTATGCTGCTGCTGCTCACTCTGATCAAAATAGCAGAAATAGTTAAAAAAAATGCTTTGAGAGCTTGGGGAGGGTCTACATGATGTTATCTTTATAAACGCGTCTAAACGCGTCTAAACTCGGCATGCAAACGTGGCAAAACGCGCGTTTCTAAACGCGCGTTTCAGCTTTTTTTTAACAGAGGTTTCATCTGCGTCTCGTGTGCATGAGGCCTTAACCTGGAGACAAACCTGTCCAGTTTATGGTTGAAACAGAAGGTAAGGAGGTCCCTATCCAACATCATCCACCTGTGACATACAGTGCCTTGCGAAAGTATTCGGCCCCCTTGAACTTTTCAACATTTTGCCACATTTCAGACTTCAAATATAAAGATATAAAATTGTAATTTTTTGTGAAGAATCACCAACAAGTGGGACACAATTGTGAAGTGGAACGAAATCTATTGGATAATTTAAACTTTTTTAGCAAATAAAAAACTGAAAAGTGGTGCGTGCAAAATTATTCGGCCCCTTTACTTTCAGTGCAGCAAACTCACTCCAGAAGTTCAGCGAGGATCTCTGAATGATCCAATGTTGTCCTAAATGACTGATGGTGATAAATAGAATCCACCTGTGTGTAATCAAGTCTCTGTATAAATGCACCTGCTCTGTGATAGTCTCAGGGTTCTGTTGAAAGCACAGAGAGCATCATGAAGACCAAGGAACACACCAGTCAGGTCCGTAATACTGTTGTGGAGAAGTTTAAAGCCGGATTTGGATACAAAAAGATTTCCCAAGCTTTAAACATCCCAAGGAGCACTGTGCAAGCGATCATTTTGAAATGGAAGGAGTATCAGACCACTGCAAATCTACCAAGACCTGGCCGTCCCTCTAAACTTTCAGCTCAGAGACAAGGAGAAGACTGATCAGAGATGCAGCCAAGAGGCCCATGATCACTCTGGATGAACTGCAGAGAACTACAGCTGAGGTGGGAGAGTCTGTCCATAGGACAACAATCAGTCTTACACTGCACAAATCTGGCCTTTATGGAAGAGTGGCAAGAAGAAAGCCATTTCTCAAAGATATCCATAAAAAGTCTTGTCTAAAGTTTGCCACAAGCCACCTGGGAGACACACCAAACATGTGGAAGAAGGTGCTCTGGTCAGATGAAACCAAAATCAAACTTTTTGCCCACAATGCAAAATGATATGTTTGGCGTAAAAGCAACACAGCTCATCACCCTCAACACACCATCCCCACTGTCAAACATGGTGGTGGCAGCATCATGGTTTGGGCCTGCTTTTCTTCAGCAGGGACAGGGAAGATGGTTAAAATTGAGGAGAAGATGGATGCAGCCAAATACAGGACCATTCTGGATGAAAACCTGTTGGAGTCTGCAAAAGACCTGAAACTGGGACGGAGATTTATCTTCCAACAAGACAATGATCCCAAACATAAAGCAAAATCTACAAAGGAATGGTTCACAAATAGGGATGAGCCAAACACCCCCCGGTTCGGTTCGCACCAAAACTTTCGAATGGACCCCAAATTCGAACGAACTTTAGAACCCCATTGAAGTCTATGGGACTCGAACGTTCAAAATGAAAAGTGCTAATTTTAAAGGCTAATATGCAAGATACTGTCCTAAAAAGGGTTTGGGGACCTGGCTCCTGCCCCAGGGGACATGGGTCAATGCCTAAAATGTTTTTAAAAATGTCCGTTTTGGCGGGAGCACTGATTTTAATGACGATTAAAGTGAAAAAAAAGTGAAATATTCCTTTAAATATGGTGCCTGGGGGGTGTCTGTAGTATGCCTGTGAAGTGCCACGTGTTTCCCGTGTTTAGAACAGTCCCTGCACAAAATGACATTAAACTGAAATAACACCATTTAGGCTGGGTTCACACTGCTGCGGGGGGAGATCCGGATGTGATTCGCACAGCAAATCACATCCGATCTCCGTAGCACTGCGAGTTCAGCCATACAGATAGTATGGCTGAACTCGCAGCTGTCCCGCAGCAAACTCGCACAGGACCCTTTTTTGGGTCCGCAACGGAATCGGATCGCATGGGGGTTCACACCATGCGATCCGATTCCTGTGCGAGTCGACAGATCGCACTGCGATATGCCGACGGATCTGGGGGTGTCATTAACATAACATTGACACCCCCAGCCGTCCGCATAGGGCAGTGTGAACTGCCGGCGGGAAGTATGCGATGCGGGAAAACGCCGCGGATTCGCGGCGTTCCCGCATCGCAATAGTGTGAACCTAGCCTTAAAACTGCTTGCGGTTTTAATGTTATATCTGGTTCCTGCAATATGGTTGAAAATCATTGAGAAAAATGGCATGGGTAGCCCTCCCTGCCCATTACCAGCCCCTTTAGGTCTTGTACGCATATTAAGGGGAACCCCGTACCCATATTAAAAAAAGGAAATGCGTGTGGCCCCCAGGCCCTATATACTCAGAACAGCAGTATACAGGCGGTGCAAACAAGACAGGGACTGTGTAGGTTTGTTGTGTTAAGTTGAATCTGTTTGTAATTTTCAACTGGTACATTTTTAAAGTGTAGCTCCAGTCAAAAAAACTATTTTTAAGCTTTTTGGAAAACATAGGGAAGGGTTATCACCCCTGTATAATTTGTTTTGTCGTCCATCTTTTTTCATCTCACTTGCTGTTGTCTCCTTCCGTTTGCAAGTAGGAGATGTTTGTAAATTGGATGTTTGAAAGTAGGGGCCTGCCCTATATGCTCTGCAGAAATGGCGGAACAAAGTGTTGGTTTTGCCACAACATTGTAAGCCCTCAAAGTGACTCTTGGTGGGCGCTGGAGCGCCCTGCTGTGAACGATTATATCAAGAATTGCAATTACATGCCATTGTTGAACAGTGGTAGAAAAATTGACCTTTGGTGGTTGTGGTGCTGGTGCCACAACACTATAAGTCCTCACAGTTACTCTGGGTGGGCACAGGAAGGGGCCCTCCTGTGAAATATTATATCAAGAATTGTAATTACATGTCCCTGTTAAACAGGGGCAGAAAAATTGGGCCTTAGGCACTGGTGCTGGTGCCACCACACTGCAACCTCTGCCATATACTCTAGTTTTATTGCAGGAATTAGCCCTGCTGCAAAGCATTGCATCAAAAATTGTAATTAAATGCCCCTGTTAAACAGGGGCAGAAAAATTGGGCCTTAGGCACTGGTGCTGGTGCCACCACACTGCAACCTCTGCCATATACTGTAGTTTTATTGCAGGAATTAGCCCTGCTGCAAAGCATTGCATCAAAAATTGTAATTAAACGCACCTGTTAAACAGGGGCAGAAAAATTGGGCTGATGGCATAAACCAGAACCAGAAATGTTCTTCCAACATATCAGCGGAGGAGGAAGAGGATAGATAATCAACATAACAGGACAGTCACTCAGCATCAGCATAGGCAGTCTTGAAGGGATGTGATATTTCCCAAAAAATTATTCTGTTACATCAGCTTCAGGTGCTTGGTAGCTGTGGGTGATCCAAGACTGATTCATCTTGATGAAGGTCAGTCGATCAACTGATTCTGTGGACAGGCGCACCCTGTGATCGGTAACAAAGCCACCAGCAGCACTGAAGGTGCGTTCCGAAAGAACGCTGGATGCAGGACAGGCCAGTAGCTCAATTGCATACTGTGCAAGCTCTGGCCAGTGATCTATCCTCAAGACCCAGTAAGCCAGAGGATTTTCGGTGGGAAAGGTGTCCATATCTGACCTTGCCCCTAGGTATTCCTGCACCATGTAAATCAGACGCTGGCGATGGGTGCTGGAACCGATCATACCTTGGGACTGCGGACTAAAAAATTGTCTGAAAGCATCAGTCAGACGGCCACCTTCTCCACCGCTCCTTCTGACCGATGCCTCAGCAACACGTTGTCCAGGACCAGGAGTTTGTAACCTCCCAGTCTCTGGGAACGCGTTGCACAGACCTTTCTGCAAGGCCTCCCGGAGATGTCTCATCCTCTGCTCCCTCTGCGATGGCAAGATAAGGTCGGCAACCTTACCCTTGTACCGTGGATCAAGGAGAGTGGCCACCCAGTAATGGTCCCTCTCCTTGATCCGAAGAATACGAGGATCCTTCCGCAGGCTTTGCAGGATCAGGGAGGCCATGCAGCGTAGGTTAGCTGAGGCATTCGGTCCGGAGTCCTCTGGGTCACTAAGGACAACATGATCCGCAGCTACCTCCTCCCAGCCACGTACAAGTCCACGTGTTTCTTGGGACTGTAAATCATCCCTACAAGACTGCTGCTGCTGCTGCTGATGCTGAGTGCCAGCCTCCACCTCCATGCTGACACAATCATCCTCCTCCTCCTCCTCCTCAGCCTCTTCCTGTGTGATGGGTGGCACAGCAGGAACACTGTCTGGATAAAGGGGGCCTTGAGAGGCAAGGAAGTCCTCCTCTTCCTGCCTCTGTTCTGCCTCAAGTGCCCTGTCCATTATTCCACGCAGCGTATGCTCCAAGAGGTGGACAAGAGGTACAGTGTCACTGATGCATGCACTGTCACTGCTCACCATCCTTGTGGCCTCCTCAAACGGTGACAGGACAGTGCATGCATCCCTGATCATGCCCCACTGGCGTGGTGAGAAAAAACCAAGCTCCCCTGACCCTGTCCTGGTGCCGTAGTCGCACAGGTACTCATTGATGGCCCTCTGCTGCGTGTGCAGCCGCTGCAGCATGGCCAACGTTGAGTTCCATCTGGTGGGCATGTCACATATAAGGCGGTTCTTGGGCAGGTTCAACTCCTTTTAGAGCTCAGCCAGCCGAGTACAGGCATTAAATGATCGGCGGAAATGCACACAGACTTTCCTGGCCTGCTTCAGGACATCCTGTAAGCCGGGGTACCTGCCAAAGAACCGCTGCACCACCAGGTTAAGGACGTGAGCTACACAGGGCACATGGGTCAGTTGTCCCTGTCGGAGGGCGGAGAGGAGATTGGTGCCATTGTCACAAACCACCATTCCTGGCTTAAGCTGGCGTGGCATCAACCACCTCTCGGCCTGCCCCTGCAGAGCTGACAAAACATCCGCCCCAGTGTGGCTCCTGTCCCCCAAACAAACCAGCGCAAGCACGGCATGGCATCGTTTTGCCTGCGTACTTGCGTAGCCCCTGGAACGCCTACGAAGCACCGCTGGTTCTGAGGACAGAGCACTGGAAGAGGCCATGGAGGAAGAAGAAGATGAGGGGGTGGAGGAGAGAGGTGTGTCACAACCAATAGTAGCATTTTGGAGGCGTGGTGGCGGAACAACCTCCAACAGTACTGCACCTTGTCCTGCATCCTTCCCAGCTGCCAGAAGAGTGACCCAATGGGCCGTGAAAGACAGGTAACGTCCCTGTCCATGCCTGCTGGACCATGAGTCAGCGGTAATATGCACCTTACCGCTGACCGCCCTGTCCAGCGAGGCAAGGACATTGCCTTCCACATGCCGGTAGAGAGCCGGAATCGCCTTCCGTGAGAAAAAGTGGCGTTTGGGGACCTGCCACTGAGGAACCGCACATTGTACAAACTCACGGAAGGGGGCCGAGTCTACCAACTGAAAAGGCAGCAGTTGAAGTGCTAGCAATTTAGCCAAGCTAGCATTCAACCGCTGGGCATGTGGATGGCTGGGAGTGAACTTCTTTCGCCGGTCCAGCAGCTGGGGCAGGGACATTTGCCTGCTATAATCGGACGTGGGTGTACCGCTAGCAGAGTTCCCGGAAGCACTTGGCTGTGACACACCTAATTCTACACCTTCATTCCTCTCAGAGCAGGTTTCAGAGAGGACTGAAGATCTAGTGGGGTTGGAGATGCCAGCTGATGAGGAGCAAGGAGAGGTCCGCTTTGTTCTTTGGTGTGGGTCTTTGAGGTATGCTTGCCAACGAGCTGCATGCCAGGTCAACATATGTCTGGTCAAGCATGTGGTGCCCAAGCGGCTGATGTTTTGGCCACGTGAGATACGCTTGAGACATATGTTGCAAATAGCAGCGGTGCGATCTGATGCACTCGTCTCAAAAAAGGCCCACACCAAAGAACTTTTAGAATAACGCGCAGAGGCAGCGCTCTGCACAGGCGGAGCTCTGCGGTGTGATTCAGTCGGTGTGCTGCCCCTAAGCTGGCCCCCGGAGGGCATCCTGCCTCGTTGGACATGTGCCTCCTCCTCCTCCTCCTCTCTCCTTCCAGGCACCCACGTGGAGTCAGTGCCCTCATCATCCCCTCCCTCTTCATCGCTGTAGCAAACCTGGCAGTATGCTGCAGCTTGTGGAACATGACTGCCAGATTGCTGTCCTTCTTGAGCATCCCCTCTCTCTGCTCTCACGCTACTGCCTTCCTCTAGCTGAGTTTCATCATCAGAGCCCACAAAACACTGGGCATCCTCCTGGAGCATGTACCCAACACTGTGCTCAAAGAGTTCAGGAGACTCCTCAGGAGGACGTGGTGGGTCTAGGGAAGGAGTCACTGATGATGACATTGAGAGGAGGGAAGACGATGTGTTGGCGGCTGCTTTGCTAGTACCCTGAGACTGGGTGAGAGAGGATGAGGAGGATGAAGAGGGCTTGGTCATCCACTCTACCAAGTCGTTGGCATGTTGCGGTTCAACATGTCCAGCTGCCGAAAAGAAGGACAAGCGTGTCCCATGGCCACGTGCTGATGACAATGCACCGCGTCCACGACCAGCACTGTTGTCTCTAGACACCGAGCCTGCTTGCCCTCTTTTATCGGCTCGCGCCTGTCTGCCTCTCCTTGCTGGCCTTCCAGACATGGTAATGGCCTGAAGGGAGTTGGGTAAAAAAGCAGTTGGGTAGTGTATATTGTGCTAGAGGCACACAACACCCACTAACTCCTGCAGATGCCTTTATTATAGAACACCAGAGATAAAGGGGTATATACAGATGTATACTATGCTGTGCTGGAGGCACACACAACTTCCAATAACTCCTGCAGATGGCAAGTGGGCTCAAATAGATAACAGCTATGTAGGTGGATATAGCGGTATGTACTGGGTACAGAGCACGCAGACAGCACGCACTATCTCCTAACACTACTGACTGCAAGCTCTATTATAAAAGATAGATCACTAGCTATATAGGTGAGGTGAATATAGCGGTGTATACTGCGGTCAGGGCACGCAGACAATAACCACTACACAACAGCAAGATCGAAAATCGGCGGTGTGTACTGTGTTGAAGGTACACAGAACACCCACTGCTTCAGACGCCAACACACTACACAAGGCCGCTGCGCTGGCGGCCTTATATAGTGTGGGGCGTGCACTACACAGCCTGAGCTATGATTGGCCACAGCCATCCTGCCTGTGGCCAATCATAGCTCTCCTCGCTGCTGGCGCTGCGATTGGCCAAGCATGCGGGGTCACAGTGCATGCTTGGCCAATCATGAGCCAGCAATGCACTGCGCCATCGCAGTGCATTGTGGGCCGTGAGCGCCACTCGAATTTGGCGCGGACGGACCAAAATGTTCGGACTTCGCCGAACGGACGAACAGCCAATGTTCGAGTCGAACGTATGTTCGACTCGAACACGAAGCTCATCCCTATTCACAAATAAATGTATCCAGGTGTTAGAATGGCCAAGTCAAAGTCCAGACCTGAATCCAATCGAGAATCTGTGCAAAGAGCTGAAAACTGCTGTTCACAAACGCTCTCCATCCAACCTCACTGAGCTCGAGCTGTTTTGCAAGGAAGAATGGGCAAGAATTTCAGTCTCTCGATGTGCAAAACTGATAGAGACATACCCCAAGTGACTTGCAGCTGTAATCGCAGCAAAAGGTGGCTCTACAAAGTATTAACGCAAGGGGGCCGAATAATTTTGCATGTCCCACTTTTCATTGTTTTATTAGTTAAAAAAGTTTCAAAAATCCAATAGATTTCGTTCCACTTCACAATTGTGTCCCACTTGTTGGTGATTCTTCACAAAAAATAAAAATGTTATATCTTTATGTTTGAAGCCTGAAATGTGGCAAAAGGTTGAAAAGTTCAAGGGGGCCGAATACTTTCGCAAAGCACTGTAGGTCCTGGCACACCTCTGGATATAGAGACCAATCTCCCAGGTCCAAAAGCTATCTGCTGAGGAAGTCTGCAGTAACAGTTTTCGTATCCTTTCTAAAGGCCAGTCAGGCAGCGTTTGGCAAAGCAAAACCACAGCTAAGAAGGGATGAAGAGCAGAACCTGCCAGTATGAAAAAAGCTCTTGAGACCCCTTCCAAATGCTTATTGTTTGGGCATTAAAGACAGATGCATACTCCACCAGTATGATGGTTGTTTTTGTAGCGGCCATAACCCTCGATAGGGCGGCCTTAACTTTCAGGCTTACAGGTTACCTCCGCTTGGCTTCTTCTTCCACGTCTAGGGGTTTCCAGGGTTAGTACCCAACAACTTTGGACACTGACACCATAAAAGTCCTTTGAAAAGGTTTTTATTTGCAGGGGTAACATCAGTCTCGTATGGGAACAGAGGGCAAGGGTGAATAAACTCAGGCACCTTGAACTGCTAATCACCAGAAAGTCTCTAATACGACCCAGAGAATAGCCACTCGCAGCTGGGCACTTCAAGGCTGAACATATCTCTAGCCAGAGATTATGGCAGTCAGCACTTTGATCCAGACTTTACAAAGTCTTTGACCTTGAATAAAAATTTCAACTGAAAATGAACAGGAACCCTTTCCTCAGTACCTGGAGCATTCTCTGTCTCCTTGGCAGTACTGTAAAAGCGTGGATTCGTTTGTGTCCTTAACAACCCAGCAACCAGGTACTTCTTGGGATGCCAGCTTGTTGGCCCTCCTCCGAAGAGTCCTCCCCCGATTGCTTACATGGGCTGCGGTGTACCTCCAAGTTGATAGCACACCCCGATGCCTTGAATCCTTCTTCAGTTACTGTGCCTCGGACCAGCCGGTTCCGAGACTCGGGAACAGATGGATCCTTACCCCAGACCATGCAGGTCTAACAGGGTTACAACCGGCCATGCTGTGGGGCGGCACACGCTCACATGACCGGGACCCCTCGCAGGGCTACCCCGGTCCAGCTCCAGGAACAGGCAGCTATGGCCTCATAACCGAAACCCTGAACACGTGACTTCAACATCTTAAGTACCCTTCTCCAGACTCCTCAGCGGGGCCAGACGCACCCGCTGATTGGCTCAGAGGAACGCTGATACCCAAAACGTCCAACGAGGCCTGGTTCTGAGCCTGTCATGTGCACCTAACTGTACACATGACCAGGCAGAACTCTAACACAGTCCAGCCAAACTGATGCCAAAGTTAAACCTACACAATCAACCCTCGGAACCCCTTTACTGCTCTGAAGAAATAAATTTGTACATGGGAGACACCTTGTCCAAAGTGTCGCCGCTACACTTTGTTATGGTAGGAGACTCCTGGATCCAGAAGGGGCAAACAACTTCTTAACAAATTCCTCTTCAAAGGGATATAAGGCTAATAAGGGCTTGGGGGAGCAAAGATTGCGTCAGAGTGTTTTTCAGTTTCTGTACAGGAAGACTTTGAATAGTGGATGTGGCCTTAGGGGTTCTGAAGGGAACAGACAAGGTAAGACAAGGAACAGCACTGGTGGAAGCAACATGCCTGACAGCTGAAATTGTCTCTTTAAATTTGGGAGTAATGACTACAATATGTGATTGTAGCCGTATTAGTGCAATTGTGACAGAGAAAATTTTCTCTGGAGTAATGACTGCAACTCATCAGAGACAAGCTCTTTGAGTAAGGAATAGGGAGTTTCAGAGGCTGATGGCTCAGCGGCTGCATGCAGATCAGATAAGGAATCTGTAGAAGGCATAAGAGAGTACTTGTGGCGTTTGTGGTCAGAGTCAGAAAATAACTGTGAGATTTTGGCCATAAAGTTGTATATGACTGTAGTAAAGACCTCAGTGGAATAGTACAGGAGCTGCCCTGAAGACTCAAAAGATGGGAAGTAATCTAAAACAAGACATCAAAATGGTTCCAAGTTGCTAGCATTGGTTCCATCAGTGGGTGCCAGCTCCACCAGAATTGTAAGTAGAGGGTTAGCATGGAGCACGCAGTGCCTCAGCTCAGGGTATAAGGCAAGACCTCAGTTACTCACGAAACAGCTGCAAGTGAGAGTCAGATGGCCAGAGGATCAGAGTTACATGTGGCTCTTTGCAATGCAGAACAAGCATTTAAGAGATGCTTCCTTAATGCTGAACGGTAGGAAAGAGAGTGCAGAGTGCTCATATGAGACACTCCCTATATGGATGATGTCAGTTCTCAGTCCCTCTGCCTTAACTTCTCTAATAGTAGGAAGTCGTAGGGAGAAGGAATGTTAAAGGTGCTCAGCGATCCTAGCAATGAGGTAGCAGTGTTCAGCCCGATCAGTCTACTCATACAGTGAATCTCTGTAGAAAGGGCAATACGGCATACCAATGGCTCTAGACCTGAAAAGAGCTTTGCAGTGCACTTGTTTCCAGAATGGGGTCTGGAAAGAACCCTATGTGCGACTCCAAAGGTCACTTCCAGGCTAGCCCTGCAATATCTGGACAAGTGGGGATCCAAACATGGCACTCCAAATGCCAGACTGAGGATGACCATGACACATAGATGCAATGTAAAGACCAGCTCTAATCAGCGATGTAGTGAGCATCTTAAACAAAGAAAAAAAACACTAACATAAAACGGAGACATGCTGGTAGTAGGATGGGTTATCTTGGGCTAACCTAAAGTTTTTTCGTTGACCAGTGTCCAATCCTCCAGTAGGCATCAGTATAACCCAAAGGTGAAAGACTTCCTGTGTCTCTTAATGGAGGAGAATAAATATATTTTATTCTTTAGTTGTGTAAATATGACAATATGACCTGTTATATAGTCTCAAATCTGGAATAAAATAGTCATAGTTCATAGTCAGCCTTGTATTCTCTGAATGAATACAAAGCTTCCCCTGACTGTCTGGGGCAGAGAAAAGGGTAGATGAAGTCACAATATTTGCCTCAGCCAATCAGAGGAAGCTTTGCATTTGTTGATAGAATACAAAGCTGCCTATGAATGGCTGAGCGCCACTCAGTCCCATTCTATTTTCTATATATGTGTAGCAAGGTCCCAGGCCTCCTTCAGTCTAATAAGAACCTCCAGAGCCAAGAGCCAGGACAACCTTAGGCGGTTGCAATGTTAATTTGGCAGACTCTGAGAATTCTACAGGTAGACAGCCTTGCAGGGATAGGCATCTAGCAAGACACCACATCTGCGTAGAAATGCTGTCACCTATGGTAACACTCTTTAACAGTTTCTAACACAAGGATAACAGTTCCTTCACTTCCACTACAATCACTTCCTGTAGCATTTCAGCCCACTGAGCTCCCAGTCTCTCTCACTAGACTATATGATGCACTGCCACTGAATCCCTTGAGCTCTTCCAATCTTCACTGTAGTATCTTCCTCAAGCATCACCCCCGCTTCTCTGCTGGGTCCCTAGCTTGGCATTCCAGATACTTCTCAAGCTTCACCCCACTGGCCTGCTCGGTCCCTGGCTTGACACATAAGGCTGCTCTGCAAGCATCACCTCCACTGGCTGGGTCCTTGGCTTGACACCTGCTGAAGTTTCCAGATTCTTCACCGTCCCGTTACCGTTGGTAAGAATTCTGCTCCGGTACTTGCTTCAGCTACTCACTGTGGTCCTTGGTAATAAGGTGGTTGGTCCCTTAGTGGCAACAGCTTCCCCTCTACCTTCGACCATGACAGGTTCTCTGGCCGGCAGGACCCGCCACTTCTGGTTGATCTGCAAGCCGCAATCCCAACCCTGCGCTGCTCTCTTGCTTCTCAATAGGCCCTCAGACAGCCTAGCAGCCAGTTGTGCCTAGGATAGTGGAAAAAGATGGCAATACAGCGCTGTCCAATCTATTCCTCTAATAAATTAAATCTTAAAAGAAACCATATGTGAAAAGAAAAAAGCAGCAACTTGATGTGAGATACACACAAAATAACATAAACTAAAACGAAAAGTTGCGCTATAAATTCCTATAAAGAAAAAGCTTATATAGTTGACCCATATAATATATGCCAAAATTTATTTAGATGAGTAGAAGCAAACGCTACTACAATTAGGTAGTGAAACTGCTCCAAACAATTCAAATCAGTGCAATAATAAACCAAAAAAGTGCATAAAAACACCAATGTCCAAATTGCAATCTACAATCTGCATTCAAAAGGAGGTTTAGACAATCCAAATCAGTCTCTCAGAACCTTCCAAAGTGATATTACACACGTCACCCAAGAAGATGCGCCTTAGTATAGTGAAAGGATCCTCCACCAAACAAAAGTACTGCGGCTTACCAGCTATTCAGATCTCTTGTTTATAGGGATCTAATCATGCCTGTGGCTTTATCCCCTGCCAGGGTCTCTGTGTCAGATTGACAAGATCACTATCCTCTGCTTCACTTAGGAAGGACTCCCTTACATTCCTATATATATATATATATATATATATACATATATACACACACATATATATATACACACACATATATATATATATATATATATATATATATACATATATATATATACATATATATATATACACACACACATATATACATATATATTTTGTTAAAAATTTTCTTACTGCCAGTGTCCAGATTTTCTCTCACTTCCTAACATAGTCACCAGGATTGGAAGTGACAGGAAATCACCCCCAATTGGATACACATAGCATGGAAAAAAGGGAAGGATTTTCAACTGTCCCCACGCTATACAAAATTAACAAAAAAAGTTTTGTCTGGTGATAAATTTTAAAGTTTAACTCTGACTTTCCTTTTGGACTTGCACAGTTGTACAGGCTCCTCTTCTGTACTGAAATTGCTTACTTCGATTTCATTGCACACTGTGAGCTTCCCATTAGAAGCTGCAGCATGTCAAGTAGAGCCCACCTCATTTCCTGTCTGGAGGTTGTCCAATATCATCTAATTCCTACCTCCTCAGCCTGACTCTCCCAGGCCTGGCAATTTAATTCAATGGATTTCCGTTCTTTCGATCATGGGGGCCCGGCAACATGTTTGTTGTCTAGGATGGTCTGCAGTTTTCAGGAAGCTATGTACAGCCCCTACCACAGTCATGATCAGCCTACATTGCATAGAGAAGCACAAAGACCCAGTGATGGTCTAAAATAAGGTATGCACTGAAAACAGAAAGGTTGCACATTATTTAAGAATGTCATTAGCATGTTGATGAGGGGTGAAAGGTGGGAACAGGGAATTCAAAATATAAGCAGCTTTAAACCTCAGCTTTCTGATACTGAACTCAGGGCCATGAAACAGAAACCTTTTATTTATTTTTCTGTATTTATGTGACATTAGGTTAGAACTGGGTAGCGCTCAGTTCTCAGATACTGGAAACCTCGGCATCTTGTGACATTTGGGTAAGCGAGGGGTTAAATGCCGGAGGCACAGAATTCGATAACCAGCCAGGCCCGGTGACAAGCAAGGCTTGGTATAATGTTATTGCCCCAACAATTCTGCAGCTGTCTAACAAGCGTGCAAAGACCGACTCACCTGCCTGCAAAGGCAGCGAGACAAAGAAGGTGGGGGGGACTGATGGGGCTCGGGCACCGTTCCAAACCAGCAAATTGAAATCAAGAATGGCGCTTACTTTCCCGCGTCCCAGTTATCCCCACAGATAATTATTGCTGACAAAATACGGAGGTGATGTGTTCAGAGCTGACTCTCGCCTCATTTAGACATGCAAGTGACAATTGAAGCCTCGAGACTCATCTACATTAAAGATGTCATGTCGCCTGCGAGACAGTTCCGTGCTGTAGTCTCATTAATCATACATCTGACGGGAGCGAGAGGAGGCCCCGGTGAGAGCAGGCTGCCAGCCATGCTTTGAAATGAGCCCCCTCAGTGATGGATGCCTGCTACGTTCCGTGTGATGTATTATGTGCAAGAGGCACAAAATATGGAATGCCAAAAATCCCACAATCGTCTTCCAGCCTAAAGCAGGACTCCGAACTGAACAGCCTACAACAACTTGAAATAAATAGATGTGTTCAGTTTGCTTGCCAAAATATCGGTTGTTCTGCTCAGCCAGTCCTGTTATTGACACGACCATACTGATAGTGAGGCCACCCTTCACAGCCTGCAGCTTCTTGTGTCTCCTCGCCATCCTCAACCTACTCACTAAAGTATGAAGTTCTGTTTACAAAGCCCCGTTTACACAGGTGTCGTGTACATGCATGATTTTTTGCACATTGTTGCACTACCTGTTTTGGGCAGCTGTTTAATAGGTTGCCCTATATGCGACGAATGAGGCAAAGTAGCTCCCGTACTTGTTTGCCCTACGAGCGACATGTTTTGCTGCGTTTGTTTCAAATTTTTTTGCAAAAAGAAAAAACAGTACATCTGCTTGCTGCATTTGGGGTGCCATCAACAATGAATGGCACCCCAATGGCTGCATGCATTTTTTGTGCATTTCACACATAGCCTTAGAGTTATCAATGCATGTCCTGTGCCCTCCCCTTCTTCTAAGTTCCCCTAATTGCTCTATTATTACCACTGACAACAACAATGGAGCAATATCACTGCTACTCACAATAAGAATGGGGTACTATTTCTCCCATTGACACCAATGACAGGGCACTATTCCCTAAACTGACACCAACAATGGGGCACTATTATTCCCATTGACACCAACAATGGGGCACTATTCCTCCAACTGACACCAATTATGGGGCACTATTCCTCCCACTGATAGCAATGACGGGGCACTATTCCTACCACTGATACGGATGATGGGCACTATTCCTCCCATTGACACCAATGATGGTGCTCTATTCCTCCCCCTAATACCAAAGATGCATTGTTTACTCCCACTGATGCCAGGATAATTTCTACTCCCAATGGCCACAGTCAGCCCCCGTAAAGTGTGGAGGATAGTAAACTGTCCCTTTGTTTAGAAAGTTTGTAGACCCCTGTTATAATCAAATCATATATGAAAAATGTGTGAATCTTGGATAAAGTAAGGTGAATCTTGAGTTAAAACATTGATAAATAGACCTCTTAGCCTAGTTACTGGTAAAGGGTAAAGTCCAAATCTTATAGAGGTAGATAGGGTTAGAGCCCCTGTAAGGTTTGTGTTCCCATAGCGGAAGTCCAGTCTAAAGCTGGCAGTACACTATACAATATGATTGGACAATCACCTTTAGACCCCTTTCACACTGGGGCGTTTTTCGGGCGTTTTTCGTGCGCTTTAGCGTTAAAAAAAGCACCTGTAAAGTGCTTGAAAGAAGCTGCAACTGCAATCCCAATGTAAAAGCCTGAGTGCTTTCACACTGAGATCCCTTTCACACTGGGGCGTTTTTCGGGGCGCTTTAGCGTTAAAAAAAGCGCCTGTAAAGCGCCTGAAAGAAGCTGCAACTGCAATCCCAATGTAAAAGCCCGAGTGCTTTCCCACCGAGGTGCTGCGCTGGCAGGGCATCAAAAAAAGTCCTGCAAGCAGCTTCTTTGCAGCGCTTTTGGAGCGGTGAATACAACGCTCCTAAAGCGCCCCTTTCCATTGAAATCAATGGGAAGCGCCTGTAAGACGCCTGAAAAGCGCCTGAAAAGCGCTATTGGCAGCAGCGTTTTGTGGGCGCTTTTAACCCTTTATTTGGCCACTAGCAGGGGTTAAAAGCACCCCAATAACGCTCAAACGCTGGTAAAGCGCTGCTAGTTTAAGCAGCGCTTTACGAGCGTTTTTCGGGCGCTGACATTGTGAAAGGACCCTTAAAGCACTTGGGCTTTCACATTGGGACAGATGAGGCTTCTTTCAAGCGCTTTACAGGCGCTTTTTTAACGCTAAAGCGCCTGAAAAACGCCTCAGTGTGAAAGGGGTCTTAGATTTGCCAATAACTATGTAGTGCAAAGGCCTGTCTGATTAGATACAACCTAAATGGGTTGTTAAATTTCTCCTGAAATTACATAGGAAATCTCTCAAACGGGGACACTGACAGCAATAAAAGGTTGACAGAGATTCGAACACTTCCCTGCCTAATCTAGGTGAAAACAAATGTTTTGGCTGTTGTTGGCCTATAAAGATAATAACACTATTGTAATGTTATTGATTTTTATGAATTCATGTATATAGCACCAATTACCAACTACAGTGCTTTACACATTGTACATTCACATCACTCCCTGCCATAAAGGAGCTTACAATTTAAGGTTCCTATCACACATACATACATTTACATGCTAGGGCCAGTCAACCTACCAGCATGTTTTGGAGTGTGGGAGGAAACACACACAAAGCACAAGGAGAACATGCAAACTCCATGTAGGTAACATCCTGGGAGGATTTAAACCCAAGGACCCCATTGCTGTAAGGCTCAGTTCACACCTATGCGTTTTATAATGCATTTTGCAGAAATGTACTACAGTCCATTTAACGTGCTTTCCTATGGGACACGTTTACATCTGTGCTTTTTTCAGTCGCTGCGCTTTTGGAAAGGATAAGGGACTTTTTTAAATGTGAAATGGTGTGTCTTTGGTTTAATATACTTCAATGGTGAAGCTGCAGAAAAGCATTTAGTGTGTTTTTGCATTTCTTAATCCACCTAACAAATTGGGCAAAAAGCATAAAAAATGCAAAACGCGAAACATAAAAAAACCCCACAAAAAATGTGTCAAAAACACAAAAAGCACCACAAAAACAGATCAAACGCAAACTGCATAGGTGTAAAGCAAGCCTTAAACCTAGTACACAAAATGAGATTATCGTATGAATGATCGTCTGTTTTTTTTTTGTATGCTAGTCTTCATATTGAAAACAAATAGGTTACTAAAGTCCGAAAATTCTTGTAATAAAAATTCAGAAGTAATGTAATGTATTTATATTGTAGTTTTCAGGCAAAAAAAATATGCTGATTAAACTTAAATGATACAATCTGGTATCGTATGAGACAAATGTTTGTGCTTGTCCCTTTGGATAATTTCGGACAAAAGCTGTGTGCTAACGATCAGAGTTTCATACGATACGCTGTATTTTTTGTACGATATTCTGATCATGTGTACTAGGCTTAAAGCGGAGGTCCACCCTAAAGTGGACCTTCCGCTCATCGGAACCCTCCCCCCCCTCCGGTGCCACAATCGGCACCTTTCAGGGGGGAGGGGGGTGCAGTTACCTGGATAATCCAGGTAACTGCACCCACTTCCGGGATAGCTCTCTGCGGAAAGGGGCGTAACGTACGCCCCTTTCCGCAAGTGCCCGCCCCTTCCCGCAAGTGCCCCGCTGCCTGCTGGGAAACACACAGATCCCAGAGGCAGCGGGGAGCGTCCTTATTGCGCAGCGCGATTCGCGCATGCGCAGTAGGGAACCGGGAAATGAAGCCGAAAGGCTCCATTTCCTGATTCCCATACCCAAGATGGCGGCGGCAGGACCCGACAGGCGACCTAGAGATCGGTTTCGGGTGCCGACATCGCGGGCGCGCTGGACAGGTAAGTGTCACTATTTTAAAAGTCAGCAGCTGCAGTATTTGTAGCTGCTGGCTTTAAAAAAAAAAAACGCGGAGTCCCGGTGGACTCCCGCTTTAAGACAGAATCATTAAAGCGGAGGTCCAGCTGAAATTTTCTTTTTTTTTTTTTTAAGTCAGCAGCTACAAACACTGTAGCTGCTGACTTTTATAAGTACACTTACTTGTCCAGGGTGCCCGGGATGTCGGCTGCCCGTGGCCGATCCGCCTATCAGATCGGGTCCCGCGCCGCCATTCGAACTAAGGGAAACAGGCATGGGAGAATTGCCGCTTCAATGCCCCTTTCCTACTGCGCATGCGTGAGTCGCGCGGCTTTTTGTGAATGGCCGGCTGTGTTCTTGGACACACACAGTTCCCAAAACACAGATTCCCCAGAAGACAACACGAGGAAGATAAGAATGAAGAGCACTGCGGAGTAGGAAGTGGCAGATTAGGATGATCTGCCTAGCAACAGCTATTTCTGGTAAGTAAAAACATTTTTTTTTCAATTTTTTATTTATTTTTTATTTGATTTTTTTTTTTTTTTTAACAGAAACGTTTTTATTGATCATAACAAGTTATCAATACAACTTATGCACAGATCTCAATACAAGCACAGTCGGTTACAGAATTCAGACCTCCAATCCCAGTGATCACAAGCAGGGGGCAGGAAAAGTAATACAAATTAAACCGTAAGAGAGCGAGCACTCAACCATGGATCCCAGATGCCGCCAAACTTCTTGGGACATTTCCGCCCCATATATGTGAGCTTATACAGTGGCAGCACCGAGTCCACCATCGAGCGCCACTGGGACACCGTAGGGGGAGAAGAATTCTGCCACATCTGCAAAAGCACTTTCCTAGCATAGAAACATAAATAAAAGAGTAGGAGCCTCTTATATGTAGCCTGTACCACAGTATCCGTGACTCCAAGGAGAAGCACCTTCGGATCCATGGACACTGCGAGGCCAGTGACTGCGTTAATATCCACCAGTATTTCTTGCCAATAATCCTGGATGATTGAGCATTCCCAAGTAACATGATAGAATGTACCCACTGCCCGTTGGCACTTAGGACAAAGTTCAGACTGGGCGGGATAGATCCTGGCCAGGCGTTGAGGGGTGTAGTAGGCCCTATGCAAAAATTTTAATTGAATAAACCTATCCCTCGCAGAGATCACCCCAGGGAGGTAACTCTGAAGGGCCGATTCCCACTCCTCCTCCGAGAGGGAAGGGATGTCTCCCCTCCACACGAGGAACAGGGGTGAGTCCCCCTCCGGTTTTTCACAGGTGAGGCGTAGATATATGGAAGAGAGAAACCTGTCTACCCCACGAGACATGAGAAACCTCTCTATCCCATGAGGCTCGACTAGTACCCTCCCGGGGAATTGGGCCATTTTTTATTTGATTTTTAGGAGCATTTTTACATAATTGTTTTTTTTTTTTTAGGGTGGACCTCCGCTTTAAGCTGCTGTTTTCCTCAAGTACTGAAGTTAGGTTATCAGCATGTCAGCCAGGTAACTAGCATTTTTGAGAAGTAGGTCAGCAATAGCAGCTCCATTGCTTCTCTAATTACAGGTTTCCTTCACAAATAAGACCAAGTGAATAAGGCTGAAAGCATGAGCCGGGGGTCAGCAACCTTTTCCAAACTAAAGTAGAGCTAAGACCAAAACATTTTTGTTATTTTGAATAGAGTAAGGGAGGGTTATAACTCCTGTCAGTTTATTTTTTTTTGCCATCTGTGTCACTTCCTCTCCCATAGCCACAACAGGAAGTCTAGTGAGTAGGGTTGCCACCTTTTCATCAAGTCAAACCCGAACACTTTAGCGGCGCACAGCAATGTTTTTTATACTATAAACTGTACATATATTTTGCTATTAAATAATATTTTTAATCATACGAAGTTAATAACAAGAGTCCCCCTTTACATCAGAGTCCACAGAGTTCCCCTTTTACATCTGAACTTGCAGAGCTCCCTTTCACTGTAAGGGGGGAATCTGTAGACTCTGATTTAAGGAAGAACTCTGGGGACTCTGACATAAGGAATGCTCTGGGAATCCTGATTTAAGGGGGAACACTGAGAACTCTGATGTACGGAGAAGACTGATGTAAGGGGGAACACTGTGGCTTCTGTTGTAAAGGGGAACTCTGATGTAAGGGGTGCTCTGAGAACCCTGATTTACCTTACCTCGCTCAGAGACAGGAGAGAGACTTCAGTCACAGACAGGGATGGATGGTGAACTCACTCACCCCTTGGAAGTCAGCACCTGTCAGCCAGATGTATCTGAGGCTGCTGGACTTCAAATTTCCTTTTCTGAGGCACGGTGCCGGGGATTAGAGTGTGGGCAGACACAGAGGGGTAGGGGTGGGGGGAAGAGGTCCAGATCGAGCCCTCTCTCCTCTCCTGTCTGTGTGTTTGGGGGGGGGGGATTTCTTAGTGCTGGCTTTGGGCAGTGTGAAAGAGTGTAACAGACACTCTAAGTTTAGACAACTGCAGCCAGCCCTGCTTGGAAGCCATAGTTCAGTCTAAATAATGTGTCCGGGTTTCAGCCAGTCTGAAACCTGGACACATGATTCCAAACCCGAACTGTCCGGGTGAATCCTGGACAGGTGGGAACCCTACTAGTGAGGGAATCCCTAGTTGTCACCATAGTCACCAGAACTAGCACCCCCATTGTAAGATTTCCCCCCTCATGATCTGGTGACAATTCAATATTTGGGATTCTTTTTTCACTTTCACTCTCAGTGATTTCGATCATCAGGATAAATAGAGAGGGTGATTTTCCATTAGCGGAGACTCAGACAGCAAAAAAAACCGACAGGTGTTCTAATCCCTCTCCAGTCTTTCCAAATCTAAAATAACAGCTTTGGCTTTAGTTCTAGTGTCAATTTACATGCATTAGACAAGCGGTATCAGTGTGCCGTAGCCGTATAGTTTATTTTCCTAGTTGTAGTTATGGAATGGGCTGAACACCCCTCCCCCCCGGTTCGGTTTGCACCAGAATATCTCCAACAGGGAAAAAGTTCTACCGAACATGCAAACTCTATTAAAGTCTATGGGACACGAACATGAAGAATCAAAGGCCCTCAATTTAAAAGCATATATGCAAGTTGTTTGCCATAAAAAAAAAGTGTATGGGGACCCGAATATTGTCCTGGGGGACACGTATCAATGCAAAAAAAAAGTTTTCCTGACGCCAACAAGGTAGCATACCTATGATATAGCTTCGCCCCTATATCCACCCACAGAACCTGTTTAGCTCTATAAAAGTCTGACTGAGAGCTACCTCCCCCATTCTCCTTTTTGTCCTCAAAAATCAACACCTACAGACCGTTACACTCAGGAGCTCTTACCTGCCGACTATGTCTTTGTCCATCTGGGTTCAAGCCTCTCCCAGCACGCAGTCCCACATCTTAGACTGCTAAACGCACAACAAGGTGGGGAGCCCCTTCTAGCGGTCTTTTGGGGTCGAGGTGTTCTCTAACCAGAGCTGACAATCCTCTTGTGGCATGTCTGCTTTGGAGTCTGGGTCCAGCAACTGGGAATGCATGATGTCTTCTTTCCAGGTCTGTCAGTTTCTATAAAACTTTTTTTTCTTTTTCTCGCTCTCATGTGTCTAAAGACCCCATACACATTGTGCAGCTTTTGTTGTCTGATTTCCTTTGGATTTACCGGGACCATGTGGTGCAGGGGTCTGCCTGCCTGACTGCATACAAATTGAGGCTCTAATGCTGCTTTCACACTTGGGTGTTGGAGTCGTTAGCAGTAAAGTGCCGCTATTTTTAGCGACACTTTGCCGTCGTTGCCCATTGATTTCAATAGGCAGGGGCGCTGTAGAAGCGGTGTATACACTGCTCCTACAGCGCTACAAAGGTGCTGGTTGCAGGACTTTTTTTAACATCCTGCAAGCGCACCACTCCAGTGTGAAAGCACTCAGGCTTTCACACTGGAGAGAGAGGGGAGGTTCTTTACAGGCACTATTTTTAGCACTATAGCACCTGTAAAGAGCCTCTCCTGCCTCTCCAGTGTGAAAGCCCAAGTGCTTTCACACTGGAGCGGTGCGCTGGCAGGATGCCAAAAAAAGTCCTGCAAGTAGCATCTTTATACATTTATGTATACATCGCTCCTACAGCGCCCCTGCCCATTGAAATCAGAGGGGCTTTTAACCCTTTTTCGGCCGTTAGCGCGGGTTAAAAGCACCCGCTAACGGACAAAAAACGATGGTAAAGCGCCGCTAAAAATAGCCGATGCCCCCAATGCCCCAGTGTGAAAGTAACCTAAGGTTTGAACTCGTATTGTGTGGTTTTGGGAAATCTGAGGGAAAAAATCTGCAGAGGATTGTATGATGTGTAGCCAGCTTAAAAGTGTTCTTTTGTGTAAATGGGCGTTGGCTTCCCTCCTAATTGCACTACCCTTTTTGTATTAGAACAGAGGCTGTGGGGGACTGAGTTTCTCTCTCAAGTGCTCTATTTAAAGGGCACAAATGGGCAGGTAATGGATACCTTTGCGATTCGGGCATGAAGAGAGACAGCATCTCATTCTGAGGAACAATCAATGACAGGTAAGTCTTGCTATTCTAGTAATGGGGATAGAAGGGAGAGGGAGCGAGGAAGAATGTATTACTAGAGGATGGGGGGTTCCTAGATTTATTTTATTTAAATCTGTTTCTTTTCGCCCCAAAAAAAGGGGGTGTATATGTATTTTTTCCCCTCTCTCTCGCTTCCCTTATTTCTCTCTGTTGCCATGCAGTCCCCCTTGCACCTTTCGGTTCTTCCGTCTGCAAGAGCCTAACACCACATAACACAGACCACTGCAATACCAGGTAAGGGCCAACTTTGGGTAAGTAGGACAATGTGGGAAAAAGAGTGCACTATGCCTGGAGGAGAGTGCCTTCTTGTCTATTGCAACCCTGGCCGCGCACACTCCCACACTCCCGCTTTAGGAGGTCCAGAGGCCCTCTGGATCGTCAGGATTTTTCCAGGGCAGAAAGTGACTCCTGCAGTCCTGGCAGACCCCAGTACAAAGGGCGCAAATGTACGCTTAAGAGAAAGCACACAGCTTCTCCACTGAGGGCTCAGCGCCCCAAAAGGCAAATGTTGGTCAGAAAGCCACTTTGCAACAACTGCTTCAAGCAGCTTGCCAGAGACCAGGAGTACGAGTGTCAGCCGGTGACATCCTTGCTCAAGAAAGTAGTCGATGACTCCCTGGCAGAATTTTCCAGTCGTCTCAGACAACCAGGGACAGAAATGGGCAAACAGTGTAGGCCCTGCACCAGGTCTAAACGATGCCATTCAACCCTCTCTAACTAGAGGGGTACCGGGCACTTCAGGGGTGACTCCAGCCCATCAGATTAGATGGGCTGATTTCCCAGACCCAGTATTACAGCCAACCTTCCAGGCAGAGGGAGAAGATAACGCCTCCTCCCTGGCAGAAGATCCTGAAGGTTCAGGCTTTGATTTTGAGATGATACCTTTTATTTTTTTTTAAGGCAGTAAACTCTGCACTGGAATGGGAGGATCCGGAAACCTCCTCCAAAGAGGGAGAAAACTTATTATCATACACCATACAATCTGATTTTAAATTGTGTGGCAATCTCTGCACAACAAGCATTAGGTGCCTTTTATCCTTTCAGGGCACCCCAAATGCAATGTGATTGTCACGTGGGAGAACGCGCCTTTAAAAACATTGTGCGAAGCTTGTCACCCCTAAATATGAGTAGAGGCTTCTTTTTGCACACGTAGGGCAGCCAAGTGAATGGGCCGCCCGCATGTGAGTTGCAACATTGCATGCAAATTGCTCTTTGAAAATCGCATAGCAGAAACACTTGTATCATCTACATGATATCAAATTTTAATCAGGTGTGCCCCGGATGTCATGGGCCTGCGGCTGGGTAAGTTGGAAGAGCGGATGTCCCTATACGCGGACAATGCATTATTGTACCTCAGTGATGTGGGCCCCTCGTTCCTTGCAAATTTTTGACAACTTTGGTGGGTATTCGGGTATCAGGATCAATTGGGCCAAGTCGGTACTTTCCCCTTAGATGATGTGGCAGTCTGAGGTGTGGCCTCCTCTCCCCTCCGTTGGGCTGAGGAGTTCTGCTACCTTGGGGTCCTGGTAAACAAACACCCCTCAGATTATATAGGGAAAAATCTATTGCCTGCCCTGTCTACCCTGCGCACAAAATGTAAAGCATGGGCGAATCTCCCTTTTAACCTATTGGGTGGTATCGATCTCCTAAAGATAGTTATGCTAAATTCAACTACCTGTTTAGGAACTGTCTGGTGTGGGTCCCTGTTGCGTTCTTTAAGGAGATTGATAAATGTGTGGGCTCCTTTATCTGAAATGGAGAGGTCCTCAGGTTAGCTCGCTTCACATTGTGGCTACCTGCTCATCTGGGGGGATTAGCCCTCCCTATCTTTCAGGTCTATTACTGGGCAGCAGTGCTAGTAATGGTTCAGTGGTGGTTTCAGGGATTTAAATCCAATGCCACGGTCTGTCTGGAGACTAGCTGCTTGGGCTCACTAGCTAGGCTCCGCAACTTTGCCTACAGAGGACCCGGGGCATACGGGGCAACTCCGGGGCCAATAAGGGCGACATGGAGGGTGTGGACTGCTGCTCAGGGGCATTTTACACGGCCGGACCAGTGGTCGCCAGCACACCCTCTGTGGGGAAATCCTAACCTACTACACCTCCACACCATTCCAGACCAAGTGTGGACCAGATATGCCATTACAACTTTGGGCCAAGTTATGCCCCAGGGTATCCTGCTACAATTCAGACCTACAGGCCAAATACAACTTGACCCAGTGGATGCAGTTCCATTACTTGCAACTACAACATGCAGCCAGGGCCCAGTTTCCAGGCTTGGGAGAACTGTCTCGAATATGGCCCCAAACTGGTTATTTCCTCCAAGGAGAAGCTCATCCAAGTACATTTTTTTTACAGAATCTATTACACACCCCAAAAACTTCATCAAATGTTTCCCTGAGAAACCCTGAGTGCCCTAGATGTAAAGCATATATAGGCACATTTGTATATGCACATATGTACTTTTCATGCAATGCTCTGTACTGTATCAATGGATATGCTGTTAATCACCCTACATGACAACAATAAACCACCTTTGTTAGTTAAAAAAAAAAAAGACTGGCCAAGAATGTGACACTTCCAATAGAAGACTCTTCCTCCTTTCGCAATATCCTTGATAGATGTATTGACATGAACTTAAAGTTTTACCTTGCGGTAGGTGGTGCTTGTAAGCTCGCCGTTGCTTAACATCCGTGGCAAGTGCTATGCGAGTGTGGGTGCAGAACTTGGAGTATGCGTTCAAAAACCAGCTGCCAAAAGGAAAAAAAAAAAAATCAAAGCTCTTGATGAGATAAAACTCTCTGCAGACTTTGCAGGGGAGGCAGCTATAGACATCATTTGATGGTCCTCCAGAGTCATGCTCAGCTCAGTCACAGCCAAAAGACCATTGTGGCTAAAACTCTGGGGGGCTGACCCATCCTCAAAGCAGAATTGCGGTAAACTGCCTTTTGATGGGAAGGCGCTGTTTAGCCAAAAGACTGGAGACTACCATCTCCAGGGTTACGGGAGGAAAATCAGGTCTTCTGCCCCAAGATCGAATGTCCAGACGCCAGATGGAGCAACAATTCTGAGAAGGGGCAAACAGGTACCCGGATTTTAGAGGCTTTTGCCCATCCTAGGACTCCAGAAGGGCCTGGAGGGGTACACAGTCAACCTTTGTAAGATCACAGAGAGCTAAGACCCCCTGCGGCTCCCTCAGATACCCAGAAGCCCATTTAACACCAGGCCCACCCAGGAGGCAAAGGGCCCAGTTCTGGCAAGACCACTGCCAAAATCGCAGATTCAGGACACAGTGGCACAATACAATTATTGGCTATTCAAACGACTGCCTCCAGAACAACCTCAAGAGGCTGAATCAATTTATCCGGATAGGTAGACACAAGATGGAGTCTCTCCATACCATAATCCAGGTTATTCAACCAGGAGACTGGAGGAATTCAGTGGACTTGTAGGATGCCTACCAGCAGATCCTACAGTCATACCACCATTTCCTCAGATTTACGTTGGGGGACAGGCATTACCAGAGCCAGCTGGAGCCTACACAGGATATGGTCTACCTAGGAGCCCAATTCAGTACTTCAGTTTCTTTGCCACTCCAGAAACTCTACCCAATATCAGGAAGAAGTTCCAACAGGCATTGGCTGCACCAGCGATGTCAGCATCCCAGTGCATGTGTCTTCTTGGGGCAATGGCTTTATGTATCTCGATGATCCCCTGGGCTCACTGGAAACTTTGCGTTTTCCAACAAGGTTTCCTGATGCAGTGGAAGAGCATTCGTCTAGCTCAGCCAATCAGGGTCACCACCTGGATGTGCCAGAGTCTCTTGTGGACGAGGAAATAAACGCTAAACACCATTGTCCATTAGGGCTGCAGCCAGGGTTCATTGTTAACACAGATGCCAGCGCAGCAGGGTGGGGCATCACCTGCAAACAATTCAAGACCCAGGGCAGAGGGGAATTTCCCATTCGGGGCCTAGTTTCCAATATTCTGGAACTTTGAGAAGCATTCATGGCGTTGGCCACCTTGCTGCCTCACATACAGGGTCGCCCAGTCCTGCTCCATCTAGACAACAAGGCAGCAGTGTCCTATATACAGCAACAAGGCGGGACACATAGCCAATCCCTCCTGAGAGAGGTGGAGCCAACTATGACATTGGCACAACAATATCTCCCAGATTTGAGGGCTATATATCTTCCAGGCTGTCAGAATTTGGAAGTGGATCGCCTATCCAGAAAATTCAAGGATTCCAACGAATGGTCCCTTCACCCCGAAGTGTTTAAACAGATCATCCATGAGTGGGGGTGCCTGCAACTGGATCTTTTTGCCTCATCAACCAACTGCAAGGTGAGCCGGTTCCTCTCATGCCACCCTCATCCATTAGGACGGATGCCCTGACCCACCCTTGGGTTGCACAACAGGCCTATGCCTTCCCTCCAATTTCTTTAATCCTGGAATTCCTGAGGAGATTGTTGACAGAGAAATTGACAGTCATCACAGTATTACCTTACTTACCTTGCAGACCATGGTTCTCTCTGGCAATGGATCTCAGCGTGTGCCCACCGATCACTCTGCCAGTGACTCCACCTCCAGTCGCAAGGAGATATCCTACATCAGCAACTGGCTTAACGGCCTGGAGATCCTGGCTGATCTGCACAAAATGGACATTCCAAAAGTCCTCAAAGCCTGTTTTCAGACTACTTCTACATTCAGGCGTTCTGACAGACTTTTCATTATACTTACCAGAAAATTTAAAGGCAAAGAGGCCTCAGCCAGAACCATCTCTGCCTAGATAGTAAAAATTATTCACTGGGCATATAAGTGTGTACAACCCCAGTACTCCTTTCCAGACTTATGCCCCATACACACAATGAGATTATCGGACGAATGATCGTCCCTTTTTTATTGCATGCTAATCTCAGATCGAATCTGATGAGTTTACTAAAGTCACGAAAATTCCCGCACGACAGAAAAAAATTTTTGAAGTGATGTCATGTGTTGTAATGCATTTGTATTGCATTTTCGAACGATAGCTGTACTGATTAAACGAAAATCGTACGATCTGGCATCGTACGAAAAAAAATTTCCGTGCATGTCCGATAGAATAATATCAGATGAACTGTCCTAATCGGCTCTCGAAAGCTCTGTACTAACGATCCGATTATCGTACGATCGCTTCGAAAGCGGTATTTTCCGTATGATTTTCGGATCGTGTGTACGGGGCATTAGGGTATGTAGCAAACTCAATTCTAGACCCAAAAAAATAAAAATAAAAAAGGATGACAAGTGTCAAGCTGCTGTGGTGGCCAGGCCATGTGTACAACCCCAGTACTCCTTTCCAGACTTAGGGTATGTAGTACACTCACTCCTAGACCAAAAAAAATAAATAAAAAAAAGATGACAATTGTCAAGCCACTGCTGTGGCCAGGCAGTGCATACAACCCCAGTACTCATTTCCAGACTTAGGGTTTGTTGCACACCGCGCAAAATCCCATACATATACAAGGTTCCCTCTAAGAGCCGCCTGAGGGCATGCGATCATGTGCACAAGAGCCAGGCTCGGGGATCTGTGGGTGTAAACCCACAAATCCCTGAGTTGTCAGGGGAGAGGAGACATATCATTGTTCTTACTAAGTAGGAACAATGATGTCTCCTCCTCCCAGTCAGTCGCCCCCTAGTATTAACCCCTTACCTGCCAGTGACATTTACACAGTAATTAGTGCATATTTATAGCACTGATCGCTGTATAAATGTCAATGGTCCCCAAAATGTGTCAAAAGTGTCCGATCGGTCCGTCACAATACAGCTAAAAATCGCAGAACATCGCCATTACTAGTAAAAATAATAAAAATCACATAAATCTTTGCCATAGTTTGTAGGCGCTATAACTTTTGCGCAAACCAATCAATGTACACTTATTGCATTTTTGTTTACCAGAAATATGTAGCTATATTGGCCTAAACTGATGAAATTTGTCATTTAAAAACATTTTTGGGGATATTTATTATAGTTTTTTTTGTTTTATGGCGCAAAAAATAAAAAACGCAGAGATGATCAAATACCACCAAAAGAAATCTCTATTTGTGGAGAAAAAAAAGGACACAAATTTAGTTTGGGTACAGTGTGGTACGACTGCGCAATTGTCAGTTAAAGTGACGCAGTGCCGTATCGCAAAAAATGGCTGGTCAGGAAGGGGGTAAAATGTACCGGGGCTGAAGTGATTAACGTAAAGAATTGTTCTGGAAATAAAAAAAAAATTGCAGACACTCACGTTCAGGAAGCTCCTTGTATGTGATAATATGAGGGCTGTAGAAGGGACTACAGAGGCAGATAAATGTTTTTGGATAGCTATCCGGGACTGGGCTTTGTACACAGACAGCCCTCGGTATTCCCCTCTAGATGAGGAGATGTGATTTATAAGCAATTTGCATTATATCCGATGTGGACGGGAGATCCAGGTAAACACGTCCGCACCCTTCTCCCCACGCAGTCCATCTGCCGCTCAGCCAGCCCGTGCTGAGAATTAATAGTCCTATATATATACCACCAGAGTGGGAGGATTTCAGCAGGGGGCAGATTTGTACTGGGAGGAGGGCGAATTTATGCTTGGAGGGTACGCATGCAGATTTGTACTCAGTGTTTTTGGGGGGGATTTTCACTGACGCATACATGCTCATACATCTTGGGGGAGGGGTCGCAGTTTGGCATGTTCGCCCTGGATTCTAGATGACCCTGTCCTGCCACTAGCAGTCTCTGACCATCTACTGTTGTACATTCAATGTACTGGAGAATGTTTGCAGTCTCTGATATACTACAAAAGTTTAACACTACTCTCTGACCATCTCTTTCAATACAGTGCCTTGAAAAGATGATCATATGCAATCATATGTATTTTATTGGGATTTTATGTGATAGAACAACACAAGTGGCACATAACTGTGAAGTGGAAGGAAAATGATAAATGGTTTTCAAAATATTTTAGAAATAATTATGTGAAAAGTATGGCGTGCATTTGTGTTCAGCCCCCTTTACTCTGATACCTCTAACTAAAATTTAGTTGAACCAATTGCCTTCAGAAGTCACCTAATGTGTCACCTGTGTGTAATTTAATCTCGGTATAAATACAGCTGATCTGTGAAGCCCTCAGAGGTTTGTTAGAGAACATAGGTGAACAAACAGCATCATAAAGGCCAAGGAACACACCAGATATCGCAGGGATACAGTTGTGGAGAATTTTAAAGTAGAGTTAGGTTATAAAAAAAATATCCCAAGCTTTGATCATCTCACGGAGCACTGTTCAATACATTATCCGAAAATTGAAAGAATATTGCACAACTGCAACTCTACAAAGACATGGCCGTCCACCTAAACTGACAGGCTGGGTAAGGAGAGCATTAATCAGAGAAGCAGCCAAGAGGCCTGTGGTAGCTCTGGAGGAGCTGCAGAGCTCAGGTGGGAGAATCTGTCCGCAGAACAACTATTATGCTGTGCACACACGATCGGAAATGCCACCAGCAAAACTCTGATGAGAGCTTTTTGTCTGAAAATGCGACCGTGTGTATGCTTCATTGGTCTTTTGCTGGTGGAATTCCAGCCAGCAAAAGACTGAGAGCAGGTTCTCTATTTTTCGGTCGGGAAAAGTTCCTAATCCGAAAATGCGATCATCTGTATGCAATTCGGACGCGCAAAAAATCACACATGCTTGGAAACAATTCGGCGCATGCTAGGAAGCATTGAACTTTATTTTCTCGGCTCGTCGTAGTGTTGTACATCACCGCTTTCTTGACGGTCGAAAGTTCAGAGAACTTTTGTGTGACCGTGTGTATGCAAGACAAGCTTGAGCGGAATTTTGTCGGAAAAACCACCCAAGATTTTTCAGACGGAAATTCCGCTCGTGTGTACGCCACATTAGTTGTGCACTCCACAAATCTCAAGTGGCAAGAAGAAAGCCATAGTTGAAAGAAAGCCATAAGAAGTCCCATTTGCAGTTTGCGAGAAGCCATGTGGGGACACAGCAAACATGTGGAAGACTGCTCTGGTCAGTTGAGGCCTAAAAGCAAAACACTATGTGTGGCAGAAAACTAAAACTGCACATCACCCTGAACACACCACCCCCACCATGATGGAAGAATCATGTTGTGGGAATGCTTTTCTTCAGCAGGGACAGGGAAGCTGGTCAGAATTGATGGGAAGATGGATGGAGCCAAATACAGGGCAGACTTAGGCCGCGTACACACGGGCGGACTGTTCGCCCAACCTTGTCCGCTGAACAGTGTTTGGGCGGACAGTCCGCTCGTGTGTGGGCTTTCAGCGGACAGTTTCAGCGGACAGTTGGACGGACAAAGTCTTTCGGAAATTCCGAAAAACTGTCCGCTGAAACCGTGTTTGAGCGAACAGTCCGCCCGTGTGTGGGCCTGTCCGCTGTACTTTCGAAATGAGCGGACTGTTCCCGCTCGGAAAGTCCGCCCATTTCGAGCGCGTGTACAGGTAGGCGGGGCCCGCGAAGGAGACGTCGCGGGCTCCGCCGCCTGGAATGGGCTTAAAGGGGAACCCCAACGCCGAAAAAAATCGGCGTGGGGGTTCCCCCAAAGTCCACACCAGACCCTTGTCCGAGCACGCTACCCGGCCGGCCAGGAAAGGGGGGCGAGCGAGCGCGCCCCCCCTCCTGAGCCGTACCAGGCCGCGTGCCCTCAACATGGGGGGGTGCCTTGGGGAAGGGGGGGCCGCGCGGCCCCCCCACCCCAAAGCACCTTGTCCCCATGTTGATGAGGACAAGGGCCTCTTCCCGACAACCCTGGCCGTTGGTTGTCGGGGTCTGCGGGCGGGGGACTTATCGGAATCCGGGAGCCCCCTTCTTGTGTTTTTTTTTGTACTTTATTTCACAGGTGAATGGGTAGGGGTACATTGTACCCCATACTCATTCACATAGGGTGGGGGGCCGGTATCCGGGGGCCCCCTTCTTAAAGGGGGCTCCCGGATTCCGATAAGCCCCCCGCCCGCAGACCCCGACAACCAACGGCCAGGGTTGTCGGGAAGAGGCCCTTGTCCTCATCAACATGGGGACAAGGTGCTTTGGGGTGGGGGGGCCGCGCGGCCCCCCCCTTCCCCAAGGCACCCCCCCATGTTGAGGGCACGCGGCCTGGTACGGCTCAGGAGGGGGGGCGCGCTCGCTCGCCCCCCTTTCCTGGCCGGCCGGGTAGCGTGCTCGGACAAGGGTCTGGTGTGGACTTTGGGGGAACCCCCACGCCGATTTTTTTCGGCGTTGGGGTTCCCCTTTAAGCCCATTCCAGGCGGCGGAGCCCGCGACGTCTCCTTCGCGGGCCCCGCCTACCTGTACACGCGCTCGAAATGGGCGGATTTGCCTCCGCCTTACGTGGGCGAGTCCGTTCATTTCAAAAGTTGAGCGGACTGTTTGGCAAACAGTTCGTTGAAACAGTCCGCTCGTGTGTGGGCAAGTCCGCTCATGCAAATTTTTGAGCGGACTGTTTGCCGAAACTGTTTGACGAACAAGGTTGGGCAAACAGTCCGCGCGTGTGTACGCGGCCTTAGAAGAAAACCTGTTAAGAGTCTGCAAAAGACTTGATACTGGGGCGGAGGTTCACCTTCTAGCAGGACAACAACCCTAAACATTGCTGTCCACAGACGCTCTCTATTGAATCTGGCAGAGCTTGAGCTCTGTCAGCTTGAGAGTAAAAAAATGTCACTCTCTAGATGTGCAAAGCTGGTAGAGACATCCCCAAAAAGACTTACACCTGTAATTGCAGCGAAAGGTGGTTCTACAAAGTATTGACTCCGGGGGGCTGAATACAAATGCACGCCACACTTTTCAGATATTTATTTGTAAAAAATGTTGAAAGCCATTTATCATCTTCGTTACACTTTTATAATTATGTGCCACTTTGTTGGTCTATCACATAAAATCCCAATAAAATACATTTTACGTTTTTAAGTTGTAACATGTCAAAATGTGGAAAATTTCAAGGGGTATGAATACTTTTTAAAGGGACTGTATGTCACCAGTCTCTGATCATCTCTTGCAATATGTCTGAAGTCCCCTGTAGTATTCCCTCAATTCCTGACCATCTCCTGTAGTATTTCCTCAATCCCTGACCATCTCCTGTAGTATTTCCTCAATCCCTGACCATCTCCTGTAGTATTTCCTCAATCCCTGACCATCTCCTGTAGTATTTCCTCAATTCCTGGCCATCTCCTGTAGTATTTCCTCAATCCCTGGCCATCTCCTGTAGTATTTCCTCAATTCCTGGCCATCTCCTGTAGTATTTCCTCAATTCCTGGCCATCTCCTGTAGTATTTCCTCAATTCCTGGCCATCTCCTGTAGTATTTCCTCAATCCCTGACCATCTCCTGTAGTATTTCCTCAATCCCTGACCATCTCCTGTAGTATTTCCTCAATTCCTGACCATCTCCTGTAGTATTTCCTCAATTCCTGACCATCTCCTGTAGTACATCTGCATTCTCTGACCATCTCCTGTAGAATGTTTGATCTAGGGTGGAATGTCTGAAGTCTTTGACCAGCTTCTGTAGTATGTCACCAGTATCTGGCCATTTCTTGCAATATGTAGGAGCCTCTGAAGTCTCCCATACTATGTCTGCAGTCTCCGACCATCTCCATGAGTATGTTTACACCTATGGACAATCTCCAGTAGTTCATCTACAGCTGCTGACCATCTCCTAAAGCATACCTTCCAACTTTTTGAGATGGGAAAGGACACCCATTAGCAAAAGTATGTAGGCACAGAATACACCCTCTGCCACCCCCACCCCCCTTTAAAGGAGAACTCTACAGAAAAAAATGTTGTTAAACCTGCAAGCGCTTTTTTTTTTTTTTTACCACTACTATTCATTTATACTGTCATTTTGAAATTTACAAATGTAGCAGTTTAGAAATTGAATGAAAGGTTTAACACGGGGAAACACTTTTTGAAAGACAAATAGTGCATTTTTTTATACAATTATATAGATCAGACCAAAATGAGGGACAAAGGAAAGAGGAACAGAGGGACTTTGTTACAAATCTGGGACAGTCCCTCAAAATCAGGGACAGTTGGGAGCTATGCCTAAAGTATGCGATCTCTGACGATCCCAGTGCCAGCTTCCTTGGAGTCCCAAGACAGAGAGGTGAGAACCCCCCCCCCCCCCCCCCCCCCCCATCAGGATCCATCCAAAATCACCGTCCACACACAGCACCAGACTGATTCCAAGCCCATATGACCCATTGTCGTATGACATGTGTGTCCAACTTCACTGGAGTACCCATTTTTTCATCTTTTGATCGGTGTAGATGTGTCTTCAGACAACCGGTTTCAAGTTTCCAGTACTACAATCAGATTGAATCCGTGTTTTGCCAATATTTCATAGGATCATTCACTTTTGTGGACTTTCACAGTTGTGGGACCCATTGGACTGAGTTCCATAATTCTGAACCACATTTTTTTTGTTTGGTTTTGCACTAATTGGTTTTTGTGCGCCACATTGTTTGATTTTAGTCTTATTGTATGTTCAACCATACTTTTATGTATTTTTCACTTTACACTTAGCGCTACACTAATTATCTGTCGGGCTTTGTATGCTTGAGTGTTAGCTGCTTATTATTTTTATTTACTTTATATTAGCGCAGTTCTTTCCCCCACGATCTTTCAACTTCTACACACACACACATATATATATACTGAATTCAATGTGCAGGCCCATGTCATTGCGGCCCTCTATAACTTATAGCTTATAGCTTGCTATAAAACCTTCGAAAAACAGCGCTGGTCTAAACAAAGTGCTAGACAAATATATATGTCACTTTATAATTTTATTTTATAAGTTTTAGCGCAGCTATATTTTTTGATTATAGCTTGCTATGTTTAGGAGCATAAAAAAATCTGCAATTCACTGATTACTTGATCTACAAATCTTTTGGCTCATGGCTTTCTAGGAGCTTCAGACATGGCGGCATTGGTGGATATTACATTGGGCTCTATCAGTTAGCAAAGACCCAGGTGGTGAGTGGAGTGTATTTGAATGCTCTGCGGTTTACACAGCAGTTGTTCATTTTTGTCCATTCCCTGATCTGTCATAGAAGCCACCACCTCTCTCCATACCATCCCACGTCCCCCGGGGACCTCGGTGTGTGATTACTCCCAGGTGTGCCTGTCGGCTCCTTTTACAGGTCAGAGTCAGACACCTGCACAAAGGCCACTGAGAGGGCAGGAATGTGTTGGCTTAGGCCTATGTGGGTCAGCGCAGGATGCAGGTGGCGGGTGGGTCACCCATCGCCTATCCAGGCTTTGTTTTTTTCCTGTGTGCGCCTAGATCACCACCCAAAGCTAACAATGTACACAGTCCTATAGAAACAGCAGAGCTTGGAGAAAAGTGACCTCACAGGCGGGGGGGTTTACATTGCTCGCAGGTGTCAAAACACAACCCCCATGACAATTATCCATTATATACATTCAGGGGTAACGGCTCTTTATGGCCCTTAATATATTAATACAGGTGTTACAAAATATAGATTGCTATGCAAGATTTAATTTCCAGTAGTTATACCGGGTATGGCATTCCTGTAAAATCTCCTTTTCTCCCAGTGTTTCCCTTATTGCTGTCAGACTGATTATTTCTCTAGGGAGTCTCAGCTCCATCTGCTGAAATATGCCTAAACTCTGCCTGACCTTTTTGATGTGCTGCTTCTAAACACCTACCCCAAGTGATGCATGCAATATGCTGCTTCCAGAGCTGCAGATGGGATTGATGTCCCAGGCTACTTATCTCGGCACCCTTTTTTCTATGTCTGCAGCCGGTACTGTTGTTCTCAGTGTATTCATTCAATTATTTTATAAGGAAACACACTCATTCAAATGTCATAAACTTAAATTCTACTTGTTAATGACCTTTTCAATGTTATTGAATCTACAGATTTAATGAAAATAATCTCTGGCGATCCTGCCATGAATGTCCTTGTACAGGCACTTCCTGTTATAGAGTGACAATGCTCTGTCCCTGTCTCCCGATTGTGCTCCTGTGTTGTCACCTTGTCACAAAGGCTTCCAATTAAGATTGCAAGTGTTTTCTTCAACACACATTTCACAGGTATGGTCCACCAGGGGCGGACTGACCATTCGGCCACTCTGGCATTGCCCGAGGGCCCTGGGCCACTACGGGGCCCCATCAGGGTTGCCAGCCTTAGTAAAACCAGAGACAGTATGTAAAAAAAATCAGTTTTTTTACATCTGTCTCTGTAATGTCCCTTACAGACATCCTTTTGGTCTAAAAACCCCAAGATTGTAGCTGCCCCACCTCTCCAGTACCTTCTCAGCCAACAGAAACATCTCTGTGTATACTGTGTGTTTGTGTATACTGTGTGGCCCCATAATCTCTGATTGCCTGGGGGCCCCATAATCTCCTATTGCCCAGGGGCCCCATGAGTTGTCAGTCCGCCCCTGTGGTCCACTGTAGTCACCATCAGGAAACCCGCCCTGAGAAATGCCATGCAGCCATTTCTAGAGTGGATGTGGACAGGAAGTGGCTGCAAACGCATGCAGGAGATCAGCAACACCAAGATTCAACAAAGAATCAATAAGCAGGGGCGTTTTTAAGGCAGGGCAAAAGGGGCAGCTGCCCTGGGCCCTGTCATTGTTGTGGGGCCCAAAATCAGCTGCCTCATACTTGCCAACTTTCCTGGTTTAAATTCCCTTGTCCCTTGAGGTTTTAGTCCTGTGCTGTGTCCGGATATCTCAGTGTGAAGTGCTGCTACTAATTCTGCCCAGCTCTGCCCTATTGATGACTCACCGGCAGACTCTGTGTTTACATGTAAATTACCAGCATTTATATGTAAATAGGGGTGGCCGGCGGCATGGATATGTATATCATGCCCCCCTGAGGTCATATCCACAGTAATCTCTAGCAACCAAACAACAAGTAGAAATCATGTGCTGTAACCTCTAGCAACGAATCAGTGAGCCGTAATGTGTGCTGTAACCTCTAGCAACCAGTCAGTGAACGGTAATGGTACACTGTAACCTCTGGCAACCAATCGCAATAGCTGCCTGATCTGATACAGTAAACTGATTTTGAGCCTAGCTGCTATTTATTGTATGTCTCAGAGCAGACGGAGAGCAAAACTGGGGTGGGGGGCCCCAAGAAAAGTTTTGCCCAGGGCCCAATCAATATTAAAGACGATTCTGTCAATAAGGTTTAAACAAGTATTTTTATAAATAGAGCAACTGTTTGTGAAACACTGTGCATGCTTTAGCAAATGCCATTATGTTAGCATAAGGCCCCTTTCACACATGCGGATGATATGTCCGTATTTCATCCATCCGTTTGCGGATGAAATACGGGCATACATTCATCCCTATGGGATAGCGGGTGTCTGCGGATGAACATCCGCAGACACCCGATTTCCTCCGCCTCCGCAACAGTCCGATTCTGCAGACGGAGGAAAATCCTATTTTTCTATCCGTCTGCAGAGCGGATCGGATGAACACGGACACACGGTCCGTGCTCATCCGATCCCCATAGAGGAGAGCGGAGAGCTGACAGGGCGGTCCCCGCACAGTGTGCGGAGACCGCCCTGTCCGCAGCCGGTTCAGCGGGGACAACGGAGCGATCCCCGCTGAGCGAGCGGATCATTACTGATCTGCCCCGTGTGAAAGAGGCCTAAGGACCAGTCACTGCTTTTGGTAATATGGTTGTGAAACTGGTTATGTGATCATAGCAGGAAGAATCTCTTACTGAGCAGTCAACTTGAAGAAATGGTTACAAAAGCTCATCTCCACACTTACAAAACAGAAGAACGTAAATATCTGCAACAGAGTTTGTTAAAAATCTGAAAACTGAGGTTAAGGGAAATGTTCTTTTTTTAACTGATAAAAGGACCACCCGGAGCAGTTGTACTGTGGCAGGTTGGCTCTCCTAGGTGAAACGCCATCCTTGTACGTCGGCTGCTTTAAGACTTCTAGGGGTCTTAAAGCGGCCGACGTTGGCTCCGTCGTCGGAGCTGATGTGTGTGGGTGGCGGCCATGATGTCTGCCGGCCACCCGCGATCGCTCCACAGAGAGGCAGAACAAGGATCTGTCAATGTAAACAGACTATCCCCGTTCTGACAGGGGAGTAGAGAGAGATCTGCTGTTCCTAGTGATCAGGAACAGTGATCGATCTCCTCTTCCTCCAGTCAGTCCCACCCCCCACCCCCCCAACACAGTTAGAAACACCTCCCTAGGTCACACTTAATTCCTTGATTGCCCCCTAGTGTTAATCCCTTCCCTGCCAGTGACATTTACACAGTAATCAGTGCATTTTTATAGCACTGATCGCTGTATAGATGTCAGTGGTCCCAAAAATGTGTCAAAAGTATCTGATCTGTCCGCTGCAATGTTGCTGTCCCGCTAAAAAATGTGAATCGCCGACATTACTAGTAATAGAAAATGTTATTTAAATAATAAAAATGCCATAAATCTATACCCTATTTTGTAGACGCTATAACTTTTGCACAAACTAATCAATATACGCTTATTGTGGTTTGTTTTTTCTTTTTTTTTTTTTTTTTACCAAAAAAAGGGGAAGAATACATATTGGCCTAAACTGATGAAGAAATTAGCTTTTTTACTTTTATTTTTTGGATATTTATTATAGTAAAAAATATTGTGTTTTTTTTCAAAATTATCTTTTTTTTGTTTATAGCGCAAAAAATAAAAAATGCAAAGGTGATCAAATACCACCAAACGAAAGCTCTAATTCTGGGGAAAAAAAGGACATCAATCTTGTTTGGGTACAACGTCACATGACCACGCAATTGTCAGTTAAAGTGACGCAGTGCCGTTTTGCAAAAAATGTCCTGTCATCAAGGGGGAAAATCCTTCCGGGCCTTAAGTGGTTTAAATCTATTCAACATGAAAAGTATTAATGTCATTTTATAACTTGTTTTCAATCAGTATAAAATACTATAAAATAATACTTGGAGATCCTCCCATTAAAGCGGGAGTCCGCCGTTTTTTTTTTTTTTTTCAAAAGCCAGCAGCTACAAATACTGCAGCTGCTGACTTTTAAAATAATGACACTTACCCGCCCAGCGCTCACGCGATGTCGTCACCCGAAGCCGATCTCTCGATCGTCTCTCGGGTGCTGCCGCCGCCATCTTGGGTATGGGAATCAGGAAGTGGAGCCTTGCGGCTTCATTTCCCGGTTCCCTACTGCGCAATAAGGATGGTCCCCGCTGTCTCTGGGATCCGTGTGTTTCCCAGGAGACAGCGGGGGACCTTGGGAAAGGGGCGTAGATTCTGCAGAATCTACGCCGGAAGTGGGTGCAGATACCTGTACTGTACAGGTACCTGCACCCCACCTCCCCCTTGAAAGGTGCCAATTGTGGCACCGGAGGGGGGGAGGGTTCCAATGAGTGGAAGTTCCACTTTCTTGTTCAGACACTTCCTGTTATAGGGCAACAACTGTCTCCCAGTTGTACTCCTCCGTTGTCACCTTGACACATGCGCCCATGGTGAGGACTACAAGCAGCCATGCCGAAACACCATGCAGGCTTTATCCACTGTTATTATAAGGAATCTGGTCTAGAGCAATGACCGGCAGCTGACAAGAAGTGACTGAAACAAGCTGCCGGAGATTAGCAGCACTGGAATCCAAAAATGAATTAAAAAAAAAGGTGAAAACCATATCTTATTAAAAATGCTGTTATTTATGATACGCAGTGCTTTGGCAAATTAATTGAATCCATTTATTTATTTATTTTTTGTTTTATAACTTCTTTATTTAAATGCATTTTAATACAGACAAAAATGGGTAACTTTTTAGATCACAGCCCAGGCGGTAGTTGCTGAAGTGAACATGATATTGCTACTATTCATTTTGGGTTTTCATCTAATTTAAATCTGAACAACAGGCAGATGTAAAAGTAGTAAATGCAGCTCTGTATTCTTTAATATATCAATAATTTAATTATTTTGTAAGCAGTGTGTGTAACTGAATTTGACCTGGCATGGGGCTGTTGCAGTGCTTGCAGCAGTGCTCAGACTGGGAGAGAGAGAGAAGCTTCAATAGTAGCTAATCAGGCATGCTGCAGTGCTCATGTGTCAACAAGGGACATGCTGATAGGAGAGAGCAGAGCGATTCTCCTTTCACTGTCTGGTCACAGGGCAGGGGAGGGACAAGACCTGTAAGTGTTAGCCCCATTTCACACTGGGGCGCTTTGCAGGCGCTACAGCGCTAAAAATAGCGCCTGCAAAGCGCCCTGAAAGAGCCGCTGCTATGTCTCCAGTGTGAAAGCCCCGAGGGCTTTCACACTGGAGCGGTGCGCTGGCAGGGCAGTAAAAAAAAAGTCCTGCTAGCAGCATCTTTGGAGTGGTGAAGGAGCTCCTTCACCGCTCCTGCCCATTGAAATCAATCGGCTATATTGCTGGCATATCGCTTCTGGTGGTTTTAACCCTTTCTCGGTCGCTAGCGGGGGGGTAAAAGTGCCCTGCTAGCAGCCAAATAGCGGCGCGAAATTGGCGGTAAAGCGCCGCTAAAGATATCGGCAGTTTACCTCCGACGCCGTCCCCTGCCCCAGTGTGAAAGGGGTCTTACTGAACTGCCACAAAGAGAAATCAGGTCTCCTGACAGACAGGACTGTGCTGTGTGGCAAAGCTGTATAAATCTCAGGGCTGGATGACCAGATGTACAAATCTTTGCATATAATGCAGCTTCCTTATATATATTTCATCATGTATTTAAGCTTTGGCTGAACATAAAACATTTGTAGAATGTAGCCTGTTTGTAGCCAGTCATTGACATGTGATGGCCCATTTACACCTGCAGCAGCAAGTCCCATGTTTGTGCAGCCGAATAGACTTCTATTTCCTAAAGCACTTCCCCAAACCCTCAGGACAGCCCGATAAACAAACACAAGGCCCGGAAGACATCCATCACCAGGCCCTGTACATGAGCCTCTGTGTCCTGTCTGTGTCTCCATTATCCCGTCTGGACCAGAGGTCAGAGGGATTTATTTTAGGAAGCTCAGGTCAGCAGGGCAATCAGTCCTCTTGAAACAATGCACTTTTTTAGGTTGGTTTAACAAGGCCTGTCAAGAGCTCCTTGTTTGGACCCACGTCTCACTCAGGTTGAAGGCTAATTGCGGGCACCACAGAAACTGCCGTTCCAGGCTAAGTGGCTCTGCTAATGGCTGCCTCTGTAGGCCGATGTTTACACTGGAGGCAGTTCAGGCCAATACTGAAGATTTGTGACAGTAGGCCCCTTTTATAAAAAGGTGTGTGAGAAAAGACGCCGTTACCCCAGCCAATTATCAGCCAACAAAGGTCACCTAAACTCCAGACTCTTAGGCAAAGTTTTATTTGGACCTCCAGTGAGGCCTGGTAGGTGCTTGAAATGCAGCATAATAAACATGAAGGTTACACAAGTAGCATAGCAAGATTTGTTACTAGAGTACTACAGGGGTACCAAGCTGATTTCATTGCTATAGCAATTCCATTCTATCAAAGTTACCCATGTGATGATAGTAAATCATTTCAGCAGAGTGACACCATGGGGGTTATTTACGAAAGGCAAATCCACTTTGCACTGCAAGTGCAGTCGCTCTTAATCTAAGGCATAGATCTGAAATGAGGGGAAGCTCTGCTGATTTTATCATCCACTCATGTGCAAGCTAAAATACTGTTTTTTATTTTCCTTGCATATCCCCCTCGGATCTACAGCGACTTTACTTTCAAGTGCACTTGCAGTGCAAAGTAGATTTTGCTTTAGTAAATAACCCCCCATGTTTTACAGATAAGGACACTTACTAGAGTGACCAAATCACAAACTAGTGTAGCCCTGCTCTATATTAAACAAACAAGCTACTTTCATAAAGGAGGTACAGTGCCTTGCAAAAGTATTCATACCCCTTGAAATTTTCCACACTTTGTCATGTTACAATCAAAAATCTAAATGTATTTTATTGGGATTTTATGTGAAAGACCAACACAAAGTGGCACATAATTGTGAAGTGGAAGGAAAACGATAAATGGTTTTCAATTTTTTTTACAAATAAATATGTGAAAAGTGTGCCATGCATTTGTATTCAGCCCCCTAAGTTAATAAGTTGTAGAACCCCCTTTCCCTGCAATTACACAGCTGCAAGTCTTTTTGGGGATGTCTCTACCAGCTTTGCACATGTAGAGAGTGACATTTTTGCCCATTCTTTTATGCAAAATAGTGCAAGTTCTGTCAGATTGGATGGAGAGTGTCTGTACACAGCAATTTTCAAGTCTTGCCCCAGATTCTCAATTGGATTTAGGTCTGGACTTTGACTGGTCCGTTCCAACACATGAATATGCTTTGATCTAAACCATTCCATTGTAGCTCTGGCTGTATGTTTTAGGGTCGTTGTGCTGCTAGAACGTCAACCTCTGCCCCAGTCTCAAGTCTTTTGCAGACTCTAAAGCCTCGTACACACAATCGGATTTTCCAATGGCAAATGTGTAATGACAGGCTGTTGGTGGAAAATCCGACCGTTTGTACGCTCCATCAGACAATTGTTGTCGGATTTTCCGTGGACAAATGGATGGCAGGATTTAAAATTTTCCACAGACAAATGTCTGTTGGCAGATTTTTTGAGCGTTTGTACACAAGTCCATCGGCCAAAAGTCCAAAGTACAAACACGCATGCTCGGAAACAAGGACAAGCCAGAAGCGTTTAATATTGTGCATTAAAAAAAGAAAACAAAACTAGACATGCGATCTACCAGTAAAACTTAACCAAAAAGTGCATTCTATGCATCCAAAAATATAACAAATCAAATCATTATTATTCAACCAAAAACTAAAATAAAAGCCTCATGCATGTGTCCTGCTTCTTAATATAGTGGGTCAACAATGGCAAGAGTTGGTGAAAGCAGTCCGTCATTCGGAGATAATTCCGAAAATCATTTGGATTATTCTCCTGGAGCTCCTGCAGCAAAGGCATATGACATAATTGGTCACGATTAATAAAGCAACCAATTTTTGGTCCAAGAAATCCCTCTTCTTCTGTTCCGGGACTGGACTTGGATCAAAGAAATAACATGTTATATCCTCCAATTCCGCAACATGTCTGACTGATGAACAGCCGTTCAGAAACAAAATGAAAAGTGCGAACTGAAAAGCGCTAAATGAGAAAATGTAAATCAACACCCACCAAACTTTTACTAACATGAAATTAGCAGAAGGAGCCCAAAGGGTGGTGCTAAAGAGCTGAAAAAACACGTAATATGTTACTACATTCGTGTTTTTTGGACAACAATTCCTTGCCGTTTGTACGCAAGACAAAATCCAGGCACACGCTTTTGGACAAAAGGGGTTTTGTCTGTGGAAAATCCAATTGTGTGTACAAGGCGTAAGGCTGCTTTCACACTGGGGCGTTGGGGGGCAGTAAAGCGACTGTTTTTAGCGGTGATTTACTGTTGTTTTTGCAGAGGTTTTCGGGCCGCTTGCGGGGTTCTTTTAACCCCCACTAGCACCCATACTCTTTCCATTTTCAGATGATGGATTGAACAGTACTATGTGAGATGTTCAAAGCTTAGGATATTTTTTTTTTTTTAGAACCTAACCTTGCTTTAAACTTCTCCACAACTTTATCCCTGACCTGTCTGGTGTGGTCCTTGGCCTTCATAATGCTGTTTGTTCATTAAGGTTCTCTAACAAACCTCTGGAGGGCTTCACAGAACAGCTGTTTATATTGAGATTAAATTACACATAGGTGGATCTATTTACTAATTAGGTGATTTCTGAAGGCAATTGGTTCCACTAGATTTTAGTTAGGGGTGTTAGAGTAAAGGGGGCTGAATAAAAACACACGCCACACTTTTCAGATAATTGTAAAAAAAAAAAAAATTGAAAACCTAATTTTCCTTTCAATTCACAATTGTGTGCCACTTTGTGCTGGTTATCATATAAAATACATTTACGTTTTTGGTTGCAACATGACAAAATGTGGAAAATTTTATGGGGTACGAATACTTTCAAGGCACTGTAAGTGTTACCACAACCCCAGAGTGCCGCAATGAGGCCAAAGGGATGTCATAAAACTAAAGACATGCTGTGACAGCAGAGTGAGACACATTACCAGAGCTACGTCATGACATCAGAGACAATGATATTAGAGGGACGGCATGACACCAGAGATACAGTAAAATCAGAGTGACCTCATGCCAGCAGAATAATGCCATGATACCAGATTGTGTTGCCACAGCACCAAAGTGATGCCATAAAACCAAGGTAATACCATGACACCAGGGGGACAGCAGACTAATGCCATGATGCCAAAGCGATCCAATGATACCAGAATGATGCCATGACACCGGCATGAGACACATTTCCACAGTATAACCATGGCACCAGAGTTCTGCCATAATACCAGTGATACCATGACACCAGAGTGATGCACATTATCATGGTAACATCATGACACCAGATTGAGACAATGATACCAGAGGATTTGCATGATACTGTAAAATCCATGACAGTAGAGTGATGCCATGGCACCAAAGTGATATCAGAAAACCAGTGAGGCTAAAAAAAAAAAAAAAAACGGTGTGATACAATGACCTGAGTTATGCACATTACCATGGCAACACCATAAACCTGAGTGAGACAAGCTACCAAAGTGATCCCATGACACCAGAGTAAAACACAATACCAGGGGGACCGCATGACACCAGAGAGATGCCATAAAACCAGAGTGACACCATGACAGCCGACTGATGCCATGTTGCCAGAGCCATGATACCAGAGTGGTGGCATAAAACCAAAGTAATGCCATGACACCAGCGTGAGAACACATTTCTACAGTAACAACATGGCACCAGAGTTCTGCCATAATACTGGAGTAAGAGACATTACCAGAGTGATGCCATAAAACCAGTGATACTATGACACCAAAGTGATGCATATTATAATGGTAAAACCATGACACCAGAGTGATGCCCTAAAATTAGTGACACCTTGACTACAGAGTGATACCATAAAATCAGAGTTGTGCCATAACACTAGAGTGACATGATGACATCAGACTGATGCCATGACACCAGAGTAATGCACAGTGCCATGGTAACATGGGGGACAGCATGACATCAGAGACATGTCATAAAACCAAAGTGACACCATGACAGCAGAGTGATGGCGTAATAGAAAAGTCACACCATGACACTAGAGTTACACATATTGCCACAGTAACACCAAGGCACCAGAGTAAGAGATGTTACCAGAGGGACTCAGTCACCAGAGTGATGTCAGGATTTCAGAGTAATGCCATGACACCAGAGTAAGGCACATTGGCACAGTAACACCATGATACCAGATTGAGACACGTTACAAAACCAGAGTGATGTCATGACACCAGCATGGTGCTATGTCACCAGAGTGATGGCAAAAACCAGTGTGATACCATGACACCAGAGTGATGCACAGTATCATAACACCAGAGTGAGACAATGATACCAATGTCATAGCAGGGGTATAGCATGACACCAGTGAGATGCCACTGCAGGTCCTCAGTGACAGTTTCTTCTCCAGCATGGAGAACACCGAGCAGCACAGTACTGACATCACCAAATGTCACTCCAAGTCTCCGGGGAGGAGATTTTTAAATGCATGGTAGTGCATTACCATTTATTGTGTGCTGCAATGCACATCTGTCAACAAGGTGCGTTGGGCTGCCATTTGGCATGAATATCTCTACATCGCACCAAAGCGTGTGTTGTGGTAGCACGACAACGCTATGAACAGGCCTAAGTCACTGTTCTGCTGATTGCTATTGTTTCTTTCAGTGGAGAAGTATGCATTCTTAGTAGTAAAATTATGCACATTTATTTCATGTAACCATTTACAGCTTAATATTGAATGCACGAAGCTAATTGTCGTTCTAGGTTACCGTTTAGACTGTAATGAGAGAATAAATGCCTTTTGCACTCATGGGCTACTGTTTACTCCTCCACAATATAATGACTATGTAATCTTCCCTCTGCTGGTCACACTGTGCAATGACATGTAAATGAACACAAGTCCTTTGTTCTTCCTGGATAAAATAAGAATGCAATTGGCAATGTATAATGCAGACACAGAGCAGCATCATTCTGTAAAGAAGCGTAGCAGGATCTCCCAACTATTTTGGTACAAAAAGAATGCACATAAGAGGGGCTCATAGCGAGGAAGAAAACAATCTGTTTTCACATATCACATTGTACAGAAGGAAACCATTCAGCCACTGTCACATAGCATAGGCAATGTACAAACTCCATAACACATATTTTGTTGTTCCATTTACTCGTTATTGGCAGCCAAGTATTGCAATTCCCATGTTTTTACTAACTAGCTAAAGCTGGCCATACACTAGTAGAATTTTAATTTAAGTTTCCATTTCTTAGTCAAGTCAAATCAACATTTGTTTTTGCAATGACAAGAACAGTTTTCTCCAATACATTTCAAACAGTGAATGTGGTTTTCGATCGGGAAAGTCTATTCACTCCAAAATCGAATGTTGAAGTGGCAAATGTTTTTTGAAGTACTTTTGAATCATATTCATCAAACGTACTAAGAATTTTGGTACGGATGTTTGTTTGAAAATCTACTAGTGTATGGGCAGCTTAATGCGGAACTTTAACCATAAAAACTTGATAAAAAATAACACTCTTTAGCAAGAAACAGATTCCACATTATTCTACTAATTCTACTATTTGTTTGTGCTGTAAACTGGCTCCAGCATTATTCTGTTTCTTCTTGTTGGAGGCTATCATTTTGTTGAAGCCCAGAGCCCCTGAGCAGCAGTAAATCTTTGGGCCTCATGCCCATGGACGTTTTAAAAAACGAGCTGCAAAGCTAGTACCAGCACCAGGAAAAAAGCAGCGTTAAAAACACGATTTCTTTTCAAGTTTTGCATTGGGGTCAATGCACGTTTAGCCGCGCTAGCTTTCAGCCTGGCTTCTCCATCTCTATTCAAAATCATTGGTTCCCAATGGGAGCCCATTGTTTGAATAGAAGTCGCACCAGAAGTCGGATGAAGATAATCTCCCCCCCCACCAATGCTCACACACAAATGTGAATGTGCACACATATATAAATAGTGCTCTCATGTGAGGTATTGCCACAAATGTCAGAGCGAAAGCAATAATTCTAGCATCAGAACCTGTGTAACTCTAAACTGGTAACCTGTAAATGCTTTAAAAGATTTGCCTATGAACAATTTGATGTCCCATAGTCTGTCTTCATTCTGTGTATATTTTCATGAAAATTTGCATTTGATAAACCGCTGTGCACAAATCCTGTAAACAAATTGCAACTACCACCATTATATTCTCTAGGGTCTCTACTTATATAATATACATAATAATACATTATCAAAATATATAATGTTTGGGGGTTCTAGGTAATATTCTAGCAAGAAAAAAAAAAAAAAACTGATTTGTTTTTTCCCCCACATGTATGAGAAATGTCAGAATTGGCCCGGTTTTGAGGTGGTTGCAATCTTTTCTCCTGAAAATCACTGATAAAAAGGGATAGGCAGCAAGGGGAAATCTCCAACAGTGAAACTCTATAGTAGTACATTATTCTGCATACACAAAAAAAAAAAAAAAAAAATACAAAGACTATTCTGCAATTTTTCCAAACCGTATAGAAATCACAACACTGGCAATACTTTGCTTAACAGAATACTTTAATATGTGGTCCAAAAAGAAGACCTCGTTCCCCTTAAGTAAAAACAAAAATCCATGACATGAATGCTTTAAAATGAACCTAAAGCCATATCCCTTTACATTTCATGGTTTACAATTTGAGTGAATGCAATATAAAAGTTTGGTAAAAAAAACAAACAAATTTCCTTTACAAATATACAAGAGAACATGTGATTCTGCCCAGAGTCGGCAGTGACAAAAACGGATACACAGCTGTCAATGGAGAACCAATACATTAATACATAAACTACTAGAGGTATCGATTCTGGTCATTTATTCAACGGCGTTGCTCATTCTGTAGTGTTCTTGTATACCTTTTTTCATATGGCATACAGTATTTCAATTTCCATTTCACCAATTATCCCATACACAAAAATGTTTGCTTGCTTTGATTCATCTCTAGGTGTGCTGCTATTCGTTACCTTTTTGATGCATAAAAATTCAAGTAATTAAATCATGAAAAAGAATATGCACATAATCTGTAAGTACAGCACCCATTTCTATATTGTTTTATTAAAGCTGAGCTCCAGGTGAACGGCAAAATGCATAGCTGAAATACATATAAACTAATTCTTTCAATTCAGTCATTTTTCTGATTCCTCTCTTCTGTGCTGCACAGCCAAGACCAATTCCATATAGTGACCTCACTTTTCTCCATTGCACTTTAGGCATACAGCTTTTTCTCCACTGTTTCCTGTCCTGTGACTGGACAATGAGAGGGCAGCAGCAAACCGATAAGGCCTCAAGGTGCTTTCTATTGGTCAGTAAGCTACCAGTGTTAAGATGACAACACTTGTGCAATGCCGTAGAGCCAGATTAGCAGATGCTTATTCTTCCCTCTCTCAGCCCTGCTGTGTAGATTACAAGGGCTAAAATAAAGACAGATTACTAAACTCTTCTCATTTAATGCGGAAGAAAAGGATTATTTTTCAAACTCTTTTTTCTGAGGAGACCTAGAACCTTGCAGTATAATGTTTTATACATGATGTATTTACTCAATGCGCACACACTTATTTCCTGACATGGGAAGATCAGGCTACATTATATGTACCGCATAATGAAAGAGGCCCCTTATTAAAACATCCTCCCAATAACATTTACATTTTTGTAGGTGTCCAAAATGATGTGCGCTGATGAGAAATGTATTTTTGATATTACTTTATTAAAATGTTCACATAAAATAAAAAACCCCAAATCAAAAAAAAAAAAAAAAAACAATTACTGATCCTTATTCTAGTATATAAAAATTAATTTGAAGCAAATGTGAACCGAGAGAACCATGCTGGCTGCTATTGCAGGCCTTTCCTGAACATACAAAGGTGTCATAATGATCAAGAGGCTTCAGAATTTAGAGTAACTGATTCTAAAACATACACAAATGAATTAGAATTTTGACTTTATTGGCTGCATACTAGCTCCAGACTCTACATAGTAAAGCCATTGGATACAAACAGCTGCCAGGCAACTAGCATAGAAAGAAGTTTCCTTTATTGATTTCATAATGCCAAGTCATCTATTATCTTATTTAATAAATATTTTAAGAACTTTTCTGTTTTAAATATACTGTAAAATCAGACACGAATGTAATCCTTTAGTGATGACAAAAATGCAGTATTCATTCTCTTCTATTCGGGATGAGGAACTACACCAACTACAGCCATGGGAGGCCAAAAGTCTCGAGAAGGACACAAATATTACATTTTCACAAAGTCTCCTGCCTCAGTTTTTATGATGGCAATTTGTATGTACTCCAGAATGTTCTGAAGAGTGATCAGCATTGCAATGTCTCCTCTTTGCCATGAAAATTAACTTAATCCTATAAAAAAGGCGGCTATAGGGCGCTAAAGAAAATCCAGCAAGCGCCAGGACAGTCTCCTACACTTGATTCAGCTGCGGGATAGGGGCACCACCAGTGCAGAGCTTACTCAGGAATGGCAGCAGGTAGGTGTGAGTACATCTGCATGTACAGTGAGAAGACTTTTGGAGGATGGCCTGGTGTCAAGAAGGGCCACTTCTCCCCAGGAAAAACATGGAGACAGACTGATATTCTGCAAAAGGTACAGGATTGGACTGCTAAGGACTGGAGTAAAGTAAATTTTCTCTGATGAATCCCCTTTCCAACATGCATCATCAAGGGAGTAGGCTCACTCCCTAAGAAGACAGCCATGAATAAAGAATGGTACAACAACATCCTCCAAGAGCAACTTTTCTCAACCATCCAAGAACAGTTTGGCGATGGACGATGCCTTTTCCAGCATGATGGAGCACCTTGCCATAAGGCCAAAGAGATAACCAAGTAGCTTGGGGAAAAAATACAAAATGTTGTGTTCATGGTGGTGGTCTCAGTGGGGGGCATTGAGTTTCAAGAAACTATTAGACAAGCACCTGAACGACCACAACATACAGGGATATACAATATAATACGGACATATAATCAAACACATAGGTTGGACTTGATGGACCTGTGTCTTTTTTTTCAACCTCACCTACTATGTAAGAAACTCCCAAGATCTTAATCCCATTGAGAACTTGTGTTCAATCCTTAATAAAAAAAATAAAAAATCTGAAAAACTCCAAGCATTCATTATACAAGAATGGGCTGCCATCAGTCAGGATGTGGCCAAGATGTTGGTTGACAGCATGCCAGGGCGAGTTGCTGAGGTCTTGAAAAAGAAGGGTCAACACTACAAATATTGGCTCTTTGCATGAAAACTTAAGTAATATATAACTTAAGTAATATAATTGTCAATAAAAGCCTTTGAGACTTATGAAATGCTTGTAATTATGCTATAGTAACATCTGACAAAAAGATCTAAAAAAAAAAAAAACACTGAAGCAGCAGACTTTGTGAAAATTAATATTTGTGTCAGTCTCAAAACTTTTGTCCACGGTGTATGTATATATATATATATATATATATACACACACACACACACACAAACATACACACACTAGGGATTGACCAATTACTGGTGTGGCTGATATTCACATTTTTAGAAGTATCGGTCAAAAAACTGACCGATATTACCAAAATTGCTTCAAGGGGTTTTACCGGGGTGATGCATGCAGCTGCATGCACCACCCCAGTCCAGTTCTTTAGAGCAGACAGTCTGCTTTATTGTAATAACAACTGATGCGGCTCAGCAGTAGCTCAGCTGTTATTACAAACAGCTGGGAGGGGATGTTCCCCTTCCGCCACTTGCCCAGGCTCTCCCATCCCATCGGGAGGCCCAAGCAACCAGTTGGCATGTCTGCCGGCTGGCCAAAGACCAGAAAAAAGCCAATGCTTAGCTCGGGTCTTGGATCTAGTAATCCGGAAGTGATCATCACTTCCCGGATTACTGGCCTCTTAAAGGCGCCAGTTTTAAAAAAGAAAGTATTCAAAAAAGCAGATCTTGACGTTTTGAATACTTTGAGGTGCAGGAGGGATTTAGGGTCTTATAGACCCCAGAGCTCTCCATAAAGAGTACCTTTAACATGCCTATTACTGTGACAAGGGAGGTTTACATTCCTTGTGACAGCAATAGCAGTGAAAAAAAAAAAAAAAAAAAAAGTAAAATAAAGTAAATTATTTTTTTTTTAAATGTACAAAATATCAGCAAAAAATAACGGCCATTGGCAGTAGAGGTGGCCGAAATATCGGTATCGTATTGGCACCGAACATATGATATTGTGGGGCAACCCCCAAAATTTCATGAAGCACCTATAAATCATCACCAGCCACCATTGTGTGTATTTAACATTATGGTGTTTTTAAATGAACCAAAATCTACTGAGTGGTGGAATCATAGTTCAGCAGCAACATACAGTTATTGGTTGCCAGTGATCAACCACGAATGTGAAGGTGGTTTCCTGTAATGTAGGCTCAGTATAATGTAGTGGCTCACAATCTAAATTCAGTTTGCAGAAGAGTATACGTAATGGCAGAATTTCACCGCCCCCCTTCTGAGGTTTATGTGTGTCAGCGAGATTCTCACTGGTGGCACAATATTTAAGGCAAATGTGATTAGAAAGTTTGCGGAAAAGATGGCATGTATATGCAGAGAATAGGCTCATGCAATACGTTTCACACCAGTATACTTAAGACATGCCCATTCTAAAGACATTGAGTTTGATTTACAAAAATTGCAGAGTGCAAAATTTGGTGCACCCGTGCATAGAAACTTATCAGCTTCCAGGTTTTGTCAAAGCTTAACTGAACAAGCTGAACTTAGAAGCGGATTGGCTGCAATGCACAGCTGCACCAGATTTTGCACTTTCCACATTTAGACCCCTTTCACACTGAGCCGCCCCGGACGTCACCAGTAAAGCGCTTTGCCAGCAGCATAGCAGCGCTGCCCCATTGTTTTCAATGTGGAGGAGCAGTGTATTCACCGCTGCAAAGAAGCTGCTGGCAGGACTTTTTGTGACACCCTGCCAGCGCAGCACCCGTGTGAAAGCACTCAGGCTTTCACACTGGGTTTGCAGCGGAGGCTTTTTACAGGCGCTATTTTTAGTGCTGTGGCGCCTGAAAAACGCCTCGGTGTGAAAGGGGTCTTAGTAAATCAACCCCATTCTCTCTATAGGCCTGGATCACACCTATGCGTTTTTTGGTGCTTTTTGCAGAAAGTGCACTACAGTTCATTTAACAGGGTTTTCCTATGGGACACGTTCACATCAATGCTTTTTTCAGCCGCTGCTTTTTTGGAAAGGGTCAGGGGCTTTTTTTATTTTTTTAAAGCAAAACAGTGCTTATTTTGTTCAACAGACCTCTATGGAAAAGCTGCAGAAAAGCATGTAGTGTGTTTTTTTTTACCATGTTTTTGCTCTAGTTTGTGTTTTTTTAATCTGGTCAACAACAAAATGGGCAAAAAATAAAAAATAAAAGCATAAAGAACACAAAATATGGTAAAATCGCGTGTGCAAAATTGCACTGCAGAAATGGATCAAAAGCAAACTGCATAGGTGTGAACCAAGCGTAAAGGAGCTGCAGTGTGTTCCTATTACCCTGTGAGTGGTTTCTGTATAACATTACCTCTTTACATTTTCTGACACAGCATTTCTCATTATTGTACAATTGCTTTTATTAGAACATAGGATTCTAGGTTGGGGACTTGGCTCCCCCCACTTTTACTCCCAGCACCAGTAAAATTAAAACAATTGCCTGGAGCTGCCATTGTCAGAGCAATTTTAAAAAGGAAATAAAAGTTGGTATTGGGTTGTAAGTAGAACATAATCAGCTAATTTAAATATGTGGCCTGCTTTATCCAGTAGGACATCTGTATATTTGCCTGGAGTTCAGCTTTAACAGTTGAAAAAAAATAAAAAAATAGCATCCAAGATGCTTAGCACAACCGACCTGTTCAAAAAAATTCCCTTTTCATGGGTCAGAAGTAATCTACAGAGCCACTGAACACAGTCTGCGGCCTGGCAGTGTAAACACAGCTAGATACGTCGATACATAGCACTTAGATACCTAAAAGTTACCCAAAAAACTTTAATCATGATCCAAAGTATCAGTGTGATGAGATATCTGCGCTGGTCTTGCGGAGGCCTTCAAAAAGCACGAAAGAGAATCCATTTGAACGCATCCCATCCATTCGATTTGTCAGAGATACAAAAATGAATATAGCTTGGAAAGGGGGTAGGCAACCACCCCATGGCAAATAGCTCGAAGATTAAAAGCGGGCAGGGGGTTGTGGGTAAAAATAAGCAAGTCTTATAATAGGCAAGTTTTAAAAAAAAAGTTAGCTTTGCATCTGAATAAATGTAAGTCTTCTAGGCACAGCGAGTCATCGTAGTAACAAATCAGTTCAGGTGAAAGAATATTTAACAAATAACAGATAAAGTGCTGTTTGTAGTGTCTCTCGCTTTAAATCCCTTTTTTTTTGGCTTACATTGTCAGGTGCCATCTGTACGGCGGGTGTGACCTCACAGTACAAACATGAGTACCAAGCACAGAAAATAATGTGGATTGCAGGGCATTTTAAGAGGTCAAACCTGGAATTTTCTTCTTTTTTTTTTTAAAACAAAGGTTTTTTCCCACAACACTTCAAATCCAGTGTGAGAAATAACAGTTAAATGCAATCGCAGATTGTTGTAGCATGTCTGTGAAGCAACACATTTTACAAAAATATAGATTATTAAAACTGACAGACGTAATCCACAACGAACTCTCGTCCTTCTTATCCCTGGTCTTTACTTGACTTCCAAAGCAAGTTCTGATTGTCTCATGTGGATGTGAACAGGTGTCAGCGGATGTAATTGTCACCCCGCTAGTCGGGACATGCGTCTGTTCCTCCAGGCTGGTCTCAGCTCCCGCACCAGGAGTGGAATGATGAATAGAAGGGTAAGTGAAGTCTGCGGGGACAGAAAGGCATAAGCTTTAGTAAGAAGATTGCCAATGGGATGCACGCCCTCATACCTCATGAAATTACACTGTTAACTGTTAACTGTTTTATGCAGAATTTACAAAAATAAATAATTATCAACAACTTTATCAGTGCCCGTCAGTGCCCAGGGATTCCCCCAGTCACAACTGATGGGGAGGAATCTGGGGGAGAGCCTGCCGGATCACACAGAGAGGATCTCCCGCTGTGACACAGCGTGGATCTGGAACGCTGCCCGCTGTCAAAGATACACCTCATATGATATACGTCACATTACTTTGATTTCCCAGCATTGGACCAGCATGCTGTCTATCATAGGAGCTGGTCCAAGAGGTGGGACTTTCTTTGACAACGGCCGGTCTTTCAGATCCAAGCTGAGTCACAGAAGGAGTTTCCCTCTCTGTATGATCCGGCTGCTTCTCCTCTTCCTCTCCTTTCCCTACCGGCAGCACTCACCTCCCATCAGTTAGAAACCAGTGACATAATTACAGTGGTACCCAACTCTCCCCACCCATGTTTTTCCCCCTGTTGCCTGTAGTGCTGCATTCTCTTCAAAACACATACCCATGTAGAGAATCCAGCACTGCCTCACTGCAAGCCACCATTCAGGTGCCATACTGCAAGTCCCGCACTGCCATTGTGGTCCCCTTCAGCCGGCTGCATGCGCCCCACGGGCCCAACTTCGAGCTACTGTGTGGCATTCCTGCAGCCTCCCGGATTATGTGATGCAAGTATCCTAGGAGGCTGTAGGATCAAGCACGTGTCATTCTGGTCTAGGCTGGAATAGCGGCAGGAGCAGAAAAAGAAGAAAAAGCTGAGATTTTTTTTTATTTTATTTTTTTACATTTCCAGCAATTCTGCTTGGGAGTTAGGCTCTGCTAATCCACTCAGACATCACTTAGAAAGTAGCCTATCCACTCACCAGTGACATCACTGGGAATAGAGCCTATCCTTTACTAGAGACCAATGATATCACTGAGAATAAAGCCCATCCTTGACTAGAGATCGTTTACTTTACTAAAATTGCAGCCTATCCATTCACAAGAGACAACAGACATCATTGGGAATACAGACTATCCTTCACGAGAGTCTGGTACTATCATTGTGAATGTAGCCTATCCACTCAGAGACCAGCAACATCACCAAGAATACAGCCTATCCATTGACTAGAATGACCAATTTCATCACCGAAAAAGGCAGCCTATCCACTAACTGAAGAGACCAGTGTCATCACTGCAGCCTATCCATTCAATAAAAACCAGTGACATCACCGAGAGCGCAGCCTATCCATTAACTTTAGACAGGCCATACAGACACAGCTGACAAGCTGCAATCCCAAACACTGATAGGGATCTGCATTACTTGAACTGTTTAGTCTAAAAGGCGTCTGCTTTCAATTTAACAGGGACACCATGACCCAATGTTGTGGAACAGTAAACAAACCTTTGTATATCGTGATCACAATCTGTCCTCAAAATGTTTACTTTCTGGTGCAGTTATCTGCATATCACTTGGCTGCTTCATATGACTGTCATTCTGCTCCTCATACACAAAACCCAAGGTAGCTTGAAAGTGCCAAATGAACAAAACACTACAAACCCCTTCAGGATAGTAGGGTACAATGAGATATTTCAGATCCACAGACAGAAGGTCATAGCCAGGACTAGGGAGAATCTGTTCATTAGTACAAAGTGACCACAGGACTTAAAGGATAAGTCCACCTTTCATAATATGTTTATGTTATACTCATATTCAGAGTGTAACATGTAACATGCTATGAATGCACCCCCCCCCCCCCGCCCGATTCCCGCTGTGACAGCAGACTGGGGATCTTCTCCCAGCATCTGCTGCCACAATTAAAAAAAGACATGGTTTGCGGGGCTCCGCCCACCCGGCCGCGTCACACATTCACAGTCCTCTGTGAATGTAAAATTACATGGTCTGGCGGTCTTTGCAGCTGTCAGCTTGTAGTTTTCAATAAACTACCATGGTGTTGTGAGCGCTGTGGTAGTTCATGGAGTCTTTTTTTTTTTTTTTTTTTAAAGATACACACCCCTCAAACCCTTTACCTAGTGTATCGTCACAGCGCTACAAATGACCCAAATTCTACACCTTAGCTGCCACTTACCATAAACTATCAAATATATAAAGGTGCATACAAAACTAGTACTAAAATTCCAAATGACTAATAGGTTGCACGTGGGGCTATTACCTGTGTACCTTTCAGTAAACGTAACCTCACCTCCTCAGTGATCCTATCTCAAACCATAAATTGTGTGGTAAATACATAATAATTTGTTACGTATTGAATTCCTCGTACAAGGTACGGGCAAGCCAATACACTGACAGATCTGCAGGAGCCCTGCATGGCATCGGCGATCTGCTGATCGCTGGTACAATGCTTTACAGGCTCCCAAAACATAATATAATAAATGCACATTAAAAATAAAATCTAGGCTAAAGACACAGAAGAAAGACACAGAACGGAGTAGTTTTAACTGCCACATTATTTGTATTTCTATCCATCCAGTACTCAGATCAGCCAGGCTGAAGACACTTTCTCTCTTACATTTAAAGAATGAAGAAGGAATACAGTGATGTTTTCATATAAGACTTCTGAGTATATTGTGAAAAGAAGATTGTTGAAGTTACTCTACTCCTGTCTCTGCATGTCTGCAGCATGTTCCTTGTTAGCACTTCTGCAAGCAATACACCTAATACTGCCCCACCCTCTCCCAGTCTGAGCTCAGCTGTATAGGGGATTCCAAGAGGCTTGTACCAAGTCAAATTAAGGTAGTTATCCTAGTTGCAATTCTAGGGAAAAATAAAAAATCATCTAAAAAAGTGTTATTACCAATTACAAAGCTACATTAATTGGCATTTAATTTTAAAAGGAGTTGTAAAGGAAGAAGTTATTTTTTATTTTTTTTATCTTAATGCATTCTATGCATTAACCACTTCAGCCCCGGACCATTTTGCTGGCCAAAGACACTTTTTGAGATTCGGCACTGTGTCGATTTAACTGACAATTGCGCGGTCATGCGACGTGGCTCCCAAACAAAATTGACGTTCTTTTTTTCCCACAAATAGAGCTTTCCTTTGGTGGTATTTGATCATCCCTGCGGTTTTTATTTTTTGCGCTATAAACAAAAATAAAGCGACAATTTTGAAAAAAACGCATTATTTTTTACTTTTTGTTATAATAAATATCCCCCCAAAAATATATAAAACATGTTTTTCCCTCAGTTTAGGCCGATACGTATTCTTCTACATATTTTTGGTAATAAAAAAAAAACAAAAAAAAAACAGCAATAAGCGATTGATTGGTTTGCGCAAAAGCTCTAGCGTTTACAAAATAGGGGATAGTTTTATGACATTTTTATTAATTTTTTTTTTACTAGTAATGGCGGCGATCAGCGATTTTTATTGTGACTGCGACATTATAGTGGACAAATCGGACATTTTTGGGACCAGTGCTATACAAATGCAGTGATTCCTGTGTAAATGACACTGGCAGTGAAGGGGTTAACCAGTGGGTGGCAGTGTAGGGGTTAAGTGTTCCTAGGGGTGTGTTACTAACTGTGGGGGGCTGGGCTTTCTTTTAGCGAACACTGATCTCTGCTCCAATCACATGGAGCAGAGATCAGCGTCACTTGTTGCTAGGCAGAACAGGGAGATGCTGTTTACAATGACATCTCCCAGTTCAGCCGCCCCGTGAGACGATTGCGGGTATGCCTGTGGCGATCGAGTTCACGGGACCTGCAACCGGACTCACTGGGGGCCCGACCGGCATGCGAGTGCACCGCCGCCAGCGCACTAGTAATGGCAGGGTGCCATTTAAAATTGGACGTACCTGTACGCCAATATGCCTGCCCGTGCCATTCTGTTGACGTACAACGGCGTGCGCCGGTCGGGAAGTGGTTAAGATAAAAAAACCTTCTTCCTTTACATCTTAATGCAGGGCTCGACAAAACCCAGGCGCCAGGTCGCATTTGCGACTAGAATTAGCGACCTGGGGCAGCACAGCTGGGGGTATCCTATCTCCGTGGACCCCCCCGGCGTGATCGCCTTCTGTGATCCCATGGTTCCTTCTGGAGTCTGGCGCCCCCTGGTGGTGGCCGTTGGAATGACAACCAGCAATGTTAATGGAGCCTTTACTCAGAACCCCTGAACATTATATTATTAAAAAAAAAAAAAAAAAATATATATTATATATATATATATATATATTTTTTTTTTTTTTATTCTAACACCCTAGAGAATAAAATGGTGGTCGTTGCAATACTGTCTGTCACACTGTATTTTCACAGCGGACTTACAAGCGCACTTTTTTGGGGAAAATTTATTTATTTAATAATTAAAAAAAAAAAGACAACAGTAAAGTTAGCCCAATTTTTTTTTATGAACAACTGTGTACCTTTGCTTAGGATAACCTCCGCCCGTTAACCATGCAAATGAAAGGCGCTTAGCATCAAAGAATATGCTTTCTACCTGGGAACTGTGGAATTTGAGCAGCTGTTCTAAAAGGTATTAAATCAATAAAACCACTAGAAAATATTAAACAAAAATCTGCGAGGTGAATGGATCAATCAATTCACCCGTAGAAAAAACAGCGCATAATACTTCATAAAACAAAGAAAAAATTATATGTGATTTGTGCTAATACGAACTATGGAGAAAACATTTATATCTTCCCAAATGCAGTCATACACACTAAGTATTGTCCATGAACACTGTCCAAAACCGATCGTCCAAACCTAGAGCATCTAGATCAACGGGATGGAAATTCCCTGTTTTAAAGAAATAAAAGTCATTGGGATATATGCGCCGGATTCTGCAATCGTTGCGATCGTTAGCATATTAGCATATTATCAGAAATCCGACATGGCCATATCGGTATAGTGTGTGAGGGGAATATGATCGTTTTTGGTTTTTATCTGTAATTTTGCTTTTGACTCTCCTGATGTTTTAATCTAATTTTTTGATTTTTTAATTTATGCTTTGAATTCACCTAATTCTCAATATTTCAATTTCTACACCTTCTGTATAATGAAATGGTTCTTTCAAAAACATTATTTATGAAAGCCTCTGACAGGTATCCTGTAAAGAGAGCAGCGTACATAACATAGTCGGATTAATCACTATACATCTATACATGCTTACGAAGGGTTAATACCGCACGTATTAAAGAGTAGTCAGAACTGATTGCCTCCACCCTCAGATGATGTCAATACGACGAAACGCGTCAGGGTGGTAGCACATGTTTGCAGCATAGAGGAACAGACAGGAGGGAGGAAGAGACGCACAGCTTTAACCGTGAGCTACTAAGTGGTGACGGCCATCAGCGGTTGATGCTATTACTTCCCCCGGGGCTGTGGTTAAGAACTATGCATGCTGAATGAATCAATGCCTTAAAGAATTAATTTTGTGTGAGTGCAACATTTTTTACTTAAATAAATCGTATTTTTATAAGACAGTATCACGCTATGTTTGTTTTCCCGTAATTGCTTCTTTCGGAGATCTTGAATTACCCGACACTTATGCAGTGGATGAGATCCAACCGATGAGTAAACATCTGAGATCCCGTGGAACCAAGCACATCCGATCGTGTATTACCTGCGCTTATGAAGCTGATGAGATCGAACCGATGAGGAGTAATTTCTGAGAGCCTATGTAACCAGGCATATCTGGTAAGAATATTACTAAGGGGGGTCACCTCATCCTTGAGACTGCACCCCAGTAAATTCGGGATTACTGCATCATACTAGTGGAAGTATAATCATGTTAAGGAAGGATTGCAGCATACACTCCCTGTGATTTGTACCAGGACACTTTGTTTCAGTTTTGATCTTTAATTCTATTGTCTGTTGATGGACTGAAATAGATATCTCGTTTTAACTTGTTTGCTGAAACTATCCCAATTACTCAGCTTAATTTGGATATATGGACAGTGTTCATGGACAATACTTAGTGTGTATGACTGCATTTGGGAAGATATAAATGTTTTCTCCATAGTTCGTATTAGCACAAATCACATATAATTTTTTCTTTGTTTTATGAAGTATTATGCGCTGTTTTTTCTACGGGTGAATTGATTGATCCATTCACCTCGCAGATTTTTGTTTAACAATTTTTTTTTATATTGTGAAAGATAATGTTATGCCAAGTAAATCGATACCCAACATGTCACGCTTCAAAATTGCGCCCGCTCATGGAATGGCGACAAACTTTTACCCTTTAAAATCTCCAAAGTTTAATAAATTCTACAGGTTGCACGTTTTGAGTTACAGAGGTGGTCTAGGGCTAAAATTATTGCTCTCAATCTACTGATCGTAGCGATACCGCACATGTGAAGCTTTCCTTCTGCACGCAAGCTTGGCGGGACAGGGCGCGTTTAAAAAAATTTTTTTCTTATTTTAACCTTTATTTTTTTCACTGTTCTTTAAAAAAAAAAAAAAATGTGTGTCACTTTTATTCCTATTACAAGAAATGTAAAAATCCCTTGTAATAGAAAAAAGCATGACAGGTCCTCTTATATATGAGATCTGGAGTCCTAGAGACCTCCCATCTCATATTTACACTAAAATGCAATTTAAAAAAAATTTGTCATTTGAAAAAAATAAAATAAATAAAATGTCCCTCTAAGCGCTATGGGCAATGACTTGGAGACAGGTGGGGGGGGGGGGGGGGGGGGGGCAGCACTATCTTCCCCTCACTCCTCTCCATGTCAGGCCAGGGACAGGACCAGATCGCCGTCACGGACCTGGCTCCTAACTTTTTTAGCTGGCTCCTAGATTCCAAGAAAATTTGTCAACCTTCTGTGTGTAGCAGTGTCCCCAGCACCCCCTAATTCCTTACCTGAGCCCCTTCTCTCTCCAGCGATGTCCACGAGTGTTTTAGCTGTCCCAGAGACTCCTCCTGATTGATTGAGACACAGCAGCAGTGCCATTGGCTCCCGCGGCTGTCAATCAAAATCAGTCAGCCAATCGGGGATGGGGGGGGGGGGGGGGGGGTGTTGCACCAGGTCAGAGCTCCGTGTACGAATGGATACACGGAGCTCTGACTCAGCTCGGGTGTCCCCTGTAGTAAGCTGCTGGCTGAGGGTCACTTGATAGGAGGAGGAGCCAAGAACAGCAAAGAGGGACCTGAAAGGAGGATCCGTGCTGCTCTGTGCAAAACCAACTGCACAGAGGAGTTAAGTACAACAATACACCAAAAAAAATTACTTTAACTGTCTGTTGCTGCTTTTTAGCATTGTATAGCAGTACAGATGGAATATACTTTAGCCATGATGCTCTATACTAAATAGCTAATTTTAACATGCTCGATATAAACTTAATGAGACAACCTCTGGATATCGCCATGTCCCATGGGAGTGCAGTTAGACTCTTAAAAGGCAGAGCTGGGAACCTTTATCTGTAGAATCAAATACTCCTAATCGGTGTTCTCAGAGCATCACTTTTATCAGTGACCTGTAAATGCTACAGACAGATGAGGCAGCCCAAGGCAGGCTGTCACCCTTGTATATAGGTTTGCTCTACATTTTTAAGTTTGACTAAAGTACACCTTTGAAAATGTTAGTTAACCTTTTTCTTCTCTAGATGAACGCTTTTGATCATTTAATGACACCAAATGACATATGTGGGAGATGACAGCACTTATGTCACTCAGATGGCATCTTGGGACTCAGGTAAAGCAATATATGCCAGAGGCAAAGCAAGACACAGTGCACTGCAGGAAAAAAGATCATAGCAATGGTGTTCTAAGAAAGAATAGAAGATTACTGTGTGCCCCAGCTAAACTTCACAATCTCCCAAATGACATTCACAGCTAGAAAAGTTTATGGATATGGGAGTGAAAGTTTTTTTTTTTAATGTGCGTTTTACTCTCTTTTAATCCTTTATCAGGAGTCACCATCAGATGTAACGCTGCAGCAGCTGGAACAGGCTCAAAAACAAGAAATGGAATGGGCCATATGATCGCTGTACAGGTCCTCCCATTAACAGCTGGTAAACACTGCTTTCCCCTTTATAAAGCCAAGCCTGAAGTGCACTGTGTACAGTAATCTTTTCTTTTAACTGCAACCTGATTTATTTATTAAGTTATATGATACAAAATAATAATAGACAACAAACTGGTAGATCCACCTGTCATAGGAGTACTAATGTTTAAATAATAAACGATTTTAAAGGAGAAGTGCGGGATTGGAATAAAATAAACCAACATGCTCACCTAGATGGCTGCAGCATCCCCCGCTGGTTTTAAGACTGAGACCTGAGCGGTCACGTGACTGATGATCACTCGGTTCTTGGTCTTCACTGAGCAGAGAGCGGTGACTGTCAGACACCAGCTCTCTGCTCTGCCCTTTCAGCACTCATTGGAGCACTGAGCTGTGCAGGGAGTGGGAGCAGCTGGCTCAGACTCAGCAGAGAGGCTGCACCAGCTGACAGTCAGGTATCTGGATCCCTGCGGAGCCTGGATTGGCTCTGTGATATCAGCAAACAGTGGACTTTAGCACACTGTCGGCTGGATCAGAATCACAGGAATCCATCAATAAGTGCACTCCCGTAACCCACAAAAGTAGTACGGCCATACTTCCATTTTAAACACACACTATATATATATATATATATATATATATATATATATATATATATATATATACACATACACACACACACACACACACACACACACATTTCTTGTCAGTGTGAACAGGCTGGCTATTACAGGTACAGTAAGCTTTTACGAAGCATTTGTAATGGCATTTAGCAAGCTTCAAACAGTTGTTATGAAACCTTTATATACTTTTGATGTCAGTCCAATATTTCTATATGCATGGTAAAAAGAGGATTTTACAATGGATCTGAACGTGCAATCTGAAGATTTGCTATGTTGCGGCAAACATCTAAAAATGTTAATTGTGCCCAAGCAGTACTTTGAAAAACATATTTTATCCGAAATTCTACCTGAAAAATAGCAGCGCACTCCCTGTTATGTGAGGGTACCTAGGCACTCCTGTGCCTACAGCCTCATATCTGTATCTGCAGTGTGAGATCTAAGGAACTGCTGCCTTTGACTACTATTCCCAGGTGATTTGGTGATCTCACTTCTGTGCTGTTCACCGTCTTCCTTGCTGGGGGCTCAACATGAAGTAAAGCCCTGCCTTTACCAAGACTGCCGCCTCGACAAAGTCAAAATCAGTATCAGGGAACAGGTCAACCACAGGTAATAATGGTGATCAGTCCTTTGCTCTCTGCCTGCTTTATTTTGTAACAGCTTCCAGAGATCAGCTCCTGTATAAGGCCACTGCATGACACCTAGGGAGGCCACAGCAAAGGTAAGATGTGCTAATGTGTGATCAGTAAAAGTAAAACAGATTTGTTGCAATGAAATTATGCCCTAGAGAATGGACAGTAGCAGGTCTGAAGTTTAGATTAGTCAGGTCTTGAATGGTACTTTTTGTCCCTGGCCCTTAAGGTCTCACAGCATGAGAGGATGTACAGCACACACAAAACAAAACATCTCCAGCCATTTTAATCCACTTGTCATTCAGCTCTGCTGTGCCGCAAACATGGGTGAAATGCAATCTTACCATGAGAATGAAGAAATAAAAGACCCACATCCAGCCCAGTCCTCCCTGGATCACCGACACCAAAACCTAGAAATTAGAGCAGAGTAAATCATGAGACCCACAAAGACTGATATTCTATGATGTTCATGTGTCTGTACGTGATAAAATGTGTACACATAACAAAACACTCCTGTGTTCCTTCAGATTAGGCAAATCTGGTATACTCAGGCAGAAGAATTAAGTATATCTAAAGTTCAAATGTTTTTGTTTGGTTTTAATAGCATACAGAAGGGATAATACCCATCAGATTTTGTTCTTCTTGCTGTCTGTGTCCCATTGGGGAAACTTCCTCTCAAATCCATCTTTCTTAACTTAAACAGAAACAGGAAAATCCATCCAAAGTGAGAGAAATCCAAGAGGATTATCACCACATGTCCCCATTGAAGGATTTTCTCTCTATTTTTGCTTCTGTGACAACTCAAAATTTTAGATTTCCCCCTCTCTCCAGTTCTAGTGACAGTGTGAACTGCAAGACTGCTCACTGGGAGTATTTATCTGTCTTCCCAAAGAAATTCAAAGTGCAAACCTACCTTACAATTTTCTGGTCTCCATTAAAGAGACCCAGTCTTAAACAGATTGAAAGATCATGAAAGAATAAAAGAAATAACAAATATGCATACTCCCCTAGATGGCTGCAGCATTGATCAGAACTGCAGCTGTCCTCGACCAAGAACTGAGAAATCAAAGACCGCTGCTCGCTCAGTTATCAGGTCCATTCCAAGCAAAGACTGGTGATCATCAGTCACCAATCTCTTCTCAGCCTCTCCAGTGCTCACTAGACTGCAGAGGGAACGGAAGAGGCTAACTCAGGCTTTCAGAAGCATGCCGAGCAGCTGAGTCAGGGTGGATCCCAACATTATCATCTGGATCTCTGTAGAGCCTGGGCAGGCTTTGCGATGTCTGACAACAATAGACTTTAGTCCGCTGTAAGTGGAGTCTGAGTCACAGGAGTGCAGAACTATGTGCACTACTATGACCCACAGGAGAAGTATGGCCAAAGGAGCTTTAGCAATACTTCTTTAATGAAATACTAAATCTTAATAATTCTGCAGTAACACCTATGAAAAATGCTGCCTTATTTAGCTTTACTTTGAGGCTACACTTTAGGGCCAGAAGGTCAGAGAACTGAGGTGAAGTTTCACAGCTGTTATGAAAACTGCTTGACCTCACATCGTATCCTGCGAGCATCGGAGTACCTAGTCCAATAACAGAGGCCTGTAGTAAAGAGAAAGAGAAAACTAAAAGGCTCTGTTATAGGTATCTGTTATGTACTGTCAGGAGCTCAGTGAGTTTGCATAGCGACAGTTGTCATACTTTCATAAGAATGAAAAAAATTAGTGCTCGTTGTGCCAGAAAACTGGTGCAAGAGATGTGTGCCACAATTTAAAAGGAATCAAGAGAAGCAGCTGAAGCTGTTCTGCTCAATATGCTATGTTTGGCACAGACACATAGTAAAACGGAGCAGATCACTAACTAAAGGGCTTGCACCCTTTTCTTAAATTGGGCTTAGGTTCTGCTTAATTTTCTTAGTTAAGAAGAGTGCAGCTCCACTTTATGCAAAAAAAAAAAAAAAAAGTCAGCTCTGTTACTATAATAATTTGGCAATCTACACATTCAATATAATTTACAGCTGACAACTAAGGTTTTTCATGGGGGGTACCAGATCAATTATACGTCAAGATTCAGATTAATTTCTACAACAAGCACAAAGGACAGGTAAACCCAAATGTGTGTCTATATAGCACCTCTGCAATGAATTAGCACCCTCTTAAGATCACAAACCTTTACTCAGTATGTTTGTACTCACTTGGCCTACAGCAGCTCCCATGCTTCCAGTTCCATCTACAATGCCAGTTACCGTGGCTAGGGCCTCACTGCTGCCTCTCACCATCTCCTGCCGGCCCAGGTCTGCAGAGATTGCTGAGCTGATCATGTTTGAGGGACCACCAATGAAAAAGCCTACAGGACAAAGATTCACAACTAATTATTGTTACAGGAAAGAATAAAAAGTAATACATACTATTACAGCAATTGTGGTATTAAAGGGGTTACTTTATATCTCTATGTGAAAACACAATCATGATATTTTCCATATTAGGATACCAAAAAAGTATTCATATTGATGCCTAGGCAATCTAATAGAATTCTGTATTCACTAATACACCATTAAATGTAATTCTTTTTTTAATGCAAGCATTAAAAGTACCTATACAGTAGAACTCAGACAGGAAGAGGCAGTACAAGGAGCCAATTAGTTCATGTGCGGAAAAGGGACATTCTGATAGAAGAAGAGAGCAGTGAGACTACTGAGAGCAGTGAGACTACTGAGTTCAGTCTACTGTAACTCTTTCACTTTCCAATCACAACCTGGGGGCAGGGGTCTCCGACAGCCTGAGCTCAAGGAAAGTGGGTTGAATGATGCTGACCATCCTGCAACATGAAAGACTGAGGACATCTAGTGGTGGAAATGTGCTGGAGCTAGCTCCCGATTGTAGTCAGCATTGCAGCAAAAGCCATTTTGAGGACTGAATTACTCACCAGCCCCTTATATTTCTCAGAGGTCACAATAGTAAGATTTGTAAATGGTAGCTTATGCCTCTGCCCTGCCCACAATGCTATAACACGGTGTTCCAGCACAGCTAAACGCCATACTGAATTATATTACATTATTAATAAACTATCAGCAGGAAAGACAGCATCATTTAGCTTTGTAATAGATGTAATGGTTGGGCAGATCTGGTAATTGCTGGTATGGATAATTTGCTACCAGAGTTCTTGAGATATAAGAAGAGCGCATGTGATTCAAGCTGTAACACTGAAATCTCAGTTTTTGGTGAGATGGACTTTAGGACTTACCAGTGATTGCCATTAAAAAAGCATTCAGGACCTTGTTATTTGGGGAGCCTAGAAAGAGGGAAAACAATTATAATTTATTCTAAAACAGTATGTAAATATAATTCATATACACACACACACACACACTAAGTATAGTTTAGATAATGTGTGAAAGACACACCATTGTCTAGAATGGCTATTACAGGGCTGAAAACAGCTGCATTGCATACGAAAAGGTTAATTTATTTGTATTGTTCAATTACTTAAAATACACATAAACACAGTAACTAAAATTTCATATAAGCCTTAAAGTGTTAGTTCACACTTACAGAAAAAAAATACATAAAAAAGGTGAACACAGAACACCCTCCCCATCCTCCCAGTACCCACTGTACTTACCTCCAGGGTTGCCAAGCGTATTGGTCAACACCTTTACATTTTTTGATGAAAAAATGAGAGCTGAAACCACTGCAGGGTACTAACAGCTCAGCAACGCTGGAGATAAATACAACGGGGACCTGGGGGTTTGGGAGGGTGTCCAGTGTAAGTTTACCTTACACTCCAAAAGCTAGGTTGAGGACAACCACTCCAGATTCAATCATAAAGACCAGCACTAGCACCAATGCAATGTGAGTGTTTTGACTAAAGAGAAAAATGTTGAGGGAAAAAAAAAAGATCCTGCTAGTAAAATTAGGTTAGCCTTTTCCCAGCAGAACTGAAGAAAAGATGTCTATTCTCCTAGGACACCAGCAAAAAACTGAGGCATACCTCATAGTAGGAGGGCTTACTCTGTAAGAACCTAGAATTATTATTTTTTTCCAGGGTTACACTGCTGTAGACTTAGACCCCACACACACACACACACACACACACACACACACACACACACACACACACACACTATACAACTTATGTTTTTGGATTTCCTTTAGATTTACCAAAACCATGTAGTGCAAAGGCCTGCCTGATTGCATACAAAATGAAAGTCTTAAGGTTTGACCCCATATTATATGGTTTTGGTAAATCTGAAGGGGGAAAAAAAATCTACAGAAAACTGTATAGTGTGTACTCAGCCTTAGACTGAAGTATAACCAGAGGGCTTAAAGTGGTTCTAAAGGCAGAAGGTTTTTCATCTTAATGCATTAAAATGAAAAACCTTCAGTGTGCACCTCTCCCATCAGTCCCCCTAATACTTACCTGAGCCCCATCTCGATCCAGCAATATTGCACAAGAACCTCATCTGCCAGGGACTCTCCATCCCGACTGGCTCAGAGACAGCAGCAGGAGCCATTGGCTCCCGCTCCTGTCAAACTCTGTGAGCCAATGCGGAGAGGCAGGGGGCGGGGCCGAACAGTGGCTCCGTGTTTAAATGGACTCAGAGCAGCAGCCTGGCATGGGTGACCCCATAGCAGGAGGGACGGGCCAGGAGCGCCAGTGAGGAACCCAAGAAGAGGAGGATCTGGGCTGCTCTGTGCAAAACCATTTTACAGAGCAGGTAAGTATAATAATGTTTGTTTTTAAACAAAAAAAAAAACAAAGACTTTAAAATCACTTTAAGACTTCCTGTGTCCCCGATGGATAAAAGAAACTAAAAAAAAAAAAAAGTTATGTTGCACAGTGCATTAACAAACTACATATAATTCAGATAGGGCTGCACTTACTTTAAGGATGTCAAAACTGTGTAGTAAATCAAACTATTCTATTGCTGTGTACAGTCATGAGGACACATGCCCTATGCAATTCTTTTTTATTCACTCAACACACATAGACTTGGCCTGTCAGTTTAAGAAGCTATCCAACCATCAACTCTGTGTACACTGAAATGTTTACATTGCACTGCGACATAACTTCTGGGTCACTTTAGTGGTAATCAGTCTGCTGGGAACACAGGTGCAGAACATGCCCCTTTTAGGTACCATTCAAATATATATCCACTTTGTTACAGTATGACGTTAACAAACACGCAGTAATGTGTGCTGCTTTAATGTAGAACTATGACCTCCCAGTCAGAAATCTGTGCTGCCGCCCCTTAAAAACTTGAAGACCAGGACCTTTCTAGCACTCGTTTTTTTTTTGCTAGAAAATTACTTAGAATCTCCAAACATTACATATTTTTTTTTCTTTTTTTTTTTTAAAGGCCCTAGAGAATGAATTGGTGGGGTTTGCAATTTTTGTATGTCACATGGTATTTGTGCAGCAGTTTTTCAAACACATTTTTTTTGTGAAAAAGTACACTTTGAATTGTAATGCAAAAAAAGATACATAACCCATTTTTTTGTAAAATATAAAAGACGATGTTACGCCGAGTACATAGATACCAAACACGTCACACTTTAAAAATGCACACCCCCGGCTCAACAGTGACGTAAGTTTTACTATCCATAGGCGACACTTTAAAAGCCTTTACAGGTTACCACTTTAGATTTAAAGGAGGTCCGGTGCTAGAATTAATGCCCATGATCTGACGTTTGCGGTGATACCTCACATGTGAATCGCTGTTCGCATGCATGACTGACACACGTGTTTGCCTTTGGGTGCTAGCACTGGGGGACAGGGACACTTATTTTTTTTGGTATTTTTATTTTTCCATTTTACACCATTGCTTTAAAATTTTTTGGATCACTTTTATTTCTGTCACAAGGAGTGTAAACATCCCTTGTGACAGCAATATGCATGTGACAGGTTAATCTTATGGAGGAATCTGGGGTCAATACCCTGTTTCCCCAAAAATAAGACCTAGCGTGATTGTCGGCGATGGCTGCAATATAAGCCCTACCCCCCCAAATAAGCCCTAGTTAAAGTCCTTGTAGGTCTTATTTTCAGGGTAGGGCTTATTTTTGTTTAAACAGGGAAGGGCTTATTTGGGGGGGTAGGGCTTATATTGCAGCCATCACGACAATCATGCTAGGTCTTATTTTTGGGGAAACAGGGTAGGAACCCAAATCCCTCCTCTGCACTTAAAAGCATTCAAAAACAACAAGATCGGTATTTTTGAATGCATGTCATTATTTGAAAATGGCACCGAAAACATCCGGGTAAACCTGGAAGTGATGTCATCGCTTCTGGGTGACCATTATGGACAGCCCATTAACGACGATTTTAGGTTTGTTGGGATGTCTGGCCAGCCAGCAGATGCACCAGCTGGTTGCTTGGGTCTCCCGGTGGGACAGGAGAGCCCGAGAGAGATGCAGAAGGCAGCGGGAGGGGACCCTTGTAATAGCAATTGAGTCTCTGATTGCTATTAGAAGAGAGCAGACCGTCTGCTCTTAAAAAAAAAAAAAAAAAAAAAAAAAAAAAAACAGTACCAGGCATCACCCCGGTACAACCACTTGAAGTTAAATGATGTACCAGGTACGCGATTTGGTGGAAAATGGTTCAACACAAGTGGATTTGCACTGGCCGTTTCCCTCCTAACCCAGCTGCAAGGTCCCACAAATACTTGCTGCTCCTATCAGTAAAGATTGCCTAATGCAGCTACATGCGATCATGTAGAAAGAATGCTGCACCTCTCCTGACATCAGAGCAGAGCTGTCACTCATGTACTGCACTACAGTGGGATGAAAAATTGTTGCAGGGACATGGGTATCAGCATTGTCACTGTTGATTGACAAGCTGTAGCTGGTCACGTGGCCAGAGGCGTACTAAGTGGGGGGGCGGGGGGGTGTGCCGCCCCGGGTGCCACACACTGGGGGGGGTGTCAGGCCAGCGCCCCCCCCCCCTCCGCAACTGAAGTGTCAGACAGCCGTGCCTCGGGTTCGCAGCCCACACAGAGAGAGCCCGAGGCACTGGCAGTGGGCGGCATTGCAGGGGGGGGGGGGGGGGGTGCAGCACCCGAATGGAGTGACATCTGCCGGCTCAGTGATCCGGGACCTGGCTCCCCTTCTCTCTGTGGTCACGTTGCGCCGTTCTGATCAGTCTCGGGCAGCGGCTGTCACTCACAGCCGAGCAGAGTGAAGCCGCCTCCCCCTCCTCTATGCACAGCACTGTGTAGACAAGGAGGGGGAGGCGGCTTCACTCTGCTCGGCTGTGAGTGACAGCCGCTGCCCGAGACTGATCAGAACGGCGCGACGTGAGTCACATGACCACAGAGAGAAGGGGATTATTGCGCCGGGTCCCGGATCATTGAGCCGACAGGTAACACTCCACTCGGGTGCTGCTCGCACCTCCACCCTGCAATGCCGCTGCCTTGGGCTCCAGCCAGGTACACTATGGGTCCTTAGGGGAGGCTGTGCACTGTAGGGGGGTTCTTTACTGTGGGGGGTCCTGCACTGTAGGGGGTCTGCACTGTAGGGGGGGGTCCTGCACTGTAGAAGGGGTCCTGCACTGTAGGGGGGTTCTTTACTGTGGTGGGTCCTGCACTGTAGGGGGGTCCTGCACCGTAGAAGGGGTCCTGCACCGTAGGGAGGTCCTGCATTGTAGGGGGTCCTGCACTGTAGAAGGTGTCCTGCACTGTAGGGGAAGATTCGGCACTGTAGGAGGATTCTGTACTGTAGGGGAGTCTGTACTGTAGGGGGGTGGGTCTGTACTGTAGGAGGGTCTGCACTGTAGGGGGGGGGGGTCTGTACTGTAGGGGGGTCTGCACTGTAGGGGAGGATTCTGTACTGTAGGGGGGTCTACACTGTAGATGGGGGTCTGTATGGTAGGGAGGGGGGTCTGCACTGTAGGGGATCTGTGTAACATGCAGAGGGTCCAGAGATGTGAGGGGCTGTGTAATGTAAAAGGGGTGCAGAGTGCTGTGTAATGTAAAGGGGTCCAGAGGTTCAGGGTGCTGTGTAATGTAAAGGGATCCATAGGTACAAGGGCTGTGTAATGTAAAGGGGTCAGGAGGTTCAGGGTGCCATGTTATGTAAAGGGGTCCAGAGCTACAAGAGCTGTGTAATGTAAAGGGGTCCAGAGGTGCAGGCTGCTGTGTAATGTAAAGGGGTCCAGAGGTGCAGGGGGCTGTGTAATGTAAAGAGGTCCTTAGGTGCAAGGTCCTGTGTAATGTAAAGGGGTCCAGAGGTGCAGGGTGCTTTGTAATTTAAAGGGGTCCAGAGGTGCAGTTGTGGAGAGGGGGGTACACAGTAGTGACAAAAAAATATTGAAGGATGCAGAGGTATGCAGGGGACACGGTGGGTGTTTTTACATTTTATGGTGGGGTGGGGCGAGAGAACGAAACACAAATGGAGGATTGGGCTCAGTGAGGGAAGGTAAAGGAAGCGGTTTTGTTTAATTTATGGGGCTTGTACATCCCTGTTACAGGCAGATGAAAAATAACAGATCTACTAGAAAAATTCTCAAACTGTGTGCTGTGGTACCATTCATTGGTTCCTTTCGTAACGTGCGACTTGTGCACGATCTCGATCGCTCAAATTATATTATAAAATTAGAGACCGTTCCATTCTGTTCCTTTGATGCTTATAAAGTTTGGGCTAGCTTTTCCTGCTCGCCATATTGCTCTTTTTATCGTTCATTTTTATTGGATCACGTGATTCTTTTTGGATATTTTTGATGTCATTTTTTATGTCATTTGGATTTTTTTTTCAAATAAAAGCTTTAATGGTGGAATTTCACTATGAGAGGCATTGTGTCCGTACTTTTTGTTTATGGTGAACCCGCTCTGAGCTCCTAGCTGACCAGAACCTTTGAGAGAGAGCTGAAAACCCTGGGAAATCTGAGGTGTACCGATCCTGAAGTGGGCAGAGACTATTCGGATGGTGATCCATGACCTGATGTATACGAATGGTGTGTGACGCACATAAGCCTGCATGACACATTTACTATACAGTAGTTTGTGTCCACCATTTTCGGTAAGGGTATCCACCGTTTTCTATAATATTTTCTGGCTGTGAACGGAAGGCTATACATAGTTCATACCAACTGAATATCTGGACTTCCGTTTCACATTATTTTGTCATAGCTGGACTTAAAGTTCATATTGTTAGTTCACTGTAGCACATTTTCTGTATTCCTTATTGGTCTGCAACACATGTGATATGTGTGCTGACCTTTTAAGTTTGATCTCACTACCAGCTCAATTGGTGATTTATGTCTAGGTTTTTTTTACATTTTTTGACAGTATAGCGCTACATTGTTTGTTATCATTCGTTATTTTGACTTTGTTTGTATGTATGTATGTATGTATGTATGTATGTATGTTAGCTGCTGTTTTGTGTTATATCACAATTTTTTGTCACTTATATAGGGAGCGCAGTGTTTTCCCCCTCTTTTTGATTTATAAATAAAGTTTGTTCATTGTTTAGCAATAGAGAAATACTTAATCAAGTCTGGAACTCTGAAAAAGTAACGGTTAAATGAAAAGCAAAGAGAAGAGCAAAAGTATAATGATGATTACAAATCGTTTCAATCTGATTTGCTCTCGAAAACAGGCACATCCTTCACATTAAAATTAAATATATATAATGTTAAACTAAATAAGATCACCACAAAAATTGTTAAATCTTTTCAGGTGTGGCGTGAAAATTTTTAGATCTCTTTGGTGCACCACAAGAGAAAAAAGTTTGAGAAACACTGTTCTAGCAGGATCAATGGGTAATAAAACAGTTACAGGGGGACAAAGCTGCTGTGTTAATATTGACAGATTACAGAAAATATGTTCTTTTTAGTTTTGCACAGTTATACACTTTTATTCCTTCACTGAAAATCTATGAATAATCGGAGGATATGTGACTTACGGCTGTATCCAAACAGGGATCCCACTGCACACACCAGACTAATAGCCAAGACAGGCGATCTTTTTTGCATGATGTCTGAGATAAGGCCCTGGACTGTTCCTCCTGTGACGAGACACAAGACACCAATCAGGATACATACAACAGATATACTTACAGATCATGCTTTGTAAACATTTGAATACTTGTAATGGGTAAGTGACATGGAGTAATAAATCCAATAAATCCACTGGATCAACATTATAGCCAGGAAACTAGCATTTTCAGAAAGGTAGGACTTTCCTGCATATATTATTTTCTGAACAGATGTTCTTTAACCACTTCAATACTGGGCACCTTTCACCCCTTCCTGACCAGGCCAATTTTCAGTTATCAGGGCTGTCACACTTTGAATGATAATTGCGTGGTCATGCAACACTGTAACCATATTAAATTTTTTATAATTTTTTTAACCACTTAAGGACCAGCCTCGTTTTGGAATTTAGGCATTTACAAGTTTAAAACAGGTGTTTTTGCTAGAAAATTACTTAGAACCCCCAAACATTATATAAAAAAAAAAATTCTCATTTCCTTTTACTTCATTTTATTTATTTTTCACCGTTTAAAAAAATAAAATAAAAAATTGGGTCACTTATTCCTATTGCACACGGAATGTGAACATCCCTTGTAATAGGAAAAAAAAAGCATGACGCGTCCTCTTAAATATGAGATCTGGGGTCAAAAAGTCCTCAGATCTCATATTTGGACTAAAATACAAAAAAAAAAAAAAAGTAATTAAAAAAAATGACAACAGAAAAAGGTGCCTTTAAGAGGTATGGGCGGAAGTGACGTTTTGACGTCGCTTCCGCCCTCCTTTGATATGGAGACGGGTGGGGGGCCATCTTCCCCTCACTCGTCTCCATACACAGACAGGGAAAGGTCCCGATCGCCTTCGCCGCTACGGCTCTGGTAAGTGGCGGAGGGGCGCGGGAGGCCCCTTCCCCCCCCATACCAGTGATCTTGTGGCGAATCCACCACAGAGACCGCCATTATCGGAAACAGAACCGCCGTCTCTAAAGATGGATACCTTGGTTGTGGCAGCAGCTGCTGCCGTTACCAAGATATCCATCTTCAAATGTACATGAGCCAGTCGGTAAGTGGTTAAGGCAACTAGAGCTTTCTTCTGGTGGTATTTAGTCACCACTGAGGTTTTTATTTTTTGCTAAAGAAAAAAAAAATGAAAATTTAGAAAAAAAAAAAACCCTCCAAAAAAGTTTGTTTCGGTTATAAAATGTGAAAATAAGCAATTTTTCTTCACTGATATACGCTTTGGAGGCTGCACTAATGGATCCTGATAAGCTGCACTGATGGGCCTGCACCGATAATCAGGGTACTGATGATCAGTGCTGTGATTATCAGTGTAAACAAAGTACTGACAGCCTTGCCAGTTATCGGCATGTGAGAAAAGGACTGTTGATAACTGGCTAGTCTGTTTACATGTGATCAGCTGTGATTGGACACCTTCCAACAAGACAACAATCCTAAGCACACAGCCAAGACAATACAGGAGTGGATTAGGGATATCTCTGTGAATGTTCTAGAGTATCCCAAACAGAGCTCTGATTTAAACATCTCTGGAGAGGCCTAAAAATGGATGCCCATTCAACCTGACTGACCTTGAGTGGATTTGCAAAAAAGAATGGCAGAAAATTCCCCAATCGATGTGTACAACGCTTGTTGCATCACACCCAAAAAGACTTGAGGCTGTAATTGCTGCCAAAAAGGTGCTTCAACAAAGTACTGAGTACTTAAGAAGGAGCTATAGATGTTTTTGTGTTAATTACAAGTCAGCAGCTGCAAAAAAACTGAGCCGTGCCTTCCCTCAGTGTTCTCTCCCCAGCTGTGGGCACCTGGCTATGACAACTTTCAGCTTGACAGCCAGGTGCCCACTGCACATGCATAAGTCATGCTGCACCTCTTGAATGGTTTGACAGTCCCCTGGGATGTGTCCCAAAAGACCACAAGGGAGGAGAACTTCCAGTTGGGATTGCCTAGGCCAGTGATGGCGAACCTTGGCACTCCAGATGTTTTGGAACTACAATTCCCAGGATACTCATCTACACTGCAGAGTGCATGAGCATCATGGGAAATGTAGTTCCAAAACATCTGGGAGGCCAAGGTTCGCCATCACTGGCCTAGGCAATCCAAGAGGAAGTAGGACCAGGGGTACCTTACAAAACGAGATACCCGCTCATCCCTCAAAAAAATGACATGCCAAATGTGGCAGGGAAGGAGGGGAGGAGTACTTATAAAGTGGAACTTCCCCTTTTGGTTGTAGCCCCGCTTTAATGTGACATTTCAGTTCTTTTATGTTTAAAAAAATTCAGACGTTTCTAAAATTCTATTTTCACTTTATCATTATGGGGTACTGAGTGTAGATTGAGGGGAAAAAATTAATTTAAAAACAAATGTATCAGGCTTAAACAATGAGAAACAAACAGATACAAAGTATTTCTTCCTCAGCGCTCATGCAAAAAATGATAAAGTATTAAAGCTGCTACTATAAAAAATATGAACTGTATCAAAAAATGTTTAAACACACAAAAGTCTTTCAAACATTAGTAGCGAAGCAAAGTTTCGTCATAACTTATTTGTCCATGAATAAGTCGTTATGACGAAACATCAGGACGTGGCTGTACGGCAATCAGTTTTATGCGCTTGGCGCTATACCGGAAGTGACGCTCAGAGGATCACGATCATTCACTGGTGAAATTCAGTTCATCTATGCTGTGTCCGCCGAGACCACATTAGATCAGCACTTACTGCTACAAGCAGATACCTCTAGGCTTCATTGATTTGAGCTTATGTGAGTGCAATGTTTGAAGCCGTTTTAATAGAATAAACTTTTTACAATACTGCATTATTGGAGCACTTTGTTTCATTATATATGGAGAGTCCACATCAGACATCGCATCTGGATATCGGTGGATATTTAACCCTGTAAGCGTTGATGTCGCTTTACCGAGCGTGATAGTGCAAGGCATCTCCATTCAGGGGCTTTTAGATGGAAGCATGCAGAGCGCGCCGAAAGCCATCCAAACATCCATCCACGGATCCAGCCCTATTTGATTGAATTAAACAGAGTCCGCTGATACCAAACCAGTGAAAGGTACGCTGTTAACCCATTACCTTCCGGTAAGTGAATTACCTACAGGGGATTCCCATAGAAGCAATGTGGTGAAGGATCTATCTGGAATTTTTATCTGCAATGATTTGGTGTTCAGCATTCTGTAAGAACGGATCGGCCTCTATCCCACACCCTGCTTTGTATAATTAAAACACAAGTGGAACTTTTTATCTTTATTTAAATATGAACTTGTTAAGCGCTACTAATGTTTGAAAGACTTTTGTTTTTTTTTATATTTTTATAAACACACACACTCTAACAGCATTTAAAAAAATCAAAACAGCCACTAAAAACATAGAAGTTAAACTTCAGACTGATAAAAAAAAAAAAAAAAAAAAGTTTATAAATAAATGTAATTTTGTATTCATTAACACATACATGCATTTTAAGTGCAGATAGTGGAAGTAGCTGAATATGGCCTAGCACATTCAGCAGCACTCATCATGGGAGAGGGTGGGGCAGGACTGGAAACCAATTAGGTGTGCTCCATGTAAATATGTTCACAAGGAACATGGCGATAGGATAGCAGAGAGATGACTTTGATTAAGGTTTGTATTTCTTTATGCTGTCAGCTAGCTGGAAGTGAAGAGGGGACACCATTGTAGTCATTAACTGATGTCCTTCACTAGCTGTGCTGTGTGACAGAGCTGTATATGTCTCAGCAAAGAATGGACAGAAGTACAAATTCTTTGGCAGGTAAAATAATTCCAAAATATGCATTAGCCATTTGTCTGAAGTTTGGCTCAGTGTAGAAAAGAACATAATTGAAAGACCTGAACATTCTCTTAACCACTATAATACAGACTAAAACACCCGTCTGTTATTCAGCTGTATTCCAGCAGCCAGCCCACCTCAGCTCAGTGAGTCAAAGTTTTTATGGGATGAACAGACGTGCAGTGCCAGCAGGGCGACTGATTCAGTATAATTAGGCTGCGGAACTTCCCATCTAGTCTGATGACAGACGGAATCAATGTGGCCCACCCGTGTGATCATGTTATGACTACCTCCTAAAGGCCCTTCACCCATCATCTGTCACCAGCTTCTGCAGTTTTTTTCCTTAAATCCAGTAAAAGGAAAAAGTATTGAAATTATATAAAACAAATTAAAGGTGAACTTGAGCCTTCACTTCAGTTTTGCACAGTTGTACAGGCTTCTCTCCTGAACTATAATTCCATACTAGGATTTCACTACATACTGCAAGCTTCTCACAATGTGTATTAGAACCTACAGAAAGCCACTTTGAACCTGCCTCTAGGACATCCAGCATCATATAAATCTTTCCTCCCCAGCCTGCAGCTTCCATTCATTGGACTTCAGTTCCTTCAACCATGGAGGCTCAGCACCACATGTGGGAGCTACCACAGCTTCCAGTATAGCCCCTCCTACCAGTCATAATCTGTCTACATTGCATAGAAAATCACAGAAATCGAGTGATGTCTGAGATGGGTATCATTAAGAACTTTCATGGTGGTTACCAGTAAAAGCAAAACGTAGGCAGATAAAACTTTAACTTTGAAGTGGTTGTAAACGCACTGTGCCAAATTACTAGAATCCCCTCCGTTATATAAAGCCATGTTACAGTGTCTTTTTATAAAACGTATGCAGTGCAATACCTTATTTCACAGTGCCGCTTTGGGGTCACATGACATCTAGCAGCAGCTCTACTTCTCTAATCTGAGGACTACAGTGGGAGGGGCTGAGATTCCCTGCTGACGTCCGCCGAGAGGAGGAGAGCGACGGGCTCAGCCGCGCTCTGAAATATATATTGAGATATATATGTATTGAGCTGCATAATGTTTATGTAACAAAGACACTGTGCAACATAGATTTATATAAACACTGGGGTTTGTAGTTATTTGGCACAGTTAACCACCTCAATACCAGGTAAACACCTTCCTGCCCAGACCAATTTTGAGCTTTCAGCGCTGTTGCACTTTGAATGACAATTGCGCGGTCATGCTACACTGTACCCAAATGAAATTGTTATTTTTTTCCCACAAATAGAGCTCTCTTTGGTATTTGATCACCTCTACGGTTTTTATTTTTTTGCTAAACAGAAAACGACCGAAAATAATTTTTTTTATTTATTTAAAATATGTTTTTTTTTGTTTCAGTTTCAAAACTTTGTAAATAAAGTTTTCTCCTTCACTGATGGGCACTGATGAGGTGGCACCAATGAAGTCGCACTGATGAGGTGGCATTGATGGGCACTGATATGTGGCACTGATAGGCGGCACTGATATGTGGCACTGATAGGCGGCACCGATGGCCACGGATAGGCGGCACCGATGGGCGGCACCACGATAGGCGGCACCACGATAGGCGGCACAGATGGGCACCACGATAGGCGGCACAGATGGGCCCCACGATAGGCGGCACAGATGGGCCCCACGATAGGCGGCACAGATGGGCCCCACGATAGGCGGCACAGATGGGCCCCACGATAGGCGGCACAGATGGGCCCCACGATAGGCGGCACAGATGGGCCCCACGATAGGCGGCACAGATGGGCCCCACGATAGGCGGCACAGATGGGCCCCACGATAGGCGGCACAGATGGGCCCCACGATAGGCGGCACAGATGGGCCCCACGATAGGCGGCACAGATGGGCCCCACGATAGGCGGCACAGATGGGCCCCACGATAGGCGGCACAGATGGGCCCCACGATAGGCTCTGTGTACACAAAAGAGCATGGGGGAGCGCATGTCCATAATGGGGGTGGTAGTGACACAGCCCCAAATGATCCACAATGGCTCAAAAGTGATATGGTCCAGAAATACTTAGACAGAATAAAGGTGGATAAAGCACCTGGCCCTGATGGCATCCACCCACGGATCCTAAAAGAATTGAGCTCTGTAATTTCAGAGCCATTGTATCTAATTTTTAGGGACTCATTAATGACGGGAATTGTCCCATTGGATTGGTGCAGGGCGAACGTGGTGCCTATATTTAAAAAGGGATCAAAGTCTTTACCAAGTAACTATAGACCTGTTAGCTTAACTTCTATAGCTGGGAAGATACTGGAGCGTTTAATAAAAGACCACATCGACGAGTTCTTGCTGAACAAAAACACTTTAAGCAACAGACAGCATGGATTCATGAAAGACAGAAGTTGTCAGACAAATCTGATTTCTTTTTATGAGGTGGTAAGTAAAACTTTGGACAGAGGGGTGGCGGTGGACGTGGTATACTTGGATTTTGCAAAAGCATTCGATACAGTTCCCCACACACGGCTCATGTGTAAGGTAAAGTCTACAGGTTTGGAAATATCAGTTTGTAAATGGATAGAAAATTGGCTAAAAGACAGAATTCAGAGAGTAGTGGTTAATGACTCTTACTCTGAATGGTCTAAGGTTATCAGTGGTGTACCCCAAGGTTCAGTGCTGGGACCCTTACTTTTTAACATCTTTATAAATGATATTGGGTCCGGGATCAAAAGTAATATTTCTGTCTTTGCAGATGACACCAAGATATGCAGTGGAATAACGTCCTTAAAGGATGTCTCCAATTTACAAGCCGACCTCAATACACTGTCTAATTGGGCGACTATGTGGCAGATGAGGTTTAATGTTGATAAATGTAAAGTTATGCACTTGGGGCCTAAGAATATGCATGCATCATACATGCTAGGGGGAGTACAACTGGGGCAATCCATCTGGAATATGCCGTTCAGTTTTGGGCACCAGTTCTCAAAAAGGATATTGGGGAACTGGAGAAAGTGCAGAGAAGGGCAACCAAACTGATAAGAGGCATGGAGGAACTCAGCTATGAGGAGAGATTAGAGGAACTAAATTTATTCACTCTTGAGAAGAGGAGATTAAGGGGGGATATGATCAACATGTTCAAATACATTAGGGGTCCATATAGTGAACTTGGTGTTGAGTTGTTCTCTGTACGGTCAACCCAGAGGACACGGGGGCACTCTTTACGTCTAGAGGAAAAGAGATTTCATCTTCAAGTATGGAAAGGTTTCTTCACAGTTAGAGCTGTGAAAATGTGGAATAGACTCCCGCCAGAGGTGGTTCTGGCCAGTTCAGTAGATTGCTTTAAGAAAGGCCTGGATACTTTCCTGATGGTACATAATATAACTAGGTACTAACATAGGTAAAGTTGATCCAGGGAAAATCCGATCGCCTCTTGGGGGGGGGATCAGGAAGGAATTTTTTTCCCCTGCTGTAGCAAATTGGAGTATGCTCTGCTGGGTTTTTTTTTTCGCCTTCCTCTGGATCAATTGTGGGCATAAAATTGGGTATCTGGATTGTACGATTATTTTTTATTTTATTTATTTGTTTTTAAGGTTGAACTGGATGGACTTGTGTCTTTTTTCAACCCGACTAACTATGTAACTATGTAACTATGTAAGATGGGCCCCACGATAGGCGGCACAGATGGGCCCCACAATAGGCGGCACAGATGGGCCCCACAATAGGCGGCACAGATGGGCCCCACAATAGGCGGCACAGATGGGCCCCACAATAGGCGGCACAGATGGGCCCCACAATAGGCGGCACAGATGGGCCCCACAATAGGCGGCACAGATGGGCCCCCCGATAGGCGGCACCGATAGGCGGCACCGATAGGCGGCCCCGATAGGCGGCCCCGATAGGCGGCACCGATAGGCGGCACCGATAGGCGGCACCGATAGGCGGCACCGATAGGCGGCACCGATAGGCGGCCCCGATAGGCGGCCCCGATAGGCGGCCCCGATAGGCGGCACCGATAGGCGGCACCGATAGGCGGCCCCGATAGGCGGCACCGATAGGCGGCACCGATAGGCGGCACAGATGGGCACCGATAGGCGGCACAGATGGGCACCGATAGGCGACATTGTATTGTTTTGTACTGATGGATGCCAATCAGTGCCAAACAATAATGCATGCCAATCAGTGATGCCCATTGTGGGCAATGATTGGCATCCATTGTGGGCACTGACTGGCATCCATTGTGGGCACTGACTGGCATCCCTGGTGGCATACCTGGTGCTGGGCATCCCTGGTGGTCCAGTGTGGGCATCCTCGGGGGGGCTGCGCTGATAATCAATCAGCACAGACCCCCATCAGAGGAGCAGCCGATCGGCTCTCCTCTACTCGCGTCTGACAGACGCGAGTGAGGAAAAACCGATCAACGGCTCTTCCTGTTTACACTGTGATCAGCCGTGATTGGACACGGCTGATCATGGGGTAAAGAGTCTCCGTCGGGGAGACTTTACCGAGATCGTAGTTGCGGGGTGTCACACTGACAGCCCGCAACAACGATCGCCACGATGCACGCCCCTGGGGGTGCGCAGCGGCTCAAAATCCTGAGGACATCATATGACGCCCAGTCAGGATTTTGAAACCACTTTGCAGCCGTCATTTGCCTAAGCTTTCGTCCTAAAATTTTGCAAAGGGATAAACATGAAAAGGTTCCTCGTACGATACGTCATAGAGTGACGTCATTCTGAGAAGTATCTCCGTGAACACAGTGGGCGGTGAAGGCTGTGTTGGGAATGCTTTGATCAGCTGATTGTTCGTATGCGCTGTCACTACCCCTGGTTATGCAAGTGGAGCGGCTTATGTTGATTGTTCAGGGTATATGATCACTGCGCAATGATGGCTCTTTCTGCTTTATTTTCATGCTAATGAGAAACAGAGTGTTTGAGGAAATAAGTGAGATTATTAAGAAGATTGAATATCAACATCTATAGTGGTGTGATCTTTATATAATTAGCTTGAAGTCTGGATTTACACATGCGGGGGGGGAAAAAGTTTCTGTTTACACTGACTTATTTATATCATTGACTTATGTTGCATTATTTTATTAGTAATTTATTGCATCAACTTCAGGATTTTAACGGGTGGTATTATACAGCACTTTATTTTGTATGGTCATATAATTACCTCCATTTGAGGAGGTGTATTTATGTTGCACAGTATTTAGCACTTTATTTTATAGGCACCAGTGGTCATCACATGCAGCATTTTTCTCTTCACTTGTGAATGGTATACTTAAGCATTTTTGCACAGCATTTAGCACTTTATTTGTTTGTCTGCGGACATATTATTGCACTCAGCACTTTTATATATATATGCACGGATTTGATTATATTTACACTGAGTAGTATTTATTCAATTTTTAGTGCCGTAGGAAATTGATTAGCACGCACCATTATTAGATATTTATCCTCGTACGATACGAGATCATACAATTTTAATTTAATATGTACAGTATTCAGTCAAAAATACAATACAATACATTACTTCCGAATTTTTATTCTGTCGGACAAGAATTTTCGTAGTTTAGTAACCTCTTCATTTTTGATATGGTGACTAGCATGCTAAAAAAAATGAAGACCATTTATCCGATAATCTCATTGTGTGCACCAGGCTTTATTTTACACTGTATAGCAGCAGGCTGGGAGGCGCGGGGAGCAGCTCGGGACTGCACCAATAGCTGACAGGCAGGGAGGGGGAAAGGGAGAGACTGAAGGCTGACAGAGGCACGTAAATGGACCACAGTATCATGGATCAGCAGTCATGATTACCATGGTCAGCACACACAGGTGGACACAGGAACATGCAGGATAAACCAGGTATCTTACAGCATAGAGAGAGGGAGAAATTACTCTGCACAAGCACTATCGTGTATATCGTGCTTTAAGGGAACGGTATCTTTTTGTTTTATTTTTTTAGGGTTACAACCGCTTTAAATACCAAGCAATGTGAAAAAAATAAAATTGAGGCGGTACAGCTGATCTTCTGCATACACTTTAACTGTGCCGGTGTCAGAATGCTTGCTTAATTTACTCTGATCTGGAAGACCTGAGGCATTCTTCCTTGTGAAGTGGGCGAATATGCTTCCAAACTTCTGCAAAAGGTGCGACTTCCTCTCTCAGTGTAAGTACAGAAAAATAACTGTTGATCCTAACAGAAATCCAGTAGGCACCTATGTTCCTGTAGTGAGCAAACAACCCTGCCTCTGCTGCACTGAAATCTCAAGTAATCAGCCCTGCCTGGTTCTCATCTGCTGGTTTTTAGAACATCTTTTCCTCTTCTTTTATAACATTGGCAGGCATTCTGCAGCCTGCAGGGAAGACCAGTGCAGGGCTGACAACACTGCTTGGGATTTATTGTGGCAGAGGCAGCACTCCAAGCTCAAATAAATTTTTAGCAATATCAGCAGGTATTTTTCTGTTCTTGCATGCATCTGTGTTTTAAAAGGATAAAACATGGGAAAATATGTGCACGTATTGCAAAGATGTTTTTTTTTTGTTTTGTTTTTAAACGTTCCCAAATACACTTTGTATTCTATTGCACCTGCAGGGTGATCTGTCCTTATACCAGCCTTCAGTTCCTACAAATAGATCTCAAACAGGGACATTTCACTGACCTATAATTCCTCCGATGTCATACCAGATAGACAGCTGGTCTGCCTCTGCCTCTTTCCAGTGGAAGTTTATGCTCAGATAGAAAGGAAGCCAAAAGAAGAAAGAGTAATTCACCAGCTTCAGACATGCGTAGGCCAGAGAATACTGCAAGGAGATGAGGGAAGAGTTACAGTGTGATCTAGAACATACTGCACAAAGTACACAAAGGCCAGTCCCTTCGGCCACAAAACACAATCTTAGCTATGTGGAAAAAAAATAACAAATAAAAAAATATAACATGTACAAGTGGTACACAAACCATATTGCAATTATTAAAAAATGACCTTTACTTTTCAATCTGTAATTTTCTGTATAAATTCAAACATGGTAACCCGGAGGCATTCCGTACACAAATGGTGTCTGGAACACCCACAGAAATGTCATTTCCTACTTGTGTGGCGGACTCACTGATTTTCCAACAACTACGCACAAAGACAGAAGTCACATTTTAGGCATCCTCAGCAGCAAAAGTTTCACTTTTTGTGAGATACCCCCAAAGGGTTAATCACTTCCAAGAGTGCATTCACACTGAAACTGTATCCTGCCTGCGAATACATGCGAGAACCTCAGCGGGAGTTCCCACGATTAGCTGCGAGTAGGCAGCCCTATCGAGGCTGCCAGATCTTGCAGCTAATCGAGTTACAAGCTCACTCGCATGTAATTTCTCATATAGTACTTACATGCAAGTGATCTGCCCTGGACACAGGCAGTCTGCGCCATGGACTGATCGCTCACATGTAATTGCTGCATGAGAGATTACATATGCGAGTGAGAACAATTAGCTGCATAATTAGCTGCAAGAGCTTGCTCCTATTGCTTTTAATAGGGCCGCCTACTCGCAGCTAATTGTGGGAACCCAGGCTGGGGTTCTCACATGTACTCGCAGGCAGGGTGCAAACCGCTTTTCTCCAGAGCAGAAACAGGAAGGACTCTGCAACAAAGTTTGTTAAAATCCTTGCAAAGTACATAGATCACTCAGAGGTGAAAATGGGGTTACTCTTTATTAGATCAGTATAATTGTACTGTGTTCAGGACCATAAATCAAAAATAGAGACATTGACATCAGTGGTCAGTAATTTACACATGTACACATATATAGGGTGTAAAGATGTGTATATGCATTAATACTTGAAGAATTTTACAGATGTTTTCATGTCCATATGCATGTAAATACAAACACTTTTTTGTCATCCTCTGCAACTAATAATGCCCAAGTGCAAGCACCCATAAAGACAAAACTATCTTTGAGAATTTCCATTCTATATTCCAACCATCATTACAGAGAGAACGAGGGGGAGCGAGCGAGCGAGACAGAGAGAGCGAGCGAGACAGAGAGAGCGAGCGAGACAGAGAGAGAGCGAGCGAGACAGAGAGAGAGCGAGCGAGACAGAGAGCGAGCGAGCGAGACAGAGAGCGAGCGAGCGAGACAGAGAGCGAGCGAGAAAGAGAGCGAGAGCACACGTACGTCATCCAGCCTATTCCAGGTTAGGGGCACGCAGCTCCCGTGTCCACTGTACACAGTGGATTGTGGATCTCGGTACCTACCCACTTTCACTGTGATGAGAACCATGTCATCAAAGCAGTTATAAATGAGTTTCACGCATAACAGCTGTGATCCCTATAGTGATGCAGCGATTGGCCCACAGCTATCACATAGTACGTACCTGGGCCAATCACAGCATGCTGTAGCAAGTGATTAGCTGTAGTCAATCACAGATCACTCGTAATCACAGCAGTTATGAATGTAACCCATTCATGACAGTGCAAAACATTGCTGTTACAATAATCAAAGTATGAAAAAAAAAATCCTGATCCCCAGTAAAGGAAGTGGGAAAACAACATTTTTACTGGCAGGAACAATAGGTAAAAAAAAAAAGTTATGCTGGACTCTCACTTTAATAAATCTAAATTATACAGATTTTGCATTGATGAGCACTTTATGGTTATAAAACAGTCTTAAAAATATTTTATGAAAAGTGGGGAAGAGAGAGTAAACACTCGAACCAGAGCTGTCAATTTCCTAATCCAACCCAAATCAATCGGTTTTATTTTATTTATAGTCTAAATGTATTAGAAACACATATGTGTTCATGTAAAGGATTATGAAATGTTATACAGTTACTACTGTACATCTTTGATTAAACGTAGCATCTGCAGCTGAACAGCAGATACAAAGCTCAATGCTGCCACCTGCTGGGTCCTGAAACATCTGTGGAATAGGTTAGCATCTTCACAAATAAGGCTGCCCATATATTAAATAAAAATAAGGAAGGAAGTAGAAATCATCATTTGTTTTCACTATTCACACAAACTGTGTATGGGCTAATCCTCCCACTGTGGTATTGTATTCTGAAAGTGGGGAGCCTTCCCTGCCATCAGAATATAAAAACCAGTGTTGTTGGGCTTTAGCCCAACAGGCTGCTCGAGCAGTGGGTGACCGTCAGCATCTAATAGCTCACCAAAGACCATTTAAAAATTGACTGAGCCAAGTGAACATTTAACAGCCAAAGCCCTTGCACACATGGTCGCACATTCCGATAACAAAATCCGTCGGATTTTGTCCGACGGATTTTTTCCGAAAGTGATGTTGCATACACACTGCCGGACAAAGTTGTTGGAAAATCCGATCATTCGGAACGCGATGACGTTCGCGTCTTGCGACGGGACTACGTTGTGGCTAGTAGCCAATAGCTTTGGTGTCGTAATTTGATCTGAGCATGCGTGGCACTTTGTCCGATCGGAATTCTCTACAAACGATCGGAGAAAGTCCAATCGGATCATGTTGTCGGAAAAGTTTATAGCCCAGCTCTCAAACTTTGTCAGTCGGATATTCCGATGGAAACAGTCCGATGGAGCCCACACACGGTCGGATTATCCGACAACACGGTCCGATCGGACATTTTCCGTCGGAAATATCCGACCGTGTGTACAAGGGCTTACAGTGACTGTATCCCCAGGGATATGCAATTAGTGGACCTCCAACAAAACTACAAGTCCCATCATGCCTCTGCCTCTGGGTGTCATGCTTGTGGCTGTCAGAGTTTTGCTATGCCTCATGGGAGTTGTAGTTCTGTAACAGCTGGAGGTCTGCTAATTGCAGATCCCTGCATTAGATGCAGTCAGTCACTATTTGTATATTCCGAAAGCTACGGGTGCAGTGGCTTCCTGAGCACAATAGCCAACATTGGAGATTCCTCCATCTATACTGAACAAGAGAAAATCAAGCTGTGTATAGCTAAATTAAAAGTTCACAAATTCTGATATTCTAAGGATTCTGGTTTCAAATTGCACTGGTGTGTTGATTCCCAATCAAGTTGCGTTCATGCTATCCAAGTCCATCAAGTTCAACCAATAGAAAAAAAAATAGGATTCTGTATATGGAAATTTTCTATCCTATCTACACCCACAGTTGATCCAGAGGAAGGCAAAAAAAAAAAAAAATAATAATAAATAAAAAAAAAAAAAACTCTCAACATGGTCCAATTTGCTCCAGCAGGGGGAAAAAAATAAAGCTTGGATTCCTTCATGATCCCCAGAAGATATTTCAGAAGCTGCATCTTGGTATTGCATGCTGTTAAGTCTATAATTTAGTGGAACACCCAGATACTCGACCATCGACTTTCCCAGTTGTACTTCTCATACTGACGTGGCAAATCCTATTTGTCCAACCAGGTGAGCATCTGTCAGATGTTAGAGTTCACCAAAAAATCTGGCAAGCACCTGTCAGTTTTAAATACTTCCACACTTACCAAGCATAGATGGCTTTGCATTAGTTACACTTATTTAGTTGAATTTACACCAATTAAAGTTGCCAGAATTGAGACTCAAACATAGGGAAAATTTATAAATCAGTTAATCTGACATTTACCAAACATTAATTGCATGGAAATCTTTCTGGTGCATGGATTGATTCACCATCAGTGAAAGCTTGGTGAAAGTCAAATCCACGGCTTTATAAATCTGCCCCATAAAGTGACTCTTGCTACTGAAGTTCCACTAATAGTTCCCTGCAAAGAGAGCAAATATGTACTGTACCTCTGCTGCTACACACACGGCTGCATGCTGCTCGAACGCAAAGGCATCTCTGCTGAAGTTTCTTTGGAAACTGACACATCAGGGAGTGCAAATCTTCTCATCTCCCCTCTGTGCTCAGTGGTTCCTCCTGGCATCCCTTACACCACTATTCTGTAGTGGTTGGTGGAATGACTGGCCGAGGACAGAGGGGAACCATGCGATCCACACTTTCACAAGAGTCAGTCCTTAAAGCAACTTTAGCAGACATCTTTTTACTGGAGTAGCATTTGGTGGTGCAGGAGGTATTTACCATCTTCTTTTTGGATTTTTAGCTTTCTGACAGTTGCGTTAAGAAAAAGAACAGGAGACAAACACATTTTTAGAGTGAGAAATGGTTAAAACTTATGACATTGCTTTTATTGCTTTAGGTGACTTTTCCAGTGACACCGGCATCCCCTGCTACTTGTACGGGTTTCATAGACCGGAACTGAGGTACAATCTCCCCAGTGGGTCACAAAACAAACATAAGAACCTCAGAAATTGTAATGCTTTCTCTTTCCTTAAAGTGGTTGTAAACTCTTACATAAACCCAGTGAAGTGACTGGCATCATGGCAAACAAAGCCTACTACATACCCGTTTATCTGCATTCTTCTGTTCTCTACATCCATTCTAAGTCCAGAATTTATAAAGCTTGTCTAAGCTGTCAGAAAACAGGGGGCAGAGAGATGACATTACACACTGCACAGCTTAGTGAGAGCAGCTCAGAGCTGATTGAAGGTAAGGGAAACACCCTCATTTACTGGCTGTCAATCACAGACTGTGTGCTGGAGATCCCTCTGCGTCACCTTTTTTCTCTTTGTTTCAGGTAAACTAGATTCATGCAGATAGAGGAACAGGCAGCAGATGGAAATGATACTTTCTCTGGATTGAGACTAGTACACACTGTAGAAGAATATGCTACGCTCATATTTCATGTCTGAGTTTTACAACCACCTTAACGCTGTTCTTTAAATTGTGTAGAGTTAGGTTTAAATAAAAGTAGTTCTCACCAGCAGCACTCCTGGTAAGCAGCAGGCTTGCGTAAAGCTGATAGCTTTAGGTGTACTTGCAGTATCTGGAGCCTGGATAGAATAACTGGCATCACTGTCCACCTCATTATCCTCACTAATAAGCGGTCGATTAGCCTCTTCCTCCTGGTCTCTGCTCTTACCCTCCTGTTCCCCGGCGTCTGGTAGACCTGTGGCAGAGAAACATTCCATTGAGCAAGTGCGGGCAGACTTTGATGGACAAAAAAGCTTAACTTGCTCATATCTTTACTTTACTTTAATGGACATGTGAGGGAGATTTACTAAAACTAGAGAACTCATAATCTGGTGCAGCTGTGCATGGAAGCCAATCAGCTTATAACTTCAGCTTGTTGACAATAAAACCTAGAAGTGGATTTGTTTCTATGCAGAGCTGCATCGGGGATTTTGCACACTCGGTTTTAGTAAATAACCCAAATAGTGCCATTATGTGTTTTAGGCAGACAGTTTCAGGAGAGCTACAAACTCAGGTGTGGTTACCAACTTGCACTATGCAATAGAAATGGATGTCAAATCCAAATATCTTACATATACAGAACACATGAACTCTAAGGCTGCTTTCACACTGGGGCGGTATTCAGGCGTTACAGCGCTAAAAATAGCCCCTGTGTAACGCCTGAAAAAAAACGGCCCCTTTAACTCCAGTGTGAAAGCCGGAGGGCTTTCACACTGGAGCGATGCGCTGGCAGGACGGTGAAAAAAGTCCTGCTAGCCGCATCTTTGCAGCGGTGAAGGAGCGGTGTATTCACCGCTCCTATACCGCTCCTACCCATTGAAATCAATGGGACACCGCGGCAATACCGCCGGCAAAGCGCCGCTGCAGCGGCGCTTTGCGGGCGGGTTTAACCCCTTTTCGGCCGCTAGCGGGGGTTAAAACCACCCCGCTAGCGCCCGCACACCGCCGCTAAAACGACGGTAAAGCGCCGCTAAAAATAGCGGCGCTTTACCGCCGACGCTGCTCCCGCCCCAGTGTGAAAGCAGCCTAAAGGGGTGTGAAAAGCCCATCGATGCTGGCCCATATAATGGAACTGGTCTATGCAGAAATCTCATTATTCAACACCCCCCTCATCTTACCTAGCTCCTTGGGAGAGGTCACCAGGCCAAAGAAAATGATCACACCACCAGCAAACTGCACACATGCTGTTACGAGGAATGCATACTGAGGAAAAGAACAAAATACTTGGTCATAGATCTGTTAGAAATAACAAACTACACATTTTTAATAAAGGGTTTATAAACCCCAACAATTAACTTCTCTTATCTTCTCCTTTATGGTCTGTTAAATAGACCATGTGAATCATTTTGTTACATTTGCTTGACAAGTGCAAAAGAATATGTGTTAATCAGCAAAAATCGTGTGAGCTGGTAACTTCCCATGTTCTCTTCCTGTGTTGTACTGTACTGTTTATCAGTTACACTGTTCCATCCAAGTTCTCTCTGTGGACTAGAGAACACCACCTTAAAGAGGAACTGCTTACATAATTTGTAATAAAAACATCCATTCTGGAGCTTCCTTGGCACGGCTGCGCAAATCGCTGTAGGTGTCCGTCGGCCGCTTTAAGAGCTCTAGGGGGGCGCACACGGCGCCGATGCATGTGACCGATGGCCGCGATGTCCACCAGCAACCCGAGATTGCTCCTCAGAATGCCAGCATGGGGAACAGGAATAGCGATCTCGCTCTACTCCCTATCAGTACACTCCCCCCACAGTTAGAAACACCTCCTTAGGGAACACTTAACCTCATGATCGCCCCTTAGTGTTAACCCCTTCCCTGCCAGTGACATTTATACAGTAATCAGTGGCTATTTTTAGCTCTGATCGCTGTATAAAATGTCCATGGTCCCAAAAAAATAAAAATAAAAAAAAATAAAAATAAAAGTGTCCGATCTGTCCGCCAAAATTTCATAGTCCCACTAAAAATCACTGGATATCTGCCATTACTAGTAAAATAAAAAAAAACAAAAAAATAAAAACACATAATAAAAATGCCATAAATATATAATTTTGTAGGCATTATAACTTTGGCAAAAACCGATCAATATACGCTTATTGTGAATTGTTTGACCAAAAATATGTAGAAGGATACATATTGGCCTAAGCTGATGAAGATTTTTTTTTTTTTTTTTTTTTATATTTATTATAGCAAAAAAGTTAAAAATATAGTTTTTTCAAAATTGACACATTTTTTTATTTATAGCACAAAAAATAAAGACCGCAGAGGTGATCAAATACCAGCAAAAGAAAGCTCTATTTATGAGAAAAAAAAAGTATATAAAATAGGATTTTTCCTACAACTTACTTTCTCATATATTTACTTTACTTTAATGGACATGTGAGGGAGATTTACTAAAACTAGAGAACTCATAATCTGGTGCAGCTGTGCATGGTAGCCAATCAGCTTACAAGTTCAGCTTGTTGACAATAAAACCTAGAAGCGGATTTGTTTCTATGCAGAGCTGCACCGGGGATTTTGCACACTCGATTTTAGTAAATAACCCAAATAGTGCTATTATGTGTGTTAGGCAGGCAGTTTCAGGAGAGCTACAAACTCAGGTGTGGTTACCGACTTGCACTATGCAATAGAAATGGATGTCAAATCCAAATATCTTACATATACAGAACACATGAACTCTAAAGGGGTGTGACAAAAGCCCATCGATGCTGGCCCATATAATGGAACTTGTCTATGCAGAAATCTCATTATTCAACACCCCCCTCATCTTATCTAGCTCCTTGGGAGATGTCACCAGGCCATTCTCTCCTGTGGGGACCAAGCCCACTGAACTGTAGCCAGCCTCAAATCAACTTAGAGAGACTGGCATCAGTGGTTATTTTCCAAATTTCTGTAAAGGAAGAATATCAAGCACCAATTTTTGCTCTGCAACACCCTGGAAACAGAGCCTTCCGGCAATGCAATGACTGGATCTTCAAGTTCCAGACAGAGAAAGAACCTCTACCAAGACCTGGAGTAAGGCTGTATGTAGAGAATGTGCTTTGACCTAAACACAGCTTCCTCCTGTAGAAATATCGACAGAACCCTTGGAATTGACTGCTTCCTGAGCAAAGATTATTAAGGTAAAGAGTATTGAGGCATCTTCAGCAAGCCCAGCACTGGGGCTAGACGCTTTGAGAGCCGGAGCTGTGGCCAACCCAAAAGGCAAGATTCACCCAAAAAAATAAATAAATAAATAAATAAATAAATAAATAAAAAAAAACGCTTTCCACTGCAATTACAAAAATATTTGATGACCTGGGAAACAAACTGCCACACGAAGATGTCCGTTTACAGATTGTGGACACCGAAATCTACCTCTTGCAGAGAGGTCATCACTGAACAGTCTAGCCTATCGGAAACAGAAGGATGTTCAGAGGCTTGAGATCTTAAGATAGACCCCATGTCCCTATTTGGCTTTGGAACTGCTATTGTCCCACAATAATGATCCCATAACTTCTGCTCCAATAGAAAATGCATAGCAAAATACTGATGACTCTGTGACAGACCCAGACAGTCCCAAGAGGTGCACTTAACCTACCAGGTTTCTGCCGGCTAAAGATGGAACACACGACATCAGAGACTGCCTTAAGATTTTCTGGCCTGAGATGCTCTCAAAACCCAGCAGTCTCAGATGCCTCCCTCACCCAGGTGGGGAAAGCTTACAGCATCTGGTATCCCTGGGCAGTCTCCCATCTATATACTAACCAGGCTTGATCCTGCTTAGGCTTCAATCAACCGAGATAAGGCATGATCAAGGTGATGCAGCCGCAGTCTGACAAAAAATGAATGTGCCAGGAAACACTGCATTGCCAAACACCACAGTGGCTCAGATGCACCCGAAACCACTGTCCATCGGGAGATGTGGACACCGCCAGATCCCTGAACCTGGGAGCGGTGCCCCTGCTTAGCCTGGCTGCCTCTCTTTTCTGGAACAACAGGTAAATAATGCAGCAACTATATTATCCAACTTACATAGTAGATGAGGTTGAAAAAAAACACACAAGTCCAACCTATGTGTGTGATTATATGTCAGTATTACATTGTATATCCCTGTATGTTGTTGTTGTTCAGGTGCTTATCTAATAGCTTCTTGAAACTATCAATGCCATTTGCTGAGACCACCACTTGTGGAAGGGAATTCCAGATCCTTGCCACTCTTAAGCCCCGTACACACGAGAGGACTTGTGTCCGACAGACTTCCGAAGGAGTTCCGTCGGAGTTCTGCCGGAGTTCCGACGGAGTTCTGACGGACTTTTCGGCTGAGCGGACTTGGCCACACACAATCACACTAAACTCCGACGGATTCGAACGTGATGACGTACGACTGGATTCGAATAAGGAAGTTCATAGCCAGTAGCCAATAGCCAATAGCTGCCCTAGCGTCGGTTTTAGTCCGTCGGAATAGCATACACACGAGCGAATTTTTCGAAGGGACCGGGTCCAGCGGAGTTCCTTCGGAAAAATTTGAAGCATGTTCCATATTCTAAAGTCCTTCGGACTTTGGCGAGTCAAAAGTCCGTTGCAGCCCACACACGATCGAATAGTCTGACGGAATCAGTCCGTCGGACTTTGGATGTTGAAAAGTCCGCTCGTGTGTACTGGGCTTTACAGTAAAGAACCCTCTACGTAGTTTAAGGTTAAACTTCTTTTCTTCTCATTTTAATGAGTGGCCACAAGTCTTGTTAAACTTCCATTCGGAAAAAGTTTTATCCCTATTGTGGGGTCACCAGTATGGTATTTGTATATTGAAATCATATCCCCTCTCAAGCGTCTCTTCTCCAGAGAGAATAAGTTCAGTGCTCACAACCTTTCCCTATAACCAATATCCTCCAGACCCTTTATCAGCTTTGTTGCCCTTCTTTGTACTCGCTCCATTTCCAGTACATCCTTCCTGAGGACTGGTGCCCAGAACTGGACAGCATACTCCAGGTGCGGCTGGACCAGAGTCTTGTAGAGCGGGAGAATTATCTTTTTTTTTTTTTTTTCAAATATAGTTTTTATTCAGTACCAACAGAAGGGAGGAAGGGTCCCCACATTACACGTCAGGGTTACAGCACATTCCGGTGTGGGATCACAACTTTCATGAGAACCCAATAAACAGCAAGGTAACCCCATCAGTATACATCATGACAACAACGAGAGGCCCAAAAAGCCAAAAGACCCCCCGGGCGGTATCAATACACCTCCGCCGGGGGGAGCAAGGGCCCTCACTCCCATCCTTTTCCGTTTTACAGGGGGGTCAAGGGGGAAAGGACAGTTAGAAAGGGAGGAGAAGGGGATAGCGAGAGGGAGGAAAAGAGAAAGAAAAAAAAAAAAAGAGAAAAAAGGGGGGGTGGGTAGGAGACGCAATGGCAGCCAGAGCGCAGAGGCTGAAATGGGCTGGTAAAAAACACTAAGTCTGTAAGAGACATCTACCCTCGTGTGAGAAGATAAAGAGGTTCCAATTGTCCCAAGTTCGTTTAAACACTTCTTGCTTATTTTGTGATGTGAGGATCAAATCCTCCATCTTCTTCATCTCCTCAACTTTTCTAATCCATAATGCGATAGATGGGGGAGAGCATTGTTTCCATAGAAGAGGTATACAAGACTTAGCTACATTCAAAAGGTGTCTCAGGATCGATTTTTTATATGTTTTAATGGGGATCTCGGAGAGGTGCAGGAGAAAGAACTCGGGCTCGTCATGTATAGAGAGCTCCGTAAATCTTTGCGTGATGCAGCGGACTTCTCTCCAGAAGTCTTTCACCCTTGGACAGGACCAGAAAATATGTAACAAAGTGCCCTCCCCCTCCCCACAGCGCCAGCACCGGTCAGAGGCAGAGGGGAAGCACCTATGCAGTCTAGTAGGTGTCAGATACCAGCGGGAGAGAAGCTTGAAGTTTGTTTCTTGGATTTTAGTGCATAGTGAGGATTTAAGTGCCAGTGTAATGATACGCTGGTGTTGAGTAGAGGAAAATGTGCAATTCAGGTCTTTCTCCCACTTGGATAAGCAAGGTAGTGGCGCCTGGTCCGATGGTGTGTTCAGTAGGTAATAGGTTTGAGAGAGGGTATGTGGCAACGGGTCCGTGCCCGTACAAAGGTCCTCGAACGTCGTCAGTGGTCGTGTGAAGGCATGGGGATCGGGGATGGAGTGTAGAAAATGGTGCAATTGTACCGCCCTCCAGAAAGGCACCCTGAAGGTGCCCGATAAGTCAGACAAGGCTGAGATGGACGGCCACTTCCCTTCGGTGACAAAACGCGTCGCGTAGATAGGCCCGGAACTCCTGAGAAAGGCATATTCCGAGCGTAGTAAGCCCGGTTCAAATTTCGGGTGGCCGAGCACGGGGAGTAAAGGGGAGGAGGAGGAAGTGAGGGCTGCTTGAATAGCCGCCCGGTGACCATGCCGCAAAGTAACCCCAATGATCGGGTGAGATTTCATGGTCCGGGGTAAGTCTTTAAAGCACCACAAGGCGCTATGCAGCGGTATGCGAGTCTGAGATTGTTCAATCCGAACCCAAAGCTTCAAAGGTATATTGCGGTTCCAATCGAGAATGCAACCCAAGTGGGAGGCCAACAAATAGCGTCGAAAATCTGGTAACGCGAGTCCTCCGTGCTGCTTGGAAAGGGTCAACTGTGAACGTCTAATTCTGGGTTTTTTATGGGCCCAGATAAAGCGGGTAATCAGGGCCTGCACTCGCTTAAAGAAGGAAGATGGGATATGCACTGGGAGGGCCTGAATGAGATAAGTGAATTTAGGGAGAATGCTCATCTTAACGAGATTACACTTCCCAAACCAAGAGTGGAGATGATTATGCCACTTCTCCAGTAAGCTGCGTATAGTGATCAGTAAAGGGGGGAAGTTCAGCTCAAATGTGCATGAGATGTCCACAGGGATGTACGTGCCGAGGTATTTCAGGGCCGAAGTCGTCCATTTAAGGTGGAAATTAGATTTCATATCCAACAATGTTTGAGGGGGCAATGCCACCCCCATGGCCTCAGATTTGGCAAAATGTATCTTTAAGTTGGAGAGAATGCCATAGGTCTTAAACTCCGCCAGAAGGTTCGGGAGGGAGAGTCTAGGATTCGACAAAGTGAACATCATGTCATCCGCATAAGCCGAAATTTTGCAGGAAATGTCACCCACTTGGAGGCCTATGATATCAGGGTTCCGTCTTACCGTAGAAAGAAACGGTTCCAGTGAGAGGGCAAAAAGCAGGGGGGATAAGGGGCAGCCCTGCCTGGTTCTATTCCCAATAACAAAGGGGGATGAAAGCACCCCATTAGCTTTCACTTGAGCCGATGGATACGAGTAGATACTACTCACCCACCCCATCATCCTGTCGCCTAGGCCAACGTGGCGAAGAACCGAGAACATAAAGTTCCAGTTAACCCGGTCAAAGGCCTTTTCCGCGTCCGTGCTCACAAAAACACAGGGAGTTCGGGTGGACTGCGCTACATGCAAGAGATTAAGCACTTTAACAGTGTTGTCTCTTGCTTCCCTTGTGGGTATAAAGCCTACTTGATCAAGATGGATTAGAGATTGAAGGTGCCGTGCAAGTCTCGTCGCCAAAATCTTAGAGAATAGTTTCAGATCTAAATTGAGAAGGGATATGGGTCTGTAGCTCCCACATAGGGCTGGGTCTTTCCCTTCCTTATGGATCAAAGAAATATGGGCCCTAAGGGTGTCTCTGGGAAACCTGCTCTCCGAGCCCAATGCATTAAACAACGTCACCAGGCGTGGTCCAAGAATAGGAAGGAGGACCTTGTAATATTGGGCCGTAAAGCCATCAGGGCCCGGAGCCTTTCCCAGTTTCAAAGAACCTATCACCCTCTGCACTTCCTCCAGGGCAATCGGCTCATCAAGAAGTTCTTTAACCTCTGGGGGCAAAGATGGCATGTGGGAGTTTGTGATATAGGTGTCTATGTCTCCCTGTCTGGCCTCTGTGTTAGGGAGGTTGTAGAGGTTGGAATAAAATGCCCCGAAACCCTCCGCTATCTGAGTAGGGGTCGAGGCCCTGAGCCCATTCCGGTCCACAATCTGAGGTATATATGATCTAGATTTTACGTCTTTAACTGAGTTGGCTAGGTTCCTCCTGCATTTATCCCCCGACTCATAGGTTAATCTACGGGAAAATTGCAGGGCCGCTTTCGCTTTGTAATGTAGCAGATCCGTAATCTGTGTGCGTAGAGTCTGTATTTCCGTGTCTAGGGAGCGTAAAGGGGCGTGTTTGTGTCGAGCTTCAAGAGCCGCTAGGTGCGAAAGTAGGGGCGTGAGTTGTGCATTTCTTGCCTTTTTAATCCGCGCACCATGTTTAACAAAAATTCCCCGGATGACACACTTGTGAGCCTCCCATAACATCCCAGGGTCAACACCTTGCACGTTGTTTTCTCGGAAATAATTGTCAAGCTCTCTAGTCACCTCTGTCAGGACATCTGGCGTTTGGAGGAGGCTTTCATTTAACCGCCAAAACAGAGACCTGGGTGAAGGGCTAGCGGATAGAGTGTAGACAAGAGAAATGGGTGCGTGGTCAGACCACGTAATCAGTCCAATGGAGGAAGAGGTCACTAAGTGGAGTTGGTCATGAGGTATCATAAAAAGATCTATTCTGGAATACAGCTTGTGTGGGGGTGAATAACGTGTAATCCCGTTCCCCAGTATGTTGTAAACGCCAAATGTCAAGTAATTGAGCCCTAAATAAAGATTGTGTTATGCGTTTCCTGGTCGCCACAGGGACCGAAGAGCTACCCGTGGAGGAGTCAGTGGAGGGGGTCAAAGGCACGTTAAAGTCTCCCCCCAGTATTAGTTGACCTTCCTTAAATCCCATCAGGGAGTCCAGGGTCACCCTAAGAAATTTGTCCTGGTGGGTATTGGGGGCATACAGCGTCGCCAGCGTAAACTGGGCACCCCCAATCTGACCCTTAAGGAAGATGTATCGACCCTTAGAGTCAGCCAGTACGTCTTGGAAGCGCCACGGCAATCTGCTAGAGATCAGAATGGACACTCCCTTCGTCTTAGAGGAGGGGTTGGTGGAATGATAAGCCTGGGGGTAGAGTCTGGTCTGGAGACGGGGAAGTTTATCATCCTTAAAGTGGGTTTCTTGTAAGAAGGCCACGTCGGCGTGGGACTTCCGAAGATCTCTCATGAGCATACGTCTCTTTTCTGGGGTGTTCAGTCCCCGCGCATTAAAGGAGGTCACTGTGATCGAGCCTGCCATCGCGTCTCACGGGGATGGGGGGAGGTCTACAAACTCGGGAAGGGTTGTAAGGGAGGGCAGTATAAGCAAAGAGGGTGGGGAAAGGTAGGAAGGGGAGGGGAGAAATATATAGCAAAGGGTAATAAGTCCAGAAAAAAGAGGAAAAGCGGGAGAGGTCAAAGAGCCGGCACTAGAGCGTGCGGCACAGGGGAATACTAAACCAGCAGAAAACTGCTTATGCACTCACCAGTAAACTACTGGAAATTGAGCGCTAACCTATGTGGGTTGGTGGACAGACAGAGCCGGAGAGCGAGCTCCCCAGTCCCGTCCCCCACCCCAGGCATATAAGGATGTCGTATCATTTGCCGATAAACCAAAAAATGCAATAATATAAACAAAAGCAACTAGCAACCAACCTAAAAATACTAGGTCCCCAAAGACAATCGGAGGTGATTGTGCATATCTGAGGGAGGAATCACATAATCAGGTATAACCAACACCACAATTCCCCCCGATCTGAAGCAACCAATGGCACAGAAACAAACATGGGGGGTGCACACATAAGGAAACATTATCCGACTCACAGATCCCCGCACCTCCCGCCACCCTACATAACAAAGCCAAAGTTAACAGTTCCACTCCACCGCAGCAACAAACGTCAAATGTTGGTAGATTGTAGCAAAAGAAAAAAAAAAAGAAAAAAATATCCGAAAGGTTCACCACGCCACCCGGGATGGATTCAGGTAGCCAACCCCCATCCCCCTCCCCACCCGGGCCAAGAGAACACCCACCCGGTTTCCATGGCAAGGAGGGGAGCGACCAAATGCACCAATAAGTGGGGTACTCCGAGTGTTATAGGATTCACAGCCTGTTCTCACCTCATGTTAGCCGGGGGGGCATCGGGCCGCCCAACGCCGGAACGACAACACCCGCCATAGCGGACCAGATCCGGAGTGCGCATCATGCCAGCCGGCATGTGGATAGGTTGCCAACCCCCACCCCCCCCCCACCCAGGCCGAGAGAACGCACTCAACCAATCTCCACGACTGGGAGGGGGTCGATCAAAGGCATCAGAGTCAGCTCGGTCTATGAGAAACATTGAGTGGTAGAGGGTGCATAATCCGGTCTCTCCCCATAGCAATAAGGGGGGGAGAGGGGGGGGGGAACGGCCCTAAAGGCTGCAAACCAAAAAGGGGGCACTGCGGGGGGGGGGGTGGCAGCCGCCAATGATAGGGTGTGCGGTTGTATGCAGGAACAGAGGGCAACCAGTCTACTCACGTGGGCCCTCCCTGGAGGCCGAGCGACGTCTTCGCCCGGCTCTTCGCTGCTGGTGCTGTAGCGGGCCGCGGATCAAGAAAGCACCCGCTCTGCCGGCCTGACGAGGGAGGATCTGCAGCCAATCAGGGACTGGAACCGGGTCGGCGCCCAAGAGCTGGAAGAGGGCTGGTAGATCCGCGGGGGTTTGCAGTGTGTAGGCGTCAGCATCTTTGCGGAAAGTTACAGACAGAGGGTACCCCCAACGGTAGGTAAACCCTCTCCGCTTCGCAATGTCCAGGAGGGGACGGAGTAAAGCCCTGCGCCTCAGGGTCGCCCTCGATAGGTCCGGGAGAAGTTTCACATGCGAGCCGTCTATAGCCACATCGCCGTGCTCCCACGCCCGTCGCAGGATGGTTTCCTTCTGAGAGTAGCGATGGATTCTGCAGACTACATCTCGGGGTCTGCCAGGGTCGGTCGGCTTCGGGCCTAGCGCTCTATGGACCCTGTCCAGCTCGCACTCCAACTCCGGGTTCGCCGTCACCATACGGAAGATCCTCAGCACCAGGGCACCCAGATCCTCCGGAGCCGAGCTTTCCGGGATCCCACGGAGCCGCAGGTTGTTTTGGCGGCTCCGGTCTTCCATGTCTTCAAGGTGGAGCTGGAGAGATATGGCAGTAACCCGATGCTGCTCACTCGTCCGTTCCAGTAACGACACTCTGCGCTCCAACGAGGAAGCCGAGGCTTCCCCCGAGGACACTCACTCCGCAAGAGTCGCGACCTCCCCCCGCACCTCCTGAATGTCTCTGCGATGGGTTTCCTCCAGGCGCAAAATCAGCGCTTCAATGTCAGACCTGGTAGGGAGGGCCTGAAGGAGAGTTCTAATGTCATGGTCCGCAGAACGGAGGTCGGGTGGAGGGCTGACGGCCATCGTTTCTCCGTGTGCTTCCCTGGGTACTCCGAGGGAGATCGCTGAGGGTTGGAGAGTCAGGAGGGGCCGCACTGCTACTCTGTGATCCTGGCGTCAGACGAGCGACACGTGCAGGGCCTCTGGACGCCGCGGGCGAAGCGCCTGCAGAGGGGCTCTGTAGTTGCTGGAAAAAGCGGTGGATATCGCCCGATTTTCTAGCAACAGGGGTCCCCCGGGTTGCTGCTCTCGTCCCGTGCTTCTTAGCAGGTAGCATACCGGTTTACAGTCACGGAGATGCTGGGTGAGGGAGGCCGGGACCAGGAGCTCTACAAAAAACCTGCTTCACTCGGCCATGTCCAGGCCACGCCCCCAGAATTATCATTTTATCTTTGGAGTTGATCCCCTTTTTAATGCATACCAATATTCTGTTTGCTTTGTTGGCAGCAGCTTGGCATTGCATGCCATTGCTGAGCCCATCATCTACTAGGACCCCCAGGTCCTTTTTCATCCTAGATTCCCCCAGAGGTTCTTTCCTCCCCCACCCCCCCCCCGCCCGTGCAGAGATTTAATATACAGTGCTCCAAGGATGCAGGCCTTAAACAATGTTAGTTTACCTCTATGCAACCCCTTAGGTATGCAAGTATGCAGGAGCGCATAAAGCATGCAGGGGGATACATTTTAGCTTGTATCCTCTGAACAACCATGCTGCGGATCCAGTCTTGAGATCGCCAAGTGGTCATAAAAACCCTTAGGTGTCCCCCCCACCCAAGCAACCTGGGGCATCCATTCACTGAGAGGAGAATTTGCCTCCAGGACTGAAGGGCTTGGGATTACAGTTCTCAGGAAACTAGGATGTGGGCTTTAATTTAGAGTCCAAGGCTGGTTGTTTAAGAAAGGAACTCCTCATGAACTCTGAAGGCAGTACTGGTTTCTGATCTGTAACCTTTGCCTTCTTCTTAAGAGGTAAGAGAATATTCTTCAACACAGTCACCTATTGGATTTAGGTATCCAAAGACTGTTCAAATAAACATCCGTGCTGAGAGGACAGTCTCTCAATGTGCTTCTGTGCCACTCTGATAGGATTATAAATGAAAAAGAATAAATATACTCCAATCTCCTATCATGTAAATATGCATATATACAGATATATCAAAATACTGCAAAAGACATCTTAAAAAAAATAAAAATAAAAATAAAAACAGGATTAAATAAAAGTCAAAGAGAAAATAAATTTCACCATATGGTATGTAACATATACACATAGGTAACAAACTTGATTTTCATATTGTCATTTATTGCTTTATGTCCGTGTAATAAAAACAAATACACAAATTATGAGTGTTAAATCAATGCATGATGTAAAAAAATAAAAATAAAAAAAAACTGCTGCAGACTACTGAGTGTAAATCTATTTATATTTATTCAATACAATACTCCCCAAATACTGTACAGTGAGGGAGCATCCTCATTCGAGGCCAGGAGGCATGTCACTTGCGAAAAAAAAAAAAAACAGGAAAAAAGAAAAAACGAAAACAGCCACCCATCTAGAGGGCTGGTGAGCAGCAATATGTTAAAGTGGAAGTCCATGCAAAAACGAAAATATCTGCTTCTATAGAAACCACGGATATAACACTAACCTCTCTATCCCTGTAAAGAAAAAATGATCATACATACCTTTTTGGAAGCCGATCTGACCCACTCCAACCTGATCTCCAGCTCTGTGGAGGACACGGCTGCCAATGCTGTGAAATGAATGGGAAGAGACGTCACCCATAGAGTTTCTATGGGGTTTGGGTCGTCTGCTCTGCACCCGCCTCTACATTGAAGCAGCGGCTGACAGCTCAGCGTGGGATCCAGTCAGAGCGGGTCAGATCGGCTTCCAAAAAGGTATGTATACTCAGTTTTTCTTTACAGGGATAGAGAGGTTAGTGTTCGATCCGTGGTTTCTAAAGATGCAGGGATTTTGTTTTTTTGCATGGACTTCCACTTTAAATATTTTGTTTTTGTATTTACAAACAGTTTTACTGCTAAAATCAAACACACACTCTAATAAAAGTACAGAGCTTGGGCTGTGCAGTGATATGATCTAGCTAACTATGCCACTGGAAATTGTGTTTGAATTGTTGTATTGAGAAAATGTATGCCCCTACCAGAGATGTTTGTGTCTACTACTACCCTTCTCTTTTTCTTCACTCAACTGTGTTTTATATTTTTGTATTGAAAACGCTAAAACTCAATAAAAATTGTCATTATAAAAAAAAAAAAAAAAAAAAAAAAAAAAAAAAGCACAAAGCTTTTTGTGTAATAACACAGTAACTATGGTTTTGCTGTCTTTTGTGAACAGTTAACTTTTTTTGTGTGTGCAGGCAGCAAGTAACCAAACCTTCAGCATAATGAGGTCTGCAGTGCAAATTGTCTCCAAATTGGCCTGGTGTGTTTTAACGCAGAAAAATAGGAAAAGAAGCTGGAAGAAATTTAAACACCTTTCAATTGCATCTCAGTCCTAATCTCATCATTGTTAAAGTCAGCACATACCTCATAGCCATATTTTAGAACAGATGATGCAAGGAAAGCTCCCAAAATATTCCCAACAGATGCGCAGGCACTCCAGAGACCAAATACAAGGCCACGTCTGTACAAGTTAGAAACAGTAAATTAGAACTTTTTACAATGCAAAATAGGTTTATTGCAATAATATATTTGGAAACCTAAGACAGAAGTGAGAGCAAATCTCTCCAAAGGGGACACCAAAATGTTTCTATTACTTTAAGTAGGGAAGGGTTGGAACCACTGTCATGTTTTAATACAATGGCAGTATAAAAAAAAAAAAAAAAACACAACAACTAGTAGCGTGTACCACATTTTAAAGGCTAACTTCCCCTTTTGCATCATCTCACACCTGCATTTAGGATGCATCATTTAAACAGGGTAAAATGCCTCCCCTCCACACTTAAAATCGCCCCCTCTGTGACAGTGAGCAGGAGTTAATTTTCCCCACAGCTGCTGTCAAAATTTAAATTGGCACAGCTGCTCAAGATCTCAACTGTCACCTATGCTGTAGCGATATGCTCTGCACCATACAGATTAGTTATATCCATTACTCAAACAAATGTGGCTGGGGAGTCTCGGGCGCGGTCCTTGCCAGGGTAGAGAACAGGACGCCCCCCCCCCCCTTCTAATCTTTTTCTACCCCTATTTTTTCCACCCCTACCCACTTTTTTTTCTCCTCTTCAAAACATAGTAGGCCCTTCTGCAATAACTGAGCTCTGGGGACGCTGGCACGGGTCAAATACAGTGGAGTCTATGTTGTACATGGTCTTATGCAATTAATTAACCACTAGGGATCCACGCTATAGCCGAATGACGGCTACAGCGTGGACCTGCTTTGCCGTGACTACGTCTATTGACGTCGTCCCGTGCATGAGCGGCCTGCGCGCGCTCTGTGATCAGCGAGTCTACGAGACTCGCCTGATCACGGATCGAAGCAAGGGGTCGATCCCAACCCCTTACCACGTGATCAGCTGTCAGCCAATGACAGCTGATCATGTGATCACAACAGAGCCGGTAATCGGCTATTTTCCTCCTCGCGCTGTCAGCGCGAGGAGAAAAAAAAAAAAAAAGCCGATCACCGGCAGCCGTGAGAGGGACTTCAGTCCCGATCACGGCCAAGTCATCAGTGCTCACCTGCCCCCTGCCAGTGCCACCTAAATAAAGTAAATGTGCCACCCATCAGTGCCCATAGTGCCACCCATCAGTGCCCATAGTGCCACCCATCAGTGCCCATAATCTGCCTCAACAACAGTGCTGCACCTCATATGCCACATATCCGTGCCCATCAGTGTCATCTACCAGTGCCCATCAGTGCCCAGCAGTGCCGCCCATCAGTGCCACCTATCAGTGCCCATCAGTCCCATCTATCAGTGGTACCTATCCGTGCCCATCCGTGCCCATCAGTGCCGCCTTATCTGTGCCTATCGGTGCCACCTTAACCTTGCCTATCAGTGCAGCCCATCAGCGCCCACCAGTGCAGCCTCATCAGCGCATTTCAATGAAGGAGAAAAATGACCTGTTTGCAAAATTTTATAACAAGCTATTAAACATGATTTTTTTTTTTCAACTTTTTTTGTTTGTTTAGCAAAAAATAAAAAACTCCCAGCTGTAATTAAATACCACCAAAAGAAAGCTCTATTTGTGGGAAAAAAATTATAAAAATGTCATTTGGATACGGTGTTGTATGACCGCGCAATTGTCATTCAAAGTGCATCAGCGCTGAAAGCTGAAAATTGGTCTGGGCAGGAGGGGGGTTTAAGTGCCCAGTAAGCAAGTGGTTAAATATGTTCTCCACATACTGTACTCATACACACATACACACACACACACACACACACACACACACACACACACCTTTGGATGCCCACCTTTACCCCAAGGACCCCACACATTGATCTCCTGTCTACTTGGAATGCCTAACTAGAAGTGTGATTGCTTTTTTTGTACCATATATTGTATTGTACAGTAAATCCTTGGATTGCGAGTATAATTCGTTACGGAAACATGCTTGTAATCCAAAGCATGTGTATATCAAAGCAAATTTCCTCATAAGAAATAATGGAAACTCACACGATTCCTTCCACAACCATTTATTCATTAGTCTTTCAGTTTATAGTGCACACAAAAATATTATAGCAATGTGATGGCAGCGTCCACGAGGGGATTAGAAGAAAAATCCAGCAGGAACTACAGGGTATAAAAGAGAAGAGAGGTTTCTCTAAAGTGTAGCAAGATGGTTACAGTACATTTAATAAAGATACAACATTTAGCAACTCACATGGTTGATGATTAAAACAGGCACATGCAAGTATGCAGGCATCCGGGGTAAAGCTGTCCACATAGACCATCCTCCACACTGCAAGTTCTCACCGCTGTCAGTGTGTAATCATGACCACAAAAGACTAGCCTCGTAGAGCGCAGAGTGGAAGGGATGACGTTGATGGCAGTGCGGGGGATTGTCTATGTGGACAGCTTTAGCCCGGATGCCTGCATACTTAGATGTGCCTCTTTTAATCAACAACCATGTGAGTTGCTAAATGTTGTACCTTCATTAAATGTAACCATATTGCTACACTTAAGAGGCGCCTCTCTTCTCTTTTATACGCAGTTGTGACATGACGCTACTTGAATATCAAGACATCGCTTGTTTATCAAGTAAAAATTTAGTTAAAAATTTAGTTAAAAAAATGCTCTCAAGCCAAGGTTTTACTGTATTTGATTCTCTTTGTAAACATTTTGTACAGCATTAAGACAGAATGCATAAAAATCTACACAGCTGTGCAGGGCTCTGCTGACAGACTTGTATTTCTCAATAGACTACAAGTTTGGTAATCAGCACATTTGTAGTCCATTGAATCTTGTTTCAGCTCTCAAACCAACAGCCTTTACAGAAGTATGAGCAGAGAGCTGGAGGAAGGGTTTGCAGAAGCCTGACATTGGATGCTCCTGTAAAACAAAAATTAAAAAAAAAAAAAAAAAAAAAAGATTTTTTTCCCCTGCAAAAACATGCATTTTTTTTTCAAAAGTGAACTGAGCCTTTAACTTGCTGTTCAATTGCTTTGTTTGATAAATTATTTTCATAGAGATTTCCAAAATCATCAGTCCATCTACAGTCCTTCCTTGAAATGCATACCAAGTTAAAAATTTTAATTTTTTTGGTTTTGGATCTTGTGGGGAAAGATTAAAATTCCTGTTGTTTTAACTGCTATTAAGGGAGACATTTACCCTTACTTCCTGGCCTGCTGATAACAATTTCATTAGGCAGGAAGTGAGAGGAAAAAAAAATATATATATATATATATATATATATATATATATATATATATATATATATATATATATATATATATATATATATATATATATATATATACTTCAATATACTTCATGGACACAGCCAAAACAGGAGACCATGATTCTCACAATACAGAACTGTTTAATAAGCTGTCTTGTAGAGGCAGCCAAAGTGTATGTATGTATGTGTGTATGTATGTATGTATGTATGTATACATACATATATACATATACACACATATATACATACACACACACACACACACACACACACACACACACACACACACACACACACACACACATTTATTAAAACTAGTTTTCAACCAAGTAATAAGCTTCAATAGTAACTGAAACATACATACCCAGATTTTCCAAACCAGTTCCCCATAACAGCGACCACACAGGGCCAGCCTGTGGACTGAAGCAGACCATTGATCACCCAGATTAAGCAGTAGAAGACCTTGTTATAGAAGTGAAGCCACTCTGTCAGCGTGCCGAACACAAACATCTGCAAGGAATAGAAGATTCAGCATTATGAGGGAAGCCAATAACTGCTTTAGAAGGACAGAGGTTAGGCAGGGGTCTAACAAAAGCTATAGCTATGGGGCCTGGGATGGGATGGAGGCCCTATATAGGAAGGCGGTTAAAGAAAATTAAACTAAGTTTACCATATAGAAGAGCTGAAGTCAGGCCTCAGAATCCTCTCTAGTCAGAGATCACCCTATGAATGGCAGCCACAAATCTCAGTTTCTCCTCTGCTAAAACTGTAGACAGCTGAGGTTTGTAGCTCTACAAAAAAGTTAGTATTAAAAAGTTTGCATTAGGGTTTAGGTTTTTGTTATAAATCTTAAACATATTTGATCTTAATGCATTCTTTGCATTAAGGTAAAAAATGTTTAGGTAAATAACATCCTCCTCCCCCCTTATACTTGCATGAGCCAGTCATTTGATTCAGCATTGTCCTCATCTGCAGTGCATCTCTCCCCTCACTTCCTGCTCTCACAGACTTTGTGTGAAACAGCGGGAGCCATTAGCTTCTGCCGCAGTCAATCAAAGCCAGTTATGACCCAATGTCTATGTCTATACACACAGTCAGACAGCTTGGGGACGAGCCCGCACCAGTACCCTCATAGGAAGTGGCACTCGAGAGGAGGAGCCAGAAGTGCTGACAGGGGACCAGAGAAGAGGAGGTTTGGGGGCACTCTGTATAATTTTATTGCACAGAGCAGGTAAACATTAACCTGTTTTTTTTTTTAAAGCTTACAGTCAAAAATATAATATCTGCCAATATTAATGGTTATATGAACTCAGTAGCTGCAACTGGTATACACTATATGCCCAAGGGTCTGTGGCCATCAAATGTATGGGTTTGTTTATATCTCAATCCAAACCATGGACATGAATATGGAAAAAGAACCATTTTGTGGCTAAAGAGGCCTTTGCTCTCCTGGGAAGGCTTTCCATACAATTTTGGAGGATCTGTGTGAATTTGTGCACATTTGTGAGGTACTGATACGAGATGGGAAGACGTGGCTAACCATCAGAATGCCAATTAATCCCAAAAGGTGTTCAAAATTATTGAGGTTAAGGCTCTGTGCAGGAGACCACTGGATCCCACTCCTCCCCAGTACATTTATATTAAACTATCTATACTTCTTGTTAATAACAGGCAGTCAGATTCCAGATGTCAAGTTCCTTTTTTTTTTTCAGTGAGAAAATAGAAAGCAATGACTGCTTGCTGTGACTTTTCAGAAATCAGTCCTGTCAACAAGGTCAGAAGTGCTCAGTCTTGCAATTATTTATCTGAATCTTACACAACTTAGGCAAACTATACACAAAGATAACAGTTAACCTCAGGCTAACTGTTGGAGAGTAATTCCACATAAAGACAGATCTCCAGCAACTGTGGTTTGTCACTTGTTATTTAAAGCCAAACACCTAGCATTTGTATTTCTTTCCAACCAGTCCTGAGATTCCCATTGCTCCACTACACTGCCATTGGCGTCACCAGCCAGGGGGCCCTGACACCCCCAACATCATACTGGGCCCCCTCATGTGGCCCCCCCAACAGGGCCGGACTGGCCTACCGGGATACTGGGACATTTCCCGGCAGGGCTGCCTTGGATCTATGCCGTGCGTGGCTGCAGTGCAGTGCTCTCCTGCCTCGTTCTCACGCACAGGCACAGCGGGAGACCACGGTGTCACGGAGCTGTGAAATGTTCTGCCGAGCCAAGACAAAAGTCCCGCCCCCCTCCTAGACCAGCTTGTGTGATAGACGCATTGTTCTATCTATCACACAAGCTGGTCTAGGAGGAGGGTGGGACTTTTGTCATAGCGTGGCAGAACATGATTTCACACTCAGCTCCGTGACACAGCGCTAAGGCTGCAACAATGGTAAGGCTATCAGCGAGATGGGCACAGTGAGGCTGCAGCGAGATGGGCACAGTGAGGCGGCCATGCTTTAACTGTGCTGCAGCCCCTCCCTCTTCCCCTCCCGCCCGCCACATTTTGATTACAGTTCCAAGAAGAAGCGAGAATCAATCCTCCAATTGCCAGCACCCATGTGAGTTTTGTTTTCCTTTATGTTTACTTCAGGGAGAGGGAGAAGGTGGTTCTGCAGCAGCAAGGACAGTCATAGATTCATGCTTTTAGTGCAGGTGATGGAGGAAGAGGGGACCAGGACTCTTCTCTATTCATGTTGTCATGTATTTACTCTGGCACTACCACCCTAACCTGCCACTATTACCCAACCTGGCACTACCACCCTAACCTGGCACTATCACCACCACCATCTAACCTGGTACTATTGTATATCACCTACCTGGCACTACTGTATATCACCCTAACCTGGCACGATATCACCCCAATCTGCCAGTATACTGCCCTAACATCACTTGACGTACGGTGTGCTGCCTGTCTGCCTGGGGGGAGGGATGCCAGATATAGGATCTGCCCCAGGTGCCAGTTTTGAAAAACATTTATCATTTTCCTTCCACTTCACATTTATTTGCTACTTTGTGTTGGTCTATCACATAAAATCCCAATAAAATACATTTATATTTTTGATTGTAACATGACATAATGTGGAACATTTTGTGTGTGTGTGAGATTATATATATATATATATATATATATATATATATATATATATATATATATATATATATATATATATATATATATATATATATATATATATATATATATATATATATATATATATATATATATATATATATAATACATTTTTATAGTTGCCTCTCCTACTTTTGTCCCTGTCCCCCCATGTGCCCCCCCTAAATATGAACACTGGAGACGCCACTGTACACTGCACAGCCCTGTCTGGCAGGAGAGGAGACCCGAATGTTCTCTGCTGTAGTTTGGTAACAGGTCATATCCCTCCCCAGACTGGCTGGACAGTGAAAGAAGCAGCAGCACACCGAGGAGCTCAATTCGGTTACACCGCTTCAATTAGCACGTCCCTTGTTAACACATGAGCACTGCAGGACAACAAACTGGCACCTTGTGCTGCCTCGCCCTCTCCCAGTCTGAGCTCTGCTGTACAGTTGACTGTGAGGTTAAAGCAAAACTAAAGTCCTACTTTAAAAAAATAATATTATTATTATTATTATTATTATTATGTTTTACATGTTCATCAGCAATGGATTTTTTTTACTTTCTAAATGCATGTTGTTTGGCTGGCCTTAGATGACATAACTTCATTCATCCCAGCAATCAAGCTGGCTGAAGATACCGTACCCAGTAGAGGACAGGGAGATGATGTCAGCTTCGGTGACGGAGTGGTTAAGCATGTCACAGCACTGGATGGGGCGCTTTGCAGGGTAAGTCAGCTATAACACACAAATTAAGGATTACAGAGCTATTTAATTTGTATCTTTTTTTCTATCTGCTTGAAGTTCAGCATTAACAGATCTGAGGATCAACTGTGATAACCAGATGCTACACAAACACCTTTATACAAGATAAAAGGCACTTTGCTTGCAGGAAAAGGTTTAAGGAAATGTATATCTCCATGTACACCAGCCCAAGGCAAATCTCCTCTTCAAGAATGACCGCCATTGAGGCCACAGTCTATCTTCTTCAAGGAGTATTTGTTAACTTTATAGAAAGGTGCACATGCAGAGAGCAATGTGTTATCTTGACTAGGGGATATGAAGGATCCTTTGCTCTTTGGTCAGAGATTACCAAGTCAAAAAATGATGCAACCAATAGCACACATTATTACCTCTGCCCTGCCAGTTTATCTGACAGGTTGCTTGAACTGAACACACAAAAATTCATACTGGGGTACAAGATTAGGTGAAACATCAGTACTCACAGTTACAGCCGATGAACACATGCCAAAAGTGAGTACATAACGCATGTTTAACCGGTCGCCTATAATCCCGCTGATAAACAGACCCTGTTATCAAAAGAAACATATTTCAATGTAGATACAATTTTTTAATCATTTAAAAGCAACCCAGGAAATATCATTTGTGTATGTGCATTTTCACTTCTTCCACCAAACATGGCCATATTCATTCAGAAAATGAAACTCCTCCACAGAAGTGTCACTTCAACACTTTTAACCACTTAAGAGGAACGAGCCTCTGAGATTTGTTGTTTACAAGTTAAAAACAGTATTTTTTTCTAGAAAATTACTTAGAACCCTCAAACATTATATACATATTTTTTCTAACATCCTAGAGAATAAAATGGCGGTCGTTGCAATACTTTGTCACACCCTACTTGCGCAGCGGTCTTACAAGGGCACTTTTTTTGGAAAAAAATACACTTTTTTGAATTAAAAAAATAAGACAACAGTAAAATTAGTTTTCAGTTTTCTTATATTGTAAAAGATAATGTTACGCCTAGTAAATTGATACACATGTCACATGCCCGCTCTTGGAATGATGACAAAATTTTATCCTTAAAAATCTCCATAGGCGACGTTTAAAAATTTCTACAGGTTACCAGTTTTGAGTTACAGATAAGGTCTAGGGCTATAATTATTGATCTCACTCTATTGCAGCAATACCTCACATGTGTGGTTTGAACACCGTTTTCATATGCGGGCACTACTCACTTACGCGCTTGCTTCTGCGCGCAAGCTCGTCGGGACGGGACGCTTTAAAAAAAATAAATAAAATGTTGACACCGTCCTTTTAAAAAATATATAAAAGTTTTGGGTCACTTTTATTCCCATTACAAGGAAAGTAAACATCCTTTATAATAGGAAAAAAAGCATGACAAGACCTCCTAAATATGAGATCTGGGGTCAAAAATCTCATATTTACACTAAAATGCAATAATAAAAAAGAAATCCGCCCTTTGCTCTTAAAGGAGAAAGTGCCGCTTGACAACGCTTCTGCCAGGCAATGCTATGGGGTCGAGTGAGGACCATGTTCCTCCCGTCACTCAGCAGCCAGCCTGTGAGGGGAGAGGATGCGATTGTCTCCGCCGCCAGCTCTGGTAAGCGGCAGGAGGGGGGGGGCCCCTCTCCCGCCCCCCGATAAAAGTGATCTTGCGGCGTATCCACCGCCTGCTGAAGTGGATACCAGGGTTATGGCAGCTATTTACAACAATACTCCTCTTCAAAGTGCTGACAATGATGGGCAGTCCACAAGTGGTTAAACCTAATTTGCCATGTAGTTGCCACCCTCATTTGTTTAGAACTTCTTGCAAAGGTTTTACGTTCTGCGTAGAAGTTATTGCCCCGCTTAGCTTAGTGCCGTCCGCAAATACTGAGATTGGGCTGTTTATCCCATCCTCCAGCTCGTTTATCAATAGCTTAAATAGGATTGATCCCAGGACAGAACCCTGGAGGACCCCCACTTTGCACACCAGACCATTTCCGAGTACTCCCCATTCACCACCATCCTCTGGACATCCCCCCTCAGCCAATTTTCAAACCATTTACTCACCCTTTGGTCCATGCCAACAGACCTTAGTTTGTACTGTAAACATATATGGGGAACTGTTTTGAATGCCTTTGCAAAATCCACATACACCACATCTACAGGCCTTCCTTTAGCTCCATGGCAGCTCACTTTCTCATAGAAGGTTAATAGATTGGTCTGGCAAAAACGATTCTTCATGAACCCATGCTGATTACTGTTAATACCGTTTTTATTACTAAAATATGAAAATCTTGTATATAGTTCCTTATCCCCTCCAAAAGCTTGCAAGCTATTGATGTTAGGCTAACTGGTCTGTAGATCCCAGGGATGTATCTTGGCCCTTTTTTAAATATTGGTGCTACAGTGGCTTTTCTCCAATCAGCTGGTACCATTCCAGTCAGTAGAATGTCCATAAAAATCGAAAATGGGCTGGCTATCACTTGACTGAGTTCCTTAAGTTTCAAGTACATTTCAAATTCTATTCTCTGTTAGCCACATGACATAGCCGTGACATTTTATGAAGATAAAACAATACAGTCTTGGTTAACGAATCCCCCCCATTTCCCTTGTGAAGACTGAGAAGAATAAATTCAAAACCTTCGTCATCTCTCTGTCTGTCTTTTGTAACAATTCCCTTCATCATCCTTTATGGGGCCAATATAAAGTTTAGGGAAGATGGCTCTATTGAATTTCAGGGTCTTTGTATTACCCTTGTTTCCTATTTCTGTGATTTATGCCAAAATTAATTGACCCTTGGTCGCGGTTTCCTAAATTGCCCGTATTTACACATCAGCGAAAAGGTCTGTATTGTTAGTAATCAGTAGGTCTAGTAACGCTTTGTTTCTCGTTGGTGCATTTACCATCTGACCCATGAAATTGTCCTGCAAGACATTTAGGTAATGGCGAGCCTTAGAAAAATGCATGGTTCCTTCTGCCCAGTCTGTCTGGATAATTAAAATTCCCCATTATAATGATACTTCCCATCCTTACAAGCTATTCCAAACTGTGATAGGAGAGGTCTGCCTCCCCCTTCTCCCAGTATTACTTTCCCCTTGGTTTTCTCCCTTTGAAGCTCTACCCATAAGGATTCCACCTCCTCCCTTGCTCCATTAGTGATATCGTCCCTCAGATTCACTTGTACATCATTCCTGATATACAGGCATACCCCTCCCCATCAATCACCTATCTAATCGCATGCCAAATCATCTTTTGCCGGCAATGGCACTGTCCGAATCAATGCGACGTTGCAGATTCCTAAAAGTAGTTTCTGTACTACTTCTGGCCACTTCGGGGTGCGATTTGTATAAACATCTGTGCTCCCGAAGTCAGGCTGACACGCGGGAATGAAATTGTGCGAGTACAATTTCAATCCCACTGCCAGTGTGAACCTAGGCATAATGACTTTCTATGCTGCAGCATTAACAGTTCTCTTCATTGGAAACACCTGAACCAATAATTGCATTCACTAAATGCCCATTTTTACTAACTATGCACTATGCATCAAAACATAAGGATTCACTAGCACTCACACAGTAAAGTCTGTAGTTACAATTAAAAAATGAAAATGTAGCTGATGACTACAATAACTTACCACTGCATAGGAAAAGAGGAAAATGGTGTCCAGGAGGCCCAGAAAGATGGTAGCAGAATTAGAATTGGGGAAGAGGTGATTGCCATTCCAAGTCTGATGACAATAACAGAAACTTGTTAGACTTTTTTTGTGAAAAGGTGATCAGTAATAAAAATATTTGATAACTGCCTGCCCAACAAATAAACGTTGTTTTATCTCTCTGAATATCTTTTATAGATGCACGGAAAGTTTGACAGCTGAAATATATTGTCCGAAAAACAGTGTTGTCTGCATTTTGCCGATAATGAAGCCAAAAATGCACACTATTTTGCCGTGATTGTACCACGATTTTACTGTGCTTATGGTTTTTCATAGGTCATGTGACTCAAAAACCACAACTACGCACCAGTGTTCTGTTTCTGATGTGATTTTTGAGTCACATGACCTATGAAAAACCATAAGCACAGTAAAATCGTGATAAAATCACAGCAAAAAGAGCGTGCGCTTTTGGCGTCATTATCGGCACCTTTTTCTCTTTTCAGCAAAATGGAGACACCATCATTTTCTGTTGATAGTTGTATTTTTTTTTTTGTTAACGGACCAAAAATGCAGCAAGCAGGCTGTTTTTTTTTGTTTTTTTATTGGAAAACCAACTTTATTGAAAAATATATGCATGGTACATAAATCGGTATAAGCCAGTATGGTCAAAACAATAGTACATAAACACATTGAAATATCTGTGTGATATAAGGCGAAAATATCCATCGGGGGTGGAACCAGTACTTCTAGAAAGGGAGAGAGATGAGGGGGGAAAAAAGGGGGGGGGGAGGAAAAGGGGGAGGAGGGCCGAACATATCATGTACACGTTTCACCATCTGCTCCAGACCTTCTCATACTTAAGCGGGCACCCTCTGTGAAAAGATCAGCTTCTTATATGGAAGAGTGTCATTAATCTCTTCTTTTTTTTCCAGCACTGGATTGTAGGGGGCAGGGCCTGCATCCAATTGTGAGCCATTACTTTTCTCGCCATGAATAGCATCTCATGTAATAAGGTACGGAGGGGTTTATCTGAGACTAAGTCTGGCAGCAGACCGAGCATGCAGATCTTTGGGTCTAGGGTAGCAGGAGAGTCCATCTGGTCCTGCAGGAAATGAACCCTCTGTATCTAGTACACTTGGACAGGACCATATGAGGTGATAGAGGGAGCCTGGGGTGTGGTCGCTGGATTGTATGTGGATTTGTAATGTGCTATCCTCTGAGGAGTCAGATACATCCTATGTATAATATACAACTGTGTGAGGCGGTCTGACAGTTTGGGGGAAACTCTTCACATCCTCCAAAATTTCATCCCAATCCTCATTCTCAATTACTCCAACATCCCCCTCCCATCTAGTCTTGGCAGTATAGGCCACTGCTGTGGTACTAGGAAGTATAGGGTAGAAATTAGCTTGGGTGGTTCAGTACCTGTGACTGTGTCTACAGTAGAGGGGACTGCCAGGGATGGGTTGGTGCCGGTAAACTGGGTTTGTATAGCGTGGCGGAGTTGTAGTTACCTGAAGAGAAGGCAAATGGGGAGGGAAAATTTGCTGTTCAGCGCTTGGAATGTTTTAAGTCCTACGGGTCATGATCTGGTGTATGTACAGAATACCATGGCGTATCCACGCCACCGGGTCTGGAATGGACAACAATTCAGGTAAGTCTGTGTTGAACCAGAGAGGGGTGTGAGAGTGGACCTGTGGGATCCCGAGTTTTTGTAGTGACATCCGCCATACCCTTCTGTGGTGTGTCAGCAGGTCTGCTTTGTGTTGGGAGGGGCGTCTTGTCAGTGGGGCTCTGAGGACTGACTGAAGTGGGTTATGGGCTGGGTCAGCAGGGCGCTCACAGAGCAGTAGTTGGTAACAAGCAGGATTTTAACACCACAACTGAAGCACGACAGACTAGTGTGAACACATACATAGAATTTAAAAGGGATACACTTTCTTGAGCTTTCCTTGCACCAAAAAGATGCCAATAATGGCAGACAATAAATTCATATTCATGATATTAAAAAGTTGAATAAAATACAATTATATATATTTTTTTAAAACTGTAATTTTTGGTTTTCAGCCAAGTGCCTCCTGAATTTTCAGTGCACCTCTAATATCTTTGTCTTGTATTGCGTTAGTTTACTGTAAGAAATGTCGCCCATATATAGCAACTTTTTTTTGTATTTTCTGGTATAAACTGACACCTGGAGACTGATTGGATGCCTGTCCCTTCACCGCATTGTTGTGTGTAATGTGAAAAGTCTCTTTTCCCCTCATCCCAGACTAGGCTTTAAGCCCCCTTTGCAGATCCTGGTCAAATGGATAGATAGCTTTGGAAGTATGTTATGTTTGTTAGAAACTGCAAGATAGATTACAATGCAACATGATGCAGATTTTCTACAGTGTAGAACCACGTGGTTGTTTCTGCATGGCACTTTGTCCATGGTGTGGCACATGCCCAGCTGCTGTGAATGGTGGAGGGATGGGGGAAGAAATATGAAAATAATCAAATAAATAAAAAAGGTAGCTTTTCAAAGTTGCTGATTTTCAAAGTCGCATAGATGGGAATGGGTACCAATAAAATCAATGGGCTGTGACTTGTCATGTGACTTTGAACACAGTCGCATGACAAGTTGCATTTCCACTATCCTGACCCCAAAGTTGCCCGATTTAGAGTATGACTTTGAGAGCAGCTTTACTTTACAACTTTGCACTCTCTGGATCAAAGTCACATCAAAGTAGTGCAGGTACCTTTTCAAAGTCGCATAGATGTGAATGAGTGGCATTGAAAATCAATGGGCTGTGACTTGTCATGCGACTGTGTCCAAAGGCACATGACAAGTCATACTAATGGAAAGCCTTAGTGTGGTTGCCTGTTGTGTTCCTTTAATGTATAGTTATCTTTGTAGACTGTGAGCCGAGACCCCAGAGCACTTCCAGCTACACTCCAGCTATATTGCAAAGTTGATCCAAGTTCTTCCTACAGTCCAAAAAAATACTGGCAGATTGACAACCACCTAAACTGCCTCAATCATAGGTATGCCGGTGGTGGGGAAATAACAGTGCAATCTCTTTGAAGGCCTAGGACTTGTGTATGCTCTATGCACTATGCAAAACACAATATTGGTGCTAACTTATAATACATCTTTTCCACTGCTGATTTTGCTCTGCTAACAGATTAGCCTCACCGAGTTTGGGTCAACGATGGGCATAGAGTCGTTTAGGCTGGGTGGAGTCCACTGGTTGTTTATACTGACTTTCACATTGCTGAACGCTTTCCTGGAGGCATGGAGCAGCGAATAACTGGGGAAGCAGAATAAAAGACACATAAGTAAATAAAAATTAATTACAATATACACATAATATAAATTAATACAAAACATACAATTTAAATGTTAAGCCCATGTTAACCATGTTTTATGCTATATTCATAGTTTGGGGATGAGGTATGCCACAATGTTTCATGTTATACCCCAACTGACTCCTTTACCTGCGTTACTGGGTGCATCAACCAGGGAAATCCTGTGATTCTTTAAAAATTTAGCATTGCTCTGCCCTCACAGCCACATTATCAAAGTTCCAGGAATGCTCCATGGAATTTTCTACAAGTCCCATCTACCCCTGCAGCAGAGGGACTATACTATACTCTGTAGTTGTGCTGCATTTTTTACGTTTTTTCCTCCATATGGAATTGAGGTTGGGGAAATACAAATACATTAAGACCCTGTGCATTGTACTCATGACGCACTGATCACAAGTGCAATGCTCTGCAGGCCTCATTGCAAAAGTACTAAATGCACATTGACCATAAAATCAAATGTTAATGCATTGACTTTTTATTTTTAAAAAGGTGGACTATGCCATTAATATGTTAAGGCAATTCGTATCAAATTCTTGATACTGGTTTTCATAAAATAACGGTTTCACTCATTGATAGCCCAAAAAGGTTTTTTCTGTGCTTATAATTAACAGTATGTCGGAGTAGGCCACCTTGACACTCAAGCTGTTATGGGACTTGTAGTTCCACAAGACACTGCAGTACTGACACCCACAGGCATGACTCCCAGAGGCATGAAGGGATTTGTACTGTAGTTTCACCACAGCTGAACTACCAATGTTGCCTGCCACTGCATTAACTTATGCTGATAAAACTTGCAGTCTGACATCATGGGAATGGAGTTTCACCGTTTCAGGCCTGTGCAGTTCTGACACAGCGACCACACGTGGAAGCAAATATTGAAACTTCTTATGTCTCCTGGTACACGAAAACGAGAGATACATGGACACAATGGGGTCGATTTACTAAAACTGGAGAGTGCAAAATCTGGTGCAGTTTTGCATAGTAGCCAATCAGCTTGTTCAATTTAGCTTTGACAAAAATACTGGAATCCGATTGGTTGCCATGCAGAGCTGCACCAGATTTTGCCCTCTCCACTTTTAGTAAATCAACCCCCATGTTACAAGTGCATTTCTATTACAAGGTTACTTGCTCATTTCAAATACAAAAAGGCTTAGAAGTTATTGTTGGGTTAGGGCCAGTTCACACTAGATGCATTTCCGTGTGCTTTTTGTCTGCAACTAAGAATGCATGCACAGTGTTTTTCATGTATTCCAATGATTCTAGTTCACACCATGCAGTCAGTTTCCGGTGCAGAAACTGACTGCATGGTATGCACTAGAGCCATTGAAATACATGGAAAACACTGTGCATGCATTTTGTGCAGAAAAAAAGCGCACGGAACTGTGTCTGCTGTGAACTAGCACTGAGTGTTTTAGGATAATATCTCGCAAGGTCATTGCCTCCGTCACTATTACCTCTTGTTACTGGAGGTTCCGTCAATATTCACACAGCCTCTCCTGACTACATGATCTATAACAGCTGGTGAAAAGCATTCCAAATCACATGACTTTTACATCCTGGATGTCCTGGCTTGGAAAGCTGTAATTCGGGTCAGACAACACTCAATGATGCAAACGAAAACTCACCCAAGCTCTACCACTGTATGATGTAGTTAGTGTGCAGAGTGATTGGTGCTCTGGCTAATTGAGCTCACAGAGAATCCATAACATGTACAAACAGGCAACTCGACAGCTTCTCCATAGAAAATGTTATTGTAGCATTACAGCAGTAACATCATCCAAAATACGGACACGTTTCGGCCTAAGCCTTCATCAAAAGCATAAAAATATGACATGGTATATATATATAGAGAAACAACTCTCCTGAAATGAGACGGGCAGTATTAGCTTGATTAAAAAAACATCCCAATAATTGGTTACAGATGGAGATGATCAAAACCTGGGTCAAAAAATGACATGTAACAGGGGGTTCAAACAGGGAGCACAAGATGTTAACCATTAAAGTCCTACTGATGCAACAGTGAAAAATTGCAAAACACAATAAATAATTTATTTCAAAAACCTGCTAACATCCATTCTATTGTTCATACCCAGCAGCATCCTGGTATTGAACATGTGTATCCACCACACCTCTCATTAGAGCAGGGTGTGATGGGTGTCGTCCCCCCCCCCCCCCCCCCCCCCCTGTAGACTGTTCGATTTGTTCTAGACCCAAGAAAGAAAAAGGTGTCGAGGTTACCTCCATGAACGGTCTTAAAATGCTTTGATACATTTTTAAATGTTTTTGGATTGGCAGTGTCATTGTAATGTTCTGAAACCCTGCCTCGTAAATGACGATTGGTACACCCACATACTGTATCTGACAGACATTACATTCCACTACATACATTTGGAACGACAGTTAATAAAACGTTTAAGGCCTCTTTCACACGGAGCGGATCAGTGATGATCCGCCCCGTGGATATCCACTTGCTCAGCGGGGATCGCTCCGTCGATCCCCGCTGAGCAGGAAGATGATAGGTCTGTCTCTGCACTTTGTGGGATCCGATAACGATGGACCGCACAGTCCGTCATCACCCGATCCGATGATGGATGGAAAAGTAGTTTTTTGACTCCGTCACACTTTATCGGATCGGAGCGGCTCGGATGTCAGCGGACGTGTCACCACTGACATCCGCCGCTCCATAGACCTCTATGGAACATCCGTTCAGGTCCGCCTGAAAAACTGACAGGCGGACCTGAATGGAGCGGTAGTGTAAAAGAGGCCTAAGAGTATGTTTTGCCTGTAGAAAAAGAGGTGACAGTTTTAGTCTGTGTCTTCTGCATTTTCTACACATGCTAGTGCCACAAGGGAATGATCCCGTGGTACTTAGCCATGTGTGTGAAGGCTGATGGGAATGAAAAATGGCTAGGAGACAAGATGGGCCCCCCCACCTTGGGATCTTTCTACTAGAAAAGCTATAAACCTGCTGCAAAATGTCGTATAGTGTTGTGTTCACATAAAATAAGAAGACATTATTCCATCATCTTCCAAAAGTCCACAAAACATCGCACTCCTGTTCAGTGCTGTCCCATTGTTGCAGGCATAGGGTCCCTATTGGAGAGGCCTGGCGAGTAGGTAGATGAACATCTCCAACCCCTCGTCACCCGTTTACCAGGATACTTTAGGGACACAGGTGACCTTCTTGCCCACACGCATGAAATCAAATGGTCAGCAGCCAATATTTGGATCACTGTGGATTTTAAGGCATTATATTCTTGTATAACTTACTGTTTAGCCTTGGAGGCTATCAAATATCACCTTACATCATACAGTTGTTATTTTACTTTTGGCTATTGAAACATAACTACTTCATGTTTGATTCATCCTATTATATACAATGCCAAGGTGCCTCAATGGGGGCTACATTTTCTCCCTCATTGGCAAACTTGTACATGGGGTGGTGGGGAGGAGGTCTTTCTTTTCACACATAATAATCCTTTCAGAGTGCATATTGACTGGTACCATCACTACATAGATGACCTGGCTCTGGTGTGGACAGGCCCGCTCTCTATGGTAGATTCTTTCTTTCATTCAGTATTCAAATAACAACCATTTTAAAATTAGAGTTCAGCCACAATTTCCACTCTGATAGCATTGATAGCATTGAACACTAACACGACACATTGAGAGTGGCAGAGTGACTACAAAACCTTTAGAAAACAATGCACCGGCAATTTTGCTTGCTACAACTTGTATGCATGCGTTACATGCATTACCATTGGGGGAGTTTGTGCGAGCCAAAAAGGAATTGCTCTGATCATGAAGATTTTGTAAAAGGATGCACTGTGGTTTCAGAAAGATTAATGAGGCCAGGATACAAGAAACATTTGATCGATAATGGCAGGATCAAGGCAGAGAAAGCATACTAAAAAAAATGCACAGAGCCCTAGTAAAAGACAGTCCCACTGCAGTAGGAATAAAATACACTTTGTTAACACTTATTCGAGACAGTATAATCAAAAATTGTATCAATTGTTAAACAATGTCTTCCTATTTTATATGTGGACAAAACACTATAAAGACATTTTGCAGCAGGGGTATAGCTTTTCTAGTAGAAGGGCCCCCACCTTGGAATCCATCTCATCTCCTAGCCTTTTTCATTCACATCAGCCTTCACACACATGGCTAAGTACCACGGGATGGTTCCCTTGTGGCACTAGCATGTGGAAACAGTGCAGAAGACACCGATTAAAACTGTCACCTCTTTTTCTACAGGCAAAACATATACTCAAACATTTTATTAACTGTAGTTCCAAATCGGTGATCTATATAGTGGAATGTAGTACCTGTCAGATACAGTATGTGGGGTGTACCATTCGTCATTTACGAGTCAGGGTTATAGAACATTACAATGACACTGCCAATCCAAACACCAAAATATTTTAAGACAGTGCATGGAGATAAGCTTGACACCTTTTTTCTTTCTTTGGTCTAGAACAAATCAAACAAACAATCTACAAGAGGGGGGGGACACCCATCGCACCCTGCTCCAACGAGAGGTGTGGTGGATACACACGTTAAATACCAGAATGCCGCTGGCTATGAACAATAGGATGGATGTTAGCCTGTGTTTGAAATGGAGTCTTTGAAATATATTATTTATTTTGTATTTCAATTTTTCCACTGTTGCATCAGTGGGACTTTAATAGTTAACATGTTGTGCTTCCTGTTTGAACCCCATGTTACATGTGATTGTTTGACCCAGGTTTTGATCATCTCATCTGTAACCAATTAATGAGATCATTTTTTTTAATCAAGCTAATACTGCACCTCTCATTTCAGGAGGGTTTTTTCTCTATACACACACACACACGTTTTTTTTTATGTCATTGTTTCATGCTTTTGATGAAGGCTTAGGCCGAAACACAGCATTTTGGATGATGTTACTGATGTAATGCTACAATAAAATTTTCTATGGAGAAGCTGTTGCAATGCCGGTGTTCTGCCGAGAAGTGTCCCCCCCCATCGGAAAGTGTCCGCCACGTACTGCGCAGGCGCAGCGCTTGCGCAGTACGGAGGACAAAGAGACGACAAAAGTCTCTGAAGATGAACGGCGCCTGTGCACTTAATAGTACCTTCTGCCCTGAGGCCAGGTTCAAGCCCCACCATGCAAGTGGACATAGATGATATAAAACAGCATTTAGTAACAGTGCCGCTCGCCACGCTTCGGGCACGGCCTCGCTTCGCTCTGCAAATTTTTATTCTAACTCTATGTCCACTTGGATGGTGGGGCTTGAACCTGGACTGAGGGCAGAAGGTACTATTATAAGTGCACAGGCGCCGTTCATCTTCGGAAACTTTCAGCCTCCCATTGTTCTCCATACTGTGTCGGGGGACAGTATTTGACAAGACACCAGTTTGGACATGTTATGGATTGAACACTCAATGATGCTTTATGTTGCAAGCCTAGCTTTTCTAATTTATTATATCTTTGTATCAGTTATAATAACCTGAATCTGTGATCTTGTATCATAGAAAAATAAAGATTTAAACCTGCATTTGCCCATGAAGGGCAAAGCTACAGGTTTACTTAAAGGATGAGTGTACTTCGAATCCCGCTCTCTCTACAGATGGAAACTTAGGCTGGCCATACATTATATCATTTTCTTCTATAGATTTCCTTTAGATTTACCAAAACCATATAATAGGAGGTCAAATCTGAACACTTTCAGTTTGTGTGCAATCAGGCAGGCCCTTGTACCACACAGTTGAAGGTAAATCTAAAGGAAATTGAATAAAAAAAAAAAAAAATTGTATAGTGTATGGCCAGCTTTAGGCAGCCCAGCCATTTTTTTTTTGTTCAACCAGCGGCATTGATTGTGTGGGAATTTTCCAACGGTCTGCTTGTACAGAGGTTGACTTCTATACAACCAGCCTGCTCATACACGGATTGAAATTCGTCCCTGTTGAACCGGAAGAATTTTGATCCATGTATGGCTGGCTTTTCTTCAAACTGATGATCGGGATCTCATTTCTTATTTACATACAGGGCTGCAAGTCTTCACTGTCCTGGCCATGCCTGTGCATTGCAGCCCTAAAGACCATGTCCAAATGTCTAGAGGCTCAGGGCAAAAAGCCTACCTCTGGATAAAAAGGAACAGCAGAACTATTGCCATAGGCTCAAAGCTAGCATGCATCTGTGGAGGGGTAGGGTGGGGTGGGTTGGTTTAGGTCAAAGGAACGAAAGGGCAAAAAAAGATAAATGCACTTTGTTTTAAGTCCACTTATTCTTTAAATGCCCTCTATGCCTCATATAAAGCCACCTTTCCTTAGCGCCCCTACTGCTCCATTTGGCGGTCTGGTATGAACAGAAATACCCAGTACTTCTGGGTATGGAGTTAACAAAGAAGGAATCAATTGCCAGTCACCAGCATTCCTACATGGGAACAGGGAGGTAAGTTCTCTTGGTAAGCTCTGAGCACATCAACAGGGCAAAGCACTGTACAGTGCTTTGCACATGAAAGGTAAAGCAACAAGTTTACTTTAATTCCCCTCCCAGAAGCACACACTCATCATTCCTTCCCTGCTGCTGTTTTGCTGCCAGGAGCAAAATAATTACCTGGTACTTCCAGAGATGGAGGGGTATGTGACAATACTGGGATTGTATCCCGCACTGTCACATTGGAGAGTACATAGCCCTGTGCAATTCAAGCAAATCGTATATTAACCCTTTCATGCAAGTTAAAATCAGTATTTTTTGCTATAAAGTTACTTAGAACTCCCAAACATTATATATTTTAGCAGAGACCCTAGAGAATAAAATGCCAATCATTGCAAATATTTTATGTCACAAGGTATTCATGAAAGACACTTTCATGAATAATTAAAAAAAAAAAAACAAACACAACACGTAAAAAGTTAGCCCAATTTTTTTGTATAATGTAAACGATGATGTTACACCGAGTAAATGATAGCAAACATGTCATGCTTTGAAATTGCGCACATTCGTGGAATAACGACAAACTAGGATACTTAATCTCCACAGGTTACCAGTTTAGAGTTACAGAGGGGATCTAGTACTAGAATCACTGCACTCGCTCTAACGAGCACGGCGATACCTCACATGTGGTTTGAATACCGTTTACATTTGCAGATGCGACTTACGTACGTGTTCACTTCTGTGCATAAGCTTTAGAATGGGCGCTTTAATTTATATTTATTAATTTTTTTACACACGGTCTTTAACCACTTCAGCCCCAGAAGAATTTACTAGCGCACTTTTTGCGATTCAGCACTGCTTCGTTTTAACTGACAATTGCGCAGTCATGCGACGTGGCTCCCAAACAAAATTGACATCCTTTTTTCTCCACAAATAGAGCTTTCTTTTGTTGCTATTTGATCACCCCTAAGTTTTTTATTTTTTGCGCTATAAACAAAAAAATAAACGACAATTTAGATTTTTTTTTTTACAATTTTCTATATATAAAAAACACTTTTTCCCTCAGTTTAGGCCTATATGTATTCTTCTACATATTTATTTTTTTCCCAAAAACGCAATAAGCGTTTGATTGCTTTGTGCAAAAGTTATAGCGTTAACAAAATAGGGGATAGTTTTATGGCATTTTTATTAATATTTATTTATTTTTTTACTCGTAATGGCGACGATCAGCGATTTTTATCATGACAACGACGTTATGGCGGCCACATCGGACATTTTTTATATATTTTTGGGACCATTGTCATTTATACAGCAATCAATGCTATACAAATGCACTGATTCCTATGTAAATGATACCGGCAGTGAAGAGGTTAAGTATGTCCTGGGGAGTGATTCTAACTGTGGGGGGGGGGGCGTGGCTACGTGTGGCACATCATTGATCTGTGCTCCCGATCACAGATCAATGACACTGTCACTAGGCAGAACGGGGAGATGCTTGTTTACATTAGCATCTCCCCGTGAGACGATCGCGGGTATCCCCGCGGACAGCGAGTCCGCGGGACCCGACTCGCGCCGATTGCCGCGGGCGGTGCGTGCCCGCCTCTTAAGGGGCAACTTACAGGTATGTTAGTTTGCCTGTACAAGCCCTTCTGCCGATGTATATCGTCGTGAGGCGGTCAGCAATGTAAACATCCTCTGCGATAGCAATATGGGAGTGACAGGTTCTCTTTATGGAGCGATCTGGGGTCTACAAGACCCCAAATCCCTCCTTTGCACTTAAAAGTATTCAAAACACCAAAATCTGTGTTTTGAAATACTAGGCTATTTTTTTTTAAATCTGCGCCACTGGCAGCCGAGTAAACCGCAAGTGATGTCATGACATTGCTTTCGGGTTACTAGATAGGAGACACGATTCATTTGGGTCTTCGGCCAGCCGGTGTTCTATCAGAAAGCGCAACTGAAGAGACATTCCGTTGCGGTCATTTTGGTACACCCGCACTCATCCGCGGCAAGCGGACATCTCATACTAATTTTTACCAGTAAACTCAGCTTATATAGTGAAATATAGTATTTTGAAAACCGTCAAACTGTTCTGATGTTGAATTTTAAATGCAGTGGTGTTTTGTCAGATTAGCAAACCTGTGAGATCACCAGGCTTGCTGAGGCTTTTAAAATTCAACATCAAAACAGTGTCACAGACTTCCAAATACTGTATTTCACTATATACTGTAATCTGAGTTTACTGGTAAAAATAAGTGTGAAATGCAAGACTCCAGTGGGTGCAAAAAGATGTCTGCTTGGTAACTGTAGACTTACTGCAGAGGAGTGCGGGTGTACCAAGATGGCTGCGACGCAGCGTGACTTAGGTTGCATTTTTTGATGGGTAGTGGCTTTCTGACAGGACTCCGGCAGACGTGTCAGCTGGTCGCTCACGCATCCCAGGAGGAGGGGAGCATCCCCTCCGCTCCTTAGGATAACAGTCTAGCGGCTTAGTCGCATCAGCTGTTATATCATTAAAAAGCTAACCACTTGCTTTAAAAAAAAAAAAAAAAACGGTACTGGGGGTGGGATGCGTGCAGCTGCAGGCATCACCCCGGTATAAACCGCTGCAAGCCAAGAATGCATATTTGCATATGGTCGGCGTTAAGGGGTTAAAACTGATTCTCCTGCTCCCAGCAGCCATACAGTGTGGTACGCTACCCAACACACCCTCTGCAACACCAGGAATGAAAGAAGTGTGGCTTCATGCCATCCTTAGCCTGCACCTGTGGAGTCCTACAGGAGAAATCCACTCCTGTCACTGTACCTTCTGCAACAAATGTTGCAATAATGGCACCCGCCAGATGAGGAAGTCATTTCTTATATGTCCCATGAGGCATAGAAAAACTCTTGACAGCCACAAGCATGACACCCAGAGGCATGATGGGACTTGTAGTTTTGCAACAGGTAGAGGTCCGCTAATTGCATTTCCCTGGCCTATAGAGTCCTAACTATTTTTGCTAACTTATATATGCTGTGTTAATGTGAACACAAACATAGCAAGCGTTTCCCAAATTTAGCAGCAAAAATTAAAATACACCTCAAAAGCAATGGCGTTTATTTACTAAAGGCAAATCCACTGTGCAATTCAAGTGCAATTGGAAGTGCAGTCGCTGTAGATCTGAGGGGAAGATCTAAAATGAGGGGAAGCTCTGCTGATTTCTATCATTTAATCATGTACAAACAAAAATGCTATTTTCCTTGCATGTCCCCCTCAGATTTTCAGCAAGTGCACAGTGGATTTGCCTTTAGTAAATAAACCCCAATGTGTCTCTGTAGAGGAAGTATGCCCAGGCAGCTACAGCAGGGCTCGACAAACCCCAGGCGCCATGGCGACCAGAAACCGCACCCTGGAGCCTAGGCTGCCACCAGCCCACTCACGGCAACTCCCAATGCCCCAGACATGCAGTGCTATGATATTTAACACTGACCACCGTTCCTCCTCCTCCTTTCTCCACACTCAGCAAGGCTCTTGCCAGAGCTGCTGAGTGTGTGAAACTGACACATAACAGAGAGGTGAAGGGATCTGTCAGAATTAAGCTTGATGTCGGGGATGGGTGGGACCCAGCCGGGTCCCAGCAGCTATCAAACTCCAGCCAATGGGATGGGATCTGGGGCGGGCCGCTACGTGTAACCTACCAGTGCCATCCCCAATGCCAAATCAGCGCCATCTCTCAGTGCCACCTGCCAGCGACAACCAGTGCCACCTGCCGCCAATTAGTGCCACCTGCTAGTATCACCGCCAATCAGTGCCACCTGCCAGTGCCAAACCAGTGGCATCTGCCAATCAGTGGCACCTGTCACTGAAAGTCAATGCCACGTTCCAGCGCCACCTGCCAGTGCCAACTGTCAGTTCCAAACCAGTGCCACATGCCAACCAGTGCCACCTGCCAGTGCCATCTGTCAGTTCCAAACCAGTGCCAATCAGTGCAACCTGCCTAAGCCAACCAGTGCCATCTGTTGCCAGGCTTACACTTTCTGGCCAGCCCATAACCCTGATGTAAACAGAGTTACATTGGAGTTATTGACTGGGTGCTCCATTGTGAGTTAGGGTGGCGAAAAATACTGGCCTTACCCCAGGAGCTGACAATTCATACCACTCAAAAAAAAAAAAACAAAAAAAAAAAAACTGTCTCTTAACATTTTTAACTGGCTCCTAGATTCAAAGCTAATTTGTCAAGCCATGAGCTACAGCATTTCAAGATAGTTTCACTCTGAATAATGCAGTGGAACAAACTCCATGCACAGCTACAGAAGGAGGTGTTGTGGAAATTTTAGATGTATTTATTATATATATAGTCATAAGAGTCCTCCTGTGTTCATTCTCCCCCAGCCCGCTCTTTTAGAGCTGACTGGGGCAGACTGACGCTGGTTGAGATCCGTTAGGTAGTGGATAATATCTTGGGGTTGGAAAGAAAGGTGTTTGCGGAGTGGGGGTATGTCCACCAGCAAAAGGGCCCCTGTACATTGTACAGACGATCGTCTGGGGACATATGCTTGCACTGCGGGCATTGGTTGTGTGCGGATGTGTGCACATCGTCTCGGCTGTGTCTGATCAGCACATGGAGATAGGCGGTGCACATCTGTAGATAGCTTTCCATTCACAAGAGATGAAGAACTATCCAAGTATACATTGTTCTCTGGAACAATGTATATATTAAGGATTTCTATCAACGGAATTATAATCATCGTTCATTGGTTTTGTATGGTATGGTATTGTATGGTATTGTATTGTATTGTCCTTATATGGGCATTAACATCCTGTTACTGCTGTGAGGTCACATCCTTTGTGGGAGGTGTTCAGCTGTTGGAGGCAAACCCTCCAGGGCGTGGCTTCCGGTGGGAAAAAGTAAATAAAAAGCTTGGTCAAGGGCTCGCTCTGGCTGGCTGACGATGGAACTTAGAACGTAGAAGGATGGTTGAGTCTGTTCATTGGGATGAATGTGTTGGAAGGTAACCTGAAAGCATTATATCATTAAGATGGAAATGGGTGCTTATTGGAAGCACAAAGTAGGTAGTGGGGCTGTGTGCATAGCATAGCAGCCAAATTGCTACGACAGAGGGTCTGCAACAATGGGCCCCTCACTTACCTGAAAAATGTCAGGAGGAAAACCACCAAGTGATGGTGTGTGTACTGGGCAAAGAATCTAAGACGAGGAGGTGCCCTGCGTGGGGACCCAGGGAAGTCCATGTCTGCAGGTCCTCAAGCAGATGTACACATCAGCCTGAACTTCTCCCCAAACAGGAAAGGATATCCTTTATAAAGGCCTGCAGAAAAGAAAGAGAAATGTACATTATACAAAATAGCTGTGTATGATTATACACTACAGTGGTGCGTTTAAATATATTGCAGCCAAACCATCCCCGAAAAAAGGGTTGGGTCACTGAGGGGGTCTGGGCAAACGTTCAAGCCCACAATAGTATTTTTAGGATGCAAATTTCAAGGTTGTAATCCTTACCCAAGGATGAGAATGACCTGGAAAGCGTGTATGCTTCAGGTCAGTGATTTGCTAGATAGAAAAAAAGCCAGAAAGGCGCTGGAACCTGCACCACAAGTCATCAACATTGGCTGCTACATATATACCTTTTACTGGTACCCCATGAATACGGACCTCCTGGCACCAACCTCTGGAGGCTCAAGGCATACAAAATGTATGGCTATGGCATCATCACAGCTGTTGTGAATGGCTGGTGTTTCCATTGGCAAGGGCTGTACACATCACTTTCAAAAGACAGACACCATGAAGCTTTGCAAAGCCATAAGCCTATACATATCCTTCCAGGAGCAGGGAGAATCAGTTTGTCATAGGCTTCATCAGTATAGGACAGCGCTTCCCTTCCCTCTATCTCTCAACAGGGTTGTTAAAGTAAACAAAGGTAAAACATTTTTTTTTTTTGGATAGTGGAGATGGATGAGAACCCCTGTCAGTTTTTATTGCCGTCTGTGCCCCTATTAGAGAGATTCACCCTCTATTTGTCCTGTTTACCATTATCGTTGAAACTGAAGGTACAAGAAAATTCTGGGTTGACATGAGAACGATAAGGCTACATACACACCAGTGATCTGGGCCCACGCAAACTGTATTGGCAGGTTTTAGAGATTCCTGCGGTGGCTCTGAGCAGTAAGGTGCAGCCACTGGCCCCGTTCACTATGATGACAGGTCGCTGTCTGCACAGCCAGCAATTACCTCCTATGGTGATCATAGCTGGATACACAGCCACCAAAAGTAATCTCTGGCTTTGCAAAGAGCTGCAGCCACCAGCGACCTGTCATCATAATGAACTGGGCCGTAGGCCACACCTAATTGCTCGGGGGCCACCACAGAATTCTTGCCGCCACAGTTCACATTGGCCCTAATCAACAGTGTGAACATAGCCCTATAAAGTAGAAATCTTCCATTGGGCACACTAGTTCTGGTGACTAGGGATGAGCTCCGCCGTGTTTGCATACTCCATGCGCAGAGCCTGCCAGGAAGTTGGCGCAGCGCTAATCACAGGCAGTGAGACATTGCCCGATCTCTGCAGCTGCATATCGGGGCAATGTCTGTCTCACTGCCTTTTGATTAGTGCAGCGCTGCGTAGACTTCCTGACGGGCTCTGCACGTGGAGTATGGGAACATGCCAGAGCTCATCCTTACTGGTGACCCTAGGCACACCCTGGGAATCCATTACTGTGGAGGGATTGTTTCTTACTTCCTGTTTGGCTATAGGACAGGAAGTGAAGGAAAATCTCCCCAATGGAACACAGAAGACAAAAACTGTATTCTATTCAAATAAAATAAACTGTTTTGCCTTTAGTTATTCTTTGAATTCCCATATGGCAGCATAGCCTTCACTTTTGTAGCATATCCCTTCTATGTTACATCATATCCCTCTAATACAGTGGCACGTCCCTTTAATTTTCTAGCATATACCCTCTTTTTTCTAGCATATCCCTCTAATACAGTTGCATATAACTTCTATCGTCTAGCATAAACCTTCTCCATGCATACAATAAAGTCTCTCAATCTGGAACATTTACGATAACTATATGTATTTCTGATTAATAGCAGACCCCTATTCATCCTCCATATGGCAGCATATCTCATTCCCTGCCCACAGCAGACCAGCCCTCCACCCCACTCAGCACAGCAGAATACAGGCTGTCCTCCCTGTGCCGGTTAGCAGAGCCCCTCTCTCACCGGAGTCTCCCCGGGCCGATCTCCTCTCACCCGGCTCATCAGTGTTGGACCAGCTGGTGCCCAAAGTGCTGAGACTACTTCCGGGATCACATGACCGCTCTGAGATACGGCGAGCGTGGCATGCCGGGAACAGTGGCGAGCAGCGGCGTGGGCGTGGCCTTTGAGGCTGTGCAGAGTTGGCTAAGGCTGCAGAGAGAGTGGCATTCCTAGGGGTTTCCTGTATGGCTTCAGAAATGCCAGTGTGTGAGCTGCACGAAGTGAAGTTACAGCTGCCGATCTCCATAATTCTGCTGGGTGGGTGGAAGCCGAGAGTGACAGCCAGGAAACTAGTATTTTGTATTGGAGTGGTCAGCAGTGTCAGATTATATATATATATCTCTATCTATATATATCTATATAGATAGATAGATCTATAGATATATATAGATATATATATATAAAAAAAAAAAAGGCCCCTGAGGCAGTACAGCCAGACCTACTGTACTGTGCCCAGTCAGGTAGGCAGTATGAAGGCCCATGATTTCTAACAGCATCCCTGTGTATACATATATATATAAATATATATTTATCTACATTATATTGGCAAAGTATTGGGACACCTGCCTTTACACACACATGAACTTTAATGGCATCCCAATCTTTAAGTCTGTAGGGTTCAATATTGAGTTGGCCCACCCTTTACCGCTATAACAGCTTCAACTCTTCTGGGAAGGCTGTCCACAAGGTTTAGGAGTGTGTCTAGAGGAATGTTAGACCATTCTTCCAGAAGCGCATTTGTGAGGTCAGGCACTGATGTGGACAAGAAGGCCTGGCTCGCAGTCTCTGCTCTAATTCATCCCAATGGTGTTCTATCGGGTAGAGATAAGGGCTCTGTGCAGGCCAGTCAAGTTCAAGCAGTGAGACATTGCCCCGATGTGCGGCTGCAGAGATTAGGCAATGTCTCACTGCCTGTGATTAGAGCAGCGCTGCGAGAGCAGGCCTGAGCTCATCCCTACTTATCCATGTCTTTATGGACCTTGCTTTGTGCACTGGTCCAAATCATTTGGTGGAGGGGGGGGGGGGGGGGTAATGGTGTGGAGTTGTTTTTCAGGGGTTATTCTTGGCCCCTTTGTTCCAGCTAAGAGAAATCTTAAGGCATCAGCATACCAAGACATTTTGGACAACTGCATCCTCTCAACTTTGTGGGAACAAATTTGGGGATGGCCCCTTCCTGTTCCAACATGACTAAACACCAGTGCACAAAGCAAGGTCCATAAAGACATGGATGAGCAAGTTTGGGGTGGCCTGCACAGAGTCCTGACCATAATCCGATAGAGCACCTTTGGGATGAATTAGAGCGGAGACTGCCAGCCAGGCCTTCTTGTCCAACATCAGTGTCTGATCTCACAAATGCGGTTCTGGAACAATGGTCAAACATTCCCATAGACACTTCTAAACCTTGTGGACAGCCTACACACAGTCGGAATTTCCATCAAAAAGCTCCCATCGAACATTTTCCGTTGGAAAATCCGACCGCGTGTACGGGGCATAAGACTCGGATTCCATTAGCCACTAGGCATCCGCACTATACCCAAAAGACAGCTACAGCGTGTACTCCAATTGCCGGTAGGGTGTTCCTGGACGTTTTCTGCCCCTGTGCACGCCACCGCGGGCGTACATCAGGGAAATTCTGTGTTGGCTGTGTCCCTTTGACACAGCCAATCACAGATAATGCTAAATGGCCAATCACAGCGGCCATTTAGCACTCGATCTGAGTGTCCAATGAGAGATGATCTCATATGTAAACATATGAGATCATCTCTCATTGCTGGCTTTCCCTCCTCACACAGAGACAGCATGTGAGGAGAGAGAGCGAATGGCTGCAGCGTGTAAGGAAAAAAAAAAGAAAAGGGAAAATAAAGTGCCCACAGTACCTGCCAGTGCCATCTGTCCCCAGTGCCACCTGTTCCCAGTGCCACGTATAAGTGCTATCTGTCATCAGTGCCACATCAGTGTCACATGTCAACAGTGCCACCTATTAGTGCCATCTGTCATCAGTGCCACATCAGTGTCACGTGTCATCAGTGCCACCTATTAATGCCATCTGTCATCAGTGTCACGTGTCATCAGTGCCATCTGTTATCAGTGTCACGTGTCATCAGTTTCTTTTCTTTTCAAATGTTTTTATTGAGATTTTTAGAGTTAGTTACAACAAGGGTTACAAAACAAAAAAAAAATTATATATAGTAATAAAAGTAACATAACACAGTATAATGTAGTGACAGGGTTTTCTCAGCATAATATAGCATAGAAACAAATAATCCACAATAAAGAATAAAGTAGTATTCCTAAGTATCTAATATTCATAGTCATAAAGGGACTCGAACAAGAGTAAGTCTCTTAGAATTTGTATAATAAAGTCCGTAATATAATTATTGTAAGATTTATAAATAGCGATATGGATAATGGCCACTTCTGGACCCCAAGACACCCCTCACAGGGATCTATCTGTGTCTTGGAGTACCTAGGCCAACATCCTAAAGGAAATTCAAACACAGTAGTTATCTTTTATGAAGGAAAATAAAGATCTATTCTTACTCCGCAGCTCAATTCAGATAAACAAATATGTGATATATTTGTCACTTTGCTATGAAATTATTTTTAAAGCCATCCAAAAAAAAAATATTAAAACGCACAGGAGTTCTTTCTTCTATATGATTAAAGAATCAGCATTATCTAAATTGTGGAAGTATAATTTTTGTACCATGTACTCCAAGGTTCCCATAGTTGTTGTTCCTTAATATATAGGGATTTGTCATTAGGAAATAACAATTCATAGGAGTGGTGGAGTTGGGTTAATTCTATAACTTCTGTCATAGTAGGAAGAGAGTCAGTTTTCCATTTTCTAGTTATGGATAGTCTCGCAGCTAAAAGTATATGTGTTACTACTTTACGATATTGTTTGGGAATCGTATGTAAATTCATATTCAGAATGGCTAGTTCTGGTGAAAGTTGAAGGACAATACCTGTTACGGAAGTGAGTAAATGGGAGATTGCCTGCCAGTAGTTATGTAAGCTTGGGCAGTCCCACATAATATGAAATAGGGTCCCCAATTGGGTACAATTTCTCCAGCAATTAGGTGACGAGTTCCCCTTGAATTTTGCTAGGATATGTGGAGTCAGGTATTGTCTTTGAACAATTTTTTGTGCCAGTTCCCATAGTGTAACACATGCAGTGGCCCTATATATGCTTCGTAGGGAAGCCATCCATTGTTTAATTGAAAAGTCTTGCCCCAAATCTTGTTCCCATTTAAGGAAGGAAGGTAGTTTGCTGGGTATGTTTTTTTCCCCTAGAATTGGGTATATTGTAGCTACTCCTTTCTGTGAGGTGGCATGGTTATTGAGGAAAGACCATATTTTAACCGGGATTGAAGCTCTGAGTTGTGGATTGTGTAGCAGACACTTTTCTATTTGAATATATGTAGATCGCTCAGAATTCGGAAGCTGTAATTCGTGTCATCAGTTTCCATGTATCAGTGCCATCTGTCATCAGTGTCAGGTGTCTCAGTGCCACGTATTAGTGCCATCTGTCATCAGTGCCACGTATTAGTGCCACGTGTCATCAGTGCCACATATTAGTGTCACCTGTCAGTGTCACATGTCATCAGTGCCATCTGTCATCAGTGCCACGTCAGTGTTACGTGTCATTGTCCTGGTGCTCCAGGGCCTTCAAAAGTGTAACAGGTAATCAACAAGTTAGATGTGTAATTTATGCTACTAGAACACGTGATGGCGCTTCCTGCATGTTGGGCCTCTCTAAGTGGTTAGGCTGTGAAAAAGTCCCACTGGTGATATCGTAATACTCAGGAGGAGTAGCAGAGTGTATTTTGGGGTGTCATTTGTGGTATACACATGCCATGTGAGAGAAATAACCTATTACAATGACAATTTTGTGGGAAAAAAATTTAAATTTTGCAAAGAATTGTGGGAAAAAAATGACAACATCAAAAAGCTCACCATGCCTCTTACTAAATACCTTGGAATGTCTACTTTTCAAAAAGGGGACATTTGGGGGTTATTTGTACTTTCCTGACTTGTTCGGGTCGCAAGAAATGAGATAGGCCACCAGTACATCAGATGTGATACATTTTTTATGATTTGCACCACAACTTGTAGACTCTCTAACTTTCACAAAGACCAAATAATATCCACTAATTTGGGTTATTTTTACCAAAGATATGTAGCAGTATAAATTGTGGCCAAAATCTATGAAGAAAAAATAATAATTTGCAAAATTTTATCACAGAAACAAAGAAAAATTATTTAATTTTTTTCAAAATTTTCGGTCTTTTTTCCTTTTTTAGCGCAAAAAATAAAAAACTCAGAGGTGATCAAATACCACCAAAAGAAAGCTCTATTTGTGGGGAAAAAAAGTACAAAAAAATAATTTGGGTACAATATCACATGCCTGAGTAATTGTCATTCAAAGTGTGAGAGCACTGAAAGCTAAAATTGGTCTGGTCAAAAGGGGGGTTTAAGCGCCCAGTTGTCAAGTGGTTAAAGTTCATGTGCATGTAAATGCAGGTGTCCCAACACTTTTGACAATATAGTGTATACATACATACTCCCCTGTTCAGGTTTGTAAGGAGACCTGATAGAGAGTAGAGATAGGCGCGGCCATGTTCAAAATCCCACATGCTGATCCCGCCAGGAAGCCGACACTGCACAGTGCTAATCAGATAGTGAGCCATTTCCCAATCTGTGTAGCTGTGGACCGGGAGATGTGTCACTGGCTGTGATTAGCGCTGTGCAGTGTCAGCTTTCTGGTGGGATCAACATGTGGGATTTCGAGCCCATCTCTAATAGAGAGCTTCTGACATCATTATGAGAATGCACAGATAGTAAGGGTCCATTCATACTGCAATGCTCTGTCTTGCAATGTGCGTTTTCGCATCGCCCTATGCTGCGTTAGTCTATTCAAAATGAATAGCCAAAAAAGCAACTCAACGCACAAAATAAGGGCTTGCTGAATTTGATTTTGCCATGAATAACAATGCACACCATTTATTGGTCTTTTCTCAGACTTTATTTCTTTATTTTTACCTGGTAATCCTGCCAGTGACACTTCCTGTGCTTGGGTGACAACCCTAAGAAACTGTACTGTATCTATGGAGGAGCAACACTGGCGCTTAAACAGCAAGTGTGTTAGGACTACAGAACATTTCCCCATCTACTCATCTCCATAACACAGGGGAGGTGTTCTGTAGTCCTCCGAGATATCTGGGAACAATGCTAACTGATAAGGTACAGAGCACAGGATGTTATCAAGTGGGATCAACAGGTATTTTTTCACTCATTGAGCAGATATAACAAAACAATTTGGTATATTTAAAAGACTAAAAGAGAGAAAAAAGGGAGGTTTAATATTGGGTGTACATATAATTTACTCTTAAATACGTTGATCCAGGGGTTTATCCAGGATTCTTTTAAAATTGGATAATGTTTTTTATTTATTTATTTTTCTAGTTCATCTTTCATTTAAATGAAAACCCTAACTGAAAAATATTTAGTTTGCTAAAGCACTGTGTTTCAAAAACATTTGGAATATTTGTAAAAAACAAAACAAAAAACCTGTTTTATCTTTTTTTTTATCTTGTTGTATCTTAGTTCTGCTGCTCTCCTACAGCATCTTTGCAACAACTTCTTGTCTACATACACTCCAGTGATGATTGAGTGGCATTTCTCAGTATTTTTTTTATGGTGACAATAGTGGACCATGACTACATAATGTGTGTTGAAACTTGTAGTCTCTATCGTTAGCCTGTGTGACAAAACGACTACTTAAGCCCCATACACACTATCAGATTTTCTGCTGATTTTTGTCTTCAGATTTACAAAAACCATGTAGCGCAAGGGCCTGCCTGATTGCATAGACATTGAAACTCCTAAGGTTTGATCTCATATTATATAGTTTTGGTGAATCTGAAGGAAAAAAAAAACAGCAGAAAAACTTACCGGTATATTGTGTATGGGGCTTTAGGGGTACAATTGGGAGACAGGGATCAACCGTTGTTATTTTAGCCTGAAAAAGTGTGCCTACTCAAGAACTGGCGATGTTCAGGATAGTACAGTCAAAGGTAAATAAGTATCTTAGTAGGCAGTATGTAAAAGAAAGGAATGTTAACGCAGAACAGTGAGCAGTATGTGCAGAGTTGAATTGCTGAGGGTAAGACAGTGGGCAGTAAGTGCAGGATGGCATCAGTTGCAGGGAAGAAGTGGGTAGGAGTATGAAGAGAATGATGGGGGGCAGTATGTGCAGGGGTGGAGTCTGGAGAGCATGATATGGGGGGGGGGGTGTTGATATGTGCAGGTGAGGATTGATTGGGAGCAGTATGTGCAGGGGTGGAGTCTGGAGTGTATGATGGGGGCAGTATGTGCAGGGGTGGAGTCTGGAGTGTATAATGGTGAGCAGTATGTGCAGGGGAGGAACCTAGAGGGTGTGATGGGGACACTATGTGCAGGGGTGGTGTCTGGGGTGTATTATGGGGGAAAGTATGTGCAGGGGTGGAGTCTGGAGTGTATGGTGGGGAGCAGTATGTTCAGGGATGGAGTCTGTAGGATATGATAGAGGGCAGAATATGCAGGGGAGTCGTCTGGATGGTATAATGGGGAGCACTATGTGCAGGGGAGGAGTCTGGAGGGTATGATATTAGGTAGTATGTGCAGGGGTAAAGTCTGGAGGGTATGATGGGGGGGCAGTATGTGCAGGGGTGGAGTCTGGAGGGTATGACGGGGAGCAGTATGTGCAGGGGAGGAGTCTGGAGAGTATGACAGGGAGCAGTATGTGCAGGGGTGGAGTCTGAAGGATATGATAAAGGCCAGTGTATGCCAGGGAGAAGTCTGGAGGGTATGATGGTTAGCACTATGTGCAGGGGAGGAGTCTGGAGGGTATGATGGTGGGCAGTATGTGCAGGGGTGAAGTCTGGAGGGTATGATGGTGGGCAGTATGTGCAGGGGTAGTTAAGTCTGGATGGTATGATGGGGAGCAGTATGTGTAGGTGTGCAGTTTGGAAGGTATGATGGGAAGCAGTATATGCAGGGGTGGAGTCTGGAGTGTATAATGGTGAGCAGCATGTGCAGGGAAGAAATCTGGAGGGTATGATGGGGGTACTGTGTGCAGGGGAGGAGTCTGAAGGTTATGATGGGGACAGTATTGTAGGGGAGGAGTGCAGTGCACATGACAGCAGGCAGTATGTGCAGGAGAGAAGTGTGGATGGTATGATGGGGGAAGCACATGTGGCAGAGGAGTACAAAGAGTATTACAGGAGACAGTATGTGGAAGAGAAGGATGCAGAGGGTATGATAGGAGGGTAAACCAGTAGGTAGAATTTGTGGGGGAAGAATGTGGAGGGTATGACAGTAGGAAGTATGTGTAGGAGAGAAGTGTGGAGGGTATGATAGTGTGAAGTATGTGCAGGAGAGAAGTGTGTAGGGTATGACAGTGGGAAGTATGTGTGGGAGAAGAGTGTGGAGGATATGACAGTGGGAAGTATGTGCAGGAGAGGAGTTTGGAAGGTATGATGGCGGAAGGTGTGATGGTGGGAAGTAGGTGCGGGAGAGGAGTTTGGGGGTATGGCGGTGGGAAGTATGTGCGGGAGAGGCTGATGTCTCTCAGGGTGAAGACATTTGGAAACTGAAAACTTTCCCTAAGCTGAAGGCACTCTCTGGCAAGAGGCTTTTCAGTCATTTTTAGAAGTATCTGCCTCCTGTATTGTCGCTGATGCATGCAGGCTGCAGCACCACTAACAATTCTTGGATGCAGGTACTATTGACAGACCCACACAGAAAGAGAAATACACATCTCTACACTATACAGGCAGAGCGTTGTGATGTGGACAGGTCTAGAGCATAGGAAAACTGATCACTCAACACGTGACATACCTCCCAACTAGCTGGTTCTTTCATGTTGGTCTACTGTACAATACAGATTGTTCTCCTTTTTTGCAAGGCTCTGATGAAGAGGGAAATTCCCCTGAAACACGTCAGCCCACTTTAAGTTTTTCCCCTTGCATGAGCATGTCTAATTTTTAAACTTTTAATATGTATATTTTGTAACCCAGCTTTTATGAAAATGTAGGAACTTTATGGTTTTACATATGCATTTGTTTACTTTGCACTTGAATAAATTGTATTGTCTTGATCCTAGCGGTTGATCACGCACCTTCCTCCTCTTTCTTTTTTTCCACTGTGCAGGAGAGGCGTTTGGGGTATGACGGTGGGAAATATGTGTGGGAGAAGAGTGTGGAGGGTATGACGGTGGGAAGCACAGTGCATCCAGAAAGTATTAACATACTGAAAGTTTCAGGACCGTCAAGGTGCTGCCTAATGCAATGTTGCAACGTTTATATACTGTATGTAAGTTTAAACCATCAAAGAAAATAAGAAGGAGGAAAGGGGTGGGAGCTCACGGTAAACACAATACTAATAACTAAAATAAAAAACCTGATTGTGCTCAACCAACCCTATTAAAAAAAACTCTCTGTAACTCCACTCACCGTGCACTTGTGTGTAATTGGAAAAAAAGTTTATTGATATCACAAAGTCACTAGAAAAGACAGAATAATAAAAACATCAAACAGAGCAAACATTCTATTACAACATTGTGTCCACCTCTAGATGACAAAAAATGGCTGTGACCACAAAAGCAGAAAAATGTAAGAGTAGGTATGTTATGGTTCCATCCCCAGGCTAGGGTGGCCTCTCAATGGGGAAAAATGAATGTGTATATCCTTTATTGAAACCACAGTATGGCTGGTGGATGAGAAAGGATTCCATGAATTGGAGTACTCCACAAGGAAGTCCATGTTACTGACAGGATTCAAGGAAAAATCTTTCTTCATATAGGAAGAAGGATGGAAGAATGGAATAATGAAATTGGGGGACAATGGTAGGGTAGCTAAGGTAGTGAATAGTGACAGTGGTCCATAGGAGGTGTAATACCAGAGTTGCTGTAGATAATGTATAGAATGTGATCAAAGAATCAACTGCAATGGTAGTCAATCCTCCATAGCCTCCCTCTCACTATACACTAAGTCCTTGCAGAAGTCAACTGAAGCTACCATCCCCTGCCAATCACGGCCAATTGTAATCCAAATGAAACAAAGTCACAGTGTAGTGGAATGAGTCCATATCCAAATGATAGATATTCATTGGATATGGACTCATATGTAAATGTAAAGTGGTCATCATCCAGAAGTGGACCAAGGTAGAGCCCAGTTTTGTGAATCTCCGTCGGCTGCTTCAGAGGTTCGTTCTAGTGCGGTCCTGCCACTGTGTTGAGTGTCCAGGCTTTAAATGGCTGACAGCACATGTTCCCACGTGCATCACATCTGCGTCACTTGCACAACCATTGTCGCATGACGTGTGTCGCGGTTTCGCCACGCCTCATGCTGGCGAGTCCTCCCCTGTCCTCACAGGGGCACGGATGTTGTGGAACACTGTTCCACAAAAGACTTTACAGATGTAGTATATCTAATTGATTATAGCATTAGATCTTCAATCAGCAAAAGCTGACATTCACTAATAATAGGAATGGACTAAAGCAGCACAAATGAAACCCACATAAGTTTATAGGTCTGGAGGCAACAACAATACAGTGGTAGGGACCACTACTTATACTTGATACCACAATAAATCACAAAAATTGGTAAACGTACTGCACATGGTGGGTGAACTCAGACAAGGGAGAAAAACAAAAAACGGAGAAAGTTCCAGCACGCCATAATTATTCCCGTACAATCACTTAAGAAATGGGACAAAGATCAGACTGTCATTCAGGCCAGGGGCCTTTGTGGCCTCCAGCTCCCAGATCCAATGGGCTTCAAGCTGGAGAACCATCTGATCAAAGTTAGCCTCCCTTTTGTCCTGGGGGACCACCTTAAGAACCCAGCACTTGAGACAACAGGGGTCCCTATCATGCTGTAGGCATACATTTCTAGCTAGTGGGGCCCTCAAATGGTAAGTCTCAACTTCATAAATGTGCTCCTGGAACCGTTTGCGTATGGGTCTGTCTGATGGTCTTGTCCACATAAAATGAGTTACATACAACGTAAATGACCCCCATGGTATCATAATTCACTTTCTGTCTACAGGAAAGAAGTCTCCCAGCTGATAACCATAGAGAATCACCCTCTACTATATAGGAGCAGACTTCGCAATTACCACAGCGTGTAATGCCCTTATGTTCAGAGTAGCGGGGGGTTTCCAAGAGATGTCACTATGTACTAGAAGGTCACTGAGAGAGGGAGCCCTCCTATATACCAATTGTGGATCTCTGGAGACAAACCTGCTGACTGAGGTGTCCACTCTCATAACATGCCAATGTGCTGAGCAATTATCCCTGACCTTACTAACTTTTTGAGTATATTGTATACTAAGTCCCATAGGACCCTGCTCCTGTCCCTGTTCCCCTTTACGTTTGAAGACAAGGGAATCCCTATCACCATCTTTTGCCCTATTGTAAACCTTATTGAACCATTTATGGTTGTAGCCCCTTGAGTGAAATCTCTCCCTCAGGACCCCGGCTTCTTGTTCAAAGCCCTGTTCTTCCATACAATTACGGTGGGCCCTTAAATATTGGCCAACTGGTATGTTTTTGATTAATGTTTTGGGATTAAAAACGCTCCACATGTAGTAAGCTGTTGACCGCAGTTTGTTTCCTGTATATTTTAGTTCTAATGTGTCCATTTTCTGCAGCAGAAATGGTCAGGTCTAAGAATGTGACCCTTTCCCTATGAAAATCATATGTAAACCTCAGATTGTAGGGATTGACCCCACAAAGGACTTAAATTCTACCTCATTTCCTGACCACAACATGAGGACATCGTCGATATACCTGTACCAGCACAAAATCCTGGAGAGGCACACCAACGACACCCCCATCAATTCTCCCAAGTAAATGTTAGCGTAGGCCGGGGCACACTTGGTGTCCATGGCCGTGCCCTGGATCTGACAGTAATGCTTACCATCAAATGGAAACTTGTTTTTTTTTTTTTTTTAACAGAAACTGTTCTACAGCCAATTTTGCCAACCAACAGACCAAAAGAGACTTAGGTAACAATTCTCAGTTTTTCTCCCTTCTGTGATTTCACCCACCATGCATAGTACGTTTTCTAATTTTTGTGATTTATTGTGGTATCAAGTATAAGTAGCGGTCCCTACCAATGTATTGTTGTTGCCTTCAGACCTATAGACTTAAGCGGGTTTAATTTGTGCCTTTGTGTTGATCGATATCATGCTATAATCAATTAAATATATTACATCTGTAAAGTCTTTTGCTGCACAGTGTTCCACAACATCCGTGCCCCTGTGAAGACAGGAGAGGACACTGCCCAGTATGAGACGCGGTGAAACTGTGACACGCACCATACAAGGATGGGCGTGCACGTGGCGCAGATGTGACGCACGTGAGAACGCACGCTGTCAGGCATGTAAAGCCTGGACGCTCCACATGGTGGTGGCACCACACTAGGACAAGTCTCTGAAGCACCCGACAGATTTGCAAAACCGGTCAGGATCCCTTAAGGATATATAAATATATTTTTTTCTCCTTGAGGGGGCACCCTAGCCTGGGGATGAAGCCATAACATACCTATTACATTTTTTTATTTTTGTGGTCACAACAATTTTGTGTCATCTAGAGGTGGACACAATGTTTTAATAGCATGTTTGCTCTCTTGATTGATGTTTTTATTATTCTGTCTTTTCTAGTGGCTTTTTGATATCAATAAACATTTTTTAAATGACATACACGTGCATGGTGAGTGGAGTCACAGAGAGTTTTCCACATTTTGTTATGTTATAGCCTTATTCCAAAATTGATTAAATTCATTATTTTCCTCAAAATTCTACAAACAATACCCTATAATGACAATGTGAAAGAAGTTTGTTTGAAATCTGTGAATACTTTCTGTATGCACTGTATGTGTCGGAGAAGAGTGTGGAGGGTATGAAAGTAGGAAATATGTGCGGGAGAGGAGTGCAGAGCACATGAGAGGGGACAATACTGTAAATACACTGTTTGTATTGCTTTGATGTTGAGTATGGTGTGATGACCTTCTTGGCTGGTACATAGTACATGGAATATGATCGCCACCTTATGGCTAGAAGCTGTAAGTAGGGATGCGCTGAATGGACCCCTGTTCGGCTCGCACCAAAAACTTTCAAACACCGCAAAAGTTTGGACCGAAAAACGAACCCCATTAAAGTCAATGGAACCCAAACATCAAAAAATGAAAAGTGACCATTTTAAAGGCTTATATTGCAAGTAATTGGGCATACAATGGTTATAGGGGTCCGTGTGAAAAACATCATTTTTAAATAAGCAGTGAAAGCCTAAAAATTAAAAATTCCTTCCAATATAGTGCCTGGGGGTCCCCTTAGTCTACCTGTAAAGTGGCAGATCTGTACCATGTTTAGAATCTGCTGTAGCAATAATTGCATTTATAAAGCCAAACAAAATGACATTTTTGCTGCAAGCTGCCTTTATTTTGCTCAGCAACAGCTGGGGAGCTAGTGTGTATGATGAGGCCGCAATGTATTGCACTGGGAACAAGATTTTTTGGATACATTCTGGTGTCACTTTGATTTTTAATAGAAGTAACGGGTGCAGAAAAATGTCTTAGAGTATCGGTGGCGCCTTTCCACCTTAACCCTATAGAGGTAATCTTGATGATGGCAAAAAAAAATTGCAATGATCTGAACCTGTCAAACAGGTGATAAAAAATTGGTCTTTTTGGTGTTAATTGTGCCCATAAAACCTATACCAAAAACTCTTCCAGATGAAATGATTGAACACCCTCAAAGCTAGGCAGCCTCGAAGTCCTGCATAGATTCCACATCACAAAAAGACTTAATCAATGACATAGGCATCAGGGGCTTCATAGCTGGTTATCCAGGACTGATTCATTTTTATAAAAGTCAAACGTTCCACAGAGTCCGTGGTCGGACATGTTCTATGATCAGTAACAAAACCTCCTGCAGCACTGAATGCCCGTTCTGAAAGCATGCTGGATGCAGGGCAGCCCAACAACTCAATAGCATACTGGGCAAGTTCTGGCCAGTGGTCTATTCTCATGACCCAGTACGTCAGTGGATCGTCAGCTGGAAAGCTCTCCATCTCTGTTTTGGCCCCCGAGGTAATCGTCCACCATGTGATGCAGACTCTGCTGATGGGATGTGGAAGCTGACAGCCTGTCAGGGCTGGCTTAGCTCTTCCTTCTCTGGGCTGGCTGCTCAGCTGTCGGCTAATTGCCAGCTCTCATCTCTCTCCACAGTTACCCAACTGTCCCTGATCCTGCTTGTCTGACCTGCCTACTTAAAGCTGTCCAGCTTACTTCATCTCTGCCTTCGCCTTGGTTACATCACAAGAAACCATCTGCGACTCTGTTTAAAGACTGGCTTGCTGACATCCCTTCTGGCTCCTTAACGTGCTTGCTGTTGCTCCACTTGGATCCCTGACTTCTGATTACCCGATCTGGTTATTGAACTCTGGACTGGCTGAGTACTCGATCCGGTCACTGGACTCTGGCTATGCTTTGACTACGCTTACTCTATTTACCTTTTTATTTTTTATTAATAAACAAGTGTGATTTAATTGTACTTCTGTCTCGGTCTGGTTCATGGTTTCTGACACAGCCCTGGGCGGCGAGCACTAAAAAAATTCCAAAGGCGGATGCCTTCTCCAAAGCTCTGTTTTCCACGACACTGTAACCTACTGGAGTCAGGGAAAACATTCAATAAAATCCTCTTTAATGTGTCCTCAAGACATTTTATCTTTTGCACTCTCTGTGGGGACAGGATGAGCTATGAGCCCTTCCCCTTATAGTAGTGGTCAAGGAGGGTTGCCAACCTATAATCATCCTTCTCTTTTATGCCACATATTATTGGGTCCTTTCGCAGGCTTTGAAGCATGAGGTTGCCCATGCGCCTCAAATTTGCTGAGGCTTGAGAAGCAGACTCCTGGGGGTCACTCAGGATGACAGCATCTGGAGCTTGCTCCTCCCAGTCACGTACTACTCCCAAGGGTCCTGGGGTTGGAAAGCCATCGCTTACAGATTTACGCATGTCTTCCTCTTCTTCGAAGCCTATGAAAGTGCCAAGAATCCTCCTCCTCATCCGCCTCCCCTCTCTTCTCCTATGTGTTCCGTGACATAGGAATGATGGTGTCTGGATAAAGTAGGCCTTGAGAGAAAAGGAAGTCCTCCTCTTCCTCCTGCTACTCTGCCTCCAGTGCCCTGTCTATAATGTCATACAGAGTCTGCTCCAGCAGGAACACAACAGGGATTGTGTCACTGATGCATGCACTGTCACGGCTCACAATCCTTGTGGCCTCCTCAAATGGTGACAATACGGTGCATGCATCCTTAATGATCAGCCATTGGTGTGGGGAAAAAAAGCTGACGCGGCCTGAGCCTGTTATCGTGCTGTATTCGCATAGGTACTCGATGGCCCTCTGCTGCATGTGTAGCCGCTGCAGCATTTATAAAGTCGAGTTCCTTCTTGTGGGCATGTCACAAATCAGGCGGTTTACGGGCAGGTGGATTTCCAGCTGAATTTCAGCTTTCAGTTGAGCACTGGCTGTGTATGGCTGCCTGAAATAGTTAGACTCTTCTGGCCAGCTTTAGCACATTGTGCAACCCCGGGTACGTATTTAGGAAATGCTGCACCACCAAATTGAGGACATCAATTTTCCCTGTCTAAGAGTGGACAAGAGGTTTGAGACATTATTGCAGACCACCATTCCTGGCTCCAGCTTGCGTGGTGTGAACCACCTCTGGGCCTGTCCCCGCAGAGCTGCAAGAATCTCTGCTCTGGTGTGGTTCCTGTCCCCTAAACACACCAGCTCAAGCACTGCATGGCACCTTATAGCCTGACTGGGAATAGCCCTTTGAATGCTTAGGGTGTACCTGATGTTCATAGGAAAATTCTGTAGAGGAGGGCATGGAGGTGGCGAAGGAGGAGGAGGGGGTAGAGCTCACAGGTCTGGCATCATCATCACCAGCTGTATGGAGACGTGGGGGCACAATAAGCTGCAGCACCAAGCCCTGTCCTGCAACCTTTCCAGTTGCAATCACCATTACCTAGTGTGCTGTGAACAAAATATATTGTCCCTGTCCATGCTTGCTGGACCACGTGTCAGCAGTAAGATGGATTTTACAGCTCACTGCCTTGCCCAACAACGCCAGAACATTCCATTCCACATGATGGTAGAGAGATGAAACAGCCTTACATGAAAAGTAGTAGTGACTGGGAACTTGCCATTGTGGTACAGCACATTGTACAAATTCACAGAAGAGGGCAGAATCCACTAGGCTGAAAGGCAGAAGTTGGAGAGCCAACAGTTTTGACAAGCTTTCATTTAGACGCTGGGCATGTGGGTGGCAGGGACTGTATTTTTTTATCTGCTGCAGCAGATGGGGCAGAGAAATTTGCTGGCTACAGTCTACAGCTGTTGGTGTGCTGCTGGCAGATGTGCTGCTAGGACCTGGGACACCCTGTGCTATACCATCATCCCTGTCAGTGGAGGCTGTTGAGAGGTTATGACTCGATATAGCATGGGCAGACTGAAGTAAGGAGGAGGAGCAGGAGGAGTGACAGATTTGTGCCCCTTTTGTGTTGCTTTTAGGTGCTCTTGCCAACGGGCTGAGTGGTTGGACATTAAATGCCTAGTTAAGCATGTGTTACCCTAATGGTTGGTGTTTTTGCTACGTTTGATGTTTTTCTGAGACACAGTTTGCAGATAGCAACAGTGCGATCTGCTGCAGATGTGCTAAAAAAGGCCCAGACAGCTGAGCTTTGGGGACTGGGTCGGGGAATAACAGCTTCAGAATGTGATGGAATAGAGTGTCTGCTCTCTACTCTGGAAGTCAGCCTCCTTAGGGTTGTGCCGCCCCACCTTCAGTTCCCTCCTCTGCTCTATCTGGCACCCAAGTTGCATCAGTGACCTCATCATCATCATCTACATCTCCTCCATCTTCATCATTACCATTGGATACAATTTGGCAATAGGGGGACATGAATGCCAATTTGTCTACCAGTGTTCCTCCTTCTCTCTAGGCTCGTGTTCCTGTCATCCTCAACCTCAGAACCAACATGTGAATCCAGTAATGGCTGGGCATCATCAAGGAGCAAGTGGCTGACGCTGTGGTCAAATCACTCAGCTGATTCCTCAATGGCTGATGTTGGGGCTATGGCAGGAATAGGTATGGACAAGAAGGCAACTGCAGGGGACTGCACACTTGTCACTGCTTGCGTGACAGAGGATGAGAAGGATGAGGAAGGTTTAGTAAGCCAATCCACCACCTCCTCTGCATGCTGTGGCTTGATAGCACGGGCAAACTCACTAAACAGAAGAAATTATGCCCTGCCTGAGGACTGACTACCACGTCCACCTTTGCCTGTGGACACATTTGTTGCTGGCCCCCTTACAGTGCCAAGAGAATGTCTGCTTCTCCTTGTTGCCCTCCCAGACATTATTGGGAGGGAGGGGGCGGTGCTTCTAAGCAAATGTAAAGAAGAAGTTGAAATCTGTAGATGCACTTTAATAAATGTAAAGAGGTAACTGGTGCACTTTAATTTAAGTACTCATACTACATAGACACACTCCACGGATACACTATAATATACTGCAATATAATGAGCCAAACAGTGACGCACAGAACTATATGGCATTAAACTCGCAGTAATGCATACAAAACTATATGGCGTTAAACGGGCAGTAACACAGAACTATATGGCGTTAAACTGGCAGTAACGCACACAGAAGTAAATGGGGTTAAACTGGCAGTAATGCACAAAACGATATGGCGCTATGCTGGCATTAATGCACACAGAACTATATCGCATCAAACAGGCAGTAACGCACACAGAACTATATGGCATTAAACTGGCAGTAACCCACACAGAAGTAAATGGCATTAAACTGGCAGTGACGCACACTGAATAAATGGGGTTAAACTGGCAGTAACGCACAAAACTATATGGTGTTAAACTGGCAGTAACACACACAGAACTATATGGCGATAAACTGGCAGTGACACACACATAACTATATGGCGGTAAACTGGCGGTGACGCACACAGAACTATATTGCATTAAACTGGCAGTAATGCACACAGAACTATATGGCGTTAAACTGGCAGTAAAGCACACAGAAGTAAATGGGGTTAAACTGGCAGTAACGCACAAAAATATATGGTGTTAAGCTGGCAGTAATGCACACAGAAGTAAATGGCATTAAACTGGCAGTAACGCACACAGAACTATATGGAGTTGAACTGGCAGTAACGTACACAGGAGTAAATGGGGTTAAACTGGCAGTAATGCACATAACTATATGACGTTAAACTGGTAGTGAGGCACACAGAACTATATGACGATAAACTGCCAGTGACGCACACAGAACTATATTGTATTAAACTGGTAGTAATGCACACAGAAATATATGGCGTTAAACTAGCAGTAACGCACACAGAAGTAAATGGGGTTAACCTGGCAATAACGCACAAAAATATATGGCGTTAAGCTGGCAGTAATGCACACAGAAGTAAATGGCATTAAACTGGCAGTAACGCACACAGAACTATATGGAGTTGAACTGGCAGTAACGCACACAGGAGTAAATGGGGTTAAACTGGCAGTAATGCACATAACTATATGACGTTAAACTGGTAGTGATGCACACAGAACTATATGGCGTTAAACTGGCAGTGACGCACACAGAATAAATGGGGTTAAACTGGCAGTAACGCACAAAACTATATGGCGTTAAACTGGCAGTAACACACACAGAACTATATGGCGATAAACTGGCAGTGACGCACACAGAATTATATGGCGATAAACTGGCAGTGATGCACACAGAACTATATTGCATTAAACTGGCAGTAACGCACACAGAACTATATGGCATTAAACTGGCAGTAACGAACACAGAAGTAAATGGGGTTAAACTGGCAGTAACGCACAAAATTATATCGCGTTAAGCTGGCAGTAATGCACACAGAAGTAAATGGCATTAAACTGGCAGTAACGCACACAGAACTCTATGGATCTAAACTGGCAGTAACACACACAGAACTATATGGCGATAAACTGGCAGTGACGCACACAGAATTATATGGCGATAAACTGGCAGTGATGCACACAGAACTATATTGCATTAAACTGGCAGTAACGCACACAGAACTATATGGCATTAAACTGGCAGTAACGAACACAGAAGTAAATGGGGTTAAACTGGCAGTAACGCACAAAATTATATCGCGTTAAGCTGGCAGTAATGCACACAGAAGTAAATGGCATTAAACTGGCAGTAACGCACACAGAACTCTATGGATCTAAACTGGCAGTAACGTACACAGGAGTAAATGGGGTTAAACTGGCAGTAATGCACATAACTATATGACGTTAAACTGGTAGTGATGCACACAGAACTATATGGCGTTAAACTGGCAGTGACGCACACAGAATAAATGGGGTTAAACTGGCAGTAACGCACAAAACTATATGGCGTTAAACTGGCAGTAACACACACAAAACTATATGACAATAAACTGGTAGTGATGCACACAGAACTATATGGCGTTAAACTGACAGTGATGTACACAGAACTATATGGCATCAAACTGGCAGTGACGCACACAGAAGTAAATGGGGTTAAACTGGCAGTAACGTACAAAATTATATGGTACAAAACTATAAGCTGGCAGTAATGCACACAGAAGTAAATGGCATTAAACTGGCAGTAACTCACACAGAAGTAAACGTGGTTAAACTGGCAGTAACGCACAAGACTATATGCCGTTAAACTGGCAGTAACGCACACAGAAGTAAATGGTATTAAACTGGCAGTAACCCACACAGAAGTAAATGGGTTTAAACTGGCAGTAATGCACAAAACTATATGGCGTTAAGCTGGCAGTAACGCACACAAAACTATATGGAGTTAAACTGCTAGTAATACCGCTTACACGCGACCAGACTTTCCGGCAGAAAAGATCCGACGGTCTTCCTGACGGACTTTTGACAGAGTTACGTCAGACAAACGGACTTGCCCACACACGAACGGACTAAAGTCCATTCGAAAGTACATTTGTTTTGAATGTGATGGCGTACGACGGGACTAGAAAAGGAAGTTCAATAGCCAGTAGACAATAGCTGCCCTTGCGTCGTATTTGGTCCGTCGGACCAGCATACAGAAGAACAATTTTCTCAATAGGAATTGAGTCCGTCTGACAGATTTGAAACATGTTCTATTTCTACGTCCGTCTGAATTTTTTAAAGAAAAACGATCGAACTATCTGACTGAATGATTCGGCGCACCTATTCTTCTGGAAAGTCCAGTCGTGTGGGGTTAAACTGGCAGTAACGCACACAGAGCTATATGGCGATAAACTGGCAGTAACGCACACAGAACTATATGGCATCAAACTGGCAGTAATGTACACAGAACTATATGGCGTTAAACTGGCAGTAACGCACACAGAACTATATGGTGTTAAACTGGCAGTAACACACACAGAACGATATGGTGTTAAACTGGCAGTAACGTACACAGAAGTAAATGGGGTTAAACTGGCAGTAACACACACACAAGTAAATGGCGTTAAACTGTCAGTAATGCACAAAACTATATGGCATTAAACTGGCAGTGACGCACACAGAACTATATGGCATTAAACTGCCAGTAATGCACAAAACTATAGGGCGTTAAAAACTGGCAGTAACGCACACAGAAGTAAATGAAATTAAACTGGCAATAATGCACAAAACACAGAAGTAAATGGGGTTAAACTGGCAGTAATGTAAAACTAACAAGTAAACTATAAGGCATTTAACTGGCAGTAATGTACACAGAACTATATGGTGTTAAACCAGCAGTAACGCAATCAAATAGACAGTGTTCAACCGTCACTACACTGACACTACCTGAACTGTCCCTACTCTAGCTATACACTAGAGCTGCACGATTCTGGGAAAAATGAGAATCACAATTTTTTTGCTTAGAATGAAGATCACGATTTTCTCACGATTCTCTCACGATTCTCAAAAAACAGTTTTATTTGAAAAATTTACAGGCAGGGTATCGCTGAGTATTGTCAGGAAGGGTATTGGCAGGGTATCGCAGAGTATTGGCAGGGTATCGCAAGGTATCGCAGAGTATTGGCAGGCAGGGTATTGCAGAGTATTGCTAGAGTATGGCTAGAGTATGGCTAGAGTATGGCTAGAGTATGGCTAGAGTATGGCTAGAGTATGGCTAGAGTATGGCTAGAGTATGGCTAGAGTATGGCTAGAGTATGGCTAGAGTATTGGCAGGGTATTGGCAGGGTATTGGCAGCGTATTGCTGGTTACTGCAGGGTATGGCGGGATGGCTGCTTCCATCTCTGGATCTCTCCCCTCCACTGTACAGATTAGTACAGAGGGGAGAGAGGAACCGGCGTCATGACATGACGCCGGTTTGTTTACAAGTGATCGCTCAGTCGGTGCGATCACAGTGTAAACAGCCTGGGGGTAGAAAGATGGCCGCCGCTTCGGAGCTAGGCTGAAGCCGCGGCCTTTCCTAAGGCAGAGACCGCGGAGCGCTCCGCGGATCGCGGCATGTGCCGATCCGAGCGGGGTGACCCATTCGGATCACGGATCGGTGACGATCGGTTGCAACCCTACTACTGTGTATAGCAGTGCGCACTCACACTGCTGTTTCCCGGCCACTGTACCCGCCCACAACCAGGCAGCGGCACGCCACATCGCACGCTCCAATGACTGACGTCAGTTCCGGTGGCTAACGTCAGTTCCGATATCCTCCATTTGCGTTCCACGCTGGTTACGCGGAACCGGCGGCACTAAAAGAAAATCGCGGGTCACCCAGAACTTAGATCGCGTGGGGGAGTGAATCGAGATCGCGATCGTTTCGCGATTAATCGCGCACCTCTACTATACACTAATGTAAAGATTATTGAAATGGCCTCACTACACTACACTGAAACTATCTGAGCTGTCCCTACTCTACACTAATGTATGTATGAATGACCTAGTCTCACTACAGTGAAACAATCTAAACTGTCTCTACTCTAGCTGCACACTGAATGATGGTCCTCCACACTATCCCTAGACTGACACTAAACTAATATTTTACACGGACAATTGAAGCAAAATAGCACAGCATAGCACACTAACTAATAGAACTAAACAGAACCCTGTTCTATCTCTCTCCACACCAAAATCACACTGAAAATGGGTGCCATTGAAAGAATACTTTTATACTGTAGGACGGGAATGAGCCATGATTGGATAAAGTCATGATGACAGTGTCCAATCATGATTCCAACAGTGCTCTGTGCCCTGATTGGCTGAAACTTTCATTGCTTCAGCCAATCAGGGTTTGCAATGCACTGTTCAGCACCGCAATGCATTGTGGTCAGGTCGGAGGAGCAAACAAACAGTCAAACAACCCGTTTATTCGGCTGTTCGTCGAACGTCCGGACAGCGAAAGTTCGGCCTGAACTTATGCCCAGGCCAAACCGTTTGTCCATCCCTAGATGAAAATTCCTGCCGTCATTCCAAACAGTGACACCTCCTAATAAAATATCAAGCTGTGATGAAGATACATAAAAAAAAAAAAAAAACAACACAAGAGCAAACGTGATTCATAAACATTCATGAATAAATGGTAAACAATAATTATTGGATAACTCATCATTCATGCAATGATCATTATACGTACAACAAAATGCATAATGTTAGTCATTATTTACATGAATGCCACAGTGATAAATCTCTTAATTTAAATGACACAGTGGGTATGTGCAGTATGTCCATGTTTATTGAAGAAATAAAGCCAACTCAGCACAACAGACATGCAAAAACTATTTTAACCCTTCCATATGCCATATGCACATTTCCAGCTGCTGCTGCTTGTGAATTTGACAGGCCGACTGTCGGCTGTCAGGTGAAAGCGATCAGGCGGTAGCCACCTGATCGTTTACACACACCCCAGCAACAGACAGTTCACCCATAATGTCTCATTAAAGAGAACCTGTCACCAAACAAAACATTACTTTTGCCTCCTATGTGATAAAAAATCAAGTTTAGTGAAAAAAATAATTGGATTCCCCTTCCCACCCTCACATACATGCATACAAACACATGCATTGAGGGCCACTACACACAACAACATCAATTATGCTTGAAGTGACAGCAATAATTCCAGGCCCATTATTCATGGTTGACGCTAAACTGATGACCTGCAGGGGCTTTTAAAGCATTGCCTATTGAAAATTAAGGGTAGGCTTGTAGCAGTTTCACGGGGGCACACAGTTCTAAGGCTTGGCATGTTGGGTATTTACTCAGCGCAATATCATCTTATATTTTACCAAACATTGGGTTATACATTGCGCTTATGTGCCCAAAATTAACTTTAGTGTATTTTTTACTGAAATTTTGTGCTTGATAAGCAGTTACACTTATATCATGTGACATTAAAAGAAGGAAGGTAAATATAAGCAGATAAGCTTTAAAGTATATGTGTATTATTTTTTTGTTTGTTTTGGATAGAGTAGAGAAGAGTTAAAACCCCCATCAGTTTATTTTATGCCAGCTGTGTCCTGTCGGGGAGATTTTACTTCCTGTCCTGGAGATGCAACAGGAAGTTAGAGAAAATAAAGCAAGGGAATTCCCCTTTAGGCCCAGTTCACACTGATGCGACAAGAGCTCCATATTTGGAGCACTTGTCGCATCAGAAGTCGGACCCCATTCTGTGCAATGAAACTGTTCTAATCGGAGCCACTTCAGTTGCTCTGACTTAGAAAAATTTTCCTGCACTACTTTTGGTCTGACTTGCATTGATTTTTGTTAAAGGAGTCACATGCAAGTTGTGCCAAAGTCACACTGGGGTCGGACTTCAAAGTTGCCACTGGAGTAATTGCCCTCGGTGGAAAATGTACTCACTTCTGGTGGCAAAAAGATGAGGTGCTGATCACATTCTGTAGACCAGAGGTTCTCAACCCGGTTTTCCTTTATCTTGCACAGGTGCTTTAAATCAGAGTCAATGGCTTGGTATGTTGGACAGCTAATTTATCTAATGTCGTGTACACACGGCCGGACTTTTCGTCGGACTGAACTCTGAAGGACTTGTCTACACACAATCACAACAAAGTCCGATGGATTTGACCATGATGACGTACGACCGGACTAGAATAAGGAAGTTTATAGCCAGTAGCCAATAGCTGCCCCTAGCGTCGGTTTTCATCAGTCGAACTAGCATACAGACAAATGGATTTTTCGACCGGACACGAGGTGTGCTCTGTAGTCTGCAGAGTCAAAGTTGGACCAGTTAAGATGGCTCTCATAGGGAACCATTAATTCACACACATCATGAGACTAGGGTTGCCACCTCATCCCTTTAAAACTGAACACATATGAATTACACAGGTTCTGAGTAGGGATGAGCTCCGGCGTGTTTGCACACTCCATGTGCAGAGCCCGCCAGAAATTCGCTGCAGCGCTGCGCTAATCACAGGCAGTGAGACATTGCCCGATCTCTGCAGCCGTGCATCGGGGCAATGTCTCGCTGCCTGTAATTAGCACAGCACTGGGCCGACTTCCTGGTGGGCTCTGCACGTGGAGTGTGCGAACACGCCGGAGCTCATCCTTAGTTCTGAGGCTAATTTAATGCAGATAAGGCACCAAGTGAGTTTAATTACCACCTTAATCAGTCTCAGAACCTGTGTAATTATGTGTTCGGTTTTAAAGGGATGAGGTGGCAACCCTAAATGCAACATGTGCTCCCAAAGTCGCAGCGTATGTCGTACCAGTGTGGACCCAGCCTCAACCAATCAAAACAATCACATTGTGACATAAATTCCATTTGCTGCTGCTATAATCACCATGTAGAATGTCACAAGTCTGATGGTTAGGACAAGGGTCCGATTTAGATCCGACTTCAATGATATTCAATAGGCTGAAGTAGGACCAAAGTAGTGCAGGAACCTTTTACAAAGTCGGACCGACTTGTATCGAACTGGTTAAGATGGCTATCATAGGGAACCAAAGATTTGTACATGTCATGCGACATGTGCTCTCAAAGTCGTAGCGTATGTCGCACCATTGTGAACCCAGCCTGAGCCTTATAGGACAGCTGAAATATTTTAGTTCCACAAAAAAAGTTTAACCCTTATGTGACTGCTGGGATTGGCTCTCACAGCAATCGCATGATCAGGAACCTGTCCCCCTAGCTCCTGCTCAGAAGCCATGATTAGAATCAGATGCGCAGTGAGTACAACCACAGGCTGCCGTGGATGCATATGTGCGGTGGCTGGGTGTTAAAGCGCACTTTTCTTGCCACAACAAATATGTGGTATGCAGTCAGCAAGAGGTAAAGAAGTTTGTATTAGGCCGGGTTCACACTTATGTGAATTGGATGCGGGTTTCCCCGCATCCAAGTCGCATGACCGGAGACTATGACCGGCTATCAATGTAGCCGGTTCACACACCTCCAGGGCAGTCAGCATTGGAAAAGGGTCCTGTGTGTCTCTAGTTCAATTTCAGGTGCGAATTCAGGCAAAAAATTGGACCTGATTCACACCTGAGTCTGTGTACAGGGAGTTGGGGAATTTTGGTTTTAATTGTCATGATATAAAATAATGCATGTGGGGGGCCTTTTTGGTGGGCATGATTTCTTTTTTTTTTGGGGTGGGGGGGTGGTTTGGATGCAGGGGCAGCATTTCATTCCTGGACCCAGGCAGCACAATGTCTTGGGCCAGCCCTAATAGGGACGCACCGGACCCCTGCCGGGACCCGTGGCCATATCAGTGTAAACCCAGCCTAAGGGTTGTTGAGTATTTGTGTGCAAGAGCATTAGACCCCATTCACACTGAGGCGCTTTACAGGCGCTATAGCCTCTGCAAAGCGCCTCTCCTTTCACTCCAATGTGAAAGCCCGAGTGCTTTCACACTGGAGCAGTGAGCTGACAGGACATTAAAAAAGGCCAGCAAGCAGCATCTTTGAGGTGCTGTAGGAGCGGTGTATACACTGCTCCTAAAGCCCCCCTGTCCATTGAAATCAATGGGCAGCGCCGCTGCAGCAGCGATTTGCGGATGCTTTTAACCATTTCCAGCCCTTAGTGGGGGTTAAAAGCGCCTCACTAGTGGCCCAAAAACTGTGGCAAAGCGCCGCTAAAAATGTCGGCGCTTTACCACCGACGCCTGGCGCTGCTCGGTGTGAAAGTGCCCTTAATAGCTTTGCCATAATATCCAATATTATTATGGTTCTTTATTATGAGTGTTGCTACTACAACTATAACTTGTATCCAAAGCAATTGTCCCACTAGCATACTGACTATGCTGACAGCCCTCCTGCTGCCTGTCATTAATTTCGACCTCCTTTATGTTAGGATCAATGACATGTATTGTCACAGTTGACATTGCCAGCTGCTACATAGAGCATTAGCTGGGGGCCCCATCCAAAGTTTGCTATGGGCCTCATGATTTGTAGTTATGCCTCTGGTTATACATACATATTTGAAGCATATCTAAACCCCAAACAAAAATCATGACTAGGAGGAGGTGTTTTATAGTTCACAGACAATAAGCATGGAAGGCTAATGTTGTTTGACATTGTATATCAGTGCACAAGATGTTACAAGGATATTGGATTCCTTTCAGATCAACAGATAATTTCTGTACTTGCAGAAATGTACTATAAAAAAAGAAAATGAATACAACCACTTCATCTAAACATAGGTCAGCTACAATATATATTTATTTGTTTTTGGGTTTAGACATATAAGGCTTGTTGGCCCTTTAACTGGCGATGGTGCCTGAACAATAACTGGCATCAGTTCAGCGTGGGACAATGCTAGTGCCTGATTTACTGCTTCTCATTATAATAATCACAGAGGTCTCTTTGTGCTCACCCCTTGTATAGGATGACAGTGTCAGCCCGGCAAATGAGCGCTGACATTCATTACAGCCAATGTCTCGCAAAAGAGGCATCTGGCCTGTTAGTTCCTAGCCACAAACCTAGTAGATCCAGAAGATCCAGCTCTCTGGGACAAAAGAGATCATTAAAGTGGGTCTGTCACACATTGAAACAATGTATTGTTTTTTTGTTTGTTTTTTTGTTTGTTTTTTTGCCATTGCCAAGAAACCAGCACTGAGAAGTTCATCTCTCTTTTCATTTATCTCCAGCTCTGCACCTTGTATGGAGTCAGAAACTCTATAGACTGCGGACTACTACGCTACATGGTCACTCCCAGAATTTGCTGCTCAATCAAACTGCATTGTGTGTAATGTCTGGTCATTGTCCTGATCACACAGTAACTGTGCCACTTCTCAGACAGGCTTTGTCTTTTAAAAACACCAAACGCTACTATGTTTTATTTTCGCCACACAGCACCAAGACTAACGCAAGAAGGTAGCTTTTCACTTTGCATATTTCCTGGTGAAACCTGTACCGTGAATTGGAAAATCAGATAACAGATCTCACCACAGGATGGCACTGTGGATACCAAATTGATCTATATAAGTGCCATGTCCCCTTGATTGGAGATAGTAATGGAAAATTGGTACTGGACTTTATAGGCACCAAGATACACAAAATTGTATCAGTAAAATTCCTTTTATTAAATTGATTAAGAACAAAGCGCATCAGACAAACAATGGTTAAAAGACTTTGCAAAGTGAGGGTTGCCTAGATACCAATACCGCACACCTGTACTATACCTGCTGTTTTCTGTTACAGCCTGCCTGTCCAAGGCCTGAGAAGATTGAAAAAAATAAATAAAAAAAAAACACGTTTTTTTACCTCTGTTAAGCTGGCCATACACCATACAGTTTTCTTATTCAAATTTTCTTTAGAATTACCTTAAACTATGTAGCGCAAGGGCCTACCTGATTGCATACAAATTGAAAGTGTTTAGGTTTGACCTCATATTATATGGTTTTGGTAAATCTTAAGAAACGTTGTACAAGAAAATTGTATAATGCATGGCCGGCCTTATTGAGGTCAGACAAGCGACTCTGCCACTCGCAGTCCCGCTGTTGGTAATTTCAACAAATAGGATTGCTTTTTAGGCTCCGTTCACACCTGAGAGTATTAGAAATGCAGGTGGAATCACGGCTAAACACGGGACGCGTTTGCAATGGCATTATTTATTAATGGCACCCCAAATGCGATGCGATTTTTGCCATGATTGACGAGCGACAAAACACGCTAAAATTGTGACAAAAATCACAAAGCCAAATGTTCCTGGCCCTGTGCCAAGATTTGGTACACAAGCTTCTTTGGTGTCGCTCCAAAAACGCACCACAAAAAAAAATAAAAAAGAAGCTTAAAAAATAATGCAGTTCAACAGTTGTTGCTGCACTACGCTTAGGTGTGAATAGAGCCTTGGTGATCCTGCTGCTAGAAATCTGTCTCTTGCAGCAGAATTGCTGTAAATGTGCCCTTTTTCATTACTGTAGTTACAAATAAAATTATGATAAGGGTAATACACTATACAATCTGATTATACAACTTCCCTTAGGGTCACCACACACATTACAATCTGATTGTATATTCTTCTTTAGATATACCAACAACTATGTAGTGCAAGGGCCTACCTGATTGGATACAGTGTTTGGATGGTTTAGGTAGACTTTTATATTGCATAGTTTTGGTAGATCCAAGGTTGATTGTGCAGGGATTATATGATCAGATTGCAACATGTATTGTGAGTCTTAGCTCTACCAACAACTATGTAGTGCAAGGACCTTCCTTATTGGATACAGAGTGATTGCATAGTTTAGGTAGATCTTACCTAGTTTTGATAGATCTAAGATTGATAGTATATGAATTATATGGTCAGATTGTAACCTGTATTGTGAGCCTAAGGCTGGGTTCGCATATATGTGAATTGCATATGTTTTTAAGCTCATCCAATTCGCATAACAGGTGAATGTGACTGGCTTTCAATGGAGCTGGTTCACACACATGTAAGGCAGCTGCAGTGTGGTTTTCAAAAGGGTCCTGCATGTTTCTGGGTCAGGTGCAAATTCGGGGAAAAATTCAGTGAATCGCACCTCAATCAGTGAACAGAAATGCACCAGACTTAGGACTGCAAACCGCAGCCACATATATGTGAAGAGCCTTGGATCTACCAGCAGGGATCTGACTAATTGGATACAGGTTGAATGGATGGTTATGCCCTGTACACACGGTCGGACATGCCAACGACAAAATCCGTCTGAATTTTTCTGACGGATTTTGGCCCAAACTTGTCTTGCATACACACGGTCGCACAAAGTTGTCGGAAAATCCGATCTTTCTGAACACGGTGACGTAGAACGCGTACGACGGGACTATAAACGGGCCAGTAGCCAATAGCTTTCGTCTTGTAATTTATTCTGAGCACACGTGGCACTTTGTCCGTCGGAATTGTCTACACACAATCGAAATTTAAAAGATTGGATTTTGTTGTTGGAAAATTTTAGATCCAGCTCTCAAACTTTGTGTTGGAAATTTCCGACGGAAAAAGTCAGATGGAGCCCACACACAATCGGATTTTCCGGCAACACGATCTGATCGCACATTTTCTGTCGGAAATTTATACAGGGCATAAAGGTTTGTCCTTAAGGTAAATCTATAGAAACTTGTACAGAGATTGTATAGTATGTGGCCAGCTTTAGGCCTTGTACACAGTCAAATTATTGGACGACCGAGTGTCTGATTTTTGTCAAAAGGGCGTGTGCAGGATTTTGTCAGCATACTAACTATCCACAAATTGACATTTGACAAACACAAACTTAGTGACGTACTATGAGAGTATAAAGAGGAAGTTCATTTCTCAAGCACCACTCTTTGGGCCCTTTCTGCTAATTTCATGTTAGTAGAAGTTTGGTGAGCTTTGATTCACGATTTTCAGATCATACAAAACAAATGATTTTTAAAATACGTTTGGCATAACTACATGCAAAGCAGCTTCATTATTATCCCATTAAAGAAGATGAGAATGTGCGCTGCATTTCGACATTTCATCAATTGCCACGTCACGAATGTCAATCCTAGATTGCAAACGCTAGTTTACAAAACTGAACTCTTCCGGCTCTCTCCTTGATTCCGATGATGCATGTTTGTCCTTTTCGAGTTTTGTGTGCTGATTTCTATACTGATCATCCGAAAATCAAATGTTGAGTTCACATCCGACAAAAAATTTTTATAGTCTGCACATCCAGCTTTTGTCTGATGAAAAAGTCAAATCGTCTGTCGGAAGCACCGTACTAACAATCCGCAGACAGCTCGTCTTCAGACTTATCCCTTCTGATTTTCGTACCGTGTGTACGAGGCCTTAAGGCCAGTACATTCGCTTTGATTATCAGAAGTCCAATTGTGTTACGATGACTGATCGTCCGCAAATCTTACCGTTAGTACGGTGCTTTCGACAGCCGATTTCACTTTTTCGTCAGACAAAAGCTGGATGTGCAGACTATAAATTTTTTGTTGGATGTGAACGGAACGTCTTATTTTCGTTTCATTAGTACAGTTTTCGTACGAAAAAAAAAACGTGAGAGCAAGACTACACATGCTCAGAAATGAAAGAATACATACAAAACTATTCAACGCGTTACATCACTTCTGATGTTGTATTCTGTCAAATGAAAAATTCTCGTATTGTGAGTAACCTCTTCACTTTCGACATGAGACAAGCATGCCACAAAAATTGCACGTTCTGTTGTCCGAAAATCAAAGCGTGTCTACGAGGCTTTAGAGTTTTATGTGTATCAAGATCAAGTAAGACTCTTTGTTGTAATACAGACAGGGGCTGCATTTTTATATCAGACTCCTTTTTGCTTTTACATTTTATGTTTTTCACATTTTGTTTTGTTGTATTTTCAAAACAATAAAACCATTGAGAACAAATGAAAAGCCTCAAGGACAGTGAAAGGTCTATTGGCAATAAAAGGAGCACTCATTTCCTTATTGCTGCCTTTGTCTCTGGACTACAAGTTCCAGAGTGCACCAGTGGAGAAGGCGGAGAGGAGAGGCTGGCGTACCTGTTCATCCAGGTGACATCCAGTGCCAGGAAGGTGTGTGACAGAGCAGGTCCTTGCAGGAAAAGCGAGAGGGAAGACATCAGATAAGGCTGGGAGGACTCTAGGAAGAGTTTTCAGTTGTCGGATCACCTTATACACTCTTTGTCCATTCATTGTAGAGGTAAGGATCTTACGGCCTTCTGTTACTTGTAGAACTACCAGCCAGTAAAGCATAACGTGTAATTCTTTGTTATAATTGGCTGAGTGTTCTTATTACTCTTTATGCTTCTGTGGTTATTTTTGTGATAGAGAATGTATTTTTCTTTAAACTGCTTCAATTTTGTTTTGATTCATTCAATACTGCATTTTATCGTATCAGCATGTAACGTATATGATGCTATTATTATTATGCAGGATTTATATAGCGCCAACCGTTTGCACAGTGCTTTACAACATGAGGGCAGACAGTACAGTTTCAATACAGGAGAAATCATATTTTTAAGTTATACCTCTATAACCACTCATTGCATAAAAAAACAACTCTTTATTCAGAACCACATCAGTCTACCAAAGGAACTTACGATCTAATGTCCTTAAAGTATATCTAATTAAAAAAAAATATTTACTTTTATAGCAGAGTTTAAACTGCTGTTTTTTCTTTTTGTCATCTGGGACCCCATGAGATTTTTCAACATTTCCTGACCCATAGACACCTCAAAAAGGGAGAGGAAATCTCTACAAAGCTATGGAAATACTCTACAACAAGTGTCTCATTGAATTATATCCCCTCTATTCTTGTTCCAGTGAGAACCTAACATTTTGATTTGTCCCTATTTTTCTCAGAGGGGAAACAGAAAGCAAAATAATTACATAAAATAAAAACTGCCAGGGCAACCAGTACCACAAATCCATACTGCCCCATCTGCTCAATGTAGCCCGACGGGTAATTCCAATCCACTGGAAGACACCTCGAGTTCCTACCCGCACCGAATGGATAACTTTAGTTAATAATATTATGGCTGCTAAGGAGTGGATGGCACAGTATAAAGATAGATATGAGAAGTTCTACTCCATGTGGGCTACTTGGATATACTACGCAAGTCCAGCTGAGCAGTTCGCCCCAGGGCCCTTGCCGGCTGTGGCCCTTGCCGGCTGTGGCCCTCTCTGTTTGATGGGGCCGGGTCAGGGGGAGCTCAGAACACTGAGAGTTTGAGAGTGTGGGGAGGGCCGAACCTCAGCAGGTCAGTCACAGTATAAATTAGTTCAGTATACTAGCAGGTGTTTTTCATTTTTATCCTCAGTTTATGGTTACTGTATTACTTTATTTTTTATCTTTAATTTATTTCCCTTATTCTATTTATTTTGTGTTTATGGGCCTGACACCAGGAAGTGCGGTCTGATCCTTATCTCTGATTGGAGGCTTACATCCTCCACAGAGATGTACCAGACGGGGACGATAGGTGTGACCCACTGCTGTTTGAATTCATATCATGGTTGTAATATGTTGATAACTATTCCCCCCGGTATGATCCCCAAAATGTGTGCATCCTTGAGTAACTTCCCTGCTGAATACATGCACTGAGGGAGGAAGGGCCCTTCATGTCATGTAATGTCTTTTTCTACCAATGTGCTTTGTTCAATGTCTATTTGTCTCTTGTTTAAACATTTTTCAAAATAAAGATTACATAAAATAAAACTGCCAGGGCTTCTAACTCCTCCCTACCCTGTTGCAAACTAAAAGAAATAGACAGTGTGGCCAGTTTTTAGAGGTAGCTAATAAAGTATAGAGGTTTATTTGGATTGTGGAAGGAAACCATTATACACAGACACAGAAATGTACAAACTCCAGGAGTTGAACCTGACAAACAGGCTGTTTTATGTGTCCTCCTCATAATTTCATATCAATATACATTTTACAGCTTCTGAAAATAGGTTTAGTAGAGGGATTTGTCAAGCAAGATACCGCAGCTAGAACATAGCCTGCCTCACTCAAAGGAGTTTTATGCACAGCCCCAATTCAGTTATGCCCTGCAGATGATATACAGTGCCTTGCAAAAGTATTTACCCCCTTGGCATTTTTTGTATTTTGTTGCCTCACAACCTGGAATTAACATGGATTGTTTGAGGATTTGCATCATTTAATTTACAGAACATGCCCACAACTTTGAAGATTTTTTTTTTATTTTCTTTTATTGTGAAGCAAACAACAACTAGGATAAAATAACAGAAAAAGTCAAAGTGCATAATTATTCACCCCCCTAAAGTCAATACTTTGTAGAGCTACCTTTTGCGGCTATCACAGCTCCAAGTCGCTTTTGATAAGTCTCTATGAGCTTGCTACATCTTACCACTGGGATTTTTGCTTATTCCTTCTTGCAAAACTGCTCCAGCTCCTTCAAGTTGGATGGTTTGCGCTTGTGAACAGCAATCTTTAAGTCTGACCACAGATTTTCTATTGGACTGTAGTCTGGGCTTTGACTAGGCCATTCCAACACATTTACATGTTTCCCCTTAAACCACTCAAGTGTTGCTTTAGCAGTGTGTTTGGGGTCATTGTCCTGCTGGAAGGTGAACCTTCGTCCTAGCCTCAAATCACACACAGAGTGGTACAGGTTTTTCTCAAGAATATCCCAGTATTTACCACCATCCATCTTTCCCTCAACTCTCGGGACTTTCCCAGTCCCGACTGCTGAAAAACATCCCCACAGCATGATGCTGCCACCACCATGTTTCACTGTGGGGATGGTGTTCTTTGGGTGATGTTATGTGTTGGGGTTGCACCAGACATAGCATTTTCTTTGATGGCCAAAAAGTTCAATTTTAGTCTCATCAGACCAGAGCACCTTCCTCCATACATTTTGGGAGTCTCCCACATGCCTTTTCTCAAACTCAAAATGTGACATTTTGTTTTTCACAGAACTCCAGCAGCATATACACTACGGTACATGATATAATCAGTGGACATTGTTAGTCTGCTCCCTACTAATCAACAACATTTCCGCCTCCAACCTTTTTTCTCCTTAGCCGGTGTTCTGTCAAAACACCCAACTCATCGTGTACCGTAGTGTATTCGCTGCTGGTGTTCTGTGAAACACTGGCAGCGAATACAGTTGTCAAAATCTGCAATTACTGCTGCTGGAGAATCACCGGAAGTGTTGTAATTGGAGATTTTGTCGAGTTGGCTCTTTTGGCAGAACACCGGCTCAAAACCAAAAAGCCTGGGAACTACGTTGCAAAAACCCTTTCCCCAGCCTGGCCAAACCAACAACCTGACACAACTCACACTGTAGGCAACCTGCCTACAATCTCCCATTATATTCAATGATGCCTGTTCACACCCAAGCATCGTGTCATTTGTCACACGAAGCTTGAAAACATACATAACTTTTTTTTTGTTTTTGTTTTTTTTGGAAAAGAGTCACTTGTTTTCAACCCCTGTAAGCTTCAGTGGGAGTGCCATTTCTTGCCTTGCCTATTAACTATATTTCCAAGTAAAAATGTTCAAGTACGACATTTTCTGAAGCACTTGTGTACAAATGCACAAAAAAAAGCTCCAAATCACTTTCAAGATGCCCATGCTCAAGTGTGCATGGGGACAGCCAAAGATGCTCAGCTCAATTGATTAGCCATTCCCTACTCTATCCAAAAATCAAAAACAAGCCATCGCATTCACACCCCCAGGGGTTGGGGTGAACTATACTACCAGTAACACAGTTTTACAGTAGTTATTTTTTAATAAGTTCTGTAAAAACTCTTCCTGCAGCTGTTGGAGCACCTGTCTGTGTCACCATTGTCTCAACCACGGTCACTGAGGATCAACAAAGCAATGGCAGCAGGTACACTAAATGTTGCTATGTAACTGAGACAATCTACTTTAATATATAGGAAATTCCCCTGCTGCAGACATTCAGTATTTGTCAGGTGCATTTACACCACCTGGTAGTCTTCTAATGCACATGATGAGTCTGGGAAATCAGTCCATGCTGGCTCTTGAAGTGTCGAGTTGGCAATCTTTACATATGTGTGGACCAGGAGTTTGGATTTGGTTGTCATTTGAAAAGTTCTCATTGGGTAGCCCAGACTAAAGCTGCAAGAAATTGCATTAAAGCATCTGAATTCTTGGGTGGGTTGATATGGGCCTTTCTCAGACAAGGATGTGAAAGACATGAAGCATTGAGTCCGTTAGCATGAAAGAGAGCTTGTAAATGCAGTAGCTTACCAATAGAGATATCTTGTTTACACCAAGTCTGTTAGGCCTCATTTAGACAGTCGGTATTTGGTAGAACAGTGGCTTCCAGGAGTACAGGAGGTGATTTTGTATTCCTCTGTGCACATGGCTGCATCCTACCCTCCACCTGGCTGTACTTCCCCCTTTCCTTTGTGCACCTGGCTCCGTCCTAACCTCCACCTGGCTGCAAATTCCCTCTCTTCTGTGCACCTGGCTCCTTCCTACCCTTCACCTGGCTGTAACTCCCCTCTCCTCTGTGCATCTGGCTGCAACTTCCCTCTCTTCTGTGCACCTGGCTCCATCCTACCCTCCACCTGGCTGCAACTCCCCCTCTCCTGCGTGCACCTGGCTTCATCCTACCCTCCACCTGGCTGCAACTCCCCCTCTCCTGTGTGCACCTGGCCCCATCCTACCCTCTCTTCTGTGCACCTGGCTCCATCCTACCCTCCACCTGGCTGCAACTCCCCTCTCTTCTGTGCACCTGGCTCTGTCCTCCCATCCACCTGGCTGGAACTCCTCCTCTGTGCACCTGACTCCGTCCTCCCCTCCAAGTGACAGGGGAAACAGGAAGTTTAGGGGCACAGGGTTCACAGGATGGTCAGGAGTTACAGGGGACACAAAATTATCAGGGAACTCAGGAATTACAGGGGACACACAATGATCAGGGAACTCAGGAATTACAGGGGACACAGGATGAGCAGGGGCTCGGGGGTCACAAGGGACAACATGATAAATAGGGGTAGAGGCGTTTACAAGATGATTAGGGGTCAACATGCAGAGCTTCGATGCCATTCATGTAGAATGCTACCCCAGGGTATTAGGGCAATACACCTGCACTGTAGTGTGCTGCAAACTCACAGTAGTGCATTGGCATATATTGAATTACAAAAAAGGTTCATGCATGTGTAGCACACTGCTGATGAGCTTGGATACCCACTCCTGCACAGCCAGGTACAGCGAATCTTCACAAGCACCCAGAGTCAGAGAACAGTCTGTGACATTTTTTTATTGTTTTATTAGAGGGTTAATAACTTGAACAGGGATGGGAGGTTATGAAATGCCCACTTGACTTCAGCAAAAATTCTCCTATATACAGTCTATATACAGTCTCCTTCACTTGCCTCCTGCACACGCTTGCTTCAGCTGAATCACTGTAGGATAGTCTGACAGGCTCCCAGTCAGATTTTTGCAATAGCCCTTTACAGATGGGAACTTGCAGTCCCTTGTGTAGCAAAAATGTAGGGAAACAGCTTGATACTTCTCTGCTGTGGCCACTGATCCCAGTGCCACCTCTTCAGGCACTGCCCACCTACCTGGCTGCAGCTGCCCCTTTCACTAGCCCTCCAGGCTAACTCTCGCACCAGTCCTCCCGACTGACTCTCAGGAGATCTCTCAGGGAAGGAAGAAGACTTAAACTGTCTTCAGGGAGACTGGCAACATGTGGGCAGTTTCCCCCCTTGTTAGTCACTAACAGTGCTGATCTACTCACTCTGTCCTCTCTTACTCCCATGCCTCCAGGAAAAGCATTGAACTTCATTTTCTGGGCTCGTCGTAGTATCATACGTCACCATGTTCTTGACGGTCATAATTTCAGTGAACTTTTGCGTGACCATGTGTATGCAAGGCAAATGAGCGGAATCCCGTCCGACAAGAAATACGATCGTGTGTACGCGGCATAAGAAGATATGACCATGCCAGTGGTGCAGCAGAAAATATATAGCATAGTGAGGAAGGTTTATAGTGCAGGATGATAGGACAGTCAAAATTTGAAGCGGTGCCCCCCCCAATTGTGGAGTGCTGGCCGCCCGCATACCGGAAGCAGTGCAGCCGCTTTATGGGGGGCTCTAGACTAATTTGCCTCTCAGCCCAGTCCACTCCATAAGACTGGCGCTACTCTAACAATGTAGCGCAAGCTGGCGGGGACTCTTTCTGTTCTGCCCACCTGCAAAGTGCTGCCCTAGGCCTGGGCCTTGTTGGCCTAGGCCAGGATACAGCGTTGCACACAGCCATTAATGTCTAAACCGCTGGCAACAAAAGTGAGTACACCCCTAAGTGAAAATGTACAAACTGGGCCTAAAGTGTCAATATTTTGTGCCTTAACCCTCTTGGGCATGGAGTTCACCAGAGCTTCACAGGTTGCCACTGGACTCCTCTTCCACTTATCCATGACGACATCACAGAGCTGGTGGATGTTAGAGACCTTGCACTCCCTCACCTTCTGTTTGAGGATGCCCCACAGATGCTTAATAGGGTTTAGATCTGGAGACTTGCTTGGCCACTCCATCACCTTTACCCCCAGCTTCTTTAGCAAGGCAGTGGACATCTTGGAGGTGTGTTTGTGGTCGTTATCATGTTGGAATACTGCCTTGTGGCTCATTCTCCAATGTGAGGGGGATCATGCTCTGCTTCAGTATGTCACAGTACATGTTGGCATTCATTGTTCCCTCAAGGAACCGTAGCTTCCCAGTGGCGGCAGCATTCATGCAGCCCCAGACCATGACACTCCCACCACCATGCTTGACTTGTTTGCAAGACACACTTGTCTTTGTACTCCTCACCTAGTTGCCACCACATACGCTTGACACCATCTGAACAAATAAGTTTATCTTGGTCTCATCAGACCACAGGACGTAGTTCCAGTAATCCATGTCCTTAGTCTGCTTGTCTTCAGCAAACTGTTTGCTGGCTTTCTTGTGCATCATCTTTGGGAGAGGCTTCCTTCTGGGATGACAGCTATGTAGACCAATTTGATGCAGTGTGCGGCGTATGGTCTGAGCACTAAGAGGCAGACCCCCACCCCTCTAACCTCTGCAGCAACCTCTGGATATGATGCTGAGCACGTGTACTCAGCTTCTTTGGTCGACCATGGCAAGGCCTGTTCTGAGTGGAACCTGTCCTGTTAAACCACTCTATGGTCTTCGCTACCCTGCTGCAGCTTAGTTTCAGGGTCTTGGCAATCATCTTATAGCCTAGGCCAGTGATGGCGAACCTTGGCACCCCAGATGTTTTGGAACTACATTTCCCATCATGCTCATGCACTCTGCAGTGTGGTTGAGCATCATGGGAAATGTAGTTCCAAAACATCTGGGGTGCCAAGGTTCGCCATCACTGGCCTAGGCCATCTTTATGTAGAGCAACAATTCTTTTTTTCAGATCCTCAGAAAGTTCTTTGCCATGGGGTGCCATGTTGAACTTCCAGTGACCAGTATGATAGCGTGAGAGCGATAACACCAAATTTAACATACCCTCTCCCCATTCACACCTGAGACCTTGTAACGCTAACGAGTCACATGACACCGGGGATGGAAAAATAGCTAACTGGGCCAAATTTTGACATTTTCATTTAGGGGTGTACTCACACTGTTATACAAGCTGTACACTCGCTACTTTAAATTGTAGCAACATGTCAATTCTTCAGTTTTGTCACATGAAAAGATATAATAAAATATTTACAAAAATGTGAGCGGTGTACTCACTTTTGTGAGATACCGTATGTATGTGTGTGGGTGTAATATATATATATATATATATATATATATATATATAATGTAGTTAGTGTAGCAGAATCTCTGACCTCTTCCAGTCCAATGGGAACCTTCAAGGCCAAAGATAACTGGCATCCTTCAATAAGTGGTGGGCTGTGAAGCATAGTGGGTGCAGAGGTGGTAAAAGTCATTGGGCGTCAGACACTTCTTGGATGTAAAAGAGGTTTTATTTCTATGACAGTCCTTTTTATATTTTGTAGGGGAAAGAGGGTTAGGGCCAGGACACCCTTAAAGCGGTTCTTCACCCTAAAGGGGAAGTTCCGCTAATCTGATCCCTCCCCCCCTCCTGTGCCACAATCGGCACCTTTCAGGGGGGAGGGGGGTGCAGTTACCTGGATAATCCAGGTATCTGCACCCACTTCCGGGCAGACCGCTGCAGACCCCCGCAGACGCCCCCCCCCCCCCCAGTTGTGTTCTGGGAAACACACAGTTCCCAGGACACAGCGGGGACCAGAAGAGACGCGCAGCGCGACTCGTGCATGCGCAGTAGGGAACCGGGCAGTGAAGCCGCAATGCTTCACTTCCTGATTCCCTGACAGAGGATGGAGGCGGGGGCAGCAGAGAGACGAGCAATCGCTCGTCATCTGCCGCCGACAACGCTGGACGCTGGGACAGGTAACTGTGATTTTATTAAAAGTCAGCAGCTGCAATATTAGTAGCTGCTGGCTTTTAATGTTTTTTTTTTAGGTGCAGAACCACTTTAAGTAGTTGCAATTTTAAATGGCAGACTCCAAGACTTCAATAGGAGAACAGCCGTACAGGCAAAGGCCCCAGTAAGGTGCCACTTCTGCATGTGCAGGATTGCAGTCTCTTTTGGTAACAGTACTTAAACAGTTCCTAACTCAAAGTAACAGTTCTCTTAGCTGTACTACAAATTCTTGTAGTTATTCAGCCCCTTGAGCTCCTGGTCTCTCACTGGACCCTCTGATTCACTAACTCTAAATCCCGTGAGCTCCTCAAGGCTTTTGTGGTAGTATCTCCCTCAAGCTTCACCCACGCTTCCCTGCTGGGTCCCTAGCTTGGCACTTTGGATACCTTCAAGTTTCACCCCTGCTGACCAGCTCAGTCCCTAGCTTGACACACAAGGCTGCTCTGCAAGCGTCACCTACACTGGTTGAGTCACTGACTTGATCACCGCCAGAAGTTTTCAGATTCTCCACTGTGCCCGTTCAGTGAGAATAATGCTCCAGTACTTGCTTCAGTTACTCATTGTGGTCCCTGGTAAAGGTGATTGGTCCCTTAGTAGCAACAGCTTCCCTTGTACCTCTGACCATAACAGGTTCTCTGGCTGGCACAACCGTCACTTTCGGTTGGACTGCAAGCTGCAGTCCCAACCCTGTGCTGCCCTCCTTCTTCTGGATAGGCCCTCACACAGCCTGGCAGCCTGATGCACCTGGGATAGGCTCAATCTCTGGCCTAGCAGCCCGGGATGTAGGACACATATCCACCCAGATGGTGGTCTGTGTGGCACACAAGAACCTGGATCACCTGACCTCACCTGAATATATAGGCTCTCCCAGCAGACCAAGGGATTCAACAAAATCCCTGCCTATTGGCTGAGAGACCCCATATACGAATATCCTGACCATGAGTTGTCTTTCTCAATCTAATACCTCCAAGCGCCTGGCCACCTGGTGGTAGAAGAGGAAAGTACAACCAGGCCAAATTTAGTGAGAAGTCAATGGATCCCTAGTAATTAAATACAGTAGCTACTCCTGACAAGGAATTTGGTGAGGAGCTCCCTGACTAAACCCCAGGGCGCTACATTAGGATGTAAGGTTATTATGTATATTTCCTTTGCTTATCTAAATGTTATGCTGCATTTGCAATCGTATATAATGTTTGATATAATGTTTGATGTCTAATTACCCTATGTGGATTACCATTCCTTCATGCATCTGATCCATGTTTATTTCATGTGGTATGCCACATGTACTGTTGTCATTGTTATTCTTTTATTGTTTCCCCACCCATCCCAGTTTTTGCCAGGACTTTCGCTCTCAGGCTTGAGAGCTCAAATAATTTTTTTTCTGCAAACTCAGAGACGTAGTTTTGTAGGCAGGGGGAGGATGTAGCACCCTGATGGCAGGGTTGTTCCTAAATTTACCTACCAGGTATCGTTGCCTTGGCCAATTGTTAGGGATCAATTGATTTCACCCTAAGTCTGGAATTGCTGTACTTCTCTCTTCTGTCACTAGATGGCCGGGTATGTGGTTAGATAAGACAAGGGCATTGCAAGGACAGATTAGTACTAGATAGGGTATCTCAGCCAATGGGCAGGGATCTTCTTGGGTCCCTTGGCCTGCTGGGAGAACCTATATATTTGGGTGGAGTTAGGTGATCACCGTTCTGTACCACCTAGATGGCATTCTGGGTGGACATTTGTTGCACTGCCTGGGCTGCTAGGCCAGAGTTTTGGCCTATCCTGGGCACACGTGGCTGCTAGGGCTGTCTTAGGGCCTATCCAGAAGCAAGAGAACAGTGTAGGGTTGGGAATGCGGCTTGCAGTCCAACCAGAAGTGACGGTTCTGCCAACAGGAGAGCCTGTCGTGGTCGAAGGCAGAGCCGTCTTTAATATTGATTGGGCCCTGGGCAAAACTTTTCTTGCCCCCCCCCCCCCCCCCCATGCAGTTTTGCTCTCTGTCTGCTCTGAGACATACAATAAATAGCAGCTAGGCTCAAAATCAGTTTACTGAATCAGATCAGGCAGCTTTTGCGATTGGTTGCCAGAGGTTACAGTGTACCATTACCGCTCACTGACTGGTTGCTAGAGGTTACGGCTCACTGATTAGTTGCTAGAGGTTACAGCACATGATTTCTGCTTGTTGATTGGTTGCTAGAGATTAGTGTGGATATGACCTCAGAGGGGCATGATATACATATCCATGACGCCGGCCACCCCTATTTACATATAAATGCTGGTAATTTACATGTAAACACAGGGTCTGCAGGTGAGTCATCAATAGGGCAGAGCTGGGCAGAATTAGTAGCAGCACTTCACACTGAGATATCCGGACACAGCACAGGACTAAAACCTCAAGGGACAAGGGAATTTAAACCAGGATAGTTGGCAAGTATGAGGCAGCTGCTTTGGGCCCCACAACAATGACAGGGCCCAGGGCAGCTGCCCCTTTTGCCCTGGCTTAAAAACGGCCCTGGTCGAAGGTAGAGGGGAAGCTGTCACCACTAAGGGACCAACCACCTTGTTACCAGGGACCACAGTGAGTAGCTGAAGCAAGTACTAGAGCAGTATTCTCACCAAATGAGGACAGTGATGAATCAGGAAACTTCAGCAGGGGCCAAGTCAGGGACCCAGCTAGTGGAATAACGCTTGAGGAGTATCTGGAGTGCCAAGCCAAGGACCCAGCAGGGAAGCAGGGGTGACGCTTGAGGAAGATACTAAAGTAAGAAGATTAGAGGAGCTCACGGGATTCAGTGGCAGTGAATCGGCAAGTCTAGTAAGAGAGACTGGGAGATCAGTGGGCTGAAAATCTACAAGAAGTGACTGTATAAAAGTAAAGGAGTTTGTTACAATTTTTGTTAGGTACTGTTCTAAGACAAAGGAGATAGCCTTTTCCTGCATAGAAGTCTCGAAGTCTGCCAAATTAACATTGCAACTGCCTAAGGGTGTCTTGACCCTAACCCTCTCTCACAAAGTTCTGTTCAAGAGAAATAAAATCTCTTAGCATTCAAGAAGTGTCTGGCACCCATCAATGTGAACCTAGGCTAAAGGAAAGACACCTTAAAAACACAAGATGCCCATTTCCTCTTATGTAATTGCTATTGCCATTGCCATTGCCAAATTCCATCTCAACACCATCTCTCTGGAGTGATTTCACTTTATTTCTGCATGAGTTTTAATATTGTCACCTAATACAACCGGATGGCTGCAACTTGAAGCCAGGTGTGCCTGGGGGACGAGCAAAGGTCATTAATATTTCACAGAACTGGTTTCTCTGTCAGTCATCAGAGATAAAAGCCATCTCAGCTCATTCGGCGTCCACATTAAACTTTATTCCTGGATAGAGTTTGATGATCAGTCACTCAGCTTTTGTGTCTGTGTCTTTTCATCTATTCCATCAACAAAGGATGGAATGTGCTGCATTCAGTGTCAGTTCATTCCGGCTGCAAAAAACGGGTTTTGTTTCCTTTTGAAGGTCCAGCGGTAAGAGTTTGATCACCCACTGATTGTTTATGGTTCTTTGTGACCCCAGAATTAAAGAGGAAGTAAACCCTGATGGGTTTACTTCCTCTTTGATTCCCTGCAAAGGTAAAGCATAATGGACTACTATGCATCGCATAGTAGTCCATTATGTGTCACTTATCTGACACAGGAGCCAGCGAAGTCACCGCTGTCCCCTGTAGTTCCGAGTGTCCATCTTCTTGGTGGGTCTCGCTACTCCGGCACTGTAAATCGCCGGAGCCGCGATGAGGTCACTCCCGCGCATGCGCACGGGAGCCAACACTCGCGGCATATCGCTGCGATCTGCGGCTTGCCCAGTGCGCCTGCGCGCCGCTGTCTACGACGCATGCGCCGTAGACAGCAGTGGCTGTCTTCAGGTAAATATCTCCTAAACCATATAGGTTTATGAGATATTTCTTGGGCCTACAGGTAAGCCTTAATCTAGGCTTACCTGTAGGTCAAAGTGGTTTGTAAGGGTTTACAACCACTTTAATATCTCATCCCTTTTCTGGTCCTGATATCACAGCTGGGCTCTGCCTAAAGTACCATTTTATATCATCCATTGGTTGTAAACCTCTGAAATGAAAAATGAACAAAGCATGTCCCTCTATAGTGCGTGCTTGCCTCAATCTAAAACATCTAATGGGGTCTCTCCATGATCTGTCCTCTGTCTGGTATCTGCATAAGTCCCCCCCCCCCCCTATAAAGCACAGCAGGTGATTGACAGCCTCAGCTGTGCATTGTTTCCTATGCTGTGTAGAGAAGGGTTGTGTCGATTACCTTCACTCAGTTCTCAGGTTACACTGAGCTCTCCTCTAATGCAGTGCAGTGTGTGACATCAGATCCCTGCCCCCTGCCTTCTGGAGCTGAGAGAAAGCCTTTAATCTGTGTGTTTTAGAAGACTGAAGATAAACAGGTACAATTTATGTAGGGGAATTTGGTTAATATCTGTGTATCACCAAAAGCTAGTCATGTCACTGGGTATATGACTAGCTTTTTTAGCGAAACATAAACTGTTGGCGCTATATAAAGCCTATATAACAATAATATATGTAAGGGTTTACAATTACTTCAATTGTTTCACTTTGGTCTGTTAAATATACCACTGAAAGTGTTTTGTTATATCTGTTTGATAAGTGGAAAAATGACCTGTTGATCCTGCCAGAAATCCAGTGCTGTCCTGTGCACTCTGCAGTTACATCTCAAGCAATGTTATTAGTAAGTTTGTTAGGACTACAGAAAACCTCCCCACTGTGTCAAGGGGATGAGGAGGGGGGAGGTGTTCTGTGTTCTCTCCAAGGGTGACAAAACTGCTCCCCCTTAGATACAGTACAGCAGATGAATGTTTTCACCCCAAGACTAAAAGTATGTTACTGGCAGGACCACCAAGTTAAAAAAATAAAATAAAAAGAGAAAAAGCCTGGAAAACCAAAAAAAACAAATGCAGTCATCACATCCAAGGACTGGTAAACTGTGATATATTAAATTTTTGATTCTGGGTTTATTTGCTTTAAGCATATCTAAACTGATAAACAAAAATGTGATGTAATGCAACTTAGCTGGAAGTGGGAACAGGTACCTGTCAAAACAAGGTATCCGCCCCCCCCCCAAATTTTTTTTTCAAATGTAGCAGTGGAGGGGGTGAGGGTGCGAACAAAGCGGAACTTCCACTCCCTGGAGTGCATTCTGTAATTATCCATCAGGAAACGCCAAAGGGGGCCACTGGCACCATGAATAAAGATGTTTCTTCTTAGTTTCACAATTTTTCTAAAAAAACTAAAAATAAATAAAGAACCCCTCATTTTTTAGGTGGGAGGTGAAAAAAGTCATACTACTACTGTCACCAATGAGAGGACAGACCCTTTAAAGCACTTTCAGAAGGGGATTTAATCACTGACTGATTATGCAGCTTATTCCTGCTTGAATATGTTCCAGTTTAAGCTGATACCATGACTGTTGCCCCAGGTCTCCATTTTTAGGCCTCTTGCACATCATACTCCTGTTTGAGCATCTACTTTTTCAGATGTAATTTCAGGAGTTTTTTGGTAAGTATTTGTGCGCATTTTTGCGCATATGTGTTTCTGCATTTTCGCGCGTGCAGATCCGTGCAAATTTATTCTCGCGTTCTTGTTCAGTACAATATGCAAATAGACATTTGCATGCACTTGGGTGTATTTGCGCACATTTGCATGCGCGAGGCATAAATTACTGACCAAAAATGCATATTAAAAAAAAAAATTTACTGAACAATGCATAACACTTGTTTCCGTGCCTGTGTACACATTACAATTAATGGGCTGTATTTTATCGCAGTAGAAAGGAGCCATTGCAAGAGGCCTTAGAATGGCTCCTTTCTCTTTTACTGTTCTATGGAGCCACCCTTGCATGCATGGAGTAGAGTTGTGTTTCCCTATGCTGTGTGCATCAATAGAAACACACAGCCTCATAGCCTTGGATGGCAAAACACACCCCTGCTCCTCCATACTAACAGACCACACTGTCCACTGGTAACTCTTTCCTGTGAGTACTAGAAGTTCAGGGAAGCAGCACCAAGAGAGCAGGAGACAACAGTATTAAGTTGTAATAAAAAGTTGTACAGTATTAAGTGCTTTTGTAAGAACTTTAGTAGGGAATGTTTATTTTACTGAGCTCAATGTGTTAGACTAAAAACCGCTGAGGGTGTAATACTACTTTAAGGCTGGCTTCACACCATTGCGAATTGGATACGGATCCCCCGCATCCAATTCCCAATAGCAGGAAAATTTGACCGGCACTCTATGGAGCCGGTTCACATATCTCCACTGCAAATTTGCACAGGAGCCCTGTGCATCTTTTGGTCCATTTCAGGTCCAAATTCAGCCAAAAATTTGGGCTGAAATTGGACCTGAAACGGTGAACCAGGACGCACTGGACTCCTGCTGGGAGCAGCATGCGGCGATGGTGCGAACCCAGCCTAAAGCTTCCCAAATTTATATATATATGAATACTCTGGAGAAAGACACTTTTTATTTACCGTTGTCTCTTTTTTTCTAGGGATCTGCATCATGTCCCACCTTTCCTGACCTGGATAATAGCTCCTGTGGATTCGGGGCCCTCAGCATTACAAACCATGTCTGGAATTAGCCCACCAGAGGATGACCCTTTTGATTTCCTCTTCAAAATAATTCTGATTGGTGACTCAAATGTTGGAAAGACTTGCGTAGTGCAACGCTTCCAGTCAGGGGTCTTCAGCGACAAACACCAAAACACAATTGGGGTAGACTTCTCAGTGCGCTCATTAAACATTGAGGGCAAAAAGGTCAAGGTAAAATAAAAATAAAAAAACATTGTAGCACTATATTTAGAAAGCAAGATAATATAAGCTGGAATGTTCCTGTTCTTGGTGTCTCTATTCCCATTAGAGAGATTTTTTTCTGCAATGGCTACATTAGTCAACAAGACAGGAAGTGCGAAGAAATCTCCCTAATGATGACAAAGACAGCAAAATAAACATGGAAGAGGTTCTAATGCAGGGGTGTCAAGCTCAATTTCATTGCGGCAGTATGCTTGTCCTCAAAGAGCTGATTGTATCTGGAGTGCACTGCGTACAGTGTTCAAAGTTCAGGGGTGCGTTACATGGAGAGCTCTGGGGTGTGCTACATGCAGAGTTCAGGGATGTATGCACATAATATAACTAGATATTAATATTTTACAGTAAAGTTGATCCAGAGAATATCTGATGTATTGTATGGGGGGACCGGGAAGGATTTCTTTCCCCCGTTGGAGTAAATTGGATCATGCTTTGTTTTTTTGTTTTCTGGATCAACTGTGGCTATAGCATAGTGTATATGGATGTTTTTCACTTTGGGTGTGTGCTTTTTTTTTCTGTGGTTGAAATCGATGGACTTTTTCAACCAGATTAACTTTGTAAGGTGCATTGAAAAAATATTCATACCCCTTATTAAACTTTAGTTAGGGGTATCAGAGTAAAGGGGGCTGAATACAAATGCACACCACACTTTTCATTTATTTCTTTGAAAAATATAAAAAAAAACACGTTTATAATTTTCCTTTCACTTTACAATTATATGCCACTTTGTGTTGGTCTATCATATAAAATACATTTACGTTTTTGGTTGTAATACTTTTTCAAGGCATTGTAACTATGTGTACAGAGTGCAGGTTGTGCAACGACATCCCCAAATCCCCCAAAGCTTCCTTGCATCTCTCTCCTACCTGAAACGGCTCTAGTACCCCCCTGTGTAGGTGGCACTCCTTGCAGGGAGATCGTCCTCTTTCTTTCTGGAGATCTGTCCCTGCTGCGAGCGAGTACAGGGATCTGTTAGACCTGGGAGCTGTTGAGCAAAGCTGTCTCTTGTAAAAACAGAAGGCTTCTGTGTTTACAATTGACAGTAGAGAGTGGAAGCGGAGGGTGAGAGACGGAGGTAGCGGAATAGAGTTCCACCAGTTCAGCTGCAAAACTGGGTGTGAGGGCCACATGATAAGGCCTAGCAGGCCAGATTCAGCTCATGGGCCTTATGTTTGATGCATGTGTTCTAATGCTTCCCCATTCTATTCTAAACTAGAAAATAAAGTTGACTGAATGGAGTTTGACTTTACATTAATTCATGGCAGGTTCAAGTCTGGGACACAGCTGGCCAGGAGAGATTCCGTACCATCACCCAGAGTTATTATAGAAGTGCTCATGGGGCCATCATTGCCTATGATATCACTCGCCGGCAGACCTTTGAATCTGTCCCTCACTGGATCCATGAAGTTGAGAGATATGGAGCAGCCAATCTGATGGTGATGCTTATTGGTAAGTTGACTTTATTTTGATGGGACACTCTGATGTAAGGGGGCTGCTCATGGGACATTCTGATGTAAGGGGGTGCTGATGGGACATTCTGATGTAAGGGGGTGCTGATGGGACACTCTGATGTAAGGGGGCTGGTAATAGGACACTCTGATGTAAGGTGGTGCTGATGGGACACTCTGTTGTAAGTGGCTGCTGATGGGACACTCTGTTGTAAGTGGCTGCTGATGGGACACTCTGTTGTAAGTGGCTGCTGATGGGACACTCTGTTGTAAGTGGCTAGTGATGGGACACTCAAAATGTAAATGGGCCAGTCTGGATGAAGTCCAGGGCCAAATTTCTGTCCCAGTCCATCCCTGCCTGCCTTCCATTCTTCTATCCTTCTCCACCTTACTCCCTCTCCAGGTTCCTTCCTCCCTCTCCTCTCTTATTTTTTACTATTTTCAAATACTATTGTTAAAATGCTTTATATGGGTTTATCCATGATCTCTTTATAGGTAATAAGACAGATCTGGCAGAGAATCGGCAAATCTTGTTTGAAGAAGCCTGCACATTGGCAGAGAAGTTTGGCCTGCTTGCTGTCTTGGAGACCTCAGCTAAAGAATCTCGCAACATTGATGAGGTCTTCCTTCTCATGACAAAAGAACTGATTGCTCGGAACACCCTGCACTTCCACAAGGACGGACCCCGGAACAGTTTTGTACTGGACTCACGCCCTATTGTGGCAGCCAAGGAGCCAGAAAAAAACTGTGTTTGTGGATAATTGAACCAGAAAAAGAAATGTCTTATTGTGTCAATATCAGTCTTGGTCCGTAGCTTGGAGTCCTTAATGGAACAACATCCAAATTTCCAGGAAATATTGACCTGATTTGGAAATCCTTTTTGTCTGTGAACAATAACCGTGAACCATGCCTATAGTGGAAGGCTGGCAGCTGGTGGGTTTATAGGAAATATGCAGAGGTAGCAGCCACACTTCTGCAGGTTTATCCTCATGAAGGACAGTTATGTTATAATTGTGTCCTTCCATATTATCTTTGAAATGATTATTTATATATTTTATATTTTTAACTAGTGGCATCCACTGGATTGACCATAGATTGTTTTATCAGCCACTGACAGAAGCACTGTCGTCCTCTTTGTGATCTGTTGGGAAAATTAAAGGTGATCGCGACCATGACAGACATTATCATTTCACAGTGACTACAGCATGAAAGGTGCTTATTGAAATTACATTTATTGAGACATAATCCCTATATTTTTAGTACTATGGGGGTATATCAGCTGATGGTCTCATGTCATCTGGAGTCAAACCACACTTTCTAACTCTTCCACTTTTATAAAGCCTGAAATCTCTCTTGGACTGTAAATAAAGATAGACTTCTCCAACTGTATTTTGTTTACCAGAATAGATTACATGCACTATTGGGCTCTTTCAGTAACCCTCAAAACGTTAACGCTTCCTCCTAGGGGTCATGTTTGACCATAGTCTTTTGGATAACCAAAACTGAACTGAAAGAGAAGCTGAATGGGCAACTGAGAGGAGCCACAGGACATTTTGAAGCTCAGATATCCTGGTGGTCTTTTGTTCTGCAAGCTCTGGATTGATGGACTGTATAGCCCAAGTTGTAGCTCTACATAGATGACAGGCAGGTTGATGTTCTGTCTTTAACTGTCCATTCTGGCTTCACTTCAAGCAGTAGTAATTGGGCAATATGGTTGTTGACAAAAGGGGTGGAGATTTATAAAAGGCTGTCATGGTCTATGTCTGTCTGTGGCAGTGTGATCCCGTCAACAGCTGTAAATAAAAGTCATTTTTTGGTCTTACGCTATGGAATAGTCATACCATTGGTATGTGTACTTAAAGAGGAACTGTAGTCTGCTCACAAAATTTGTAATAAAAACATATATTTGCCATTCTGAAGCTTCCCTCCAACCACTTTGCATATTATTTTATATATACTGTGATTCTGTACTTGCCAAATATGCTGCAGAAATCTCCCTCCACTGAGTCTGGCTGCAACAATTTTAACTGTGGGCAGGTAAAGCTGCAGTCTGTTCACTTCCTGAATTTACACACTCTGCAGCCCTGCATCTCTCATTGGCCCTCTTATGACTCCCTTCCTGGCAAACTCTCACAGATTGAGAGAAAGAGCTGCACATGATATGAGCCTAGGCTTTTTACCAGACAGGAAAGAGGGCTTTTAGCATTAAGAGCATTTGATAGGCTTGAAAAACAGCTTCAGAATCCTTTACAGCTTCAGTGCCTTAAAAAAGTATTCATACTCCTTGAAATTTTCCACATTTTGTCATGTTACAACTAAAAACCTAAATGTATTTTATTGGGATTTTATGTGATAGACTAACCCAAAGTGGCACATAATTGTTAAGTGGAAGGAAAATGATAAATGGTTTAAAATTTTTTTTGAAAAGTGTGGTGTTCATTTGTATTCAATACTTTGTAGAACCACTTTTCTCTGCAATTACAGCTGCAAGTCTTTTTTGGGGATGTCTCTCTCAGCTTTGCACATCTAGAGAGTGACATTTATGCCCATTCTTCTTTGCAAAATAGCTCAAGTTCTGTCAGATTGGATGGAGAGTCTGTGAACAGCAATTTTCAAATCTTGCCATAGATTCTCTATTCTGTTTGAATGGTTTTTATTGTATTTAAAAAAAAAAAAAAAATAAGATAAAGAAAAGGGAGATCTTATAATGGAGCAGCGAACAATCTTCATCTGTTCCAAGCATGTAACAGGAAAACATACAAATACAAGGCTAATTAGAAACTAGTGAGGACCACAGCACATTGTAAATCACTGCTGTGGGGACTTTTAATGTATGTTAACTGGAGTTTATAGATTACATCAACATATGTGGGGCGGCACAGTGGCATAGTTGCCAACTGTCCCGAATTTTCCGAGATTAGGACCTTTATCCCGATTAAATTTTGTCCCGGGAAATTTGGTTTGTTCCGGTTTTTCGCTGCCGGCCGCCATTTTGAAGAAGACCAGAAGCTGGTCTACAATAGAAATGCTGCAGTTCAGTCTCTTTCCGCGCGGCAACGACGGCGTCTGGAGGATGTCGGGGGCCAGTCAGAGTCTGGAGGATGTCGGGGGCCAGTGAGTCTGGAGGATGTCGGGGGCCAGTGAGTCTGGATGTCGGGGGCCAGTCAGAGTCTGGATGTGGGGGGGCTAGTATGGATGTTGGGGTGCAGTCTGGATGTCAGAGGGGGGCTAGTATGGATGCCAGAGGGGGCAGTCTGGTATGTACAGTTATTTGGAGTATCTTTATCTGCTGATTGTCAAACTCTGGAAAACACATATTGTGGTGTAGGATCGGGGGCTGCTGTCCCTCCATCACTCCCCCCCTTTCCCTCTCCATCCCGCATTCATCTCAGACTCTAACCACACCCCTTTGCGCCACACCCATGCAAGCCACGCCCACTATTTTACGTAAACCATGCCCATACTTTGCCGCGGTGCGCCACATTTTTCACCTTTTCCTATGCCACACCTATAACCGCATGCCACGCCCCCTAATTATAAGACAACTCCGCTTACTGCCAAAAAAGTGTGCCGAATTTTTTTTTTTACAATGTTGGCAACTATGCAGCAGTGTAGTGGTTATCACTCTCACCTAGCAGTAAAAAAGGGTCGCTGGTTCAAATCCCAACCACAATGTTCTCGCTGTGCCGGTGTGGGTTTCCTCCGGGTACTCCAGTTTCCCCCCACACTACAAAGACATGCTGGTAGGCTAATTGGCTTCTGTCCAAAAATTGGCCCTAGTATATGAATGGGGGCCTTGGATTGTGGGCTCCTTGAGGGTAGGGACTGATGGGAGTGCATGAGGTACAATTTACAATGTACAGGGATAGGGACAATTGTAGACACTCACTCAGGTTGAACTGGATGAACTGGTGTCTTTATTCAACCTAACTAACTATGTAACTATAACATAATACTACTAGAACATTTTAGCAATATAAATGCAGGAGGTTCACTGTCTGGTTAACCCCTTAATGAGGCAGATGGGATTATGAATGATTGTGGACTTGAGAGCCTAGCATTGTTCCCAAATCATGATAGTGTAGCATTGGTGGCAATAGTGCCTCTAACTCAAATTGTGTGATAACTGAGGTACTTGTAACTATCGCCATTATAACTATCCTGTATGATGGATCAAGTTCCCCAAAGAGTGCCCAGAACAGTCTGGATTACAAAAAAGGGGGGGCTACACACCCACTGTGCCAAGTTTGGCTAAGAATAGTAAAAGGAATAGAAAGGAAGGAAACGGGGTAGAAAAAAGGAAGGAGAGAAAGAGGAAAATCCATCCAGGAGCCTCACACCATTCGATTCAAAAAATATCTCTATGCATTAGGGGCATGCAAATAGGCAAGCCAAGGGTACCATGTTTTATTGAATAGGGATTGGTTGTTGTGTAGTACACTCACAATTTTTTCATTAAACATGATCCATGTGAGTTTGTGTTTTATTATGGCCATATCTATATAAGGGATTTTACCATGCTGTAGCAATGGTAATTTTGGCAATATTGGCCACAAGGAACATAAAATGAATTGGTGTCTGGGTAAGTCAGGATACATTATCTACTGGTTTATTCAATAATGCCACCCTGGCATCTTTAGTGATGTTAACCATTGTGACTGAAAATATAAATTAATGAACTCTCATCCAAAAGCGGCGAATCTTGGGGCGTGTCCACCATGCATGCAACGTTGTGCCCGTCTGGCCACAACCCCTAAAGCAGGAGGGTGAGGCTCCAGGATACATTTTAGAAAGATGCTCTGGCACTAAGTACCATCTAGCGTGTAATTTATATCCCACCTCAACCAGGGCAATATTGAGGATACCTTTATGGATTCTTGAACTCTATTTGCCCCAGTCCTCCGCCTCAGGGGCTATGTCCAGGTCCCTCTCCCATGCCACCTGGTAGGACAATTTAGCTAGAGGGGCTGATGAGTAGTCTGTAGAGCATTGAGATACCACCCTGGAGAGCTGCACCCTGCACACACCTATTTTAAAAACATGGTGCGTACTGTTAGGTCAGCGCCACCTTTTTGTATTTAGTTAAGAAAATGCTAAATCTGTTGTAAGTGGAATTTTTCTGTGGGAGGCATCTCCAGGCGGTCCACACAATGATTAGAGGGACGTATTTCTCTATGATCCAAAAAGTCACCTATACGGTATAGGCCCTTGTTCACCCATCATGCAAATCTGTCTGGATGTATACCAGGGGGGAACAGGAGATTGCCGAACAGTGGGGCTACTGGGGTGTGTGCAGAAAGTAGGGGCCATCTTCTGCAGCTTGTGTCCCATATGTGCAATGAGTGGTATAGTGTGGGGCACAATATTGCCCTATGGTGTCTTGGAGGGTCCCTAGGATCAGTTCCATTGCCAGTGGAGAGCAAGCCTGGCCTCCAGTGGGGGCGTTAGAGTTGACTGTGAAGTTGGCATAATTGGGCTAGCTGTGCAGTTATGTAGTATTTCTAGAATTCGGGTACTCCCAGACTACCTAGGTCCTTAGGATTGTACATTGTGGCCCTAGCTATCCTAGGTTCCCCAAATGTAATGGAGAATTTGAGATTGGAAGTGTTGAATAGCGTGGGCAGGAACTTGAATGGGTAGTGTTCGAAAACAGTACAACAATCTAGGTAGGACTGTCATCTTTACAGAAGCAATTCTGCCCATCCAAAATAAAATATTAAATAAAATATAAATTGATATCAGACCATGTCTTCACATCCTCTAGCAATTTAGCAAACAAGGTTGGGTAGTTGGCTTTGTATAGTGAGGTTATATTGGAGGGTCAGTCGGATTCCCAAATAACAAAGGGACATCGATTGACAATGAAAAGGATATTGAGACTGAATGCTTTGGAGTGCTGAAGTAGTTATATTGACGTTTAGTGCCTCCGATTTGTCATGCTTAACTGTCAGGCCAGATAGATTCCCAAATCTGTTCAATAATGACATTAAGTTAGGTAGAGTGGTGTGGTGGGAGGTGATAAACAGCAATAGATCATCTGCGAATAGAGCACATTTGTGGCTCCTCCTGCCACTCTCTATCCCCAGGATGTCTGGATTAAGGCGTATTGCCATGGCTAGAGTTTCTATGGCCACTGAAAATAGAAGTGGGCATAGTGGGCATCCCTGTTGGGTACCTGACGAAATGGAGATTGATCCCGACCTATGGCCTTGTAGAAGTATCTGGGCTGAAGGTGAGCTGTATAAAGAGTGCATTGAAGCCAAAAGCCAAACAGGGCCAAAATTCCATCTGGTCAGCACCTGAAAAAGGAAAGGCCACGAGAGTGAATTGAATGCTTTGCGAATGTTGAAAGACAGTAGCATCCCAGTCCTGTGTACCTCCCCCATCCCACGGTGAGTGTAATAAAGATATGAGGTCAATTGCTCTTCGGACCTGGTCAGTTGCCTGTCTATTTGGGAGGAAACCCACCTGATCAGAGTGTATGTAGTTAGCCAGAAATGTCAACATCCTATTTGCTAAAACAATTTGTGAATAATTTGAGGTCTGTATTGATTAAAGATATAGGATGATAGTTGGCTACATCACTGTGGTGTTTGGGGGATGAGGGTAATGAAAGCTCTATTGTAGTCTACATCTATTGGGCCACCTTTTTATGTCTTTAAAGAGTCGTGTTGGGGGGGAGCCAGTAAGGTATCAAATTTTTTATAATATAGGGTTGTAAATCTGTTGGGACATAGTGTTTTGCCTACTTGGGCTTGTTTTATGGCTTCCAGTACCTCCTCCTCAGTGATGTCCCTATCTAAGTAGTCCTTATGGTCATCCGTCAGAGTAGGTATGGAAAGGTGATCTACATAGTCGTCAAACTCTCATTGGTCAGAAACATTGTTGGCATGCTATAAATTCTCATAATAGGCTTGGAATTCCTGTAGGACCATTTTAGGATTTTGAGTGAAGGAGCCTTCTGGCCTCCTTATTTCAGGGATATGTGGCGGGGGGCGCCTAGGGGTCAACCTTGTCGTCAAAAGTCTGCCCAGCTTGTCTGTTTGGGAGTAGAATCTGGCCTGGGCCCATCGTAATTGCTTTTCTGCCTTTGCGGTAAGGCAAACATTTAATTCTTCCTCAATTTTATCTTGCAAGTCTAGATGAGGATTGCGTTTATGTTCTTTAAGTAAGAGTGGTCAAGTCATTCTCTTTTTGTTTCAACAGGGCACTGTAGTGTTTCCTATACCTGGCGGCTGCCTGAATCAAAATACCTCTAATCGTAGCTTTGTGGGCAGCCCAAGTGCACAGCGAGGAGGTGTGAGATGGGTCGTTCAATAAGAAATATTCCTTTAATGCCATCTCAACATCCAAGCAGGTGGCCGGGTTGATGAGGTGGGATTAATTTAAGCGCCAGGCACAGGAAGCTGTGAAGACATGGTCTATTCGCAAGTATGTCAGGTGGACATGGGAGTATAAAGTGTTTTAATCTATTGAATTTCCGCCAGATGTCCACTAAGTCGCTATCATGGAGTAATTATGCACATTTGGTACCCAGCCTTGTGGGCTTCAAAATTTGAGAACCCGTTGGGTGCTTTTTGTCCAGTGAAGAATCCAGAGTGATAGTGGAGTCTCCGCCTATCCCACCTTTTCGAAGGAGCATACCTTCGAAAAGGTGGGATAGTCGCTGTAGTAGGTCCTGAAAAAAGGACAGTTGGTCCTTATTCGGGGCATTATAGGAGAACAGATACTCTATTCTATTGGATTCAGGTCTGGACTTTGCCTGGCCATTTTAACACATGAATATGCTTTGATCTAAACCATTCTATTGTATCTCTGGCTTAGGGTCGTTGTCCTGCTGGTAGGTGGACCCTCGCTCCATTCTCAAATCCTTTGCAGGCTCTTGTGCCCTGTACACACGATCGGATTTTCCGTCAACAAATGTTAGATGTGAGCTTGTTGGTGGAAAGTCCAACCATGTTTATGCTCTATCGAACATTTGTTGTCAGACTTTCTGCCAACAAATGTTGGCTTGCAGGTTCTCAAATTTTCCACCAACACATTTTTGTTGTCGGACTTTCCGAATCGTGTGTACACAAGTCCGTCACACAAAAGTCCACGCATGCTCAGAATCAAGTATGAGCCGGCAGCGCTTGGTCTTGTAAAACTAGCGTTCTTAATGGAGATATCACATGACTATTGAACTTCCTTTTTATCGGCTCGCCGTGCGTCTTGTACATAACTACGTTCGTAATTGTTGGCCAACATTTGTGTGACCATGTGTGTGCAAGACCAGCTGGAGCCAACAACCTTCAAACAAAATTACACGGTTTTGTTGTCAGAAAGTCTGATTGTGTGTATGCGGCATAACAGGTTTTCTATTAAGATTGCCCTGTATTTGGCTGCATTCATCTTCCCATCGACTCTGACCAGCTTCCCTGTCCCTGCTGAAGAAAAGCATCCCCACAACATGAAGCTGTGTTCAGGGTGATGTGCACTGTTTGTTTTCCGCCACACATAGAGTTTTGCTTTTAGGCCAAAAATTTTATTTTATCTCATCTGACCAGAGCACCTTCAACATGCTTGCTGTGTTCCCCACATGGCTTCTCGCAAACTGCAAACGGGACTTCTTATGGCTTTCTTTCAACAATGGCTTTATTGGCACTCTTCCATAAAGACCAAATCTGTGGCGTGCGCAACTAATAGTTGTCATGTGGAAACATTCCACCACCTGAGCTGTGGTCTCTACAGCTCCTCCAGAGTTACAATGGGCCTCTTGGCTGCTTCTCTGATTAATGCTCTCCTTGCCCGGCTTGTCAGTTTAGGTGGATGGCCATGTCTTGGTGTTTGCAGTTGTGCCATACTCTTTCCATTTTCAGATGATGGATTCAACAGTGCTCTGTGACATGTTCAATGCTTGCAGTATTTTTTTTTTATTACCTAACCCTTCTTTAAGCTTCTCCACAACTTTATCCCTGACCCGTCTGGTGTGTTTCTTGGCCTTCATAATGCTGTTTGTTCATGAAGGTTCTCTAACAAACTTCTGAGGGCTTCACATAACAGCTGTATTTATACTGAGATTAAATTACACACAGGTGGATCTATATTTACTAATTAGGTAACTTCTGAAGGCAATTAGTTCCACTAGATTTTAGTTAGGGGTATCAGAAAAAAGGGGGCTGAATACAAATGCACACCATACTTTTCATATATTTATTTGTAAAAAATGTTGAAAACCATTTATAATTTTCCTTCCACTACATAATTATGTGCCACTTTGTGTTGGTCTATGATATAAAATCCCAATACATTTAAGTTTTTGTTTGTAGCACGACATAATGTAGAAAATTTCAAGGCATTGTAGACCTGCTACTTGAGGACAATGCCTCGCCCGTAAAATGTACAGTCAGTGTAACACATGATACCTCCCTCATATATGATGCATGGTACAAGTAACTGGCTTATAGTAAACTCCCTTTATACTGTAAACAAAACAAAAGAACTCGTCCTTTTTGGGAAGAAAATACATCTAGTAACATTGTGACAAACGGCTCTAAGTTAGGAACTAGAAGTATGCACAAACGGCAGTCCTAAATTATATAAGTGCCAGAAATCTGTATATAGAAACACAAAATGAAAATGAGTAGTGTACTCTGATGCCCTGTGGAGATACATGATAGAGTACATGTAGTAAACAACCCCCTTTCCTCAGAGACCTAAATAAAAACCAACATATCATACACATGTAAAAAAAGTATATACCCCAAATGTCATTCATAAAAAAAAAATCATAGATATATATACAGTGGGGAAAATAAATATTTCCCTCCTGAGATGTGCGCAAACCTGGTCACTAACTGCAAGAAACCTCTTACCTCTGTGCTTGCCAAGAAAGGTTTCTTCACCAAGTACGAAGTCATGTTTTGCTTGGGGATCAAATATTTATTTTACTTACTGAACTGCAACTCAATTTATAACATTTATATCATGTGTTTTTTCTGGATTGTTGGTTGATATTCTGTCTCTATCATTCAAAATACACCTATGATAATGTAGCACTGACCCCCGAAGGAGTGGCTGATTTGCTGGGCTTACCGTTACCTTCTTGACCTTGTGTACGTCTAGGGGTTTCCCGAGGTAGATGACCCAAAGAATTGTAGAAACTGACACTGGATCCGCTTTTGGGATTTTTATTTGCAAAAAAAAAGAGTAGACAAAACAGTCTCTCAATGAGGGATAGAGGGTTTAGGTAGAAAGTTCAGGTACTCTTGGAACTACTCAAAATAGGAAGTCTCTCACTATAGAAATCCAGAGAATAGCCACTCACAACTGGATTCTCACAGCTACCGGATAGACCTCCTCTCACTAGGCCTAGCAGCTGATGTTCAAATAAAGCAAAGCCTCTGACGCAGACTTGCATATGGAACATTTGAATAAAGTCTCTGCCACAGACTTGTAGAACACTTGTAGTAAAGTCTCTGCCGCAGACGTGTTATAGAACACTTGTAGTAAAGTCTCTGCCACAGACTTGTTGTAGAACACTTGTAGTAAACTGAAAGATGTAGACAAATTTAGAGAGCCCTCATATGGTACCAGTATCTTGCAGCCAGTCCGGCGATACCGTATGAGTGTAGATTCACTTGGGGTCTTTCAACTAAGCTTCCAGGCTCTTTCTGAGAAGCCAGCCTTCAGCGTGGCCTTCTCCCAAAGAGTCCTCCCATGGTTGCTTCCTCAGTTGCTGGGCCTCTCCACAGATGAGATGGCACCAGACCACCTCCGTATCCTCCCTCCAGTTACTTTGCCTCGGGCTAACCAGCCCCAAGACTCTGAATTGGATAGATCCGCACCCCAGGCCATGAGAGCCATGGGGGCTGGTAAGGAGGACCAGGACCAAACAGACAGAAAGATCTTCTGGACAGGAACCCCCGAAGCACGTGATGTCAGTACCTTAAGTACCCTCTCTCAGAATGCACAGCAGGACGACACTCCCACTGGGCTGGTTCTCGAGAAAAAAATGGCACTCAATGCGCCCAGCTGAACCGTGTTCGCACACTTGCCAGTGATGACAGCGCCACCTGTGGCCAAGCAGAACACAGCGCAATCCAGCTAGACTGCTACTGAAACCATAATTTGGTATTATTAAACCCAAAACCAAACTGCGGTTCTAGGAACTTTAAATAGAGAAAAACACATAGCGCGTGCACTTCAGGAGCCGGCGCTGCAATAAAAATTATAGACCCTTAATTTCTTTGTAAGTGGGCAAACTTACAAAATCTTTTTTAAATAACAAACATGTTACTCTTGCCCGCTCATGAGGAGAGAGAGTCCCCAAAGAGCCAAGGCTCTTGTGCACACCACTGGATTACAATGGGGCTTAGGTAGGTATTTTGGCTGCAGCACAGAGAATATTTTTTGCTTTCCTGCATAAAATGCATGAGGGTAAAAAACCTTGAGCCTTTAGAACCACTTTAAGTTATCACTAGAGGGATCACCAGCAGGAGGAAGGAAGTCCCGATTCCCCTATAGAGATTTTTAGTTATCACTAAAGGGGTCACCAGCAGGAGGAAGGCGGTCCCAATTCCTCTATATAGATCTTTAGTTATCACTATACTGTAGGGATCACTGGCAGGAGGAATGAGGTCCAGACTCCTTTGTATAGATATTTAGTTATTACTAAAGGGATCACTGGCAGGGGGGAGGAGGTCCTGATTCTTTTATGTAAATAATTAGTTTGTACTCATTTAGAAATTTTGGAAACCTCCCTTACAAAAAGATATTGATAAGATAGAATAAGGCCAGAGACTGCCAAAAAAAAAAAAGGGGCGAAAGTCTGAGGGATAAAACATACCAGGAGAGACTTCAGGAATACAATATGTACAGTCTTGTGGAAAGAAGGAAAAGGAGGACATTAAAGGGGACATTAAGGGTGTGAATAAGGTTCAGGATGGCAGTGTTGCCAATGTAAAGCTAAAAGGCAAGAGCAACGAAAGGGCATGCTCAATGCAACAGGCATCACCACACAAAAATGTTGTTTATTGCAGAAGAGACATGCAACGCACTATAATAAACGTAACTACATGCTTGCAGTTTTATTAAAAATATACACTGTGCTGTACATTTACATTCACTGTTTGCCTGAGTTGTGTCATCCCACACCAGCCAATCAAAGTGGCCAAAAACCCAGTAGAAGCTGTGGAGAAGGTGCTGGTACAGACAATGGACCGGACAGGTGTCTGCAGGGCCACCATCAAGGGGGTACAACCATTACAACTGTAAGGGGCTCCGGAGCCCAACGGGGCCGCCCAGAACAGAAGAAGGCAGGATGGGTGAAAGGGAGCTGTGCTGTGCAGTACATAAAACGATCTCACAGATTCTGAAAGAGGGATTCCACCAAAAAAAAAAATATTAAAAGCCAGCAGCTATAAATACTACAGCTGCTGACTTTTAATAAATGGACACTCACCTGTCCCAGGTTCCAGCGATGCCGGCAGCCGAGGCCGATCGATCGCTCGGCTCTCGGCTGCTGTCGCCACCATTCTAGGTGAGGGAATCAGGAAGTGAAGCGAATCGGCTTCACTTCCCGGTTCCCTACTGCGCATGCGCGAGCCGCGCCGCGCAATAGGAAATCTCCGCGCTGTCACTGGGACCCAGCAGACAGCGTGGCAGGGCAGGAAATGGCGTAGACTCCCACGGGAGTCTATGCCCGGAAGTGGGTGAAAATACCTGTCTTTGACAGGTATCTCCACCCCCATCCCCCCTGAAAGGTGTCAATTGTGACACCGGAGGGGGGGAGGGATCCGATCAGCGGAGGTTCCACTTTAGGGTGGAATCCCGCTTGAAGTTCTTGTGTCATTGAATTTAGACATCAAGCTCTTTACTGCCACCTCTGGCTACTATGTGCATGTGCAGCCCTCGTGTGACAGTGATCTGCCTGTACTATGCTTCCCAGCAACATGTCAGCTTTGTAAAAATGAGCTGGGACCAGGTAGGAAGTTAAAGGGGCTGTGATGGAAAGGGAGGGAGGCTGCTTGTGTACAGGGAGGGGCCAGAGGCTTATGTGTGTACAGATTTGTGGGGCTGCCATATATACAGGTGCGTGTTTCTGTGTTTACATGTGACAGCAGGGAGCAGGAGAGGAGGGTGAGAGCCAGATGTGGTGGAAAGGGCCACATGAGATGGCTTGGTGGGCCCTATAAGCTGCAGGCCCTGTGCTTGACATTTGTGCTCTAAATTAATCTGTTTCTCACTCACAAGTACATTGAAGCGCTGAATAACAAAGGCAGTTCTTCCTCTATAAAGTATAAACAATTTATAAATTCAGTAATGCAGAGCAATATATAAAAGTCATCTTGGCCTTTGTGCCTTGGGTGATAATAAACCTTGTCCTGGCTCTGAATGGTAGAACCATACATAAAAATTACCCTTTACCCAGCACACATCAGTTATTGCCAGCCAGAAGTGTAAACAGGCTCTGAACAGCCTTCAATCTCTCTCTTATCTGCTCAAGCCAGGAAGAGATAAGACTGAGTAAACAGACAGGTGCTTATTGTACAGACACCAAATATGATTTATATCTGTCCTGTTAAAGATGATCAGGCTATTGACATAGCTCCCAACTGTCCCTGATTTCGAGGGACTGTACCCGATTTGGAGCAATGTTTCTCTGTCCCCCCCCCCCCCTCTTTTGTCGCTCATTTTGGTCTCATCTATATAGTTGTATAAAATATAAAAAACTAATTTCTATCAGCGCAAATATATGTGTAAATACTCTAAATAGACTGGTGAAATAAAAAATGACAGTGAGTGATATTGCAGTGATACCACTAAAACTTAAACACCAAAAAATACCCCCCCACCTGGCTGCTGCAAACAGAAAATGCATTCACTTCACATAAATAATGTACATAACCAAAACAGTGTTGCGCTGCCTAAATAACAAAATAGCTAAAAGAAAATCCCAACAAGATTCTTTTAGCAGAGGATAACAGTGTTTTGGTTATGTACTATAGTACTATATAGTTGTATATAAAATGCACTTTTTCATTTTCAAAAAGTGCTTCCCAGTGCTAATCCTTTCATCCAAATTATAAATTGCTGCATTTGTAAATTTTAAAAGCCAATATAAAAGGAATAGTAGTGGTAAAAAAATCCCTTTTGGATTTAATTAACCTTTTTTTTTGGGTTAATTCTCCTTTAAGGGGTGTGACAGGGGGCGTGTCCTATGCCTATATACATTTGTTAGTAGGTGTCCCTCATTCCCATTTCAAAATGTCAGGAGGTATGCTATAGATATGGCAGCAGCATTATTACTACTAAATTTTAAGGGCCCAATCAGATCTGTGCAGTGTGGTAACATGCAGAAAAACATACATCTTAATGCCTTTTTATTACAATGCGCACAACAGCACAATTCTATCTGGGATGCACTGCAGTGCCCTTCATTTTGAAATGTGCACCACAACGAACAAATGTGATACTACTTTGGACTAAAAGGTGCAGCTATATTATAACCGGTATGGTGGTTTGTTAGCCTATGCAACGTTAAAGCTGAACACCAGCCTTCCCTTCAGGCTTGCACAGTTGTGCAGGCTGCTCTGCTTGAAATTGCTTACTGCACCCTGCAAGCTTCTCACATCAAATATTAGAAGATGTAGCAAATTTGAAAGGAAATTCGCAATCCACTCTTCACTCTCTTGCATGTTGAGCTACAAAAAAGAGCAGACTGTGCATGCATGGGTAGGGAACAAAATTATTTGAGCATCTGAAAAGGTAAGCACTTTCTTACAATGTGGAGCACAGCATGTTATTGTATTAAAGTATCATTAAACCCACACCATTAAAAAATATCAACAAATGCTGTATTACATGCTGTTCATACTCACTCAGTCACTATGGGATTTGTTTTCTGTATGCTCCAAAAAATGTTGATCCTGATGTTTTCCATCTATCCCTTCTGTCCATGTCCCCACTGCAGTTGGGTATTTTGCAGAGCAGTGTTGGCAGCTCTACACATGCTCAGTTTTCAGTGAGTTTCTATGCTGAGCAATTTCCTCCCTATCACATCTGAGCAGCCCATGTGACTACAGTCACACATGTGGGTGTATACACAGTGGTAAATGGCAGCCTACTTCCTCCCTCCTCCTCCATGCCAACTAACCAGCTAAACACAATGGGAGTGGGATATTACATGTAGATTAATGGAGGCTTCACCTCTGTCTTATTGTAAGACACAGGCTGGAGGGGTGTGACATAGCCTGTGACTGGCAGAAATCCTCCCATACCATGTTATTGCCAAAAATAATAAAGATTTGAATTTAAATATATATTTGTATGACGATTTAAAACAGTTCATTGCACCGACATAAAGATACTAGCAAAAATCCTAGCAAACCAACTGAAACACCTTATACCACACGTGATACACCAAGACCAAACAGGTTTCATCACAGGACAGGAGGCCCGAGACAACTCAGTACGAGCAATCCAACTTATGCACTGGTCCAAAAACAGAGAAGATCCCCTCTCCTACTTAATACTCTCTACAGATGCCGAGAAGGCTTTTGACCGCATTCAAAAGGAAAGCTGCGCTAGAAATCATATAGTGCAAAATTATATCGTTACCATCATAACATAATTTATCCTGTGTGCAAAAAATTGATATAACCACAAGTAATACAAGTAAAAACATAAACTGATTAAAAGCGTGAACAGTCCAAAAAAAAGGGGAGAGAGACAAGAAGATGAGGCTTCAGTCCATTTAGGTGACTCTGTACAAAACACCCTCCAAGTATGTAGCAAGTGCACCCAGAGAAAGGAATTCCTCCACCACTAGATTCAGTGAGGCTTACCAGTTGACAAGATCTCTTTTTATGGAGATCATATGCGCTCGCAAACAAAACCATCAATCCGGTTCCTTTAAAGAACGCCGCTGATATCTCCAACTCGTGTATCCCCTCCTCGGAGCGTCTCCCGTTTCACCACAATCATTTAATGAGATAAAACAGAAAGGCTCCCATAGCGTAACTCCACATAAAACTCCCAACTTTTTGAGAAAAGTTGGGAGTTTTATATGGAGTTACGCTGAGAAATGGCAAAATGATACCCTTTGAAACCCTGGAGGACAGGCCTGGGAGATCTCAGGTTGAACTTCTGGAAATATAGACAGTTGCACCATTTCTTTGAAGTACATGGTAGCTCTATAAGAAATACCACTTCGCTCACACCTTTTGAGAGACTGTTCATAGTGGAAGACCCGATCCCACACGTGATCTCAGAGTTCTACCTGCTGCTGGGGTCCTCGGCCTCCAAGCCCATATGCTTACGTGCCTGGGAAAGAGACCTAGGAAAAGTGTTCTCCCTGAGTCTCAGTTAACACACTGTAGCAGAGCATCCCAGAGAGAGCCAGGAAAAGTCCTGTTCGGGGTTTATACATCTCCCAGTCTCCTCTCGTACACATTCAGAAATCTCTGATCCATGATCCAGTTTGGGTCTTGGTCCTCTTCCCCAGGCTAATTTAAGCTCACCTGAGCAGACAGCCTTTTCTCTCTGCCTGGGACATACAAAGTTGGTCTGTGAAGAGAAAAAGGTTGGTAAAAGCTGTTAAGCTGTTTATGTGGAGACTGACAAGCGGTAGGCTTGTTCAGCCTGATAGTTAGGGGCTGCATATTGTATAGTTAGAGCCGAGACACAGCTAGGATTTGTGTTTTGCTATTTTTGTCCTTTATTTGTTTTCTGGAACACTGTACAGCACCTGTATTTGGACTTGTATATAACACAAATAAACACAGCACTGTTTGTCACTTCATCACTGGATTTGGTAAGCCCCTACAAGAAGTGTGCACCCTCTAAACAGAGGAAGTACTTTAAGCATCTTAAAAAAGAGCGCTCACATTTTCCCTTTTTGGCTGAACTGGGTGAAATTATCTTGGATGAATGGAGTAGGGTCGAGAGGAAGAATTCTCTTATCACTAAAGTGGCAAGAATGTACCCATTTAAAGGTGAAGAAGTTAAGCATTTGGAGTCTGCTCCTCTTATTGATGCAGCCTTGATGAGGTTGGTGAGACACGCTCCCTCTGGAAGACACCGTCTCTTTCAAGGATGGTCTTGAGAGGAAAATCGATACGGATTTGAAACGTATCTATATTACGACTGGGATGGCCTATAAGCCAGCATTGGCCTTGGCGGCATTATCCAAAGCGATGGAGTGTTGGATGGATGATATGCGTACCACTTAGGGAAGAATTTCTGAATAAGCGCTCAAGAATTCTCCAATAAATGAGATGAAGATGGCCTCCCTGGACATTATTCCCATTATTCCCTGGACATTACACGTGTCATGCTGTCTTCTGTTACAGCTAAGCGGGCTTTATGGCTACACCCTTGGGTGGCGGATCTGGCCTCTAAACAGGCATGGTGTAAGATTCCCTTTCAGGGCGCTTCTCTCTTTGGGAATAAACTTGATTCAGCTATCACACATGCTACTGGGGGGAAGTCCAGATTCTTACCCCTCGCCGTCTTTTAGGTCAGAAGAGAGTCCAATCCAGACAAGATCTGGAGCATGCTAGGGATGCACGCCGGATGCAGACCAGGTCGTGAATTTAGGAAGAATTGGAGGAGAAACCAGACTTATGGTCAGAAACCTTCAAAATAAACATCTTCCGGGGACGAAAAGCTGGGAAATCTTTTTGATATAGAGCCTGTCCAGGCGAAGCAAGTAGGGGCTCGTCTACTCTGTTTCTGCCACGTCTGGGCAGGCTCGATTCAAGATTATTGGGTCATCAAAACAGTTTCCCTAGGGCAGGGGTAGGGAACCTATGGCTCTCGAGCCAGTTGTGGCTCTTTTGTTGGCTGCATCTGGCTCTCACCTCTCAATCTGCGGATTGTGTGGTGTGCCGATCCGTGAATTGAGCCCATAGGAAAGGCTGCAGCTTTGGCCTAGCTCCGGAGCTGCGGCCATCTTGGTACACCTGGCGGCGGCCTAGGTGAGCGGCGCGCTGACGTCATTATCACCCTGTCTCAACTGCTCGTGGATCTGCCTGCCGGTGTAGTGGTAAGCAAGCAAACAATCGTAGGGGAGATGTGGATATTACAGGGGGGGAGATGACCTGGATATTACAGTTATAATTGAAATTAGTCGATTAATCGATTACATTTTTTTTATTTGTTTTAAACATATTGTATGGCTCTCGCGGAATTAAATTTTAAAGTATGTGGCGTTCAAGGCTCTCTCAGCCAAAAAGGTTCCCTACCCCTGCCCTAGGGTATGCCTGGGTGTTCAGCAGTCCACTCATACATCGCTTTGTTCCCACAAGTCTTCCACATTCAGAGGAAAAGAGAGAGGTTCTTTTGACTTACATGGACTCCCTTATCGCTCAAGGTGCCGCCATTCCGGTTCCGGTTCCCTCCCTTTTTATGGTCCTCAAAAAGAACGGGTCTTGGAGGCCGGTCATCAACTTGACTTATCTGAAATCCTTTATAAAAAAGGAAAAATTCAAGATGGAAACATTATTGACTATACGCCAGACAATTCAACAAGGCGATTCGTTAGTTTCGATAGATCTGAAGGACGCGTACTTTCACGTACCAATTGCGAAGGACTTCCAGAAATATCTCAGATTTTCAGTGGATCAAAGACGTCTCCAGTTCATATGTCTCCCGTTCGGGCTTACAACATCGCCGCCGGTGTTTTCAAAGCTACTTACTGGTGGTGGTCGCCTTGATCAGAGTCAAAGGTATCCGGTTACATCATTATCTGGATGATTTATTTCTGCTGTCACAGGACAAGGAGCAATTATTGTCGCACCGGGATAAAGTAATTTCTACCCCGATAGGGTTCGGCTGGCTGCTAAACAGGGAGAAAAGTACTCTGGAGCCAACACGGTCCCTAGTATTTCTTGGGGCACAGTTTGACACTGCGAAGAGCACTGTGTCAGGGCTGGCTTAGCCCTTCCTTCTCTGGGCTGGCTGCTCAGCTGTCGGCTAATTGCCAGCTCTCATCTCTCTCCACAGTTACCAGCTGTTCCTGATCATGCTCGTCTGACCTGCCTACTTAAAGCTGTCCAGCTCACTTCACCTCTGCCTTCACCTTGGTCACATCACAAGAAGCCATCTCCTGCGGTTCTGTTTAAAGACTGGCTTGCTGACATCCCTTCTGGCTCCTTATCCTGCTTTAATTGTACTTCTGTCTCGGTCTGATTCATGGTTTCTGACAGTAGGCGAAGGCCATGAATTCAGAAGATACAGTCAATCCACTTGTTGGTAATATTTTTTCCAGATTGGATGAGCAAGATCACCGCATGGATCAATTTGCCATGGCGTTACAAACGGCTCACCTGGAATCCCCCACGGTGGCTGCTGCTGTACAACCTGAGTTGCAAGCCATCCCTGCTGCTGCGCCAGTCTCTGTGCAGGCACCTGCCTCGAGTATTTCCTCTATAAGAGGTATGTCTGGTTCCGCTCTGCTTCCCCAGCGATTTGGGGGTGATCCAGTTCAATGCAGAGGGTTTCTCAATCAGGTTGAGATATACTTTGAGATGCTGCCCCAGGCGTTTCCTACAGACAGAAGCAAAGTAGGTTTCGTGATATCTTTGTTTCTGAGAGAGCCTTGGCCTGGGCTAACCCTCTATGGGAGACGCAAAAACCTGTTGTCTTGAGTTACCCTGAGTTTGTGGCCTCCTTTAAAACTATCCGCACGCTCCACTTCTGCTGCCAAGTGCCTCATGTCCATCAAACAGAGTACGAGAACTGTTGCCGACTACGCCATTGAATTCTGTACTCTGGCAGCAGAGGTTGCTTGGAACAATGAGGCCCTCGTGGCTGCTTTTTCTCATAGTCTCTCGGATTCCATCAAGGATGAGATAGCAGCCCGAGATATACCCACTGAGCTGGAGAGTTTGATCTCGTTTGCCATCCTCATTGACTCCAGACTCAGAGAAAGACTTTCTCTTAAGCAGCGCTTGCAGAAGCCTCCTGTACGTTTGCCTCCGAGCTTTGTAGTCCCACCCATGCCTCCCTCACCTCCCATGCCTCCCTCACCTCCCATGCCTCCTGGTACCGAGTCGGTCAGTGAAGATGAACCCATGCACCTGGGCTTCATGCGTCTCTCTGCAGATGAGAGAGCCTTTAGGAGGAGGGAGAGATTGTGCCTTAATTGTGGCCAGGCAGGTCACTTTTTGAAGTCTTGTCCTACCCGTCCAGGGAACGCCTGAAACTTGAGGTCCTGTCATGGACAGACCTTAGGTGGCGTTGTTTCGTCCCCAGTTATCCAGAAGGATAAGCCCCTGGTTTCGGTCACCCTTTCTTGGGCTGAGTCGTCCATCGAGATACAGGCTCTAATCGACTCTGGGGCTGCGGGCCTGTTCATTGATGCTGCATTTGTTTCGCAGTACTCGATTCCACTGTAGCTGTGTGACACTCCACTTGCCATTGAGGCTCTTGACGGGACACCTTTACAGCCTGCCCATGTGACTCATGAGACGGTTCCATTGTCCATGGCCGTAGGGGCTCTTCACCAATCCAATTCCAAGTTATTTCCTCACCCAGGTTTCAGCTGGTTATTGGTTATCCTTGGTTACAGAGGCACAACCCCTCTTTTGATTTGCTCCGTGCTGAGGTTCTCTCCTGGTCACCACAATGCAGTGAGACATGCTTCCTGAAGGTATCCAAGGTCCTGTGCGCCTCTTAACTCTCCTCCCTGCTGGAGGAGTACCGCGATTTTAGCAATGTCTTTGATAAAGGTCAAGCTGGTAGTTTGCCTCCACACCAGTCTCATGATTGAGCAATTGACCTTCAACCTGGTGCCATACCTCCTCGTGGCCAGGTTTATCCTTTGTCGGTCTTGGAGGATAAGGGCATGGAGGAGTATGTTGCTGACGCACTTTCTCAAGGTTTCATCTGCAAATCCTCATCTCCTGCTGGTGCTGGTTTCTTCTTTGTGAAGAAGAAGAGCGGTGAACTGATTATAGATTATAGGGGTCTCAATCGTGTCACAAATAAGAATGCGTTATTTGACCCCCTCAAGGGAGCAACGGTTTTCATGAAGCTTGACTTGAGAGGGGCATACAATCTCGAGTACATTAAGGAGGGCGACGAGTGGAAAACTGCGTTTAATACCAGAACAGGCCATTATGAATACCTGGTAATGCCTTTTGGCCTTTGTAACGCCCCGGCAGTTTTCCAGGAATTTATTAATGATGTCCTCCGAGATTTGTTGCAGTTATGTGTGGTGGTTTATCTTGATGATATCCTCATATTTTCCAAGTCCCTGGAGAGCCACCACACAGATGTCTGTCGTGTGCCTCAGAAACTAAGAGAGAACAATCTCTATTGTAAACTGGAGAAGTTCGAGTTCCATCGTGAACAGGTTACATTCCTGGGCTATGTCATTTCCACTGCTGGTTTTTCGATTGGACCCAGAGAAACTTTCGGCAGTCCTACAGTGGCCTTGACCCGTGGGTTTACGTCCTCTGCAGCGTTTCCTGGGTTTTGCCAACTACTATCGGAAGTTTATTCGTAACTTCTCGTCTCTGGTCAAGCCCCTGACTGATATGACCAGAAAGGACGGTAACCCACAGAGTTGGTCTTCGGAGTCCATTAAAGCCTTTGAGACTCTCAAGGCTGCTTTGTTTCTACTCCTGTGCTGGCACATCCTGATCCTACCTTGCCTTTTATCCTAGAAGTTCATGCTTCTGAGACTGGAGTTGGCACCCTTCTGTCTCAACGTCCTAACTCTGAGAGCGCTATGCATCCATGTGGCTACTTTTCCAAGAAATTGTCACCTGCTGAGTGCAATTATGTGATTGGTGACAGAGAGCTGTTGGCGATCATTTTAGCCCTGAAAGAATGGAGACATCTCCTTGAAGGTATTACTGTGCCTGTTCTAATTCTTACTGAGCATAAGAATCTTACATTCTTGTCTGAGGCTAAGCGACTCTCTCCCAGAAGGGCACAATGGGCTCTTTTTTTTGTCAAGCTTTAATTACAATGTCTCATTCTTACCCGGTACTAAGAATGTAAGGGCTGATGCCTTGTCATGACAATTTTCCTCAACTTCCAAGTTGGAGTCGGTTCCGGTTTCTATGATTCTTCCTGATCGTATCTTGGCTGCGGTTGGCACCAGTCTTGCTTCTCCTTTGGGTGACAAAATTCTTGCTGTTCAGGTCCATGCTCCTCCTGATAAACCTTGTGACCACTGCTTTGTCCCAGAGAGTCTGCGTACTGCAGTGCTCCAGACTTACCATTCTCCCAAGGCAGCTGGCCATACTGGGAAGAATCAACTCATTTGGGCCATCTCCCAACAATTCTGGTGGCCTAGTCTACGGGCTGATGTTACTGCCTTTGTAGCTGCCTGTTCCGTGTGTGCTCAGAGTAAGACTCCACGACACCTTCCAGTGGGCCTCCTACAACCCATACCCAATGGAGAGAGGCCCTGGACTCACCTGTCAATGGATTTCATTGTGGAGTTTCCCAAGGCAACACTGTTATCCTTATGGTGGTTGACCGGTTCTCAAAGATGTGTCATTGTATTACACTTAAGAAGTTGCCTACCTTCAACTTCAACTCCGGAATTGCAAGATCACCTGATTCAGATAACTCCTTCCATGCGGGAGAGTCTCCCCTGGTGGTTGCAATGGAGGAATCTTCTCAACTGCCATTCCATAGCTCCAGTCTCTTTGGTAACAGTGATGACAGATGCCAGCAACAGAGGCTGGGGCGAACTTGGCGGACCTGACAGCAGTATATCTTCCTGGGATTCAAAATGTTTAGGCGGACTTCCTTTCAAGAACCTCCCTGGACAACAATGAGTGGTCTCTCCACACAGAAGTTTTCGACTGGATCCTGTCATTGGGAATGATTATGGAGGTGTATCTGTTCACATCCCCCTGCAATGCTAAAATTAGGAAATATTATATGAGGTGTCGCTGTCCCCAAGCCATCGGAGTGGACGCTCTCAGGGATCAGTGGAGGTTCCACAAGGCGTATGCCTTTCCTCCAGTCCCGATAATTCTTCGGTTTCTTTCGAGGCTCAGACAGGAAGTAGCCGAAATAGTGGCAAGCATTCCATATTGGCCCAACAGACTATGGTTTCCTCTCCTGTTACAACTGAGTTACCGGGACCCAGTTCGGCTCCCTTCCAGACCGGATCTTCTGCTACAGGGAACATCCCTTCATCCGTGCCCATCTCATCTCCATCTGATGGTCTGGTGGTTGAGAGGAAGAGGTTGGAAGCATTAGGATGCCCAAGTTCAGCGATGGCTACCTTGTTAAATGCCAGAAGACAGGGTACGAATAAAGTTTACCAGAGAATCTGGTCTAAATTTATGGACTATGTCTCCTCTTCTGGTGGTTCTTGTAACAATCCAAAAATAAAGGATTTTTTAGGATTTCTCCAGTCAGGTTTGGATCTGCCATTGTCTGTAAGCTCTCTGCGGGTCCAGGTTTCTGCAATCTCTGTCTTTACTGGTGTTTCTTGGGCAAGACATCCTCTTACCAGGCAATTCTTTAGAGGAGCACCAAAACTTAGGCCTCAGAGAAAGCCAAGGTTCTTCAAAAGGGATCTTCCCCTTGTCTTAGATTTCTTCTCAGAAGAATCTTTTCAACGAACGCATGAGCTATCTATGAAAGACATTTCTCTTAAAACAGTTTTTTTTAGTGGCCATAACATCGGCTAAAAGAGTGTCGGAAATTAGTGCTTTGGGATCTAAGGAGCCTTTCCTTATCTTCTTCCCTGATCGAGTAGTTCTGATCCCAATGTTAGGTCAAATCCTAAAGTGACATCGGTATTCCATGAGAATCAAGAGATTGTTCTCCCAACTTTTCAGTCAGTTGATTCTTCAGTTGTCCATCCCCTGGATGTTGGGGAAGTACTACTTGGAGGCTACATCACCTTTCAGAAAGTCGGATCATCTGTTTGTTTATTTTTATGGAAAAAACAGAGGATTGCTTGCTTCCTCTAGAACCATTGCATACTGAATTGTCCAGGCTATCCAAAGGGCGTATAAGGCTAAGGCTGCATTCACACCTGAGCGTAGCGTTTTCAAGCAGAAAATTTCGCGAATTTACCGCGATTTGCCGCAATTTTGTGCAGGACAAAAGGTCACCAATGTTAAAAGAAGAAAAACGACCAAATCTGCTCAATTCGAGCGACAAAAAAGGGTCCAGAACTTGTTTGAGCTTCAGGCGTTCGGCTTCTGCGACATGGAGTGGAGATGTGAACCATCTCCATTGGGAATAATAGATTTTTTCCCCTCTAGCGTTTTGTAGCTTCGGGCTTCAAGCTACAAAACGCTCAGGTGTGAATGGAGTCTAACTGGCTGGCTCCTCCGGAGGCTGTGACTGCTCACTCTACCAGGGGTGTGTCGACATCATGGGCAGCCTCCCGACACGTATCGGCGGAAGTGATCTGCAAGGCAGCTTCATGGTCATCGATAAACACTTTCATGAGGCACTATTCGGCACTAGGCACTGTACAGGTGGATATCATGCTCCCCTGCAGTGAGGAGATGATGTCCTGTAACCTCTAGCAACCAATCAGTGAGAAGTATTACTGAAGTATACAGTAATCTCTAGCAACCAATTAACAAGCAGAAATAATTTTCTGTAACCTCTAGCAACTAATCAGCGACCCGTAATGTGTTGTAACCTCTAGCAACCAGTCATTAAGCAGTAATGATATGTTGTAACCGCTGGCAACCAATCACAATTGCTGCCTGATCTGATACAGTAAACTGATTTTAAGTCTAGCTGTAGGTCTCAGAGCAGGTGGAGAGTGAAATTGCAATGGGGGGGTGGGGGGGGCAACATTTTTTTTGCCCAGGGTCCAATCAATGTTAAAGATGGCCCTGGACCCCTGATATCTGGGTTTCTTCTAACTTTACACAGAAATGGCTCGAGACATAAGGCAAATAGGAGGAGGGATAACGGGCAGCCCTGTCTAGTCTCGTTACGAATCTGGAGGGGGTCTGAGAGTATGCCGTTGACTTTCACTTGAGCCGAAGGAATGGAGTAGATTTTAGAGATCCATCTTAACATGGTGTCCCCAAGGCCTATGTGTTTAAGGACAGCATTCATGTAGCTCCAATCAACCTGATCGAAGGCCTTTTCTGCATCCGTGTTTAAGAAAATCGAGGGTGTGTGAGTCTTATTGGCTACGTGTATTAGGTTTAGTACTTTTATTGTGCTGTCTCTAGCTTCTCTAGTAGGGATAAAGCCTACTTGGTCCAAGTGAATCAAAGGCTGTAAATGATGGGCTAGACGGGTCGCTAAAATCTTAGTAAATAACTTCAGGTCCGTTTACAACCACTTTAATGCATAGGGAGGTGTTTGGGAAAAGTAAGTAAAAAGGTGAACAAACCCTTTTCATAATCATTTGAAAAATGCATTTTTTTTGCTCTGCAACAGTATGAACCTGGCCTAAAGGAAACGTTTCCAGCTATGAAGGCCAGGCTGTCTCTGGATTCTGAGCTTTCTGAGTCACCTACCAGGAACTAACGTCCAGAAAGTCACAGCTCTTGCTCTGCATGACTTTCCCAGTTCATTGACTCAACATATTGAAGACAAGGACAGACAAGAAATTTTTGAAATACTGTATGTCAGAATTATTGTTACACTGTTTTTGATCTTATCCCTTCTGCGATGAAAGGATTATTATATAGAAAAGGGGTAGGCGACCTTTTGAGCACAGTGTACTGAAAAATGTTTTCAAAGAAACTGAGCGTGACGATTTTATAATAAAAAAATGTCAGCTTCACACTTTCAATCACAAAAAGGATTTTTTACAAAGTAAATGCTGTAAACCACTTAAAGCGGTTTGGTACCTAAAAATGAAACTTCATGTTATTAAATTCACCAGATAGCATACTTACCTAAACGAACCCTGAAAAAAAAATATATTCTTTACTTACCTTTTATTTCTGATGTTTCTGCTGACTTCCTGGTTGTCCTCCCGTGGGAGTAGGCGTGGTTATTGTCCTCGCAATGGTCCCTGGGAAATTTCTAAGCCATTTCCCAAGAATCCATGGGGGACAATGAAATTGCGAAATCTCGCGAGATTTCGTTAGGACGCCGGTCACGTGACGAGGGTGTGTACGAATTTGCCATTTTTAAAGTGGGCAAGCAGCTGTATCTGTCATTACCACTATTGCACACTGAGCATGTGCGAGATGGAGCGGAGCATGCTGGGAGCCGAGCGTCATCGATATACAGGATGTAAATGCCTGTGGGCTTCAGACGCCCACACTTAAAATGGAAAACGCCAGAGCAGTTTTTTAAAAGTCATCCCGAGAAAAGAATCGTCGTGCCGGGGGTCAAAAAAACGCCGGACGTGGATGCTAAGCGAAGGTAGCAGTCGCCCACCTGTGACACAGGTAAGAAAAAAAAAAAAAAAAAGAGCGGAATCCCCCTTTGAGTAGTAGTGAGAAATTAACATCCTGCATTCTCCCACCTCAGATAGCCCCAAATCATGTACCTTCACACCTAAGATCACTACCCCCCCTGTAAATCAGTTACACCACTGTACCCCCTGCTCATCTGCCCCACCACTGTAACCCCCTGCACATCGGCCCCACCACTGTACTACCCTGCACATCGGCCCCACCACTGTACTACCCTGCTCATCTGTCCCACCACTGTAACCCCCTGCTCATCTGCCCCACCAATGTTCCCCCTTTCTCATCTGCCCCACCACTGTACCTCCCTGCAAATAAGCTCCACCGCCGTACCCCCGTGCTCTTCTGTTTCACTGCTGAACCATCTTCTCATCTGTCCTAACACTGAACTTATCTGCTCATTTGCCCCACTACTGAAACCCCCTTTCTCATCTGCCCCACCATTGTACCTCCTGCACATCTGTCTCACCTCTGTTCCCCCTGCTCATGTGTTCCACCAATGTACTCCACTGCTGTAAACCCCTGCTCATCTGTCCCACAAATGTACCTCCTTTCTCCTCTGGCCTGCCACTGTATCCCCCTGTACATCTGCCCCACCTCTGTACCCCCTGCTCATCTGCCCAACCACTGTAACCCCCTGCTCATCTGCCCCACTACTGAAACTCCCTTTCTCATTTGCCCCACCACTGTACCTCCTTGCACATCTGAATCACCTTCTTATCTGTCCTGTTACACTGAACCCATCTGCTCATCTGCCCCACCACTGTAACCCGCTTTCTCATCTACCTCCTGCACATCTGTCTCACCTCTGTATCCCCCTGCTCTTCTGCTCCACTTCTGTTCCTCCTGCTCTCCTACTCCACCACTGTAACCCCCTGCTTATCTGTCCTTCCAATACACCTCCTTTCACATCTGCCCCACTGCTCTCCTATCCCACCACTGAACCCCCTTCTCATCTGCTCCAACACTGAATCCCCCTGCTCATCTACCCCAACACAGTACCCCCCTGCTCTTCTGTCCCACTGCTGAACCCCCTTCTCATCTCTTTCCCCACTGTACATCCCTGCAAATCTGCCCCACTGCTGTACCCTCTTGCTCTTCTATCCCACCTCTGAACCCCTCCAGCTCATCTGCTCCACCTCTGTACTCTCTTTTTATCTATGATATGCAGAGTGGTGAAAGGAAGCAGAGATGAGACACATCTACCTGTCCTGGCACACTTATCCTGTTGATCCACATACAAGCATCTGGCATGGATGCACATTGATGAGTTCAGGTCAGGGGCATTTTCTGAAAGCAGTGGGCCTGTGTGCAGGATCATAAGTTAGGCTCCCGCAGCTGATAAAAAGTTTCTGCGCTGCAGCAAATGGGTGTGATTTTCATAGTGCTGAATACTGGTTGTGGCTTAAAGAGACACAGAGTGCAGGGGTTCAGTAGTAAGTGACGCAAAGGTTCAGGAATAATTTCAACAAAATTCCCAGAAGCTCAAAAGTGATTCCACAAACTGTCACCTGATTGTGATTTTCTCAATCACAGTGAAATCCCTTCTTTCTTGTTCATACATCACGGGGCACAGAGTCTTGGTAATTACTTAGTGGGTTAGATAGTACCTTCAGGTGATTGGACACTGGTAACTCTAATTGCAAGTTGAGTTCCTCCCTTATATAAACCCTCCCATATGGAGTGTCAGTGTCTAAGGTGGTTGGTCACGATAAAGATGTGCTAAGAAGAAAGCTCTGCTATACAACCGGATCCATACCACGGGCAATGCTAAAACACCTAAGATGGATGGTACCCGGGCCTCGTCATAAGAAGAAACAAGGTTTTGCCTATAATGTCTCTCCTGAGAGGTCTGGGCTCTGGGATCCAGGCTTTGGTGTACTAATATAACAGTGGCACGAAAAGTTTCTGGCAGAGTCTTCTACAGGTCCATGGAAGAGGTTCCTGTGAGTAGGAACGCAGAACCCTGAAGATTGGCACAACGCTACCCGCAGTGATGGGTGAAGGCTGGAATTTGTCTGTTCTCAGTAGTTACTGCGGCGGGGATAAGGTAAGTGAAGACAATCCTAAAGTTTACACATTATGGATTATCTTCTGTGAGTAGTTTGTATGTCTTACCTGGTTTCCGCTACTAGAGGGAGTAAGACATACCTGGTGTATACTTACATGCCAACCAGGACACACGCTCAGTGAAGCTGGTCTGAGAAGCCGCTCATCTCCTCGGCTGCAGGCTCTGCCATATAATCTGAAAGGGGGATCCCACACAGTCCTGGGGTCCCATGCAGTTCTCAAGGGATCTCCCTTCTCCCCCTCGCCCGGCCACCGCCATGATGGTCCTACACGCGTGCAGGGGTCACACTTTTACAGCAGGGTCGGCGGGGACGGAGGGCGGGTGTGGTTGCGGCGCACCAGTGCGCAGGCGCAAAGCGGCAGTTTTTTAAAGCCCAAGCTGCCAGAGCTCCTGTAAGCGGTAGGACACAGAGCTGTGGGCTGTAAGCATCTCAGTGGATCGCATCCTGGCAAACCTAAGACACCTACACGGCATCAGGTTGTGCAGTTTATAGCTAATGCTTATATTATAAGACTATAGCACAACGGTGACTGCTCATTACACTAGTACCTCTGCTTTGCTGCTTAGGACTATGGCTTCAGGGGGAGGTAAAAGAGGCACCAGAAAATCACCGCCTACATCTAGGGGTTCTGGACATTCCTGCAGGATACAATCCACCCCCTGCAAGACTGGAGGCAGCCTCACAGCATGAGTCTCTACCCCTGTCAGGTTTTGCAGCCTCTCCCAATATTTCAGTCCCTCTTTATGTCATAGAAGATGCTTTAAAGGCTGCATTGGATGGTTTAGAAGGAAGGATTACTACTTTTGCCACAGTAGCTCCTCTCCCTCTGCTTTGGTTTCCCTATCGGATGAGCATTCTGATAATGAAGAAATATCCCTATCTGAGGATAGGGATCAGGTGCAGTTGGATGAATCAGGGGAAGAGGAGAAGCTCTCTTCTACCTCCCAGGCCCTCAAAGCACAGGTACAATACTATACTGAATTGGTGCATATCACATACAGATTGCCCTCTACTGAGGCTGCCATTTCCCCTGTTTCCTCCCTGGGGTCCCGGAAATCCCCACAGGCTGCGTACACCTTTCGAACTCATCCTTTACTGGATGAATTGTTATATGAGGACTGGGGGCACCCAGATAAACTATTTTCTCCTCTTAAAAGGTTTTCTATGCTTTATCCAGAGGAGGAAAGTTTCACCAAGAAATGGGGAGTCCCAGCCATAGATGCTGCTGTTTCTTCTGTGAATAAGAGCATGACCTGTCCTGTGGACAATTCTCAAGGGTTTAAGGATCCAACTGACAAAAAGCTGGAAACCTTATTTAAAGCCTCTTTCTCTGTGGCGGGTGCTGTAGTCCAGCCTACGGTCGCAGCAATTGGCATGTGCCAGTTCCTCACAGAACAAATGAAGCAAGTGCTTAACCTCCTTTAGAACTGAGGAGGCCGAGGTTTATGCAGACCTTCCTAAAGCCTTGTGTTTTATGGTTGATGCCATTATGGATTCTGCTCAGCAAGCATCTCGCCTCACTCTTCTGCTGGTACACATGCGCAGGTCCCTTTGGCCTAAACATTGGGCAGTGGAGGCATCATGCAAAAAGTAATTAACTGGGTTCCTGTTTCGCGGAGAACGCTTGTTTGGGGATGACTTGGACAAATATATCCAGAAGATTACCGGGGGTAAATCCACGTTGTTACTGGTCAAAAGGAAGAGTAAACGTCCTTCATTTAGATGTTCTCTGTCCCCAACTCCTGGAGCTTCATCCTCCAGGCGGTGGCGACGGCCTCCCCAATCAAATATTAGGGGAAAGGTCCAAGGTGAAGCCCAAGGGCAAAAGAAACCTTGGGGTCCAAGATCTAGTAAACAGAACCCCAAAGCCCCCCAATGAAGGGGCACCCCTGCTTGGCCGAGTGGGGGGAAGGCTGCAGCAGTTTGCAGGCACCTGGCGGGAAGAGACTGAGGACAGATGGGTAGTCTCCACTGTGTCTCTAGGCTACAAGCTAGAGCTCCGGGAGCTTCTGCCATCTCGTTTCCTAAGGTCAAGAGTCTCCAAGGATCCTGAAATAAGAAGGCCCTTACTTCTGGCCTTAGAACATCTATTATCTCAAGAGGTGATTATAGAGGTGGCCAGAAGAGCAAGGCTCAGAGTTCTACTCAAACCTCTTTACGGTTCCAAAACCAAACAGAGCTGTCGGACCTATTCTGGCTCTAAAGGACCTGAATCAATTTCTAGACATTTGTCCTTTCCGCATGGAGTCTATCCGCTTAGTAGTCTCCACCCTTCAGGGGGGAGAAATACTGGCATCAATAGATATCAAAGATGCATATTTGCATGTGCCGATATTTCCCGCTCACCAAAGATTCCTAAGGTTTGCGGTGGATCTGTGTCACTTTCAATTTGTGGCCCTTCCTTTTGGTCTTACTACTGCTCCTCGAGTGTTCACAAAAGTTCTAGCCTCACCCCTGGCAAATCTAAGGGCTCAGGGCATAACTGTGACAGCTTATCTGGAAAATTTGCTACTCATAGAACAGTCTGTAACACGCATAAGCCACAATGTGCTCTGTACAGTAAAGTACTTAGAATACATAGGCTGGGTCCTCAATCTAGAGAAATCCTCCTTGCAGCCCCTAAAAAGGCTGGAGTATTTGGGCATGGTCATAGACACAGTCCAAAGCAGAGTGTTTTTACCCAGATCAAAAGACAGGGCCATAAAAGATTTGGTCTGGGTAGTCTCAGCAAGGAGAAATCCCTCCATACGACTATGCATGAGACTATTGGGGAAAATGGTCACCACTTTCAAGGCTGTCCCTTATGCCCAGTTTCACTCAAGGCCTTTACAAAGCAGCATCCTCTCTGCATGGAACAAGAGGGTTCAAGCCTTGGATCTTCCAATGTGCCTATCCCCAGGGGTACGCCAGAGCCTCAATTGGTGGTTATGGACCAGGAATCTTCTACAAGGAAAGTACTTTGTCCCAGTTACTTGGAAACTCGTAACCACAGATGCCAGCCTTACAGGCTGGGGAGCAGTGCTGGAAGAAGCTTCCACCCAGGGAAGATGGTCCAGATCCGGAAGGCTCTTGCCCATCTACATTCTGGAAATTCGGGCAATTCGTCTAGCCCTCAAGGTCTGGACTTTTCAGACTACAGGGTCATCCTGTCCAGATACAGTCTGACAATGCAACAGCTGTGGCTTATATCAATCAGCGGGGAGGCACCAGGAGCCTGGATGCCCAAAAGGAGGTGAATCACATTTTTTCTGGGCAGAAAGGCATATTCCTTGCCTGTCTGCGGTCTTTATTCCAGGGGTAGAAAATTGGCAGGTGGATTTTCTAAGCCAGCAGCAGCTGTACCCAGGAGAATGGTCTCTACACCCAGACATATTTCAGACCATATGTCAAAATTGGGGTACTCCGGATGTAGACCTGTTTGCGTCCAGGTTCAACAGAAAACTGGACAACTTTGCGTCAAAAACAAAGGATCTGCTAACACAAGGGTCAGACGATTTCATGGGATCGGTACTCTCTGATTTATGCCTTCCCTCCAATTCCACTTATACTGCAGTTTCTTTGGTGGGTCAAAAGGGAAGCAAAGTCAGTCATTCTGGTGACCCCGACGGCCTTGGTATGCAGAGATCATAAAGATGGCAGTGGGAAGACCTTCATTTCATTTCACATTCTGAAAAGCAGTGGGCTCTCAGAATTAGTCCTTTTCACTCTGGTTAACGCTAGGAAGCCAGCCTCCAGGCTCATCTACTACAGAATCTGGAAAGCATAAGTTTCCTTCTTTCAAAGACCACTTACCTCACATTCCGTGGTCCGGGCCTTTGTTCAGGGGGCACTGCACTTGAATCTGCCAGTCAAACCTCCTGTGTGCCCATGGGATCTGAATTTGGCCTTGTCTGTTTTGCAAGAACAACCATTTGAACCATGTCTCTTTAGTTCTTCTGACAAAGAAACTGGTCTTTTTGGTAGCCATTTCCTCTGCTAGAAGGGTATTAGAATTGGCAGCTCTTTCTTGTAAGGAGCCATATTTGATTATTCACAAAGACAGTGTGGTGTTGCGTCCTCACTCGACTTTCTTACCCAAGGTGGTTTCAGGATTCCATCTGAATCAAGATATGGTCCTACAGATCCACAGTCCGCAGAAGAGGAGTTGTTACACTCTCTAGATGTTGTAAGAGCAGTCAGTATCTATCTGCAGGCAACAGCCCAGATACGAAAGACTGACTGTCTGTTTATTCTGCCAGAAGGCCACAGAAAGGTCCAGGCAGCATCGAAATCCACTATTTATAGATGGATTCGGCAAGTCATTATTCAGGCCTATGGTATAAAGAAGAAGATTCCTCCTTTTCGGGTTAAGGCACACTCAACTAGAGCGGTTAATGCTTCATGGGCAGTGCATCACCAGGCCTCCATGGCTCAGATCTGCAAGGATGCAACTTGGTTTTCAGTCCATACATTCACTAGATTCCATCAGGTGGATGTAAAGAGGGCATGAGGATGCCGCCTTCGGGCACAGTGTGCTGCAGGCAGCAGTACAGATCCTCTTGTCTGTTGGCGGTCTATGTATTTTCTGATCTGCATCTCCCTCCCCTCAATTTGGGCATTGCTTTAAGATATCCCACCAAGTAATTACCAAGCCTCTGTGTCCAGTGATGTATGAACAAGAAAATAGGATTTTTAAATACAGCTTACCTGTAAAATCCTTTTCTTGGGAATACATCATGGGACACAGAGCTCCCGCCCTTCTTCGGTATTATACGTGGGGTACTTATTGCTTTGCTACAAAACTGAGGTACTCTCCATATGGGAGGGGTTATATAGGGGAGGAACTCAACTCGTAATTAGGGTTACCAGTGTCCAATCACCTGAAGGTAATATCTATTCCACTAAGTAATTACCAAGCCTCTGTGTCCCGTGATGTATTCCCAAGAAAAGGATTTTACGGGTAAGCTGTATTTAAAAATCCTATTTTCTGAGATTGGTAGTGGCAACCAAGTGAGTCATCTTCCTCCAGATGTTGGACGGGGCTAGCAGGACTGTGTTTGGCTTTAGCAGTGGCCAGTGATAATCCCCCCCCCCCCCACCCCTACCAGAACTGCACCCATTCTCTTCCCCATCACAAAAGCTGACGATCACAGCTACAGCAAAGTTAGAGAACCAAACAATGTTTCCCATGTTTTACAATGTGTGGGGGCACAGTGCCTCCCCCTCAGTGCAGGTGCAATGTGGGGAACTTTGAAATTGGAATGCATAATTGTCTCACTAACACTTCCCTGCACTGCTCTGCTGATGGGGAGAGAGTTGAGTGCCCGCAAAAGGGTTTCATGTGCTGCTTGCAGCATCAGTCCTAGGGAAGCCTACCCCTGATATAGACAGTAATCACTTATTAGAAGTAGTGATTTTTTTTTTTTTTAGAAACAAATGATTAAAACGAATTGAACAGGCACTTAGCAAAAGTGAGCGATGAAATTAAAAACAGTGTAAAATTTATTTTGACATATGTAATGTTTCTGGGACATACTGACCAAAGGGACACGCTGAGACTTGCCATTCCTACTGCCCCTACCGCAAGAGGCATGTTGGGACTTTTAGTTCTCCATACCCCTAAGAAGCATGTATGCTGGGACTTATATTTCTTCTTGACCTTTAGAGGCAGACATGCTGATACTATTAGTTTTCTCAACCTCTAAATTGGCATGCTGGGACTTTTAAATCCCCTGCCCCTTCAAAAGCATTGCCACTGTCTCTGGTCCACCTTTATCCAAATATCCAATTTAGGTTGACTGACCTCTACATTTTATAGGTGGTGGGTGACATGTTTGCAATCTTGCTCTTTAAAACTTCAGAAACCCATAAAGCCTCAGACACCCTTGGTTTCCTATTATAGAACAATTAGCAGTCAGGTATTTGTACTAAAGGGATGCCTGAATGAATACATTGAACTTTGTTTGGTAGACTGGTTAAACCGGTAAGGTAGAGGCACGGGAACTGCATTCTGACAATTCAAGAAGATATTTTCAGACTAAAGATTTATAATCTGATCACCAAACCCATTCAGGTTATCTGTGTTAGAATAAGCCACTGCTGTTACATCACCGGCACATTTTCTCTTTTAAATGCCTTTATACATAGCGGGACATTCTAGATTCACACTTGTGCTGTTTGTCAAAATAACAAAAACATCTGATCATCATTTGTTATTTAAATCCCTCACATACCTAAAATCTAGCAATCTTCTGATCAGTCGTGAAGTCATGTCTGGCATGGGCAGGGGGCGGCTCTTACTCTTCAGGAGTACTGGGAGCCCTGGCCTACCCAATAACCTTCTCCAAGGGGGTGGATATATGACATGTCTAAACTTAAGTAAAGCAATGTGACTACTGTTGGAATTTATGTATATTTATATTTCATTTATATATATTTATTGTTTACTTCCAGATGAAGACTCTTAATGAGTCGAAACGCATTGAGGTTCAATACCATTGACAGATTGTCACTGAAGATATGTCCGCATGATGGAATTTAGACATGTCATATATTCTTGATGTACTGGATTGCAATCTTTTACTATATATATGTCATAGCTTTTTGTCTGTATCAATTAAAGAATTTAAAGGGGTTGTAAAGGCAGAAGGTATTTTTTTATCTTAATGTATTCTATGCATTAGGATAACTAGCCTTCTCTCTGTAGCAGCCCCCCTAATACTTACCTGGACCCCATCTCTATTCAGTGATGTCTACAGCCATCCAAGACTCTCCCTCCTGCTTGGCTGAGACACAGCAATGGCACCATTGGCTCCCGCTGCTGTCAATCAAAATCAGTTATCCATTCAGGAGAGGGGGCAGGGCCGAATCGCAGCTCCAGGTCTGATGGGACGCACAGGGAGCTGCAGCTCGGCTCGGGTGCCCCCATAGCCAGCTGCTTGCTGTGCGGGAACTCAACAGGAGGGAGGGGCCAGGACCAACAAAGAGGGACCCGAGAAGAGGAGGAACCAGGTTGCCCTGTGCAAAACCATTACACAGGGCAGGCAAGTATAACATGTTTGTTATAAAAAAAAAAAAAGGAACAGAGACTTTACAATCACTTTTATCTTTTTATCAACTTCTATTGCTCTGGGTGCCTATAGAAAGTCCCATTCCATGTTTCTGTACATACTATTTCATTAGGGTTGAGGTACCTAAACATATAATATGGTCTGGCAAAGGAAATAAGATTATACTATAGCAAATACTTACTGTCATTTTCCTTTCCTGGCCAATATAGTATGCTGCCATGTTGGTACCAGGAAAACTGTGAGTTGGATAAAATATTGACTGCAACTTTCCTTTTCTGCCAAGAAAAGAAGATTTACTTGCCCGGTCCTGCACTTCTCCCCACAGCTAGGCTGGTCCCTGCAGCTTCTTTACCCCTGGAGCAGAGGATCATGGAAGTGAAACCATTTCTCCCCTCCCCTGCAAATTTTTGCACTATATTATGTTCAATTTTCCAGGAGTTGGGCTTTAAATATATAATTGAAAGTGTTTTGTTATATTTGTTTGATAAAAAAATATATATATACCCGTTGATTCTGCCAGAAATCTGGTGAACTGGCACTTCAATTTTTACTTTGTCCGTGCCGCACTCTCATCAGTGACTAGGGTTGCCACCTATCCAGGATTCACCCAGACAGTTCAAATTTGAAATCATGCGTCTGGGTTTCAGACTGCCTGAAACCCAGACACATTATTCAGAATGGACTATGGCCTCCCAGCAGCGTTGCTGGCTGCAGTTGTCTAAACTGAGACTGTGTGTTACCCTCCTTCACACTGCCCAAAGCCAACTCTAACAACCACCCCCCCTCCACAAACAGACAGGAGAGGAGAGGAGAGAGGGCTCAGTCTGCACCTCTTCCCTCCTCCCCCCACCCCCCTACTCCTGTGTCTGCCCACACTCCAATCTCTGGCGCTGTGCCATTAAAAGAAAGAAAGTGCGGGATGGAAATTTGAAGTCCAGCAGCCTCAGATACATCGGGATGAGAGTTGCTGACTGCCAAGGGGTGAGTGAGCTCACCATCCATCCCTGTCTGTGACTGAATTCTCCCCCCCTTCTCTCTCCTGCCTCTGACGTACACTAAAGGTAAATCAGGGTTCTCAGAGCACCCCTTACATCAGAGGTCACAGTGTTCCCCCTTAAATCAGAGTCTTCTCTGTACATCAGAGTTCTCAGTGTTCCCCCTTAGATCAGGGTTCCCATAGCATCCCTTATGTTAAAGTCCCCAGCGTTCTCCTGTACATAGGAGTCTGCAGAGTCCTCCCTTACAGTGAAAGGGAACTCTGCGAGTTAAGATGTAAAAGGGGAACTCTGATATAAAGGGGGACTCTTGTTATTAACTTCATGTGATTAGAAATGTTATTTAATAGCAAAATCTATGTATAATTTGTACAATAAAAAAAAATTGCCATGCGCTGCTAAAGTGTTCGGGTTTGACTTGAAGAAAAGGTGGCAACCCTATCAGTGACATTGTTCTCAGCGATGTCTGAGGACTTCAGTACACCCTCCAATGTTATGGAGAAGAGGAGAGGAGGAGGTGTTTACAGTTCTGCTGTTCTAGAGTGACAACTCTGCTTCTTCATAGGTAACACTGTGAGTGTTATCATCCTAGGACAAGGAAGTGTGTTACTGGCAGGATCATCAGGTGAAAACAAAGGGAATGAGCCTGAAAAAAAAAAAAAAAAAAAAGAAACCTAATGCAGCCACCACATCTAAGGACTGATATGCGCCAATACATTACACGTTTGTACTTGGCTTGAGATTAACTTTAAAAAAATAATTTAAAAAACACTGCATTTTTTGCAGGTAAAGAAAATGTGCATTTATTTTATTTTTTAGGAGCATTGAAACAGTGATCAGTAGATTAGTTGGTGCCATGCTGGTCATCTGCAGACTGTCAGCCCATACATTATACATCGTAAATCATACATTGTACAGGCAGGCAGTTACACACTGACGGGAAGAATCAATGAACTATCACAGCACTGATAGTTCATTGAGAACTACAAGCCGACAGCTGTAGTTCATTCATTCATTCACGAACGTGATTGAATGACGTGGCCTAGTGGACAGAGCCTCGCGCAGCCACGATCTTTTCAAAAAGTGACAGCTGGTACAGGGAACTTCTTCTCGTACTGATGACACACAGAGGCAGAAGATTGCCAGTTGGCTTTATGAGCAGGAATATGTTACATGTTCACTAAAAACAGGTGGAATATGTAACACGTTCTGGAAGGTGAACTTAGCCTTTTGGTAAGTGATTGAGCTACCGATAATTTCCCTTTGCTCCTGTACAATTTCTCTTAGGACAGTTGTCCTTTACATTCCTCAAAATGAAGCACAGACTGACCTTATAGAGGACACAGAACCTTTGGCACAATAAGCTTGTATATCAGACACACCTCCTTCGTAAATCCATTGTTTGTTGTACCCAAAATAAGGAAGTTCCTAGTTTCAAAACTGTGTAAGGCCTCATTCACATGAAGCAATTACATGCATGACCTATGCAGGGCCATGTTTTGCTGGCCTTGGAATGCACAGGTATTCCATGCATCTCCATGCTGGCAGTCCCATTGTTGTCTATTGGGACACAGCAGCTGCATGGACACCCAATGTGACATCAGCGTGAGTGTGTGTCTGCCCTGTGAACACAGGGGATCACTTACAAAGCACAGGTAATATTTACAGCTTTACCTTTTTCTCAATGAAGACAACGCCTTCTCTGATTCGACAAGTTGGAGAGGTAGGCAGTGAGGTCACAACCTCTACCTAATCTAATCACCAAATGCCTTGCATTCATTAAAAATGTAAGGACCGCCTCACGCCGATATACGCCAGAATGGCATGGCTGGGCACAAGCACGTACAGGTATGTTGCCTTTAAGTGCCCAGCCGTAGGTCGCGGGCGGCACACTCGTGACCCGGTCCTGAGCTCTATGACCGTGGGACCCGATCGCCGCCGGTGCCCCGTGATCAGATCACAGAGCTGAAGAACGGAGAGAGGTAAGTGTAAACAAACCTCTCCTTGTGCTTCCTAGTGAGCCTGTCACTAATCGTCTGTTCCCTGTCATAGGAAAAGACGATCAGTGACGTCACACACCAAGCCATGCCCCCCTACAGTAAAAAAAAATAAAAAAAAAAAATAAACACACACACACACACTTAACCCCTTCACTGCCAGTGACATTTTTACAGTAATCGGTGCATGTTTAATCGCACTGATCGCTGTATTAATGCCAACGGTGCCAAAAATGTGTCAAAACTGTCCGACGTTTCCGCCATAATGTCGTAGTCACAAAAAATAAAAAAATAAATATCGCCGATCGCGGCCATTACTAGTAATAAAAAATATTCACAAAAATGCCTTAAAACTATCCCCTATTTTGTAGACGCTATAACTTTTGCGCAAACCAATCAATATACACTTATTGCGATTTTTTTTTTTACCAAAAATATGTAGAAGAATACGTATCAGCCTAGACTGATGAAAAAAAAAACATTTTTAATATATTTTTGGGGATATTTATTATAGCAAAAAGTAAAAAATATTGCATTTTTTTTTCAAAATTGTCACTTTCTTTTTGTTTATAGCGCAAAAAATAAAAACCGCAGAGGTGATCAGCTACCACCAAAAGAAAGTTCTATTTGTGGGAAAAAAAGGACGCCAATTGTGTTTGGGAGCCACGTCGCATGACCACGCAATTGTCAGTTAAAGCGACGCAGTGCCAAATCGCAAAAAGGGGCTTGGTCCTTTAGCTGCATATTGGTCCGGGGCCTAAGTGGTTAAGAAAAATGCAAGGTGTTCTGTAAATTTGTGCTGAGAGAATAACTCCCTGTTTTCACTATGCAGTAGATCAGCTGCATGGCACAGGACCCAGGGGGCACTGTAGTAGTGGACCTACAGATATGACATATGCATACTTCCATTAACCACTTGCTTACTGGGCACTTAAACCGCTCCTATCCAGACCAATTTTCAGCTTTCAGCACTGATGCATTTTGAATGACAATTGCGCGGTCATACAACACTGTACCCAAATTAAAATTTTATCATTTTTTTCCCCCCAAATAGAGCTTTCGTTTGGTGGTATTTGATCACCTGTGCAATTTTTTATTTTAAAAATGTAAAAAGGACCGATTAAAAAAAAACATTTATTTTTTTATTTTGTTATAAAATGTTAAAAACGGGTAATTTTTGTCCGTCATTGATGTATGCTGATGAGGCAGCACTGATGGGCACCGATAGGTGGCAGTGATGGGCACTGATCGGTTACAAGGATTGGCCCCACTGGTGGGCATTGATAGGTGGCACTTCTGGGCACTGTCAGATGGCATAAATGAGGCATAATTGCCTCTTCCTTTTCGGGACCGATGTCCCTTTAAGATGAGCTGGTGATCGGCTTTTTTTTTTCTCCTCCGCTGTCAGCGTGAGGAGAAAAAAAAAAGATCATGAGCTTTTGTTTTGATCATGTGATCAGCTGACATTGGCTGACAGCTGATCACATGGTAAGGGGCTGGGACCGGCCCCTTATTCGGATCGGTGATCACCCGAGCCTCAGTGACTCAGTGATCACAGTGCGTGCAGGGAGCGCGTGTCCCAGGAATTCAGATCCGCGCTGTGGCCGTCATTTGGCCATAGCGCGGATGTCAAGCGGCTAAATGAAAGGCATCTTATGTGGTTTGGCACCTATTTGTGTTTTTTTGAGTTGTTTTCTATTTTGCCAGTTTACAGTTCACACCAACATGTTTTATTAATGTGCACTCGGACAAAATATGCAAGAAACATTTAATCGCACTGCTGCACATTGCGATGGACTTCAGCTAAATGACAGGGAATCCCTCACTGAATTAAAAGAAACCCTATACTGAGTAGAATAGAGCTGTAACATGTACACAGATCCAGCCGCGAGTTTTGCTTTTACCGGTTGCACACTTGCACATAAAAATATTGACATCAGAAAGCTAGGCAACCAGCATTTTCAGAAGTAGGCCAGCGATGTAAGCCTATGAATTTATTTTAGTGCAGGTTTCCTTTAAGGATATCTGTCACTGTGTATATGGCTAACCTGGTTCCTCTTTCCCAAGAGCTTATTGTAACTCACCTTTGCCCAGCTCAGTTATAAACCTAAGGATGACTTCACTCAATCAACAGGACAGAGGTAATAACCTTCTCACCTGTATATCTTTAACTAGCATTATTAGTAAATCCAAGATATTTAGGGTGACAGTTTTTCATACTCAGTCTAACTATAGTTCTTTTCATCTCAAGACTGACTACACCTGGCTCTTTGGATTTCATTTTTTTCAGTCGTGGGGGTAAATACAGTCTTCTAAAGAATGCCCTCTTCTACAGATTGACATTCACAAATCAAGGCATTTTGCCATTTCAGCTTCTCACAAGAGCTAGCCCAGACAGGGCCCTTAAGAGGTGTACTGAAGCAAGGCGCTATGGGTACAGCACCCTGCTGGCCCCTCCCACCAGCCTAGAATTACATAGAGAAGCATAGAGACACAGTGATGACATCACTGGGTTTATAATAAGATATGTTTGGACACATGGAGGATGTATTATAGATCACTTTCAGATGCTCTGTATCTTCCGCTGGGATAAGAGAAGTGTCACACAGAGTGCAGGTTGCAGGAGTATGCTACAGGGTGCAGGGTTCAGGGGCGCGCTGTGTACAGGTTGTAGAGTTCAGGAGCGTGCCGTCTACAGGGTGTAGGGTTCAGGAGCGTGCCGTCTACAGGGTGTAGGGTTCAGGAGCGTGCCGTCTACAGGGTGTAGGGTTCAGGAGCGCGCCGTGTACAGGGTGTAGGGTTCAGGAGCGCGCCGTGTACAGGGTGTAGGGTTCAGGAGCGTGCCGTGTACAGGGTGTAGGGTTCAGGAGCGCGCCGTGTACAGGGTGTAGGGTTCAGGAGCGCGCCGTGTACAGGGTGTAGGGTTCAGGAGCGCGCCGTGTACAGGGTGCAGCATTCAGGAGCGCGCCGTGTACAGGGTGTAGGGTTCAGGAGCGCGCCATGTACAGGGTGCAGGGTTCAGGAGCGCAACATGTACAGATAGCAGGGTTCAGGAGCGCACAGTGTCGGAGGGCAGGGTTCAGGAGCATGCCGTGTACAGAGGACAGGGTTCAGAGGTGTTTTGTGTAGAGTGTATGGGTGAGCTGTGTACAGAGCGCAGGGTTCAGAAGTGTGCTGTGTACAAAGTGCAGGGTGCAGGGTTCAGGGGTGCGCTGTGTAAAGAGTCCATGGGTGTGCTACATACAGAGTTCAGGGGTGCATTGTATACAGGATGCGGGGTTTAGCGGTGCAGATTTCAGGGGTGTGCTGTGTATAGAGTGCAGTGTATGCAACCCCAACCCCCACCTGGCCCGGATCTAGTAGCTCCCAATGTAGGAGGTGTGCCTTGCAGGGCGATTGTCGTCTCTTTCTCTCTGGAGATCAGTCTCTGCCTCATCCCCTGGTATGAGCGGACAGTGTCATGGATGCATGGAGCCTGTATTATAGTTTTATTCTTTTGTATGATCTATGGCTTCCTCTAGGGTGAGACAACAACATCACAGATGCATGCAGGATGTATTATATTGTTCTTTTATAGGATCTGTGTCTGCCCCTGTAGTGAGATGATAGCATCATAAACACATGAAGATGTACTATATTGTTGTTGTTTTACATTATTTGTGTCCCTCCCTGAGAGTCTCACAGAAGAGAGGGCAGGCCCAGCTGGTTTCAGCTTTCAGCCAACAGTCAATAAGGCAGAAGGGTGGATTCTGACAATATTGTCAGGATCCATACTGAGGCTAGAGCAGCTCTGCCACATCAGCTGACAGCGGGCAATAGCCCGCTATAGGCAGATTCTGGGTCACAGGAAAGCAAACGTGAGTGCACTCCTGTAACTCAACAGAAGTAGAGCCATACTGTAAAAACTTTGGCATACTTCTCTTTTATGATATTCTTGTGCCATCCACCAGTAGTACGGACTTGTAGTCTACAAGCCTGAACTTTGAAAAAAATCACCCTCCTTTTGCTACTTCAATCTTTGAAACATGTTGTCACCCATATTTCTATGCGCTGGTGTACGTAGCACTTCTTCCTCCGCCTCCTCGTTCTAAGACTTGCCGTCTTGGCAAATGGCAAAAAATAAAAAATAGATTTCACTTCCAAGTTACATAGTCACCTAGGGGAGAATATGACACTGGCAAACATATAAACTGTAGGCCAGTCCTGAATAAACCCCTCCTGCTACTAGCAGGCCTCAGTTTTGAAGCAAAAACCATCCCAACAGCATGATCAGAAACAGCGGGGTGAGCCTGTGTTCCCCATTAGATTACAAGAAAGGAATTACAGCGATTGCAAATATCCTGTTTTCTTTCTTATCCATAGCAGAACACAGATTCTATTTCAGGACATCCAAAACAGTCTGAGGGATGAGCAATGCAGCAGAAAAAGGCCAACAATCCAAGATCAACAGAGAACTGGGGACTGTTTGCAGCTCAAACAGCCACCTAAAGGCCCCTAGAGCTGAAGGTGGCATGAGATGGGGGGGGGGGGGGGTTCACACAGGAAACTCACTGTAAAAAAAAAAACATAGTCAAGGAGTTATAGGCAAATGGTCTCTGAAACAAGATAGAAAGTACTATCAAAAGGTCAGTTTTTTGCCCTGAGAACTAAACACTGCTCCAGTTCCAACTGTAGGAAGGCTTTAATACAACACAAACAGCTAGGATGGAATCCCAGATACATTGTGGAAGGTAGACTTTCAATATTTTACCATAAAAGTAGTCACCAATTTAGAAATGCTTACATCTCTCAGAACCCAACTTCTATGGCTGGGATTTTAAAATCAGCGATAGTTTCTCATTGATGGCTCATGTACACCATAGCTGTGGCAATGTCTGTCTGAATCTTACTCAAATGACACTCCATCAGGATGGTCCAACACTGCAGACAGCCAAATCACCTGATCAGGAGACAAGACTAAGCTCATTGCACTGACAAGGTGCTCAGTACTCAACAAGCTGGCATCTGTCACGAGGATCTTCCAAAAATGGAAGGAAGGACTTCCCCCAAATCTACCACCTGTATTCTTGGGCCACTAAGCCAGGGACATTGCTAGTGTGACGGTGCACTGATTCTATGTAAATGGTGGGAAAACCCACAGTGGTATAAATAGAATGCACAATAAATGTTGACCACTGTGAACACAACAGGTAAATTGGAAACAAGTGTGTGGTTTATATCGACCTGTACACATGTGGATAGGCAAAATATATCTTAAAACTGTATGTGCATAATCAAAAAAAATAAACAATACAATTCAAAACACATGTATATAATCTGAAAAGGAAAAAAAAAAAAAAAAAAAAAAAAAAAAGCTGACAAGAGGGTAAATATATACAGTTGTAAGTTTACATACCCTGGCAGAATTTATGATTTCTTGGCTATTTTTCAGAGAATATGAATGATAACACAAAAAATAGGATTTTTTTTTTAGCTCGTTGACATAGCTCATTTAAATCTTGACCGTAGGGTTATCACGCCACCTTAAGACCCCTTTCACACCAGGGCGTTTTGGAGGCGCTATAGCGCTAGAAATAGCGCCTGCAATCCGCCCTAAAAAAGCTGCACCATTGTTTGTAGTGTGAAAGCCCGAGAACTTTCACACTACAGCGGTGCGCTGGCAGGACGTCAGGGAAAAGTCCTGCCAGTAGCTTCTTTGGAGCGGTGAAGGAGCGGTGTGTTTACCGCTCCTCCACCGCTTCTCCCCATTGAAATCAATGGGGCAGCGCTGTAATACCGCCGTCAAAACGCCGCTATTGCGGCATATTGCTGGCGGTTTTAACCCTCTCTCGGCCGATAGCAGGGGGTAAAAGCGCCCCGCTATCGGCCGAAATGCTAATAATAGCGGCGTTTTACCGCCCACACTATGGGCGGTGTGGTGTGAAAGGGGTCTTAGGCGAGGACTAGGCAGAACATGTAATAATATGTAAAAACAGACTTTGTAGCTCTGCCCAGGGGGCGGTGCCCCTGGCTATAACCCCTCAGCCTGCTTCGTGCAGCTCAGTACAATGTAAAATAGGAGGGGTGGGTGCTGTGTCAGTCAATAACCTCAGAGAAAAGGATTTTACGGTGAGTAAAAAATCCTATTTTCTCTTTCATTGACGGACACAGCTCCTTTAAATCTTGACTGTAGGGACGTCCCCAAGCAGTGTCAAAACGAGGGGTGGAAACAGTAAAACATAACTTCTCCCACAACCAGAGAACGCCTCAAGGTAGGAGTTGCCATCTGAAACAGCCGCACTAGAACTTGCGGCCAATGTATGCATCAAAAATGCATTTACAACAAAATTGTAACTTTTTTTTTTTTAAAGTGTAAATTGCAACTTTACACAGCCGCCTGCAAAACTTTGCGGCCAAAGCAAGCATCCAAAGCTGAGCTTACATCAACTTTGTAGAATTTTGTGAAAGTGTGAACGGACGACCTAGTGGCCTGCTTACACACTTGGGAAACAGACGCTTGATGTCGGAAAGCCCAGGAGGTCCCATTTGCCCTGGTGGAATGGGCCGTGACAATAAAGGGGGGCACATGCCCCCTCAAGGCATAAGCCTAGACCACAATCTGTCTGATCCACCGGGAAATGGTGGGTCGACGAGACCGCCAGACTTTTCGGACCAGTCACCGAAACAGAGAGTCTGACTTCTGGAAGGGAGCCATAGCAGACAGATATACCCTCAGACTGGACCACGTCCAGGGAATGTAGGGCAACTTCTTTTGGATATGTCGTCTTAGGACAAAGGGATGGTAATACATAGGGTTGCGGACATAGCACCGCCTTATCCTTGTGGATAACAAAATAGGGCGACTTGCAAAGACAAGGCCGACAACTCAGAAACCCTCCTGGCAGATGTAATAGCTACTAGAAAGACAACTTTCTGGGAAAGAGTCAACAAGGGAATCTCCCTGATGTTCTCAAACGGCGGTTTCTGAAGCGCCAATAGCACCAGGTTCAGATTCCACAGAGGTAGGGGTGATCGAACCGGAGGGACTATATGTTGAACCTCTTGTACAAAAGGTGCTTACCAATGAGTGAGATGCCAAGAGGCGTTGGAAAAAGACAGCCAAGGCCGACATCTGTCCCTTGATGGTGCTTAAGGCAAGTTTCTGATCCACTCCTCGCTGTAAAAACAGCAAGGTCCTGGAAACCGAATAAGTGCGCTGACGTCATCCCATCTCCTCCCACAGAGATGTAGGCCTTCCACGTAGGATGGTAAATCTTCAGAGAAGAAGATTTCCGTGATCTCAGCATAGTGGAAATTACCGTGTCAGACAGACCTCAACCGCCATGATGTTAAAACCAGCGACGGTAAAGCAGGATGGAGTATCGGACCTTGCCATAGAAGGTCTTCTCACATCAGCAACCGCCAAGGAACATCTGCCACCAGGCTTAGTAGGTTAGCATACCAGGGACGCCGAGACCAAACTGGGGAAATCAGTATTACTGGAATCCCCTCGGCCTCCACTCTGCGTAGCAGACGTAGTAACAGTTTGAGTGGGGGGAAAGGCATAAATCAGCAGATACTGCCCCTATGGAGCCACCAATGCGTCTGACCCCTTCCGCCCAGGGGTCTCTTGTCCTGGACACAAACCTCTGCACCTTTCAATTGAGCCAAGAGATCCACATCTGGTGTGCCCCACGGCAGGCAAAGTAGCCCGAATACCTCCGGATGCAATGACCATTCTCCTGGGTCCTGGCGATTTAGGTAGTCCACCTACCAGTTTTCTATGCCCGGCATGTATATGGCCGACACGTTTTGTTCTGCCCACTGGAGGATGCGATCGACCTCCCTGAGCTCCTTGTTCCCCCTTGATGGTTGACATATGCCACCAGTGTGGCGTTGTCCGATTGGATCCTGATTGGACAACCTTGTAGCCTCGTTGACCATGTGGAGAGGCATAGCCTGATCGCCCGAAGTTCGAGCACATTGAGCGGTACCTGGGATTCTTCCCGCAACCAAAGGCCCTGGGTCGATTGTACCCCCAGCACTCCACCCCAACTGGTTAGGCTGGCGTCTGTTGTGATCACCGTCCACTGGAGAGGAAGGAACGATCTCCCGGACCGAAGGGTCGGAGACCTCAGCCACCAGAGAAGGGAATCCCTGACTCACCTGAATCTGATGATCCAGGGATAACAGAGATTTGCCCCATTTGGACAGGATCTCCTGCAAGACTCGAGTGTGAAATTGGGCATACGAGGCCCAGAACTCGCATGCAGAAGTGCAGCAACGACCGCCTGCGGTTCATCAACATCTTCACTGCGGCTTGGAGCGTCTGCAGTTTGTCTTAAGGGAGAAAACTCTCGCTTCCACAGAGTCCAGCAGTAAGCCCAGGTACTCCAGGCGTTGAGTCGGCACGAACACTTGCATGGCGATCGCCACATCCTCCCTTAATTCTGCGGCAGAAGCTGCTCTCAGAAGGAGGTCGTCTAGGTAACCCACGATTGCGATCCCATGTTGCCTTAACAGCACCAGAATTGGAGCTAACACTTTGGTAAAGACTCGAGGTGCTGACACCAGGCCAAAAGGGAGAGCTACGAATTGGTAGTGTTCTTCCCCAACTGCAAATCACAGAAACCTCTGATGCCTGAGGCATATGGGTATATGCAAGTACGTGTCCTGGATATCGAGAGACGCTAGGAAGTCCCCTGATGGAGTGCAGCGACCACAGAGCGAACTGATTCTATCCTGAACCTTTGTACTTTCACAAAGCAGTTGAGGGCTTTTAGATCCAGGATTGGACATACCCCTTCCTTTTTGGGGACTACAAACAGATTGGAGTAGAATCCCTGAAACTTTTCTAGCTTCGGAACAGGCACTATCACCCTGCGTAGGAGCAGGTCCTTTACTGCCCCTAACAGGGCTTCCCGGTGAGCCGGGAGCAATGGTATGCTGGAGGGAAAAAAAAATCTGGTTGGTCGACAACAAAGAAACTATATTGTAGCCCAATGAAACCAGTTCACAGACCCATTGGTCGGACAGCGGTGAGGTCCACCGAGCTGCAAACTCCCAAAGGCGACCCCCCACCCGACTGTCCAGAGGGGCAAACCTTCATGCAGTAGCATTTTTGCTCACAAACTTGTTTGGCCTGCGAACCCAAGGACGCTTTTGTCCTTCAGCAGACGCCCTGTCGGACTGCACTTACCTGTCAACCCGGGCGGACGAAAAAGCAGTTTCTGAGCGGAAAAGGAGGGCCCTGGTCTCTGGCGTGGCTCCTTAACCTTCCCGGATTGTGGGAGTAACGTGCTTTTCCCACCTGTAACATTCTTAATAATGTCATCCAGCACAGCTCCAAATTGCCTCTCACCAAGGAAGGGCAAATCCGCCAGTATTAAAAAAAGAAAGAAAAAGTGGTACTGCGCTACGGATTATATAAATGACTGGAAAGGTCTTTTATATATACCAGGGGGTTGTAGCTGCCTCTACAATTTACTTCTACCTGTGGGTAGAATAAAGTGTGGAGAAAGTAGAAATGGCGCTGCCCTCTAGTAGTTTAAAGAAAAAAGTGTACTGACCAAATTCTGCTATCAGGATATAACGTCCTTAAATTCGATTAAAATACAAAAGAATAGAAAATTATAAAAAATATTTTTTCCGGTGCTTTAAACCAATGTGCTGTGTTCGATCCTCTGTCAGGTGTTGATGAACGGTGTTATGTGTGACCCTTTAAAGATATAAATAAAACCTCTGTACTTCCCCTAAACAATGCCTTTTATGTGTTTCCAAAAAGTGTACCTTATGTAAAAAAATATGGTGTTTGTGTTAGACCCTCTGTGATGGGTTTTTAAATTGTCAAGCCATAAATATTTAAATGGGCCAACCAGGGTGTGTGCATATATTTGGGAACCGCAACGGAAAAAATGCCTCTGATGACAGAGGCCTATTTACTTAACTGATGAAATAGTTTTAGAATTTCAGTGGTAAAAAATATAAACATAAAAAAAATAGCCTTAATGTTGTTGCCCGACCCAAGTGTGCTAGCTTATATTATAAACAATAAACCACAAAGTGACAAAAATTCATAAACAACCAGTGGATTCCTAAACGTGCTAAAAAAAATAATAATAATAATTATAGATGTATAAATACATACACACATTATATTAATATATTTGGTATAAATAAATTAGATAAACGAAATAAGCTTAAAAAATGTTTTATATATATATATATATATATATATATATATATATATATATATATATATATATATATATAAATAAAAAATTTTTATAGTCCATAGACATGAAAAAAAAGTGACTTGTGCACAATATGAAGGGTGTTGTAATCGATCCTTATCGTGCTGAAAGAAGGTGCCAGTGCGCTTTTCCATGCAAGTAGTGATTTTGCACTCCCCAGATGCCTTACCCCTATAGGGGCAATTGCGCCTTCATAGTGTAAGCCCCTGTGTTGCTATATGGCGTTTCCCTGGGACCTTCGTATTTCAACGTGTGACAGCCACCTAGTCCGTTTATTCCATATAAGAAAGAGGAGTATCCATAGCACAGTATCGTTTTAAAACTATGATTTATTGAATTAAGAGTTGTACTCACATTTGCCAATATGTTTAGCATGCAATATTGTTACAGCTGCCGCCGAGTTCCACAGCTCTAAACGAGAGAGAGGGTACGTCCTATGGCCACTCCCTATGCGTTTCGTCATCAAAACGTCATCTGGAGCGGCCATATTGCTACACCTCTCATCTTATATAGGGTGTAGTGTCCTTAGCGTGCTTGCGCAAACCCTTGGTGGCCATTTTAGTTGAGGTCAAATGGTTCTATTTAGGGTGGACCCCTAATCGATTTTGTTATCTCTGGTTATGAATTTATTCTCTTAAAGTGCAAATATGCCAATTAATGCAATCTAAGGTATCCCTGCATATAAAATATTTACCGAAATGCCAAATCCGCCAGTGCTTTTTTAGATGCTTGGTCTTCAGACCAGCATTTTAGCCAAATCAGACGCTGTAGCACCACTGCCGATACCGATGCTCTAGAGAGCAGGGGGACTATACCCAGGGCCACATCACAGACATACTTAAGGCCATGCACTAACTGATCTGCCAATTCTATGCAGACCGGGGGAGACTGTTGCTTCTCCAATTCACGGTGCAATAACTTTGCCCACTTAGTAAGTGTCTGCGACACCAAGGCTGTGGCCAGTACAGGTCGTAATGCTGACCCCACTACCGTAAACATGGACCGGGCCACTGCCTCGACTCTCCTGTCGGTAGGGTCCTTAAATGCAGGAGTCCCTTCTACTGGAATCGTTGTTACTTTATTTAACCTGGATACCGGGGGGGGGGTCAACGATGGGAGGAGCGTCCATTTTTTAAGGAGGCTCTCCTCAAAGGGGTAATGCACCGCCATTCTTCTTGGGACTGAAAAGGCTTCCCCATTCCTTGTAGATGAACTTATCAAAATAAGTTAAATACGGAAACACCTTTACCTGCATCCTGTATCTTCAGGGTATCCCGCACAGCAGTGATAAGTGCTCCTACTAGCGCTGACCTGGACACGGAATCATCCTCGCTGTCCGAACAGTCCTGGTCTGCATCCTCTGACATGTCAGAACAGGGGCCGCCAGTGCTGCGGAGCCCTTTTTTTACCCCCCTCGTGCCCACACGCCGCCTCCACCCTGGCAACAAACATTTCCAGGAACGCAGACAAAGCGTCCATAGGCACTGCATTACTTGCAGGTGAGCCAGTTGCAATTACAGGGATGTCTGGGGAAGAAGCGCCAGGATGCAGGACTCATCACCCTGACCGAGTGCTGCCACTGACCGACGTGTTCTGTGCCCAGTCACAGGTGCCCAGAGTGAAAATAAAAATGTGCTGTTCTGAGGTAAAATGACCCAGAACAGGAGGTAAAACTGCGCTGAGGCTACAAGAAAATGGACACCGGTCCTTTTTATATAAAAACACCAAGAAAATGGCTGACAGCCATACTCTGCATAAAAAAAAAAAAGCTACAGGAAAATGGCAGCAGCACATACTGAGGTAAAATTTACATAGGCACTTCATCCACAGAGCAAAGGGGCAGAAAGACAACTGACTCAAAATAGAAAGCGCAGCCCCTGCCAAGGTTCAGAGCCCCCTGCCCAAGGTACATACACCGCACCTCATGCCCAGTCATGTAGCGGCCCCTGCAGGGGGAGGAGGGAAAAAGGGATAGGAAGAGAGGAAAGAGAGCGAAAGACCCCCTAATCAACCTTACAAGGATTGCCCAGCTGCTCTATCCTGCTAAGGCAGGGAGAGCTGTACTTACCCATCCGGTTGGAATAGCTGGACGCATCCCACCACAGACCTATCACCTGAGCAGTATAGGGTGGCTGCTGGCCATGGCACACTGTGACAAAGACAGCAGAAGCCCGGTCATGTGTGTGTCCCGGAGCATGTAGCTCACCGGTCACCCCTAGAGCAGCAGGGGCATGTCGTGGCCGACCCAGCGCATAGCTAGGGCCTGCTGACGCTCAATGACCAGGCTGGGGAGACTACAAGGATTTATAATTATCCAGGATTTCACCCAGTAGATCACAGGATCAAAATCTTGTGGAAAAAAAAAAAAAAAAAATTCATAAGACCAATGGTCTCCATCAGGGAGCCAGGTCCTTCTTCACTAGGCTGCAGGAAGCAGGCTGAGTGATTATAGCCAGAGGGACCACCCCCTGGGCGGAGCTATGCAGTCTTGCTGTTTTTACATATGTTACATGTTCTGCCTAGTCCCCTCCTGAAGGTGGCGTGATAGCTCCTTTAAATCTTGACCGTAGGGTTATGTCTGTCAATGAACGAAAGAGAAACTTTTCTTTCACTCATGCTTAGTGTTTAGCCGAAGCCATTTATTATTAATCAACTGTGTTTACTCTTTAAATCATAATGGCAAGAGAAACTACCCATATGACCCTGATTAAAAGTTTACATACCCCAGTTCTTAATACTGTGTATTGCCTGTTACCACAAAAGACTTTAAGCTGTTGTTGATGTTATCTGTGGATGAGGCTCTTTATCTTCTCAGATGGTAAAGCTGCCCATTCCACTTGGCAAAAAGCCTCCAGTTCCTGTAAATTCTTGGGCTATCTTACATGAACTGCACGCTTGAGATCTCCCCAGAGTGACGCAGTGATGTTGAGGTCAGGAGACCGAGATGGCCACTCCAGAACCTTCCCTTTATTCTGCTGTAGCCAAAGACAGGTTGACTTGGCCTTGCGTTTTGGATTATTGTATGTTGGAATGTCCAAGTACATCCCCATGCGCAGCTTCCTGGCCGATGAATGCAAACGTTCCTCCAGTATTTTTTGATAACATACTGCATTCATCTTGCCAACAATTTTGACCAAATTTCCTGTGCCTTTGAAGCTCACACTTTCCCAAAACATCAGCGATCCACCTCCATATATCTTTCATCATAGGCCTTGTTGACTCCTCTTCACATGTAGCGTTTATGGTTGTGGCCAAAACGCAAATTTTGGTCTCATCACTCCAAATTACTTTGTGCCAGAAGGTTTGAGGCTTGTCTCTGTGCTGTCTGGCATATTGTAAGGGGGATACTTTGTGGCATTTGCGTAGTGATGGCTTTCTTCTGGCGACTCAACCATGCAGCCCATCTTTCTTCACATGCCTCCTTATTGTGCATCTTGAAACAGCCACACCGTTTTCAGAGTCCTGTATTTCACCTGAAGTTATTTGTGGGTTTTTCTTTGCATCCCGAACAATTTTTCTCTGGCAGTTTTGGCTGAAATTTTAGTTGGTCTACCTGACTGTGGTTTGGTTTCAACAGAACCCCTCATTTTCCACCTATTGATTAGAGTTTGAACACTGCTGATTAACACTCTCAATTCATTGGATCTCTTTGTATATCACCTTCCTGTTTTATACAGTTAAACTACCTTTTCCCACAGATCCTGACAATTCTTCTGCTTTCCCCATAACTCAGAATCCAGAAACGTCAGTGCAGCACTGGATGAAAGATAGAAGGGTCTGTTAGAAGTCCAGAAACACATTAATCTTTTATACACACTAATTACAAGCAAACAGATCACAGATGGAGAACGGTTACCTTTAATAGCCATTCAAACCCTTTGTGTCAACTTATGTGCATGTTATCAGGCCAAAATCACCAGGGTATGTAAACTTTTGATCAGGGTCAATTGGGTAGTTTCTGGTGCCATTATGATTTAAAAGAATAAACACAGTTGATTGATAATAAATGGCTTCAGCCAAACACTAACCATGAGTGAAAGAAATGTTTTTGTGTTATCATTCATATTCTCTGAAAAATGGCCAAGAAATCGAATTCTGCCAGGGTATGTAAACTTATGAGCACAACTGTATATCAACAGTCTCTCTCAGGTTACAAAAAGTTTATATGAAAGCAAATCAAATTCAGCAGAGTGAATGGGCCGAATTGAAAACACATCCAATTATCTTGTAAGTCACAAATCGAACAGATGCCGAGCAAAAGGTTTGTGGACCATTTAGTATGAAGACACCACCGTGCTCAACAGTAATAAAATTGGCTGCTTACTAGATCCACATAGGTCACAAGCGTGTTTGCTGATCCACAGCTTAGGAGTGCATTCCTCTATCTACCAAATCTCAGAGATTCGAATGGGACAACAGCTCCCTGCATACCCGAATGGATGAGTAAACATGGGTGCTCATCTGAGGCTGATAAAATGGATTCCGAGTCTATACCTTCCTCAGAGAGCTGAAGTGAATTCCCGATCAACAGCAAATGATGGATGATTTAAAAAAAAAAATAAAAATTGAAAGACTAAGGCATTATCTTTGATAACAAATCGATTTATTTTAAAAAAGGCAGTTAAAAAAATGTTACAGCAAAAATTTGTGGCACGGCTGCCTGCAGTGCAGACCGTCCTCTCTGGTTCCTTCTGACATGTTTCTCCTAAGGAGGCATCAACTGGGATTAGAGGTCATCACTAATCCCAGCTGATGCATCCTTAGGGGAAACACATCAGAGAGCACGGTCTGCACTGCAGGCAGCCGTGGCAGAATTGTTTGCTGTATGCCAGATTGAGACGGCTTCTAGTAGCCGATTGTGCACTGGAATGCAGCCTACACTGAAAGATTTTGCCTGTACATCGGTTACTTGGCCATGTTCCACACACGCGTTTCTGTCATAATATATTGATTTGTTTTATAAATACGGATTACTGCTGTAATTTTCAGAGAGGTTTTGGTGGGATTCTGACATCAGCAGGTACGGAGTGTTGCTTTATTTTCTGTTTTTTGATTGGTGGAGAGCACTTTAAAGACTGTTTATCACGTGCCTGACAAAGGGGTCCTGCACAGCTCCAAAACATTGTCTTTTGTGATGTGATCATTCTTCAATAAAGATTTGGTCGCAATTGACAATCCGTGGTGTGCATTAGGTCCAGGCAGGGGTCACAGCAGGTGGTAAACAAGAGTAGTCAAGCTGGGTTGGCAACTAACAGAAAAGTGTTTTAGGTCAGTAGCTGGTGATCTGACAGCACTCACCACTTTAAAGGATGTTACTAAGATACCCTTAATATCTACCTGGTCACCGCACATGCCCTGACCCGTTTCAGGGAACTCTAGAAGTCCTGAATGTCCAAGGAATCCCGGAAGACCCAGCAGAGACCCTGTGAAGACTGGAGGTCATGGGAATCCTGGAAGACACAGCAGGGATCCAGAATACAAGAGGTTCTAGGAGGCATATAAAAGGATCCCAAATACTGTACCAAGAGAGGCTACCAGGAGTCATGCAAAAGCCAAGAGTCAGACAATTTCAAGACTGTAGAGGCTGAAATTTCTGCTGTGGAAGAAACTCTGGGCTTAGTGGTGTCAAGGCCTAGACCCAGATTTTCCAAATGATGAGCCAGTGCCAGAGGCAGTTTCTGAAGGTTTAGGACCCATCCAAACCAATGTAATGTCTGTACAGTCAAAACTATGTTGTATGTCAGAGCCTGCGCCAAAATGTTCCCTGAACAGGTCATCTACATCAGTGGTTCTCAGTCTTCCCAACAGGCCACATTTTGGAACTTCCCTTAGATAAAAAACCGAGTTAGACTTACCGGTGACAGTATTTCTAAGAGCCTTTCAGGACAACCCCGGAGAGAGTGTAGCTCCACCTTCTTCTAAGGAAACACATGCCCACTTTAAAAACACCTCCTCTTCCCCATGGCTTCAATTATTGTGGCCTTCCGACACTGGAAAATAAAGCACAACACCATGGTAGAACTTAATACATTTACTAAGAATAACCTAGGGAGGGAAGTAACGTTTGTCCTGAAAGGCTCTTAGAAATACCGTCACCGGTAAGTCTAACTCAGTTTTTCTCAAATTGCCTTTCAGGACAACCCCAGAGAGGATAACCGAGAAACTTACCCTAGGGTGGGACTACTGCCTGCACTACCTTCCTGCCGAAGGCCTGATCTGCCACAGACAGTAGATCTAATGGTAATGCTGGAGAAATGTCGAATAACTGGACCAAGTGGCAGCCTTGCAGATTTGTTCAGGCGTTGCACCGGCCCTTTCAGCCCAGGAAACTGCCGTGGATCTAGTAGTGTGCAGCAATACCTGAGGGAGGTATTTCTCCTTTTTGCTTTATAAGCTTCTGCTATAGCTAGCTTAAGCCACCAACCCAGCGTACTCTTAGAAGCTTTCTCCCCCTTGCGTGATCCTGAAAATATCACAAAAAGGGCGTTTGATCTTCTAAAGTCTTTAGTCATCTTCAGAAACTGCAGCAAGCATCTTCTCACATGCAATGTGTGGAAAACTTCCTCTCCTGAATTAGCTGGGGTTGCAGAGAATGTAGGTAACACCATCTCCTGTGATCGATGAAAAGTTGAGGATACTTTCGGTAGGAATGCTGGATCCGTCCTCAGCACTACTCTGTCTAGATAGACTCTAAGGAAAGGTTCCGTAATAGCCAAGGCTTGCAGCTCGCTGATCCTTCTGGCCGAGGTGATGGCCACTAAAAAGATTGTTTTCAAAACTACCTTCTGTAAAGAGGCTTCTTGTATGGGTTCAAATGGTACTCCCGAGAGACCCTGCAAAACTGTTGACAAATCCCAACTGGGAAAGTCTTTGAGGGCTACCGGTCTACTTCGAGCGAGAGCCCTAAAAAAAAAAAAAAAAAAAAAAAAAAAAAAAATCTAGAAATTAAAGTCTCTTTTGATAAAGTCTTTTCAAAGAAAACTGATAAGGCTGCCACCCGAGTCTTCAGGGTGCTGGCTGCTAGCCCCTTCTCCATTTCTTCATGGAGAAACTCCAAGACAGACACAGTGCTCTTGACCTTGAGCTCACTGGAACTACACCAGGAGTTGAACTTCTTCCAGACCTTCATGTAAATTGCCTGGGTGACTGCTTTCCTGCTAGATAGCAGGGTCTTTACTACTTTATCTGAGAGCCCTTTCGCTTTTAAGAGGTCTTCCTCAGAAACCAGGCGGTTAGCTGTAGAAGTTCCACTTCTGTATGATTTACCGTCCCCCTGAGATAACAGATCTTTTCTGGCTGGTAACCCCCATGGAGGTTTCGAGGCTAGGTTTCAAAGTCCCGTGAACCAAGGTTTTTTTGGCCAAAAAGGAGTGACTAGTATTAAGTCCGTCCTTCTCTGAATTTCCTCAGAACTAGTGGAATTAGAGGAAAAGGGGGGAAAGGCGTAGCACAGCTGGTAGTGCCAGGGGTGAGCAAACACATCCAGCCCTACTGCTGCATCTCCTCGGTGAAGCGAAAAGAATCTGTCCACCTTTGAGTTCTGCTGGCTGGCAAAAAGGTCTATCTGTGGAACCCTCCCAGGCCTCTGAAATCATCAGGAACACCTGATTCAGGCTCCATTCTGCCTCTAACAAATTCCGTCTGCTTAGGAGATCCGCAAATTCTGACAGCCCTTCAGATGCACCGCCGATAGCGAGGCCGTGTTCTGCTCTGCCCAGGCCAACAACAGATTGGCCTACTTCATCAGGCTCCTGCTTCCCCCATTTCATTATGTAGGTAACCGCTGTTGTGTTGTCTGACAACACCTGGACATGGTGACCTCTCAAAATCTGCTGAAAGGCCACTAAACCCAGAAAGATCGCCTTCAATTCCCTCCAGTTGGACGATCTTTGGGCTTCCTGTTTGGACCAGACCCCATGAGATGTTTGACCATCCAGGTGGGCCCCCCAGCCCCAGGCACTTGCGTCTGTTGTCAGTCGCTTGTCCAAGGGAAAAGTCCACACCAGAGCCCTTGAGAGGTTTGCTTGGTCTCTCCACCATCAAAGAGCCCTTTTTGTCCTCGACGAGATCCTTAACTGCTTCTCCAAAGGATCCCGATAGGATCAGCTTGACAGAATCTCCTTCTGAAGGGGTCTAGAATGGAACCTGGCCCATGGAACAGCCGGGATTGCTGCCGTAAGCAGGCCCAGAACTGCCATAGCCGTCCTGACCGCGACTGCCTGGTTGCTCTGTATGCTTTACCGCTAGCTGCAACTTTTCCTGCTTCTCCAGTGGCAGGAAAACTTTCTGGAGAATCTAGTTTATCGTATACCCCAGAAATTTCATCTCCTGTGAGGGGATCAGGTTTGAGTTCTCCAGATTTAGAAGCCACCCCAGGCCCTCGAGGTGAGACTGGGCCATCTGGAGATTGACTAGGACCTGCTCCCTGGAATCCACAAAAAACAAAAAGGTCTTCCAGATAAGGGACGACTGAAATCCCCTTTAACTTCAGGAGCTCCAGAGCCTCTGCCATAATCTTTGTAAAGACTCTGGGAGAGGACAAGAGTCCGAATGGCAGAGCCCTGAATTAGAGGTGCCACACCGAACTCCCCAAATTCAATGCCAGGCGCAGGAACTGCTGCGACGCCTGATGAATGGGTATATGAAGGTAGGCATCCCTTAGATCCAGGGATGCCATGAAACAGTTTGGGGTCAACAGCTTCGTGATGGAAAAAAATGAAATGTTTGTACCGTATAAACCCATTTAGAACTTTCAGATTCAGGATTAGACGGTACTTTCCTGAGGGTTTCCTCACCAGAAAGATATGCGAGTAAAAACCCCTGCCCTGCTGGTTTACTGGGACTTGAATTAGAACCTTTTGCTGTATCAGCTCCTGTAATAAAAGCTTCATTGCAGAGGCCTTCTCCTGATCCCTTGGCAATGCTGTCACATAAAACCTGCTCGGGGGTGGTTCTGAAAATTCCAACCTGTACCCCTGATCGACTACACTTTTCACAAACAGGTTTGGAGACAGCCTATCCCATTGTAAAGCTGACAGTCCATTCCCCCCCCCCCCCCCCCCGCCGCCTACTGGGGAGAGGTTGTCACTTGCTCTTGGAGGTCTGCGCTGGGGGAGAGCTAAAGAGGACTCCACCCCTGCCTCTGCCCTTCTGTGAACCCCATCTGCTCTTGCGATCCTAGTCTTTATGGGACCGCTGAAGAGCACGAAAACATTTTTTGGTAACCTGCTTCTTCTTGGCTGGAAAGGCCTTCTTTTCATCAGCCGTCCTATCCAGCACTGACTCTAAATCGGGGCCAAAGAGCAAGTCACTTGAGAAGGGCAGACCACACAATTTGACCTTAGAGGCAGTGTCCCCAGACCATGTCTTCAGCCAAACTGCCCTCCTGGCTAAAATTTACAAGAGAAAAAGATATAAGCTGCGCTAAACCTCACATATAAATTTAGTTTATGTGAATATATAGAGTGACAATAGATTAAGGGCTTGATAAAGCCCATAAATAAAATATATGTAAATAGTGTAACACTAGAACATACATTCTATTGATATTACACCATAACATGATAAAAAAAAAAAAAAAACGCAGAAAACACCCAGTGAATGAAATTAAGAAGTCTCTGCAAATATCAAAACAGTCCTTGTATAATGAATCAAATGTGAATAAGATCCTCCACAGATGAACAGTGCTCAATCCACCACCGAAAATTCATGACCCCCCCACTACAGAGGATCACAAAAGACGTGTAAATATAGGATTGTCTCCCACTCCAAAGTAGTACTTGATGCTCTCCTTACACCACCGCTTCAGTGTATAAATTGCTAAAAACGCTTCCACAGGATCTCTCCCATAAATTTGAAGGGGCTCAAGAGGGATGCACCTGACAACTGGAGTCTTTTATATTTTGCCTTATTTCTGTATACCATTACAGTTGTAAATGCGATTGCCATTAGGACAAGGATGGGTATTGGGATATATAATGTTCTTGTATTACTTCGGACCTCAGCATTTAGCGGTGGGCCTATATTCACTGGAGTCATAGGAGTAGGGCTGGAATTGACAGAAGAGGAGGTTTTGCTGTCATCATCAAAATTTTCTGAGCATGTAGGATCATCTGTTTCTGTCACTGGGAGGTCACTTATCCTTTTGTGTCCGTCTCCATCATTGGATTCTGTGCTAGTATCCGATTTATCTCCTGTCTGGAGATCCAGTGATGTCCTCATCTGAGCCGATTCTTCAATTGGGTATGGGTCCAGGCATCTTAGCTAATGGAAACTAGGAGTGAAACTTTCCAGCTTCGCAGCTGATTTACTACTGCTGTGCACAGGGTGCTCTTATTAACACAAGACAGAAAGAACGGCAGCCATGCCTTTCTGTCTTGTGTTAATAAGGCGTAGGCTAAGATGCCGGCGCCTGGACCCATACCCAATTGAAGAATCGGCTCAGGTGAGGACATCACTGGATCTCCAGACAGGAGATAAATCAGATACTAGCACAGAATCCAATGACAGAGACAGACACAAAGGGACAAGTGACCTCCCAGTGACAGAAACAGATGATCCTACATGCTCAGAAAAGTTTGATGACAGAAAAACTCCTACTCCTATGACTCCAGTGAAGATAGACCCACCGCTAAATGCTGAGGTCCGAAGTAATACAAGAACATTATATATCCTAATACCCATCCTTGTCCTAATAGCAATCGCATTTACAACTGTAATAGTACACAGAAATAAGGCAAAATATAAAAGACTCCAGTTGTCAGGTGCATCCCTCTTGAGCCCCTTCAAATTTATGGGAGAGATCCTGTGGAAGCGTTTTTAGCAATTTATACACTGAAGCGGTCGTGTAAGGAGAGCATCAAGGACTTCTTTGGAGTGGGAGACAATCATATATTTACACATCTTTTGTGATCCTCTGTAGTGGGGGGGGGGGGGTAATGAATTTTCGGTAAGAGGCAAATTCAGACAGACATTCAGTGGTGGATTGAGCACTGTTCATCTGTGGAGGATCTTATTCACATTTGATTCATTATACAAGGACTGTTTCGATATTTGCATAGAGACTTCTTAATTTCATTCACTGGGTGTTTTCTATCATTTTAATTGTGTAATATAAATAGAATGTATGTTCTAGTGTTACACTATTTACATATATTTTATTTAAGGGCTTGATAAAGCCCATAATCTATTGTCACTCTATATATTCACATATATTTTGGTTTATGTGAGGTTTAGCACAGCTTATATTTTTTCTTTAGTCTTACTCCTGTAGTTATATAATACAGCTAAGCCGCAGCTGAACTTGGTCTTTTGAGACCAACCTATTACCATTTTTAATTTGTGGTTCACCTTAGCGCAGTTTTTTCCCTTTTTTTCCTGAATTTACAAGAGCCAAGGACCTGGCGACCAGTTTGACCGATTCTGCTGATGCATCTGCCATATATTTGACTGCATTCAGAATTAGTGGGAAGGACTCTAAAAGATCCTTGCGGGGCGTCCCCGCTTCAATATGGATCTTCAGTTTCTCCACCCAGCATTCCAGGTTCCTAGCCACTACCGTAGCAGCCATAGCCGGCTTCAGACTGACTGACGCTGCATCCCAGGCCTTCTTGAGGATGGAGTCAGCTTTCTTGTCCATTGGGTCCTTTAGAATCCCCATATCCTCAAGGGCTAGATCCGTTAGTCTAGATACCTGCGAGAAAGCTGCATCGACTCTGGGTTTTTTTGTTCCACACCTCCAAGTCTTTATCCTCGAAGGGAAACCTTCTCTTGAGAGCCTTAGAGAAAAAAGGGGCTTTTTCTAGGTCCTTCCACTCCTTTCTCACCGGATCTGAGAGGACCCTGTGGACTGGAAAAACTCTGTTTTGTTTCGTCCAACCCCTGGTACATTTTATCATGAACTGACAGTTGTACCCTTTCCTCTTGAATTTCTAGAGTTGTGTAGATTGCTCTAAGGATGTCATCTACCTCCTCTAGCGATAGCTTGTATCGAGAGCCCCTGCTATCTTCTTCCTCTTCCTCCTCCTCAGAATCCCTGATGAAGATAAGAGTACTACCCCCTTCGTCTCCAGAATCCTCGGTCTCCACCTGTCTGGACGACAATGCCCTGGGCCTAGGTGGCAAGTTCTGAGGCTCGGTCTGTGCGGAAGGGTTTTGTACCAGGATGGACCTGACTGAACTCAAGGAGTTTGTCAGCTCTTTAACCGAAGAAAACCACTCCTTATACTGCTAAGATGTTTCCTCTTCCACCAACTCCCTGATACAAGCTCTGCACATTGCCTTCTGCCACGAGTCTGAGGGAGTTCTTGCAAGAAGGACATTTCCTCTGGCTTGGTTTAGCTTTTCCTAGTGACCTTTCCTGAAACGACATGCAGGTTCAACTCACTAAAATGTTTTAACTACCAGCTGCTAACACCAAGCCAGTGCAGAGACCCATCACCAAACAGACCACTAGTAAGACCCCAGAACTAAGCTGCAAGGGTCAGAGCGAAGTCACCTCTGACCTGCAGCGACAGGCCCCCCAAGAGGGGGGGGGGGGGGGGGGGGGAAACAGACAAACCACAAGCATAGCCCAATAGTGAAGCAGAGGGTGCCGCTGCACCTTACATACCTGGGCTGGACCGGTGCTAGGGGCGCCTGTCTCCACCATAGCTGGCTTACACTCCTCCATTTCGTCGAGTAAGAGAGCATCTTTCGATCAGTTCCGCCATTCTTTTGAATTTTCCCAGCCTGCCGCGTCATCAGGGCTGGCCGGAAGCGCTCGGTCATCGGACCCGCCCCATGGTCCCTGCGTTCCAGGCACTTGAACCACGTCACCACGCCCCTTCAGAGAGCCCGCACGTCACCGTAAACGACGCTGTCGCCGCCCGGGACCCAACGCTGAAAACTGAGTCACGCCACTGACCCGCAGTGACCTCCGCCAGCAACAGAGCCCGCCCTGCGCTTGTCCAGCAGACACTCCAAGGGTCCTTACTCCCATGAGATGGCGGGACCAAGAGCTCCAGGAGACCTCTCCCACTGGAGATGCTGCTGGGAGCCAAACAAACAAGCACCTTAAGGTAAGCCTTTACTCCCCTGAAGAGAGTGTAGCTTTCCCCTGGTTCCACGCACATGCTTCCCCCATGGAGGAAACACAATAACTGAAGCCACGGGGGAAGAGGAGGTGTTTTTAAAGTGGGCATGCGTTTCCTGAGAAGAAGGTGGAGCTACGCTCTCTCCGGGGTTGTCCTGAAAGGCGATTTGAGAAATAGCGCTCTTATCAATACACTGTCATTGATATTGATTTAAAGCAGCTGTGCAAAGTAAAGGAAAACCTGAAAACAGGGTGGTAATTGAGTACGGAGGTTGAGAACCACTGATCTACATATCCCACAATAGGGATGCCACAAGAGCACAGAAAGACTAGAATGGAGGCCTCACCTTGGTGAGCATGGCCAGATTGGTAGGGGCCCTACAGCAAACACCAATTGCTCTAGAACAGGGGTCTCCAAACTTTCTAAGCATAAAAAGGTACCAATTACTGTCCTTCAGTCTTTAGAGAGGCCGGACTGTGGCTAGTGGGTGTAGAATACACCCCGGCATCAGTGTCCCATCATTCGTTTCAATGGGCTAAATAGTGCCCCCATTAATGGTATGAGGGCAAAGGTGCCTCATCATTGATGTTAGTTGGTGGAATAGTGCCCCAAGGGCCAGATAAAGGCAAGCAAAGGGCCAAATATGGGCCCCCAGGCTGCAGTTGAGACCACTGCACTGGAAAGATGGGACCTGTTGGTGCACATCCTTAAGGGTAACTGCCCTTTCGTGGGGAGAAAAAATAGCAATGAAAAAAATATAGCACATAATTATGACACTAATATTGTATTTGAATGTTATTAAAAATGACCTTACCTTTTCAATCTGCAGCTGCCGTAATTTTCTGAGAATGTTTTGCAATATGGCTACATGGAGTTCTGTTCACAGAGTATGTACTGACCACTTCCAAGAAACAATTTCCTGCTTGTGTGATTGGTTCACCAGTATTCCCAGAAGTCTGCCTAAGATTCAAGTCAGATTTCAGGCATCCCATGCAACAAAAATTATGTTTTTTGAGAGATACTTTCAATAGGAGCACGTCTACAGGGATGCAGGCCCGACAGATTTCCTCACTAGTGCACCTGCAGCTGCACATCTAACAGTTAATTATAAAACTACTCTCATTAGACCCACTCAGAACAGAGGCAGACAAACACACATGGATTACTTCAGAATAACAAAAAGGTAGGAATCTGCAACAAAGGTTGTTATAATTACAATGTACATAGATCACCGGGGGGGGGGGGGTACTTTTTTTTCCCCCTCAACAACAATGGAGTTATGCTTTAATGTTCACCAAAGCTAAAACGTTTCCCATGGGGAGGCAATGACACCTGGTGAACTGAAAGTTTGAGCTTTAATGACAACATGCAGTGCTTCTAGATCCAAGATGGGACTGATGCCACCTTTTAGGTTTGGAAGCAATGAACATGTTGGAGCAAAACCAGAAACTTGAACAATGATACTATGATGCAGAAGCCCAGGGAGGGCTTAGTGACGTACTAATCTATCCAGTAGATCAGATAATATATCTGTGGAAGGAAGAGGGAGAGGGGGGTTGGGGGCCTCTGTGGTCAGAGTCAGCAAATAACTAGGTGATTGCCATTAAAAGGGGTTGTAAAGGTTAAAAAAAATAAAATAAAAAAATAAATAAAATTTACCTTAATGCAGGGATATGCAATTAGCGGACCTCCAGCTGTTGCAGAACTACAATTCCCATCAGGCATAGCAAGACTCTTAGAGCCACAAGCATGACAGCCAGAGGCATGATGGGACTTGTAGTTTAGCAACAGCTGGAGGTCCACTAATTGCATATCCCTGCCTTAATGCATTAAGGTGAAAAAACATCTGACAATGCCGGCGCCCCCAGCTTTACTTACCTGACCCCTTGAAAGTCCAGCGCTTGCCTCCAACATTCTCTTCGCTGCTCAACCTGGCTGCTGATTGGCTAGAGTGGATGGATTGAAAGCAGCGCAACCATTGGCTCGCGCTGCTGTCAATCACATCCAATGACATGGTGCGCTGGGGGTGGGGGCCAAGTGATACAGTGAGCAGCTATAGCTGCCGGCTGCATCACGGGAGCGTGCCTGCAAGTGCTTCTCACCATGCGAGGGAGCTCGCATGAACGTGCAAAGTACTTGAAGGGGGAAGACAAGATAGCCGCCGAGGGACCCCAGAAGACCAGGTTCGGGGCCACACTGTGCAAAACAATCTGGACAGTGGGAGGTAAATATAAAAAATTGTATTTTTAAATAACAAACAATTAACTTTACAACCCCTTTAAGTCTTGCATTACTAATAAAAAACCTCAGCCAAGAGGGCAGGGGAGGCAGCCATACCTGCCAGATCTAAGGAAGACTCCAAAGATGGACTCTATGAGCAGAGGACAATAGATTACAGGCTACATCGGTAGGCTGTAAGCATTTCCAGAGTAAGCAGTTGGTTGCGAGTTGGGGGTACTTAGCACAGCAGGGCCATTTCCCTGTGGCTAGAATCAGACATGCTGGCGTTAAGGCCTCAACTACTCACAAAGCCCAGATAGCTGGTACTGGGTGAGGACCAGATGGCAAGAGCTGGCAAACATCACTGCATGCAGGTAGCAGAACAGATCAAAGTTATACCTTCCTAAGACATTAGCAGAAGGGGGGGGGAAAAAAAAAAAAAAAAAAAAAAAAAAAAAAAAAAACAAGAAAGGTCATCTATAGGGGTAAGCTACATCAATTTGTACAGCACTAGATCCTGTGTTCAAAGCCCAAACATGGGTTTTCCTGCATTTGTCTGGCACCCCTTAAACACAAAAGCATGTTAACAGACTTCCTCACAAATCTGTCCCTAGTTTACAAATGGGGAAAATATAGGCAGTAAGGACTAAAATAAGCAGCAGGATTAATGCTCATGACAAATCCACACATGTGCGCTTGATTTCATTTTTTTACATCTGTGTGGGTTTTTTTTTTTTTTAGATTTTGTTTTTTTTTTTCCTTTTATTATTTTGAAACAGAGAAACAAACACGCTGGGTAAGGGGGGGGATAAGAAGACAGGACATCAGGGTAAAAATTATTACAACAGCACCTGGAATTTTAGGCCTGCCTAGGAGAAACACAGGCACTGCCACAACACCACAGGAAATAGCTACTGTCTGACACGGCCCAGACAGTCCAAACTCCTCTGACTAGCGCTATAGGTCCAGGTCATAAAAAGTGTCCAGCTCTTCATGGAACAAGTCCCACTCATCCTCTGAGTCTGTTAGGTCTTCATCAGCACCTGCTGCCAACAGCATAAGAAGCATTTCGCCCAGTTCAAAGGTGACCATGTCGTCGTCATCATCGTTGTCAAAGGGATCCCCACCTTCACGCTCCTCAAATTCCCAAAACCGGTTCCTACGTTGGGCCTAGAAAGGGTTAAAGTGAAGGAGTCAGTAGAAGGGCCTTAACCTCTTTGTGAGGACAGAAAATTGATGTTTAGACCAAATAAAAAACAGTAGGCATCAGTTAACTTCACAACAAATGAATTTGCCTAGCTAAATACATTTACCATTGCTAAACCCAAATGCTGGGATCAAGTCCTCCCTTCCATTTGCAACCTCACAACCTAAATCTTTGTCCAAGTTCAATGACACCAGGTCTGCCTCCGTAATAGGCAGTTCTTAAATGCTGCAAAAAGAGCTGCCACAAAACACAATGCCCTCTGCGGCATGCTCCTTTAAGTCCAAGGCAGGGGGCAGAGTCATGATACCTTGGGTTCACAGAAGTGGGTTGAATGATGCTGAAAGTCACTCAACCTAGAAGAACAGCTGCTGAGAGCTGAAGATCAGGTGAATAAAGCCACCACTTTCTCTTTTGAGAAGCCTTGGGAAATCAGTTTGTGCAATGCACAGAGCATATATCTCTGTGATGCAGAGCACTGGATATAACTGAGGCGCAACATGCATCTACAGTTAGTTATGGTGACAAACATTATGGCTTTAACACACCAAACTTTTTTGTGAGCAGTCTCCTTTAAAGGAATGAGATCTCTCTCTCTCTCTCTCTCATATATATATATATATATATATATATATATATATATATATATATATATCTCCGTAATTGCATCTAGAAAGGAGAACAGTTTCAGTGTTCACATAGCTTTCTTTAAAAACAAAGCTGTGAACATGTCATAGCCAACGTGGCGATCACATGATCAGGAACCACACTGACAGTAACGGCTGGGTTTCACAGCAGAACGCAGAGCTGTGGGAGCCAAGCTGTGAATAGAAAACAAAAAGGTTAACAGTCTATCAGCAGGAGGAACAGTAATCTAAAGATTGTAGATTTTAAAGGGTTAAAGTAGGACTCTAGCCAAAATCTTCTAGAGCCAGTAGATGGCAAGACATAAAAGAGGCAGATATATATCTATATCCATTTTTTTCCCCAGTCACATCAGTCCCTGCTCTTAAGAAAAAAAACTTACAATCCAAGGGCCCCTAACTCACATACTAAGGCCAATTACAACAGAAGCAAAATTAACCTACCAGCATGTCTGGAGCGTGGGAGGAAACATGCACAGGGAGAACATGCAAACTCAGTGCAGGTAGTTCCGTGTTTGGGATGCAAATGGACAACCCTAGTGTTGCTAGGCAAAAGTAAAGATTTTGTAAACACCCCTGTCAGTGGTAAATGCTTACCTGCCAATTTTAGTCATCTAAGAATTAATAAGCTGCAAAACCTCCTATCCTTTACAACCAAGGAAGTTGCCATCTTAGCTTGCGTTTGATCCACAGAGGCCATGACGCTGCACATGTGATCAGCCATTTGATGGCTTGACAGTTCAACTGAGATCTAACATAAGCACCCTAGTAACTGTAACAGTTATCATTGACCGCATATTTGGAGATATTTAAGCAGCAGTTTGTACAGCCCCCCATTAGAACAAATTAAACTCCAGCAACTGAAGTCACCCTATCACCCCAGATAGGTTCTGCAATTATAAACAATACATTCCCAGAGATTAGAGTTACAACTCACATTGCGCACTTTTATATTTATGTGAGCACAATTAAAATGTGTTTATACATTTTGACATACTACACTATGATTGAAGACCAAGAACTAAATTCACTTAAGGGAGGAAACCAGAAGCAAAAAAACAGAGACATAGAATGCATATGTGAAGAAGAGGAAAAGTGACACCTGGTGGCCATGTGAAAATGTACAAATGTCAGATATAACCAATTTATCTATGAGGGTCTAATTATCTGATATTTTACTTTTTTTTCCTGAACATTGCATGGACATATTGAAGATTTAATTTCTTCCTTTATATTTGCACAGACATGTAATATTTAGTACACAACACCACTGGAAATATAAATTGTTTACAATTTACAGTCAGCGTTGAATGTAACCATTTTGAGAAACGTTTACATCCTGTGGTACACCCTATGGTGCATCACAATTCTCTAAAATGCTGCATATGTAGAGTTTAGGATAGAGACTCATTATCCTCCACGGCCACACTCCATGCACCCACTAAAGACTTCAGAAAAAGATTTAAACACCACGTGCTTTGGGCAGGCAATTTTTCCCTTGTGATATACATGCAAGTGGAAGGTCTGTATACCTTCCTCATTTCAGCCAGCTTACGTGATCCTGCAGCTCCAGCTACTGTTTCAGGGAGTGCTCGACAACGGCTGGAAATGGTGAGGTCAGCCATAGGCTCCCATAGCCCAGTCGCTGTCTGCACTCCCTCCTCTCCTTTGCAGCCAACTGCTCTCCAACACAGGGGTGCCAGAACTGCAGGATCACATGACCAGACTGGGCTTAAAAACAAAACAAAAAAAAACAAAAACAAAAAAAAACAAACACACCACATACATATACAGATCTTTGTGAAACAGGGAATGCAGCATAAAAAGGGGGTATCAGGCATTTATAAGAATAGTTATGTTTAGGCCTGAATTTCACTCAAACATCGATTAAGTTGTACAGTGCAAACGGAAATTATTCACAATTATTTCACTTTTTCCACATTTTGTCATGTCCAATCAACTGAATTAACCACAAGTAGACTCCAATTAAAGTTGTAGAAACATCTGAAGGATGATCGGTGTAAACATGATGCACCTGGGCTCAATTTTGAGTGTCATGGCAAAGGCTGTGAATACTTGTGTACATGTGAGTTTATAAAATAATAAATAATAATTGCAAAGATTTCAAACACACTTCTTTCACGTGGTCATTATGGGGTATGGTTTGTAAAATTTTGAGGAAAATAATGAATTTCATCCATTTTGGAATAAGGCTGTAACATAACAAAATGTGGAAAAAGTGAGGCGCTGTGAATACTTTTCGGATTCACTGTACATATTCAAATGTTTATATAGTATGACTACAGTTCTACTTGCTTACATGAACATCTGTTGAAAAAGTAACAAGCATTAAAAACAGAGTATTATCTGGTAGAAGAGAATGTGACAAGAACAGCAGAACGTAATGTGTGGGCAACTTACCCGATACCTGCTGGACATGCCCCCTTTTTGTCTTGGCTGTGGTTCTTCTATACGGCCATCAGGGTATGCATGTTTGTAAAAACAGTTGCCTCCAAATGGACAGGTGCCGCGGCCTTCGTCAAAATACCGGCAAGATTTGTTGCTGGAAATAAGACAAACAAGCCTCTGAACTACAAAATTGGGACAGCATTCTTTACCATGTCTAGGATGAACAGAAAAGGAGTACTGTGTAGTACAGACCTGGCATTTTTTCCAGTGTGTTGTAACAACTCCTAGGATCCAGTAAAACTACAAATATATTGCATGCATTGTTTCCCACCCCTTTGACACATTAACCACTTAAGCCCCGGACCATTTTGCAGCTAAAAAGGACCAAGCCCCTTTTTTGCAATTCGGCACTACATCACTGTAACTGACAATTGCACGGTCATACGACGTGGCTCCCAAACAAAATTGGCGTCTTTTTTTCCTACAAATAGAGCTTTTTAGTGGTAGTTTAAAACTCTGCGGTTTTTATTTTTTGCGCTAACAAAAATAGAGCGTCAGTTTTGCAAAAATAAAAAATTATAATAAATATCCCCCAAAAATATTTAAAAAAAAAAAAAATTTTTCCTCAGTTTAGGCCGATACGTATTCTTCTGCATATTTTTGGTAAAAAAAAAAAAAAAAAAAAAAATTTGTTTGCGCAAAGTTATAGCATCTACAAAATAGGGGATAGTTCTATGGAATTTCTATAATTTGTTTTACTAGTAATGGCAGCGATCTTTATTGTGACTGCGACATTATGGCGGATACTAGGCAGGACAAAATTCTGGATGGCCGCACACTGGAAAAAAATCCTGCATTTTATTAAAAATCGTAGGTCACATCACATCAAATCCACAGCAAAGGAAAAGGGTGCAAAAATGAGCTATGAATAAGCACTGATTCCAGTGCTAAACGAGTCAACATTTTTTGCACCTTTGCTGTGGATTATTTGATGTGATGTGACCTACGATTTTCAATAAAATACAGGATTTTAAGTCTTTCCGTTGTACGGCCATCCAGAGTTTTGTCCTGCCCATTGTGTTTGTATCAGCCAGCACCTGGGGCTCACTGATAGGAGGAAGAGCATTTGCCCTTGAGGGCTATCTTGGAGCGATAGTTTACTTTTCATTATGGCGGACACGTCGGACAATTTTGACACATTTTTGGGACCATTGGAATTAATACAGCGATCAGAAATGCACAGATTACTATAAAAATGTCACTGGCAGTGAAGGGGTTAACCACTAGGGGGCAGTGTAGGGGTTAAGTGTGTGTGTTTTTTTTACTGTAGGGGGCGTGGCTTGGCACGTGACATCACTGAGTCTTTCCCTATGACAGGGAACAGACGATCAGTGACAGGCTCATTAGGAAGCACGAGGAGAGGTTTGTTTACACTTACCTCTCCCCGTTCTTCAGCTCTGTGACACGATCACTGGACACAGGCGGCGATCGGGTCGCGCGCGTGACGCCGCCAGCGGCACACTCGCGGCCCGGTCCTGAGCTCCGTGGCCGCAGGACCCGATCACCGCCGGTGTCCAGTGATCGGCCGGGCACTTAAAGGGCAACGTACCTGTACGTGCTTGTGCCCAGCCGTGCCATTCTGCCGACGTATATCGGCGTGAGGTGGTCCTTAAGTGGTTAATATGTTCATTAATTTTTTTAGCCAATGGTTTACAAAAACACCCCAATCATGTAATGGAATTATTATAAATAAGCATGAGAGAAGATTTCAGTAGTCCAGCAGAAGAAAACTGCAAGGTTAGAAGCGCACTGTATTTTTAGCAGGATGGCTTTAGCTCAAAGTGATAACAAAAATAAAAATAAAAAAAATGAACCTTTACAAACAAACATGTCATACTTACCTTCTCGGTGTAAGGGTTTTGCACAGAGTGGCCCCCCCATCTTCCTCTTCTAGCGTGCATGAACGGCACTCCTGGCTCCAGCTCCTCATCGAGCATCCCCCCAGAGAGCCACATTCAATGGGGGCACTTGTGCAGGTGCGCTCCCCAGTCCTGCTGCGTCCGTTGACATAAAGACTCGGCCCTGCCCCCCTCGGCTTCCATGTCACTGGATTTGATCGACAGTAGCGGGAGCTAATGGCTCCCGCTGCTATCAATCTATCCAATGAGGACCCGAGATAGAGGCTGGAGCTACTTGGCTTGTCCTCAACGCTGGAACGAACAGGTTCAGGCAAGTAAAACGGGGCCTCTGGGGGGGGGGGCAGCACAGAAGGTTTTTCCCCTTCATGCATAGAAGATTTGCGAGCCGCGTTTGCTCAGGCACGACAGCTCATTAATTTGAATGGGCTGCCTTGCCGTTTCATGCTGGCAAAAGGTTACTGTACCATTTTTAAACCGTAGAAACTAGGAAATTTCACAGCGGTTCCCACATCTTTAAATGTGCTGCGGTTTAGATGCGTGGGGGGGGTACAGTTAACCTCTTCCCGCCTGGCCTATAGCAGAATGTTGGGGGGAGGGGGGGTTGGTTCATTGTTCCGAGTGGACGTCACATGACATACTCTTCATAACAAGCCGCTCATGCAGCACGCTGATCGTTGGTTCGGCATGTCCCTTGACCACACGGCATCTCTGATTACAATAAAGAGCTTGTGACGAAGGCTCGTTACCATGTGATCAGCTGTGTCCAAATCACAACTGATCACAGTGTAAATAGGAAGCGCCAGTTATCGGCATTCCTCCACTCATGCCGACAGCGTGTGAGTAGAGGAGAACCGATCAGCAGCTTTCCTCAGTGCGGATATTTGTACAGATAAATCAGTGCAATGATTATCAGTGCAGCCCCATCAGGGATGCCTGTCATTGCCAAACAGTGCCGCATATTAGTGCCTCCTCATCAGCACACATCAGTGAAGGGGAAAAATTTGTTTCCATTATAAAATTTTGTAATAAGAAAAGCTTTTCTTCCCACCCTCAATTTTTCGCTCTTTAGTTTGTTAAAAAAAAAAAAAAAAAAAAAAAAAAAAAAAAAACCCAGTGGTGATTAAATACCACCAAATAAAGCGGTCTAAAAAATTGAAAGTTTGTTTGGATAGAGCGTTTCATGACCACGCACTTGTCATTCAAAATACGACAGCACTGAAAGCTGAAAATTTGCCTGGGCAGGAAGAGGGTAAAAGTGCCCTGTATTGAAGTGGTTTAAAGATGAATGGCAGCCCCACGCGTCTGTCCATTAAAATGCAGGAAAACCCCTTTATGGAACCGCTGCTTTGACAAGATATACTAACTAACACACAAAAAAAAGGAAGAAGGAAGAAGAAAGAAAGGAGGAGGAAGAGGAAGAGGAAGCTTTAATTTTTAAAGCTACCAGGATACTGGGACTCACCCCGCATGGGCCTAAAAACATGTTAAAAATATAAAAATAAAAAAAAACCACCACAAACACACCGTTGCATCCCCAAGCAAATGCATCAAAGGACCCAGAAAGTGAAAGAACATTTACCTCATAGCCTCCTTGTACTTCAGGATTAGCTTCTGCTTCTCTTCTTTTTCCTCAACCCAGTACTCACTAGGAATGACAAAGTTTGAGGTGATTCGGCACTCTGGACAGGACCTGAATAACAAAGCACAGTATATAAATAAAAATATAAAAATAAAATTATGAATAAGTGTTTCGAAGCAGCAACCCACACTACAATCTGTTTTATGCATGACCACATGAAAAATCAGCACAATAGAGTGTTTCAGGGACTGGCGTGGCACCTGCAGCAACATTTATGAAGATAAATTACATGCATCAGCATTATTATCTCAAACTCTTTGCCGACGGTCTTTCAAATTGGAACACCGGCCCTCCCTTCAGTCCCCCAGAGTTGTACTTAAATTGCTTACTCTGATTTCACTGCATGTTGAGCTGCAACAAGTCAGATTTGGCGGGAGGGATACCCAGCATCACCTAGGCTTTTTCCTCTCTAGCCTGACTGCCCCTTACCCACCCCTTTCAGTCACTGGATTTTAGTTATATCACGCATGGAAACTCAGCATCATATCACACGTGCGCATTATCTAGTGCAGCGTTTCTCAACCATGGTGCTGGGCAAAATTACCAAAAACTTAAACCAAGCAGTCATCTAGTAAAAGATTCTTCTCGCCACCAGTTAAGCCATTTTGTGATTACATCGGTGCCAGTCCGCCGTCTCAAACATGAATAGCATTTTGTTGTAACAGGTTCCCTTTAAAATTTGACACCAGGGGTCTATTAAACCCGTAAAGTCTCACTTGCCTTCCACTAAAGGTAATGGAGCGCAGATCATGTCACACTACCAGTGGTCTATGGAAGCAATTGGATGGCTATACAGAAAACAAAATACACTCCAGTTGTACCGGCGCTCAGACCTACCCCCCCCCCCCCCCACCCCTTTATAGGTGCGCTGCAAAACAAAACCAAAATAAACCTCCCCCCTCCCTGTGGGTTGGAAATTAGTATACAATAAATGTTTGGGGTTTGCGCCTCCTTGTGTTATTCCCCCCTAAATATGAAAAAATTATGCTTATTCACTTGTAAATCACTCTGCTCTCAATAAAAAAAAAAAAAAAATCACCCAAAATAACATCCTACTAAATCAAAGAAAATTATATATAGTATGAACCATGAACTATGTTGGTTTTATTTACCTTTGTATGATCTTACGGATATTGAGGAATTGCTAACAGGAGAGTTGATTAAGGATTGGTTATCCGTTGAATGAACCGAAGGCTCATTGTATGGTAAAGTCTGATGAGTGGCCATTCTTTAAAGGTGGTGGTGGCACGAGTTTGTTTTTCCTTTGGTGACACTTGTGGATTATTCACCAGAAGATGCACGGGAATTGAATTGAGACAGCGGAACCCGATTGAAATTACCATTGCATCACAAGGACTATGATTTAGTGACATATATAGACACACGGAATTCATGGTTCATACTATATAGAATTTTCTTTGATTAGTAGGATGTTATTTTGGGTGATGATTTTTTATTGAGAGCACAGAGTGATTATTTACAAGTGAATAAGCATAATTTTTTCATATTTAGGAGGGAATACCACAAGGAGGCGCAAACCCCAAACATTTATTGTATATGGATGGCTATACAGCTATTCCGGTTTAGCGCATGCGTGCGTGTGTGTGTCCCTCCACTGCAGCTGAAGTATGGTGTAGGTCGGTGGCAGCAAAAAGGGGTTAAAGTAGATTTGAAGCAGACTTCTGAATATTTGCAATCTCAGGCTGCTATCCATTTACAAAATATCTGGGGTGGGCATAAAATATTCTAGGTGCATATTTATAAGGTCTGATCATTTGCAATACTTACAATTAGAATCATGCAAAGCAAGTTTAGCGATACAAATGAAACAGGTTTTTAATAAGTCTGGAGTGTTTTTTATGGTGTGCTGTTCTGCCCCATGTGCTAGCAGGGTATACACATACACAACCAGAATACTCACTTTATAATCTTGCTCTCAAACTGTTTAGCGCTCCTCCACCTTCGTATGCACTTTAGACAGTAGGAGTGGTTACAGTTTGACAGTATGCCGAAACGCCTCTCGCTGAGGTTTGTTTTTTCATATACCACCTCCATGCAGATGCCACACACAGTGTCCTTACTGCGCTGGATGGCAAACGACAACTCCATGTCTTTCTCATGCGCCTCGATGCAGGACTAGGTGGGGGGGAAATAAAAAAAAAAAAAAAAAAACGTTAACAGAGAAACTAGACCAAATTTTTTTATCTAAAGTGTTAATAAACCCAGGACCCTGCATTCACTGTATCTGGTCTCCCACAGTACACAGAAATGCAATTATTTAAGTAAATATAAACTGATAAATACCTTTTCTCATCAACAGTATATAGTCGCAAGACTGATATTAGTGTCTGGTAAAGCTTTCCGATTGTCCTATGAGGCTGCATTATTTTTCACAATGCGCAGGATTAACTCCTTAGGTACCACAGCAAGTATATATCAAGCATGCTTTACTGCATATACAGACTGATTTTATTGTTGTGTGTTTAGTAACACTAACATTTTGAGCTTTCCCCATTATCTGAACCATTTCTGATGTGGCTTTTACATGAAGTGCCATTTTGTGGCCGTGCGTCATATACATGGTAGTATATATGCATTTTGGCGTTTATGGGAAGCCTCGACAAAAGCTTCATACTGACCAACACTGCATGGGCGTTGATTTTCCAGTTTTGAAACAGACTGCGTTGTGTTGCAGTGCACTTTATAAGTTAAATTGTATTTTTGTACAAATGTGACATGCCTGTAATATGCACCACAACTCAGGAAAATGTAGCCAGGTTATTTTCTTCAAAGCACTACAACAGATCAGTAGTGTAAAGAGCCATTGCTGTAATATGTTTGCACCATTGTCACATTTTGCTGCAGTAAGGTGTCTAGATAGCATTAGCCTTATAGCCCTATATAAAGGAAAATTGCTGGTCGGTAGTCTTATTACAGGAGAGACTGTCTTTTACAATAAAAGCTTCTCTGCCTTATAGCAATATTTCATCAGAAGGTACACAGTGTCATGCATTAGCAGCTCAGTGAACGCTCTTGGTATGCTGGGATGAATTAACTCCCATGTGCAGGAATTAGGTCATCCTTGTCCACCCAATCAAGATGAGTGAAGATGCTAAAAATCTGAAGGCAGCCAGATGAAAAAGGTCATCCGCGGCGATGGAGAATCAAAAGGAGATAAGATTCCACATTGCTGGAGGGGGAGCATTGTCAGAAGAGTCTGCCATAGTGTGCTTATAATGCTGCATCTTTTAAACATTGTAGCTAAAGCTATGGGGACCAGCAGCAGACTTTAGATTTATGTCTGAGGTTTACAACTACTTTAAAAAAGGTGAAATATGAATAAAGCACATCCCTCTAAAGTGGGTACTTGCATTAAGTGCCATTTCGGTCTGCTGCTTTATTCTTCTGCTATCAGCACGAGTCACTTCTGACAAGGTTTCCCAACACTAAAATAAAATAAGGTGACAGGGGAGGTGATTGACAGCCTCAGCTCTGATCCTGTGTGCAGGGGTTGGGGGGGGGGGGGTGTCCCTTTCCTCCAAATCAGCTCCAAGAGCTTTCCAGAGTACAACTTCAGCTCTCCGCCCCCTTTTGTTTTCTGACAGCTCTTCGAACAGATGTAGAGAAAAGACTGCAGCTAATAAAAACTTATTTAAGAGGATATTTCATCTCTGTATCGCCTGAGGCCACTCACTTCACTGAATTTGTTAAGGGTTTACAATCACTTTAAGCTGACCCCCCCCCCCGCCCCCAATTCATAATAGACAGTCTCCGTCTTAACACAACATACCCTAAAAGCATGCAAAGTGTGAATGGACCCTTAGAGTTAAAAAGACATGAAAAGCTGAATCATCTCATCTTCCATCTACTGAAATAACTTCTCAGATAAAACGTTGAGGTCCGCCAGAAATCATTTTAAAACATGCCTGCCTAGTACCTTATTGTGGTCTGATCTCTGAGACATGTCAGTGGGGTGAAGGACCTGTAGCCCGCACATGTCACATGGGTCTCCATGTAGGTAGACGCAGTTCTCTCCGTAGCGACATTCCCCCACCGCGGCATAGGGACAAAGCTGTTTCTTCAGTTCGGGGTCTGCTGGCTGCTCCTTATCCTCCTCTTGTTGTGACGTTCCCTGAGTGTCAGTGTCTGAGCCAGACGGAGCTGGAAAGAAATTAATTCTCCTCAGGTTTCATTCACAAATTGTATCATTTACAAATCACTCTGTACCGAGGCAAGCAAAGAAACAAATGAATAATGGGAGAGACATAGCAAGCAAAACTAAGCTGCATCGTCATGAAACCCTACCCTATAGTTTTAGCTTGGACAGGGCAAGAGAGCGTTAGAGGCACTGTCGGTTTCTTATTGTGCGCCACTTGGAGAGTTGCTCACAATTCCTGTCCCAGGGAGCATACAGAAACTGATTGGAGGAAAGAAATTCAAAAAATCTGATCTAGCCAGTTCAGTTTAACCCAGTGGCTCTCCTCACCTTACATTTAATATGATGGGTGGCCACTGACTAGTAATTAAGCTTGGGAGGCTAAAAAGGTGGTGGGACCAAACTTTTTTTTTTCCCCTGTAAAATTCAATAAAAAAAAAAAAAATAAAAAAAAAAAAATAAAAAAAAAAGACCCTGAAGGAAGCTGAAATTCCTACTAGTACTGGCTTTCCCAGAGAATGGAAGAAGGGGAAAACCTAGTACACCTCTACATGTAACAGAGGAATATTTTTGCAAGCAACTGAGATCATGTTGGTGATGCTGGGCTACATTTACAAGCATATTTAGGTCATCACCTCTGCCTCACACAAGTGTGTACAGACACCAGTCTACTATGCCCAATGCTTCAAGCAGGACAGGGCCCAGTACAAAATCTCTCACACTGATGGGAAGAAAAAAAACAAAAACAAAAAACCCCCAAACACACCACACACACACACGGATTTTGATGGTCAAACATGCTTTAGCACAATACAGATTGCCTACTGCGAGTACACCCTAAAGCAGGCCACAGATAGAATTTCAAACAAAAATTCTCAGAACGTTAGTTTGTCATTCGAAAGGGTTTGCTTCTAACATCCCACACCCCTTTTCCTAAGAATTTCTGCTTGAAAAATTCTACTTGTCTATGGCCAGCTTAAAGTGGGGTACACACCAAGAAGAAAAAATAAAAAAAACAAAAATAAAAAATTTATATAGGGCGATTGGCCAGTTTTCCCTTGACCTTTCACAGCAAGTCACAATCGAGGATAGAAGAAACATATACGAAACTGCTCACATGACAATTTTTTTTGGTTGTCGTTTCCGATCATACGCAGTCTTTCATACCAAACATTTCTTAAAAAATAAAAAACACCCCAAACCATGTATGAAAAACGGTACACTTTAAAACAAAAATTGTTGTTAGTTCTGTTCACGTACTAGAAAAAAAAAAAAAAAAAAAAACACACACAACATTGGCTTTTATCCCTTCAGAAATTTTTACAAAGTCGGAACTGGATTTTGAAAGTTGTGTACGCACTATACGAAAATTGAACGGTCGTGCCTCATAGAATTTTTTCCTCTGACTTTCTCAGTGTGTACGGGGCTTAACACTAGCAGAGGGGGCTGAGAGAATTACAATATCAATAGGTGCAGCTAAACTTCAATACGGGCAGCTCCAGATGCTTGTTTGCACACCAATCCATACAGTGCCCCAATATAATGAAAATCTGCAGGAAAGGATGGACTACAGCACAAACGAAAGCTGTGGTCCTTGCCTGCTGTAATAAAGTACAGATAGTTTTCAGGGTATCAGGGATAGTTCTAAATGAAAGAAGGATGCAGACGGGTATTGTAATGCACCTGCTTTTAAAAGCGGACAGATTGCAACAGGTCACAAGTAATCTTGAATGTGTATTTCCACTTTTGCAGCGAAATTGGGATAACATCTACTTTATATAATAGTTAAAATGGTTATTTTCATACAGTGCCTTAAAAAAAAAAAAAAAAAAAAAAAAATCATACTCCTTGAAATGTCCCACATTTTGCCACGTTACAACCAAAAACGTAAATGTATATTGGGGTTTTATGCGATAGACCACCACAAAGTGGCACATAATTGTTAAGTGGAAGAAAAATTATTTACATTTTTTTTTTTTTTTTACAAATAAAATATCTGAAAAGCATGGTGTGCATTTATATTCAGCCCCCTTTACTCCGATACCTCTGAAAAAAATCTAGTGGAACCAATTGCCTTCAGAACTCATCTAATTAGTAAATAGAGGACACCTCTGTGCAATTTAATTTCAGTATTAATACAGCTGTTCTGTGAAACTTCAAGAATCTTAAACAGAGCAAACATGATCATGAAGGCCAAGAAACACACCAGACAGGTCAGGGATAAAGTTGGAGTAAGTATCCCAAGCTTTGAACATCTCACGAAGCACTGTTCAATCCATCATCTGAAAATGGAAAGAGTATGGCACAATTGCAAACCTACCAAGACATGACCATCCACCTAAACCGACAGACTGGCCAAGGAGAGCATTAATCAGAGAAGCAGCCAAGAGGCCTATGGTAACTCTGGAGGAGCTGCAGAGATCCACAACTCAGGTGGCAAAACTGTCCACAGGACAACTATTAGTCGTGCACTCCACAAATCTGGCCTTTATGGAAGAGTGGCAAGAAGAAAGCCATAAGACATTATGTTTGCAGTTTGCGAGAAGCCACAAAACATGCAAGAAGGTGCTCTGGTCAAAAGGAGACCATAAATTTAACTTTATGGCCTAAAAGCAAAGTGCTATTTGTGTCGGAAAACTAACACTGATCATCACCCTGAACACACCATCCCAGTGAAACATGGTGGTGGCAGCAGCATCATGTTGTGGTGATGCTTTTCTTTAGCAGGGACAGGAAAGTTGGTCAGAGTTGATGAGAAGATGGACGGAGCAAAATAGAGCAATCTTAGAAAAAAAAAACCTGTTAGAGTCTGCAAAAGACTTGGCTGGGGTGGAGGTTCGCCTTCCAGCAGGACAAACGACCCTAAATATACAGCCAGAGCTACAATTAAATAGTTTAGATTAAAGCATATTCATGCATTAGAATGGCCCAGTCAAAGTCCAGACCTAAATCCTGAGGAAAGACTTGAAAATTGCTGTTCAGATGCTCTCCAACCAATCTGACAGAGGTTGAGCTATTTTGCAAAGAAAAATGGGCAAAAAAATAAAAAATTCACTCTATATGTGCAAAGCTGGTGGAGACATCTCCAAAAATACTTGCAGCTGCAATTGCAGCGAAAGGTGGTTCTACAAAGCATCAACTCAAGAGGGCTGAATACAAATGCACGCCACACTTTTCATATATTTGTAAAAAAAAAAAAGGAAAATCATTTATAATTTTCCTTCTACTTCACAGTCATGTGCTACTTTGTGTTGGTCCATCACATAAAATACATTTTAGAAATGTGGAAAATTTCAAGGGGTATGAATACTTTAAGGCACTGTAGCATAACATTTTTAGATGTTCCATTGTATAACCTTAAAAGTGCAAGCCCATGCTAAAATCCCTGCATCTATAGACACCCATGACCTAACACTAGCCTATCTAGCCCTGTAAAAGAGGGGAACCACAGCATACAACGGCTGTGAAATTACATCACCTATAGCAGGGGTATGCAATTAGCGGACCTCCAGCTGTTGCAAAACTACAAGTCCCATCATGCCTCTGCCTCTTGGTGTCGTGCTTGTGGCTGTGAGAGTCTTGCTATGCCTCATGGGACTTTTAGTTCTGCAACAGCTGGAGGTCCGCTAATTGCCCATCCCTGACCTATAGACTTACTATGGAGCTACCATTGCCGGATGTGTCCTCTGCACCCACCTCCATGGACAGCTCAGTGTGGGATTGGGAAGTGAAAACAAAAACCAGTTGCGGTAGGTAGCGGCGAGCACACACAAAAATATAAAATTATATACATACATACATACATACACACACACACACACACACACACACACTTGGCTTCTTGCATTGTATATTAATGAGAGGCAGCTCATCTTACCCTTAAGACAGACTCACTGACAAAAAAAATACTTGCAACCAGCCATGATACCGTCTCCTAAGAAGAACTTTTTTTTCCCTTTAAAAACAAAGTGTGTTGTGTGAAAGAATACACAACCAACATATACTAGGTTTTCTTAAAGTTATTTTTTTTTTTTTAAGAAAAGTGGAAATATACTTTAAAAAGGAATACAAATAAATGGAATACTAAAACTGGCTGTTTCTTTGAAAGAAATTTGGAACCTTTTCCCATACCCAAGAAAGAAGTTAAGCACGTAAATGTTATAATAGGAAAATGACCCATATTGGAATGGCAAAAACAAAAAGGCACAATTTACATAGCCCCACCCACATTCTTGACATATTTTCTCACAAACGTATCCTTATATGAATGCCACAGATCATATTACTAAATAGTATAAACGCAAGTAAAAGAGCACAAAACACTGAGGACTTGTGTTGTCTCTACCAAAGGCAAAGCATAAAAGATTACATAGAAATACAGAACAAAAAAGTTATTCCAGCCTTGATGGACAGTGGCAAATTACAGTGCACGTCCAGCAAAAAAATATTTATATACACTTTACTAAAAATATAAATGTTTTGGAGGAGATGGATTAGGACTCCTGTTGGTTTGTTAGATGCAATCGGGGCTCCCTCAAGCCCTATACAACACCATCAGATTTTCTGCTGATTTTTGCTTTCAGATTTACCAAAACCACATAATGAGGTCAAACCTTAGGTGTTTCAATTTTTATGCACTCAGGCAGGCCCTTGCACTACATGGTTTTGGCAAATCTGAAGGAAAAAAAAATTTGCTGAAAATCCGATAGTGTGTATGGGGCTTTAGAGAGATTTCACTTCAAGCTGCCCATAGATGGATCGAAGTTTGGCTCCAGCCATGGCTGTCCCCACGCAAAAGAGGTCGATCCAACAATTGAGGGGCTTGAAAAAAAGGCCTGGATTGCCCTGAAACATGTAGCCACGCCCCAAAGCAGGGTGCATGTGAAGTAAAGAAGTGCTTGGAGCCCCGGACGCTCTCCTGTATTGCTCTGCTTGTGACATCGCCGCATTTCACCTTTCCAGCGACTCAGTGAATACATATGAATTTCTAATACATTATTAAATAAACCACACTTTGAGGTGGTGCCCCCCCCCTTCCTTTCTTCTTGCTTTCCTACCTGACACCCTACTACTGCGTCCTCATCAGCCATAATCCACCTACATACGGTATGTAATTAAATAGCATTTTGGTGAGAGGCGAGTAGGAACCAAAATATAAGATTCAATTTCAGCTGTAAAGTGGGAATGAAAACCTTTACAAGCATGAAGGCATTTTATTGGAAAAGAGGCTGTATATGCTACAATAATAGATTCTCATGTGTTTAAATTGTACAGAGAAGATGCTCAGAGCTATGTGGAGCATATAACAGATTATGGAGAATATTGTGTTGTATATCCATTTAAAAAATTTTGGTTATGCAAGGGTCTCACTAGCATCACTGCAATATTTATTTATTTACGCCGCAGTTTTGTATATTATTAGATTATGATTTTTGGCTGGAGTTCCAACTTAAATGCTAGCCCTGAGATTTTTTTTGATTTTTTTTCTGTACTACATGAAAGACACCCCCTCCCAAATGATTACCACGTCCGCAGTAGAGTTGCCCCGGTACAAACTCCACGGCATTGACCCAGTCTTCAGATTCTGAGACCCCTGCTGCCAGGTCACTAGCTGCCAAGTCAGCTGCCTTACTGTTTATGCTGCCGCTGGTTTCCGGGATGGAGTTGAGGGGGCAGATCAGTGCTACAGAGGTATCGCTGATAACTTCTGGCTTTAGTGGTTTTATATGTTCATATCTTGGAGAGAAGAAGAAAAACAAATAAATTAGAACGGTGCATCTTTAGGAAGAGTTAAAGTGCATCTAAACACAAACATTTAAACCAAACCATATATTGGTTCATATTTTTTTATACATGTCCTTCTCTCAATTAAATCCTACCAGCAAAGTGAATTCAGACATTTTCTGTCTTTGGATGACAACTCCTATTCAGTTTAGCTGCAGTGTTGTCATCCTTTCATGCATACTACAAATTTGTACAACTCACTATTTAGAGATTAACTTTTGTGTCCTGGTGATCACTGTCAAGAAAAAAAATATATAAAAAAACACCTGAAAGTGAAGGGAAGTTCAAACATTCTTAGTTGTCAACAAAACAGTAATTGAGGGGAAATTTTCCAAATGAGATTTACTCTGTTGCTGCTTCAGGACAGAAGGTAAAGGAAATTCTCAGCAATCAGACAGACAGAATCTAACTGGGGTTATTATAACCCTTTCTGGGGCAAAAAATAAACAAAAGTTTGGTTTCAGGCATACTTCATCAGTTGGCATTGTTTTTTTTTTTTTTTGAAGGTGCAAGCTTTTGTTTCCTGTTACTTGCCATCTGCAATAGATATATGTATCCATCACTGGACTGCAAGTTGTTAAAACAAGCTCATAGCTGCAAAGTACAGTAAAGGTGCAAAGGTGTAAATCAAACCACTAGTGCCCCTCACCTGCAGTGGTCTCCATAAGCACAGCACCCTCGTTGATAATATCTGCAGATCATACTGGAGCGGCTGGTGGAGAGGTCGTGTGAATAGCGGCAGTTGTTTCCTTCTTTGCAGACGCCGTGCATAAAATATCTGAAATATATACACGATTTAGTAGACTATGGCAACAGAAAAAAAAAATAATAATAAAGTTTGGCATAGTCAGTACAAGCATTAACATAATATTAACCTTCCAATGGATTGGGAAAGGAAGGGGCAGCACTAAGACGTTTTATGTGTGGTGCATGCAAATGTGCTTACAGGGAATGTACTGATAAGAGGCAAGAGCAGACTGAGCAGAGCGATAACATGGTCAGTCTGCTGCTGTCTTTTCACTGTCCAGTCAGCAGGCTGAAGGTGGAGGACACAATAATCAACCGAAGGCCAGCCACAAACAGATTGAATCTCGGCCGGTTCCTGCTGAACTGGTCGAGATTTGAACCATTAATGGGCAGGCTGAATATATCAAGTTGATCAAATCGATCAACTTGGGTACAACCCCGGCCTGCTATAGCCACTGTCGTAATCACTGTCTTCTCCCAGGGGGAACAGCTTCTCCCGCCATGGAGAACCAGGCTCTTTTCGGACAGAATGGAGTAATTAAAATTACTGAGACGCTCTCCTTCTGCATCTTTCTCAATATCAATGGAATTAGCTAGTAAGGGGGAAAGGTGTAACCCAGGTGAAAGTTGCAAGGATGGGCCAAGGCATCTATCCCTAGCGAACATTCATCTTGGTGAAAATAATAAAATAAAAATTGAGGGAGTAGCAAGTTTTCTTTTGATGAACACAAGTCCATCTGCTAAAAAAGTCTGCAACCCTATTTAGTGTGCTTTTGAGAAGGACTGCCGACAAGGAAAGCAACCGATTTTCTGCCCACTGTAGGATTTTTGCTGCCAGTAACTGAAGGGCCTTGCTTCTTGTGCCCCAGTAGGCTACCTTAGGGGCATTGTCTGTACATGGTACTCCTGGAAGTAGTATGAGAAGTCAGCCAATGCTAAGTTTCCAAAGGACTGTGGGCTCTGAGCAAATCTTGAAATCTCTCCAGGAAGGAAGGAAGGAAGGAAGGAAGGAAGGAAGGAAGGAAGGAAGGAAGGAAGGAAGGAAGGAAGGAAGGAAGGAAAAGCTGTGGGATTACTGCAATCCCCTGAAGACGAAGTGCGACGAGAGCTTCTGCCATTACTTTTCTAAAATTCTGCAGGGTGGAAGAAAGGCCAAAATGGGAGGGCTTTGAATTGCAGATGAGGGACCTCTGGGAGATATAGGAATATGAAGGTACACATCTCTTAAATCTATTGACACCATGAAGCATCCCTGACTGAAGATAGCATCCATACAAAATCTTTTGTACGTCACCAACCTGTTGAGGATGAGATGAAAACCAGATGGCTTCTTTACCAGAAAGACATGGGAATAGAATCCCTGATGACATTCTTCCGATGACACCAGGATCACTACCCCCTGTAGCATCAGGTCCTTCATAGCCAGGGCTTTTGCTGTGTCCTTTGGGAGGGTTTGTGCCCAAGAATCCTTTCTGAAGGAAACTCCAAAAATGATCTTGTATCCCTGGGACAGCAAGGTTAAAATATATTGATTTTTCACCATGCTTGCCCATTGGGGGAGGAATCCCTGAAGTCTTCCTCCTACCGGCAATGACAAGTCATTGTGTCTGTGTATGACAAGTCAAGTGTGCCTTTTGTCATTCGCGCTGACAGTTCCTTTTCCCTTGATGCTTGCTGTCTTGTCCCCGAGTCCTTTGAAGTTGAAAGACGTTTAATAGGTTGCTTTTTCTTTTTAAAAAGGAAATTATCTTTTCTTGTCAGCTGTCCTATCAAGAATAGAATCTAAAATCAGGATTAAAAACGTAATTCCACAATGTTTTCTTTTGGGTGCCATGTCTCCCGGCCAGGACTTCAACCAAAGAGATCTCCTGGCAGAGTTGGCTAGGGCTGCAGATCTTGCTGATAATCCTTATAGACTCTGCGGACACATCTACAACGTAAGCCACAGCCATGGATAGGGTAGAAAATGAGTCAAGGATCTCTGGTTTAGGAGAGTCTGCCATGACGTGGGCTTTGAGTTGGTTTATCCAGTACTCCAGATTTCTAGACACGCAAGTAGTTGCCATAGCTGGTTTGAGAGTGCCCATGATGGATTGCCAAGCCCTCTTAAAGCGGTTGTATACTGTTTGTTCTTTTTTTTAAATTTTACCTACAGGTAAACCTATAATAAGGCTTACCTGTAGGTTAAAAAAAAAAAAAAAAAAAAAAATTTACAAAACACAATATAAATAGATCTCCTAAACCTGTATGGTTTAGGAGGAGATATTCCCCTTGCAATGCGCCGCTGACTGAAGCGGCGCCTGCACACAGGGGATTTTTCGGCTGCAAGCCCAGCAGATGCCGGACAGAAATCTTCCGCGCGCAATCGACGTGCATACTAGCTCGTTATGCCTTTTCCCTTGCAGGTCAAAAAATTTCTATCTAATATTCAGCGGGTTTACTACCACTTTAAGTTGTTGATCCATTCATTCTTTTATCCATGGGATCCTTCAGGATACCCATGTTCTGAAATACCAGGTCAGTTGATCTAGACACACTGATGACATCGGAACATGCAAATACAGGGATATCTTGTAAACTGCAGGTTTAGGAGATATCCAGTGCAGCTACAGGCAAGCCTAATTATAGGCTTGTGTACATGCAGCTGATAACAGCTGAAATAAACTCTGTGCCACTTACTAGATTTCTTGTGATACTAATTATAATTACTTTAAAATTAGACAACTAAAGAGTATGGTGATATTTTTTATAGCTGCTCCCTAGAAAGAATCTGAAAAAAGAAACTTAATAACTGTGAACTGGTGACAATTGGGGCGCTGCTAAAAAAAAAAAAAAATATTTAGAGGCTTGCCTGTAGTTTTAAAGTGTTTGTAAAGGGTTTAGAACCACTAACTGCCAGGTCAGAACTCTTAAAGTGGTTGTAAACCCTCCCCCACAACTTTGTCCCATGTAAATCAGCATAAAAAAAACCCAATGAACACTGCTTGTAGACATCTCCTTACTTGCTTAGTATTGTTGTAATCCTTTTTGTTCTGTAGAAAAACATCACTGAGCATGCCCAGATCTCCCCTGATTTACGGCACACTATGTCTTATCCATCTGTCATCAGGACTTTCTACTGCACACACCATTGAACTCCCAGGAGGCTACTAATCACTCAGAGCTTCCTTCTACACACCATGTGACCAGATATACAGTGTAAACCAGGGAATGGAACAGCAGTACTGCAGTCTTATCAGCTGAAGCCAATAGGACTCATACAGGCAAACACTAGGTAATCAGCACAAGTAAATACTATGAAATAAAACAAGTCAGCCATGAACAGGGAAGCAGGGTTGCCATAGAAACATTGCATTGAGAAGGAGGCTTGGTTAACAGTACAGGAAATGCTTAATGTAAGGGCGGTAAATACACTCCACTGTGGACTCAGAAAACAATACTTAAGATGGCACTGCCTAACCCCCGGAAGCAATTTTTTTTTGAAAGTTTATTTAAACAGTAAGTAATATGCAATTTGTGCTGGATTACAGTGGCTATACTTTGATAATTGCTTATTATAATGGACTAAATGAAAAGCAGCATCAGAGTGGGAGAGTTTACTTCCTCTTTAAGCCCCATACGCACTATCAGATTTTCTGCTCATTTTTGTCTTCAGATTTACCAAAACCATGTAGTGCAGGGGGCCTGCCTGATTACATACAAATTGAAACTCCTAAGGTTTGACCTCATATTATATGGTTTTGGTAAATCTGAAGGAAAAAAAATATCAGCAGAAACTCTGATAGTGTATATGGGGCTTTAGCATGTCATATAGGCTTTCTCCACAGCAGGCTCACCATAGGTGCACAGGAAAAAAAATTAGGAGATCGAGACCACAGAAAATAGAAAGTATAAAAAATAAATAAAAAAAGTTAAACTTGGCGTTTTGAATACATTCCAGTGCAGTGGAAAGTTTAGGGTATAATACACCCCAGATCCCTCCATTAAGAGTACCTGTCACTGCCTATTTCTGTCACATGGGATGTTCACATTCCTTGTGACAGCAATTTTTATTTTTTTTTTTAAGGACAGTGTAAAAAAAAAAAAAAATTAATTAAATCTACAGAATATCTGCACCTGATATCGGCCTGAAAGGTAGCAGAAAAATTGGCATCGGTCCTGGAAAAAACAAAAAAAAAAAAAAAAAAAGTAGATCGGTCGACCCCTAGGACATAGTGGTTACGTGACCCCCTTTAAATACAAAGAAAAAAAAGGGTATTTGATGGAATTTTCTTTTATACAACAATGTGTAAGCACTTGCTTACTGGGAACTTATACCCCTTTCCTGACCAGGCCAATTTTCAGCTTTCAGTGCTGTCGCACTCTGAATGACAATTATGCGGTCATGCAACACTGTACTCGTGAACTCTATCTTTTTTTTTGGGACAGAGCATTTTTGCATGCCGGATATGCACTGAAATGGGTGCGTAAGGGGTGTGGTTAGGAAACGGTTAATACATTTCTCCTGATTGATACGCTTTTAGGGGGGTCAAGGCTTTACATCTACTTGTGTTTTTTTGAGAATGATTTATAAATGGCGCTTCAGTACGTTTTCTAGAGTGTCCAGTGCATCCATAAATGACTATGATCTGCGCTCAAAGTACACAGCCAGAGTGGCTGTAAACCAATAATGGCCATCACAAGTGTAAACGCCAGTAGTGATTGCAAACATTCAAGCCACGTGCAAAGGAGGAAGCTCCCTTTCCTCTGTTGTGATTGGATTGAATGTTTGTAAACACTGCATTATATACTGATTCAAGGTTGGCTGGGGGGCAGGGTAAAGTGCCAGTGGTTAGGGGATCATTTGAATAAATGTAAAGTAAATGTAACCAACCACATTTGGTCTGTGTCTTTAGTAAAGAAACAAAAAAAAAAAAAAAAATAAAAATAAAAACACACCTCTACCCATCCATCATAGCAATAACAAAATGAATTGGGGGAGCAGTGTTCCATGAGTAAGTGTCAGTCAAACTATCACAACACTAAAAACCTCAATTCTGACAGGATAGTCCCATTTATGAAGCAGTTTTAGGCAATTTTTTCAAATCTTCATTTTGACAGATTTGCACAAACTTTCCCAATGTCGGATTCCATTTTATTTTCCCCACTTCAGCTTTTCACATAACACCTTAACCCCCCTGACGGTCTTCCTGAGTCTGGCTCGGGGTGGAATTTTTGTACCATTAGCGGTAACCCCGAGCCAGACTTGGGACTACATCGTTGGATCCAGGAAGAGGTTTACTTACCTTCTCCCTCGGATCCAGCGTTGTCTCCCCGCTGTACGAGCGAGCCGTGTCTCGCTCGATCTATCACGGAGCCGATCTCCGTTCCCTGCGAGCGTTACGACGCACGGGGACGGAGATCGGCACCAAATTCAAAAAGTGAAACACACAGTATACATACAGTATAATGTAATCTTACAGATTACATTGCTGTATGTAAATATTTCACATCCCCTTTGTCCCTAGTGATCTGCCCAGTGTCCTGCATGCAGTTTTATATAATAAAAACTGTTCTTTATGCCTGGAAACTGGAGATTGTCCATAGCAACCAAACTGTCACTTTACATCAAAAATGGTTTTAGACCAGCTAGAAAACAGCGATAATAAATTGGAATCACTTGCAGAATTGAGCGACAGCGATTTGTGGGGAGATCCGTCATCAAATACTGAAAAGTAATGACAGTTACAATTCTGCAACTGAGCAAATTTCAGTGTTTTGGATTTGATTACATTATCGAATAATTTTTATTATTGTTATATTATTATTTGGTACAATTATGTATAGTTATTATATTATAATTTATGATTTCATTTTTCAAACTTTATTATACCCGGGATGTCTGCTAGACTCTGGTTTGGACAGATTTAAGAGAGTTATTCCTAAGAATTACAGGACTACAATATAAAACGACAAATTTTCATGCAAAATAATTGTACCGCTTTTAGCACCCAAAATCCGAAATAATTGTACCGCCAGGGAGGTTAAAGTCAACCCGACGTCCATAAATGACAAGACAAACAGACCGACTTTAAGAACAGCCACAAAAGCAGAGTATACTTGCCTCCCCACTGCTCCATTCAGCTACAAGGATATGATCTGTCCAAGTTCCATGACATGGCAGTGGCTCTTACATGGGGATAAGAACTGGGTACCAATTACTCACCAGCAGTGCATAATAGCAAGTAAGAACTCCGATCAGATAGGAAAGTCCCTAACATGAGCACCCAGGCACCTCCAGCAGAAGCAGACAGGTGCATCTCTGGGTACCATGAGCACACAGGTGTCTCAGGGACAAATGGGAGCACCTAAACGTTCCTCAAGATTAGAGCAAGCTAAATTACAGGGACTAACATAAGAGCTCAACTGCCCCTTTAGGGGGGCAATATGGACTAATGTGGGCATCCAATCACCCCTCCGTTGAACTAACATGGGCACCCAAGTGCCCCTCCAGGGATTAAGGCTGGTGTGCCCAGAGGACCAATATAAGTACCCTCCCCTGGGATTAACATTGGCAACCCTCTGAGGGCTAATGGAGACCTCTCGCCAGGAACTAATAGCCCCCTGTAGGTTGTCTGGGTGCCCCAACACTGGCATCCCACAGGGGACCAATGTGTGCACCCCACTGGGGGATAATGTGAGCGCCCCATCAGGGACAAATATGAGTATCCAACGGACCCTCCAGGAACTAACGTAGGCACCCCTCTGAGGACTAAGGGGAGCAAGCTTCCAGCAAATAATATGGAAATTCAAAACACCCCAACAGGGGGATAATGTAGGTGTGCCCCAGTGGACCAATGTGGGCGCCCCACCACTTCTCTAGGGAATAATGAGGGTGCCCCACCACTTCTCTAGGGAATAATGAGGGCACCCCACCACTTCTCTAGGGAATAATGAGGGCACCCCACCAGGGACAAAAATTGGCACCCAAGCACCCCTCCAGGAACATGGGGCCCCACTAAGGAATAACTTGGGCCTCCCTCCAGGAACTCATGGGTCACTCAAACGATCCTATAGGGGGCTGGCATTGGCTAAACCCAGGAGGGTCAATGGGGGCACCCGATCAGGGACCAATGCGAGAACCCAAGCGCCCTACCAGGGACTAAAGAGGCCAGCCGAGTGTTCCTCTAGGGAATAGTATGAAAGGCCGGGTGTATTGTATGGGGCCAATGTAAGCAGCCAGGACCACTGTCAGGAAGAGTTATGACCAAACACGAGCACGTCCCACAACACATGACATTTCCGGGACATAAACAACGGAAGGTCCCTGGAAACCTGTCCTCCAATAGCTCCGCCCACTCCTCCTACCTGCAGGTCACCTGCCTCGTCCAGCCGCCCGCGGGGGGATTGTCCGGGAACTGGAGCAGCGGGCTCTTCCCTGCCGCCACTGATGCCAGAGCTACAGGTGCCGCCGCTGCTTCCGCCATTCCTGTTTATCCCCCCCCCCTCCACAAACACACCGGAACTTCCGGGATTTCCTGCTTCCGGCGGTGGGCGGGGCGTTCCCGCATCAAAACTTCCGCTAAAAGCAAGGGGGTCGAGAGGGGTCTGACTGCAGAGTGGAGCTCTACCAAAACAGGAAGCATGTGGCCGCCACAGTTTTTTTTTTACAAAACTTTATTGTAAATATCTACAGCTGGAGCTCCATTGTCGCAGGAAACATGTGGCTTCCACAACGCCACCTTTTTTATTTTTAAATCAACTTTAATGTAACAAACAATAAATAGACTATACTACAGGAAGTGGAGGCTACTTGTTTCCTGTACATGAATTCTGTGTAGAGTGGAGCTCCAGTGACTGAAGTCTGCAGCAGATACTGAGCCATATTTGCAGAAATAAAAATATATTGTTTGGTAGGGTTTGTAGTTTCTGTTAAAGTGCTCTCCATAAAAACTATATTTGTTTGTAAAAGCAATTGTTTAACATTTAACAACATCCATTTTTGGTGATGATGGAGGTTTATGTTGGAAGAAGAATGCAATACATGTTTCTAAGCACAAGCTCATTGCCCCACCTTCATGCACAGACACACATGGATCTCTATGCAATTTTTTTTTACAGTTCAATGGTATGTCCAGTACATATCCCATAGTTTGTACTTGCTATAACTATCAAGAAAGTTAATCGATATACATGTTTTGTGATTTTTTTTTTCTATCAAAAACATGTAGCAGAATATATTTAGGACAATATTTATGAATCAAATTTGTTGTAGTTATGTTTTTTAGCAGAAAGCTTTTTTTCTTTTCATTTTTTACAGGGGATAGTTGGGTAGATTTTAAAGTTTAAAGCAGAGTTCCACCCAAAAATAAGCACTGGTGACCCCCTGACATGCTATGTTTGTCATGGCATTTTTTTTTGGGGGGGGGAGCGGGTACCCTGTTTTTACATGCACCTAGCTCCCACTTTCTCCCCTGGCTCCATGGTCCCCGGAAAGGAAGATCACCCCTCCTCCCTCCCTGCAATCTTCTGGGATACGTCACAGGTCCCAGAAGATTGCCCGGTCATTCACAGAGCGTGGCTTGCGCATGTGCAGTGCGTGCACGGCTGTGAAGCTAAAGCCAGGCGCCCACAGTTAGAATGCCAGTGCCACATCGATGGACCGTGGCACAGGTGAGTGTCTGATTATTAAGTCAGCAACTACACTTTTTGTAGCTGCTGACTTTTAAATGGGTGGAACTCGCTTTAAGTCTACAAATGTGCACACGGAAAAAGTTGTATGAATTGCTTATATTTTATTTGCAGTTTTTTAATATGTTATTTCTATTACAGACAAAATCTTATGCCGGTGCAGGCTTCCGTGCCAGCCAGTGGGACATTATCACTTCCACCTTTGTAAGAGAACAATTATACGCAGGGTGGATATGGAAAGACTTTTATTGTTGTGTGAAGTTTCTGCAGTGCCAAAATCGCCATTTCCAGTGCCGATCCCATCATCCACTGCACCCTCCCCAGTGCCGATCCCATCATCCACTGCACCCTCCCCAGTGCCGAGCCCATCATCCACTGCACCTTCCCCAGTGCCGATCCCATCATCCACTGCACCCTCCCCAGTGCCGATCCCGTCATCCACTGCACCCTCCCCAGTGCCGATCCCGTCATCCACTGCACCTCCCATCATTCACTGCACCCTCCCCAGTGCCGATCCCATCATCCACTGCACCCTCTTCAGTGCCAATCCCATCAGCCACTGCACCCTCTCCAATGCCGATCCCTTCACCCACTGCACCCTCTTCAGTGCCAATCCCATCATCCACTGCACCCTCTCCAGTGCCGATCCCATCATCCACTGCACCCTCTCCAGTGCCGATCCCATCATCCACTGCACCCTCTCCAGTGCTGATCCCATCATCCACTGCACCCTCTACAGTGCCTAATCCATCATCCACTGCACCCTCTCCAGTGCCTCACCCATCATCCACTGCACCCTCTCCAGTGCCGATCCCATTATCCACTGCATCTTCTCCAGTGCCGATCACATTATCCCCTGCACCCTCTCCAGTGCTGATCCCATCATCCACTGCACCCTCTCCAGTGCCTAACCCATCATCCACTGCACCCTCTCCAGTGCTGATCCTATCGTCCACTTCACCCTTCTATGTTCGACCCGGTGAAAGTGACAGGAACATTAAAAATTTGAGTTATTGGAACAGGAATAGAGCAGAAATCTGATTGTGACTCCTGTTTTGGGGTTTACAAACGGGGAAGCCCCTTTGTTTGCTTCCTTCCCCCCTCCTCCACTACCACATTTGGGAATTTTTTTTTCTTTTTTTGACAGGTACCAGTGATCCCGCCACAGCGAGGTCACTTCGGAAGTTCGCCCCCTCCTCCTACCCCTACCGCTGGGCCATTCGCAAAGTTGAGAGTGCTTAATGCATGCACAGTAGTGAACCGGCTGTGAAGCCGCAAGGCTTCACTGCAAGTTTGTCTCACAAGTGATGGCGGTGGCAGCACCCAAGAGCCGATTGAAAAATTGGCTGGGGTGCCGACATCGTGGGATCCCTGGACAGGTAAGTGACCTAATATTAAAAGTCAGAAGCTGCAGTATTTGTAGCTGCTGACTTTTAATTTTTTAGTGGGGGGCTGGATCTCTGCTTTAAGTGCCAGTTCACAGCAGATGCATTTCCATGCAATTTTTTTTTCTGCACTAGTTCACACCATAGAAACACAGTCCAGATGCGTTCTAGATGCTTTTCTGCATACGCATTTTTGACGCATTTTCAATGCATTCTAGTGCATTTTTGGTGCGTTTTCGATGCAGTCCAGTGCATTCCCCCCCCCCTCTTTTTTTTTTAACCTTAAATAAGGACATGTGTGCTCCAGTGCATTTTTGGTGCATTTTTCATGCTTTTTACAGTGTTCCAGTACAGTCCAGTGCAGGAAAAATGCAGTGCCTCAAATCAGCACCATTTCCTCCACCTTCAAACCTCAGATCAGCCCCCAATTACTGCAGCTTTATGCCGCGTACACACGGGCGGATTCGTCAGACAATCCGACAGACAGTCCGTTCAAAATTTGCATGAACGTACTTGACCACACACGATGAGCAGACAGTCCGCTGAAAGCGTGCGCGATGATGTGTACAGCACGTACGACGGGACTAGAAAAACGACGTCCTATACACTGCAATGCAACCTTCGGCCGTGTAAATCCTTTCTGAGCATGCGCCATACTTAGTCCGTCCAACTTGCCTACACACGAGCGGACTGTCCGCTGAAACCAAGTTTGGACGGACAAAACCAAGTTTGAACGGACAAAATTTCGGAAATTCCGTAAGACTTTGTTCGCCAGACAGTCCGCTGAAAAAGTCCACTGAAGCCCACACACGAGCGGATTGTCCGCTGAAACACGGTTCAGCGGACTAAGTTGGACAGACAATCCGCCCGTGTGTACGCGGCCTTAGACATCAGATCAGCTCCAATTTCTGTGCTATCAGACCTCAGACCCACTCTGTTTCCTGAATCTTCAGACCTTAGATCAGCTACAATTATTACACCTTCAGACCTTCAATCATTTCCAATTACTGCACCTCCAAACCTCAGATTAACGCTAATTTGTGCTCCTTCAGACCTTAAATCGATCTCAGTTCCTGTACTTTTAAATTTCAGATCAGCACCAATTTCTGCATTTTCAGACCTCAGATCAGCCCTTATTCCTGCACCTTTAGACCTCAGATCAACTCAAATTCTTGCACCTTTAATAAATCATATTATGTCAGGTCCAATTCCTACACCATAATGCCCTGTATACACGGTCTGACTTTCCGATGGAAAATGTACGATCGGACTGTGTTGATGGAAATTCCCTTCGTGTATGGGCTCCATCTGACTTTTTCCGTTGGAATTTCTGACACACAAAGTTTGAGATCTGGATCTAAAGTTTCCCGACAACAAAATCCGATTGTGTGTATACAATTCCGATGCACAAAGTGCCACGCATGCGTCAAATCATCCTTAATTTCTGCACCTTCAGAATCCTAGATACTAGGGATGAGCTCAGAGGTATTTGCATGGTCCACAAGCTGAGCCCGCCAGGAAGTCGGCACAGTGCTGCTCTAATCACAGGCAGTAAGACATTGCCCCAATGTGCAGCTGCAGAGATCGGGCAATGTCTCACTGCCTGTGATTAGCGCAGCGCTTGTGCCTACTTCCTAGCGGGCTCTGCACGTGGACCATGAGAACACGCCTGAGCTCATCTCTACTAGATACAAAGGATAACTTGCCACAAATTTGAGGCAGTGTTGAATTGTAAGTCTGTTAACTTGCTGCACGTTTTCACTGGCAAGTTGTACACTTCCTGAGCACTTGAAGCACAAATTCTAGTTGTCCCCTTTCAAGCTAATTTTCATGGCAAGTCTCTAGCAAGAGAAAAGTTGCAGTGGTGAGTTTACAGCAAGAGCTCTGCAAGTCTAAAGCATGAAAATTCAGCCACAATGACCCCTGTGGTGGCATGACTATTGCACAACATAACTGAACCAGAACTTGCAGCCGACTTGCAGAATGTTTGCAAAGAAAGTTGAGTCATGCAATGCGGACTTGCTGCAATTGTGCAACAAACTTGTGAAGCCTGACAAGTCTAGCAATGGCTTAGCAAGTCATTTTCACACTTGTAGCACAATTGTTTGCTATCTGGGATTCAGATCAACCCTGATTCCTTCACCTTTAGATATTAGATTAGCCCCAGATCTTGCACCTTTAAAGAGGAAGTAAACCCTGATGAGTTTACTTCCTCTTTCATTCCCTGCAAAGGTAAAGCATAATGGACTACTATGCATCACATAGTAGTCCATTATGTGTGACTTACCTGACACAGGAGACAGCGAAGTCACCACTGTCCCCTGTAGTCCGGCGCATCCATCTTCTCGGTGGGTCTCGCTGCTCCGCCGCTGTCATTCGGCGAAGCCGTGATGACGTCACTCCCGCGCATGCGCACGGGAGCCGCCACTCGCGGCATATCGCCGTTGACCGTGGTGCGCTCAGTGCGTAGACAGCGGTGACTGTCTTTCGGCAAATATCTCCTAAACCATGTAGGTTTAGGAGATATTTCTTGGACCTACAGGTAAGCCTTAATCTAGGCTTACCTGTAGGTCAAAGTGTGTTGTAAGGGTTTACAACCACTTTAAGCCTGGTACTATGCGGTCGGAGCCAATGTACTAATTATATGAACGTAGTATAGCAATATCCCCTCCTGAGTTCTGATTGGGAGTCAATCGGCTGCTGGTTTTTCCAGCATGCTCATCTGACAGAAGCTGGCCAGCTTCTGTCGACCAGGGTAGCATACACATGGGTGGAATGTCGCCATTTTTTTTTTAACTGGCTGATGACTCAGACACTTGGCCCTTGTGCACGAGGCTTTAGACAATTCCTGCACCATCAGACCTCAGATTAGCCTCAATTCCTCCACCTTTTAAACATTAGATCAACCCCAATTCCTTCTCCAACAGGCCTCAGATCAGCCTTAAAGCGGAGCTCCACCCTAAAGTGGAACTTCCGCTCATTGGAACCCTCCCCCCCTCCGGTGCCACAATTGGCACCTTTCAGGGGAGAGGGGGGTGCAGATACCTGTATAATACAGTTATCTGCACCCACTTACGGGCATAGATAGCCGCAGATTCTGCGGGTATTTACGCCACTTCCTGTGGGCCCCCCGCTGTCTGCTGGGAAACACACGGATCCCAGAGACAGCAGGGACCATCCTTATTGCGCAGCGCGACTCGCGCATGCGCAGTAGGGAACCGGGAAGTGAAGCCGCAAGGCTTCACTTCCTGATTCCCATACCGAAGATGGCGGTGGCAGCACACGAGAGCCGATCGAGCGATCGGCTTCGGGTGCCGACATCGCGGGCACGCTGGGCGGGTAAGTGTCCTTATTTTAAAAGACAGCAGCTGCAGTATTTGTAGCTGCTGACTTTTAAAAACAAAAAAATGGCTGAACTCCCGCTTTAATACCTACACCTTCAGACCTTAGATCAGTCCCTAATCCTGCACCTTCAGTCCTCAGATCTGCCCATTTCTTGCACCTTCTGACCACAATTCAGCCTCAATTCTGGCACCTTCAGAAATCAATCACTTCCAATTCCTGTATCATCAAACCTCAGATAAGTCCCAATAACTGCACCTTTAGACATCAGATCAGCCCCATTTCCTGCAACAACAGACCCCAGATTAGCCTGAGTTCCTGCACCTCCAGACCTCAGATCAGCCCTAATTTCTGCACCCTTAGATCAGATCAATTTATATATTTTCAGATATCTCATTGGCCCCAAAGCCTGCACGATTAGACCTTAAATCAGCCCCAATTCCTACATTATCAGACCTCATATAAGCCCACATTTCTACAGCTTCAGAACTCAGATCAGCCCCAATTACTGCACCAACAGACCTCAAATCAGCCCTAATTTCAGGAGTCTGACATCCATATCTTCTGCAGCTGACAGCTCCACTAGGATGAGGAAGTTGCACCCAAATGAACTCCAGTGACATCAGGTGGGCCTCTCTGAAATGTCTTAGAGGTGGGTAAGCTACAAGAGCAGAGGGTCTGCCCAGGCTTTGTAAAACTGACAGCCTAGTGAGCCTATAGGACTGGTGCTGTATTTTTAGGGAGCAGAGGATCACCAGTGTCCTGCTGCAGGGCCAGTCTGAGCCTGCACATATGCCATGTGACGATCTTCCAGGTGTCAGTGAAAATTGCATTGCATGCCTTCCCTGGAATTTGTGCCTTAGGTTGCCTATCCCTGTTCTAGAACTTGGCTTAGGCAAAGCTACAGTGAAGGTGCTGCAAGTCAAAGATTTCCTATTCTAGCTTATGATCACTGTCATTTGACTGTGATCAACTGACAACCAAGCATTGAAAGACATTTTTTCTACATAAAAATCTACCTTCCTCTGCTCCTTATGGCCAGAAAATGAAACAAAGAAAAAATAAAGTGCAGCGCTTGTTCAATAAATAATAAGTAAATAATCACACAAGTGAAACATGCATAAATGGTGACAATCCAAAACCAAAATAAAGTGGCATTCAAATGAAATCAATATTAACATATAAATTTGCAATAAAATATTTATAAAAATTAATTCATATGTGAGTCCATAAATCATAAATAAATGTCCATAGAAATATAAAAAAAATCCAACAGATAGTGTGACTTGTTTGAATAAAAATAATAATATTATACTTGACAACGTGGGACCCGTCACCTTCAATCACCACTAATAAGATGGGGGCTTACCATCCCTGTTTAAGGGAGGTCAATCAGCGCGTATAATGTCACAAATTCCGGCTCCAGACGACCAGATGTGAAAAAACAGACTCCATGGCAGCCAACATGTGGGTTTAGTCCCGCCTCCATTACCCTATAGGACGATACTCCCATAAATCTTTGCTCCCTGCCAGAGGCTGTGTTCTTTTTTTGTCCTCCTCCAAAGGACCTAGCATGTGTCTTTTTGTACCCTGAAGACTTGCATTTTCTTCTGCGATGCGGACCGGCCGAGTGACTTGGAGTCGCATATTTCCAATAAGCTCTAGCTACTAGCGGAGTATGGAAAGGGGCATATGGAAGAGGCGCTGAAGAGGTGTATTCCTAGTCACTGACAGGTTAAACCGCGTTTTAGACGTGAGCCTAGCTACTAGCGTACTTTCTCTCACGAGTCCACTTGGACAACAACGAGTGGACCCTTCACGAAGATGTCTTTCAGTGGGTTCTAACCCTGGGGATTTCTCCAGAAGTGGAAGTGGATCTCTTCGCCTCCCGTTACAACAGGAAGCTAACAAAGTTCTATTCGAGGTTCAAGGATCCGCAAGCCTACGGGATAGATGCCCTAACAGAGCAGTGGTGGTTCCAGAAGGCATATGCCTTCCCTCCAATTCCGATTGTTTTTTCAGTTTCTGAGGAGACTTAGATGGGAAGAAGTAGAGGTATTAGCAATAATTCCGCATTGGCCCAACAGGCCTTGGTTTCCTCTCCTATCTTTCCTCAGTTTCTGGGACCCGGTTCCTCTCCCATCCAGACGGGATCTGCTCTCCAAAGGCTCGATTCTCCATCCATGTCCGGCTCACCTACAGTTGAGGGCCTGGTTCTTGAGAGGGGAAGGCTGGAAGCACTAGGCTGTCCTAAGGAGGCCATTCCTACTCTCTTAAGTGCAAGGAGACAAAGCACTAATAAAGTATATGAACGGATCTGGGCTAAGTTTGTATCCTATATGTCCTTCAAAACTAATTCCTATGCATCACCTGCAGTTTAAGACGTCTGGGGTTTTCTGCAATTAGGCTTGGACTTACCCTTGTCAGTTAGTTCCCTTCGGGTTCAAGTATCTGCTATCTCCGCATTTACAGGGGTTTGGTGGGCCAAGCATGCCCTTATCCAACAGTTCTTCAAAGGCGCAGTGAGACTGAGACCCCAGTGGAAACCCAGGTTCCCTAAATGGGACCTACCACTAGTTCTGGACTTTTTTTCTCATTTTAATAAGTCTCTTTCCATCAGAGAACTCACCTTGAAAACTGCCTTTCTGGTGGCGGTGACCTCGGCAAAGAGGGTATCAGAGATCCAGGTTCTAGCAGTCAAAGAACCCTTTCTAACATTTTTCCCGGACAGGGTGGTCCTAGTTCCAATGTTGGGGTCAAACCCTAAGGTCACCTCGCTTTTTCACGAGAATCAGGAAATCTCTCTGCCCACATTCAGGTCCTCGGGTTCCTCGGAGGTTCAGCCGCTTGATGTTGGTCACTCATTAAAGCTATACTTGGAAGCTACAGCTCCATTCCGTCTGTCGGATTTCCTGTTCGTTCTGTTCTGTGGGAAGAACAAGGGCACCAGGGCATCAGTCAGATCAATTGCAGCATGGATAGTTCAAGCAATCCAGTGGGCATACAGAGAAAAGGGCTTGGCTCCTCCTCAGGCGGTAACGGCGCATTCAACCAGAAGTCTTTCTACCTCGTGGGCGGCCTCTCACCATGTGGCTCCTGACGTTATATGCAGGGCGGCTTCGTGGTCTTCAATACACACCTTTATGTCTCATTATTGTGTTGAGTCGGCGGCTCTATCCTCAGTTGACTTTGGTGTTAAAGTTTTGTCGATTGACGGTGTCAAATAAATCTTTGTTTATTCAGCATTTTGCCCACCCGGGTGTGTTTTGGCGAGTTATTTCCCACACATTGGCTGCCATGGAGTCTGTCAGGAAAACTGAAAATTTATGTCAAAATACTTACCGTAATTTTCCTTTCCTGATGGACTCCATGGCAGCAGGAGTTCCCTCCCAAATGGCTGGAGTAGGATAGTTACTGAACACGGCCTCTGGCAGGGAGCAAAGATTTATGGGAGTATCGTCCTATAGGGTAATGGAGGTAGGACTAAACCCACACGTTGGCTGCCATGGAGTCCATCAGGAAAGGAAAATTATGGTAAGTATTTTGACATAAATTTTCTATTGTCTCCTATCTGAAGACTCCGCAACTCAGGTGATCAGTCACCGCAAACTTCCCAAACATTTGCCAGCGTGAAGGCTCATGCAAAATAAAAAGTTCTCTGAATCGCAATTTAAAACCACATACAGGTTTTTTTTTATCTGCTAGCAGTTTTATTTTTCGTTTTCAACGCTGTTTGTATTTTAAACGCTATCTGTACATTGGAGACTCGGTGGAGTCCTTTTTACAGCATCTGACTTTATGCAATAAAGAAAAAAAAATTTGGTGTTAAACCATATCACACGATTCGGAGCACTTTTTATTTTGCATGAGCCTTCACGCTGGCAAATGTTTGGGAAGTTTGCGGTGACTGATCACCTGAGCTGCGGAGTCTACAGATAGGAGACACCCGTTTTTTCACATCTGGTCGCCTGGAGCTGGAATTTGTGACATTATACTCGCTGACTGACCTCCCTTAAACAGGGGTCGCTGGTGATCTGGTAAGAAACTGAAAAACAATCGGAATTGGAGGGAAGGCATATGCCTTCTGGAACCACCACTGCTCTGTTAGGGCATCTATCCCGTAGGCTTGCGGATTCTTGAACCTCGAATAGAACTTTGTTAGCTTCCTGTTGTAACGGGAGGCGAAGAGATCCACTTCCACTTCTGGAGAAATCCCCAGGGTTAGAACCCACTGAAAGACATCTTCGTGAAGGGTCCACTCGTTGTTGTCCAAGTGGACTCGTGAGAGAAAGTACGCTAGTAGCTAGGCTCACGACTAAAACGCGGTTTAACCTGTCAGTGACCAGGAATACACCTCTTCAGCGCCTCTTCCATATGCCCCTTTCCATACTCCGCTAGTAGCTAGAGCTTATTGGAAATATGCGACTCCAAGTCACTCGGCCGGTCCGCATCGCAGAAGAAAATGCAAGTCTTCAGGGTACAAAAAGACACATGCTAGGTCCTTTGGAGGAGGACAAAAAAAGAACACAGCCTCTGGCAGGGAGCAAAGATTTATGGGAGTATTGTCCTATAGGGTAATGGAGGCGGGACTAAACCCACATGTTGGCTGCCATGGAGTCTGTTTTTTCACATCTGGTCGTCTGGAGCCGGAATTTGTGACATTATACGCGCTGATTGACCTCCCTTAAACAGGGATGGTAAGCCCCCATCTTATTAGTGGTGATTAAAGGCGACGGGTCCCACGTGGTCAAGTATATTATTATTATTTTTATTCAATCAAGTCACACTATCTGTTGGATTTTTTTGATATTTCTATGGACATTTATTTATGATTTATGGACTTACATATGAATTCATTTTTATAATTTTTTTTATTGCACATTTATATGTTAATATTGATTTAGTTTGAATGCCACTTTAATTTGGTTTTGGATTGTCACCATTTTTGCATGTTTCACTTGTGTGATTATTTAATCATTATTTACTGAACAAGCGCTGCACTTTATTTTTTCTTTGCATTTCTGTGCCCAATATCTGGGTTATCTGCGTCCAGCTGCTGTTAGTTGTTTAAGTTTAACTGAGCGCGGATATTCACCTACTTACAGAGACAGCCTGCTACACTGTGTCCAATCATTTAGTAGCCAAATGAAAAAAAAATACAGAATCAGATAAACTCTGGCCAGCATCTCAGTCACAAAGACGTAAAGTACCCCCTGGTCATAATGGGGTTAAGTTATGGTGCATGCAGGTCGCAGAGCTGCATCTCCCCTCCCCCCTGTGCCCTTGTTAGGGAAGGATCATGGTTCCCCAGGACAACCCCCCCTTCTCCAGCTGGTCTTGTGGTTAATGATAACCTAAAGAATGCAGTACAGTGTGTCTGGAACTCCCACCCCTTCCATGTGCCTTCCCCCCACCATACTAAATTGGTAAGGAGTAAAAACCTCGTGTGACTCCATTCAGAGGTAAGACTGACACCAATATGGCACATGTTTGTAAGCCTTCCATTTCATTTATATTACACTTACAAACAACTTTTTTTAACCGCCATCTGCGGACAGCTAAAAAAAAAATTAGCTTAGTAAAATTTGCCGCATGTTCAAAGGTCATTTTTTTTTTCACCTTTTGTTACAATGATAAACTAGGCCCCTCTTCACGCTGGCAATAATATACATGCATCTATAGGACATTTATAAACATAAATAAATGCATGCAATGGTTTTCAATGCTATAATTCGCTCTGTGCGTTTATCAGAATTTAGGTGCATTCAGTTTAGCTGCATTTAGAGAAAATAGAAATCCATGTGCCCAGGGGCAGATAAGATATTTTGAGCACTTCTAAACACATGTAAACTCAGGTACGTTAAAACGCAAGATAATTTAACCACTTACATACCAGGCACTTTCCCCCCTTCCTGCCCAGGACAATTTTTAGCTTTCTGTGCTGTCGCCCTTTGAATGACAATTGCGCTGTCATGCAACACTGTACCCAAACTAAAGTTTTATAATTTTCTTCCCACAAATAGAGCTTTCTTTTGGTGGTATTTGATCACCTCTGCGGTTTTTAATATTTTCACTATAAACAAAAAATTGTTGGCGGCAGTGGTGGCACTGATAGGTTGCGCTGGATAGGCAGCACTGATGAGGAGCTACGGACAGGCATTACTGAGTGGCACTGATTGGCACTTCGATGGGACACTGACAGGCGTTACTGATGGGGCACTGATTGGCACTTTTTTGGGCAATAATTGGCACTGTTGTGAGCACTGTTATGGGCACTGACAGGCGTTTATTATGGGGACAGGCTGGCAGGTGTTGGGCACTGATTGGCAGCTGATGGGCACCCTTTGAAGGGGTCTGTGCTCATAATCAATGTGCTGATTATCAGCACAGACCCCTCCTCTGACAGGGAGAGCTGCCGTTTACCGGCACTTCCTGGTTCACGCGATGATCAGCTGTGATTGGTCACAGCTGATCACATGGTAAGAAGCCTCTGTCAGAGGCTTCATACCACGATCGGAGGTGCGGTGTGTCAGATTGCCACACTGTGCGTCCCCATCGGGCGCGCACCAGCTGTGTTATCCTGGGCATGTCATATGACGTCCAGTCAGAATATCACAACCACTTTGCGCCGTCATTCTGTTATATGACGTGTGGCAAGTGGTTAATATGGGAATCATAAAGTTTGTTTATTTCCCAAATCATTTCTTCTGCTTTAAATGAACCAAACATGGGAGGCTAGTGTGAATGTAGCCATTATTATTATCAGGGCTTTTTTTCAGCGGGAACATCCCCCACTGAATATACAGTATAGCAAGGGGTACTGGAGGGTCTTATTGATGATGGCTGCTGGGGGATCTATTGTTTCTAGAATTATTTTTTGAGTGGGGGGGGGGTCTGTTGTTAATAGAGGGGTCGTATGTTGATGGGGGGTCAATTGTTGCTGGGAGGGATCTACTTTTGAGGGAGAGGTCTATTTTTGGTGCCTGCCAAAGGGTTCATTCATTCTGGCTGCTGGGAGATCAGCTGTAGCTGCGGGGGGGGGGTCTATAGCTGCTGGGGTGCTATTTTGTTGCAAGGGGGGTAAATTGTTGCAGAGGAGGGTTTATTGTTGTGTAGGGGATCTGTTGTGGTTGGGGGGTCTATTGTTGCTAGCTGCAGGGGATCTATTTTACTGTCTTTTTTGTTCCTTACTTACTTAGCACCACAAAATGATACGTATCTCTGTATTTTCTAAAAGGGGCAGTACTGGGAGGTGGGAAGGGGGTGGAATCAGGTAACAGTGCTCGGGGGTGGGTTGGGTGCAGGGACAAGGGGTGACACAGAAGGGGGGAGTTCCTGCGCCTACTCTCTGAGGAAAAAAAGCCCTGATTATTATTATTATACAGGATTTATATATCGCCAACAGTTCGCGCAGTGCTTTACAACATGAGGGCAGACATTACAGTTACAATACAATTCAACACAGGAGGGCCATGCTCGTTAGAGCTTACAATCTAGAAGTCAGTATGACATATCCAAAATATGACAAAAAAAATAATATATACAGTTTTCCCATAAAAGGTGCTTGCACCAGAATATTTGGGCTCATTGACATGGATGTCAAAAATTCAGCATACATATGCATACAGTGTATAGTTTTGTATGCAACTGTACAGAAGTCAATAGGTTAACCAACCAGCTGCAGCTGGCTGAGGCTGTAATTTCTGCCATATTTTATGCTGTACGCATGTAAACATTTCTGCTACTATTTACATGCATACAGCTTCCAGCAATCATGGACCCTATTGGACACTACCGCAGCTCATATGTAGTTAGTAGGAGGCCACTTCTGCTTACACACTAACAGCCGCTAGCGATAATCACAAGAGAATCCGGCAGGCTGGTTGTATCCAAGTTGATCGATCAATCAACTTGGTACATTTAGCTTGCCCATTAACGGTTTGAATCTCGGCCGGTTAAGCAGGCCGCACTGTGTATGACTGGCCTTAGACTGCTTTCACACTGAGGCTCTTTACAGGCGCTATAGCGCTAAAAATAGCACCTGTAAAGAGCCTCTCCTCTCACTCCAGTGTGAAAGCCTGAGTGCTTTCACACTGAAGCGGTGCGCTTGCAGGACGGTAAGAAAAAGTCCTGCAAGAAGCATCTTTGCAGCGCTGTAGGAGCGGTGTAATAGCGGTGCTTTACCGCCAACACCCCAGTGTGAAAGTAGCCTTAGTGAGCAGCATTGTAAAAACATGATAAAAAAAATCATGACATCTGATCATCTACCTGCTCCCCTTCAGAACCTATTCAACATCTTCTGTACATCAAGCTTAGTTAGAAACAGGAAATCAACAAAGGGGTGTGTTGTGCATTTTGTACATGTAAATAGATTACTCGTTAACGCTGTGTTGGAATTCCATTTAGCTGCTGTTTAACTGTCCTTGTGCTTTGTACTGTCAGGTGAGAGGCAATGTTGGTATCTGCTCTAAGAAGATGTTCTGCAGGAGTGTCCGGTGCGGTGGTCCGGGCAGGGGTCCCTGTGGCTCCTGGACAGGTGCAACGTTACAGTAAGAAAATCCACTGAAGTTACCTTAGAATAACTACTCATGATTGGCTTATAGGTGTTTGTATATTCAGTCTTAAAGAATATGTAAACCCAACATGTCTGCTGTACCATGTTTTTGTATGAAAAAGTATCCTGTTCTCTTTGTATTTCTGCCTTTGTGTGAAAACCCTGGTGATCCTGCCAGTCCCTCTGCTTTACATTTTTTAAAACTGAGCAAACTAATCATGAGAGCACAGCGTGGTCAGTTTTCTAGCTATACTCGACACTCAGCCTGCTCTCCTCCAATGATCAGACGACCCCCCTTGCACAGCCTTTTACTGGGAAGATTAGTGTATTGTTGTGCCTCCTCCCCTAGCTCTTATGCAGCTGAGAAAAGAGATATGTAATCACATAAAAAAAATAGTGTTAAGGTTTTAATTTTTTTTTTTTTTTTAATCTATGCACAAATGTTTTGCCTTTCATTTTTATTTTAAACTGAATGGGTTGTTTTTTACAAGGTGAGGATTTACAATCACTTTAAAGTTGAAAGCCCAGTTCACACTGGTGCGACATATTGCTCTGACTTTGGGAGCTCATGTTGCATGATGTGTATAAATCAATGATTCCCTATGAGAGCCTTCCTAACTGGTCCGACAGAATTCGGTCTGATTTTTAAAAAGGTTGCTGTGCTACTTTGGTCTGACTTGGGCATGATTTCATCCCATTGATTTGAATGTAAGTCACATCCAAGTCGGATCATCATCTCAAATGATCCGACTTGTGGCATGTGACTTGTTCTCTGAGGTTCTTGAAAAATTTGAAATGTGAAAAACAAAATGGCGTGGGTCCCCCCCCCCAAGACCATACCAGACCCTTCCATTTTTGTTTCTATGTAAAAATCCACCTTCCTCTGCTCTGGGCAGAGAGTGAGACAGCCCACTACAATATGTCCAATCACTTAGTTTCACCCTTTCGGTCTGGTATGGATTTAAGGGGAACCCCCATGCCAAAATAAAAAAAAACTGTGTGGGGTCCCCCCAAAATCCATTAAGACCCTTATCCAAGCATGCAGCCCAGCAGGTCAGGAAAGGGGGAGATGAGTGGAGCAGGTGCCCTTCCCCCTCCTGGACCATACCAGACCACATGCCCTCAACATGGTACCTTGTCTCTATGTTGATGGGGACAAGGGCCTCTTCCACACAACCCTGGCCGGTGGTTGTGGGGGTCTGCGGGCAGGGGGCCTATCAGAATCTGGAAGCCCCCTTTAGCAAAGGGGGCTCAGATCCCGGCTCCCCCTATGTGAATGAGTATGGGGTACATTGTACTACTACTCATTCACCCAAAAATGTGTCAAAAATAAAAACATTACACAGGTTTTTGACTAAGTCCTTTATTAAAAAGGTCTCCCATCTTAGCTCCAATATGTCTTCTCTCTCTGGTTCTTCTCCCTTCCGTGATGTCTTCTCCCTCTGGGGTGATGTCATCTTCCTCCGGTTCTTCTCCCTGCGCTGATGTCTTCTTCCTCTGGTTCTTTCTCCAGTTCTTCTCCCGATGCTGGCTCCCGCTGTTGTGTCGGCTCACGCTGTCTGTCATTCCTTTTATGCCGCATACACTTGACCAGACTTTTCGACGGACTAGGTCTGGCAGTCTTCCCTATGGACTTTTGGCTGAATTCCAACGGACTTTCCAAATGAACGGACTTGGCCACACACAATCACACCAAAGTCTGACGGATTTGAACCTGATGAAGTATGACCGGGCTAGAATAGGGAAGTTTATAGCCAGTAGCCAATAGCTGCCCAAGGTCGGTTTTTGTCCGGCAGACTAGCATACACACAAACGGATTTCTTGATAGGAACTGGGTCCAGCGGAGTTCCGGCCAAAAAATTTGGGGCATGGCCATCCAGTGATGTCATCCAGAGAACACGCCCATTGTTATTTAACTGTTCGGGGCCTGACAATGTAGTCTGCCAGGGTCATCTGGATTAGAAATCTGGCTGAACAGAATGCATTTTTCTCTTATGTTCACTGACTGACACAGCTCCTTTACTTGGACCATTGTGTTGTTACACCACCTTCAGGAGAGGACTAGGCAAAACATGTTAACATGTACAACAAAACCAGAACGTTCTAGTTCCACCCAAGGGGTGGTCCCTTCGGTAACAAACCCCCAGCCTGCATACTGCAGCCTCAGTTTTTTTCTGCCTAATGAAGGAGAAGGACCTAGAAACCCTGTGGGCCCATCGGTCCGTGGATTTTTTCTGAAGAAGTTTGCCTTTTGTGCAAGAATTAGATCCTGTGATCTGCTGTCAACAGCCGGCTAGGTGACAGGCTGGATACCCTTATCCTTGTAGAATCCCCAGCCTGGCCAGCGAGCGTGTGCAGACCAGAGCGCCGCGCTGGGTCAGCCATGACATGCCCCCCAGGCTCCAGGGGCGGCCGGTGAGCTTCATGCTCCGGGGCACACATATGACCGAGCTACTGATGTCTGCGTCACAGTGTGCCGCGCCAGCAGTCACCCCGTACTGATCGAAGAGTGGGTCTGTGATGGAATGTTCTCCAGCTCATCAGGACTGGTAAGTACAGCTCTCCCTGCCTCGGAGGGGCTGAGCAGCTGGGCATTCCCTGGGAGGTCGATTCAGGGGTCCCTCACCTCCCTCTCTTCTCTCCCTGTCCCTATCTCCCCCCTGCGGGGGATGCTGCATGGGCTGCTGAGCGTTGTGTGTGCCATAGACAGGGGCCCCCTGGGGGGGCTCTCACCTTGGGTGAAGGCTGCACTGGGTGGCTGTGCCATGGATGTCTGTAATGTCTCTCCCCTGGGTGTCTGGAGGTCTGTGTCTGCTGATCGCTGTACTGCTGTTTGCTGGCATTTCCTCTTCCCGTTTTCACTGTCTCTCATTGCATACAATGCTCGGCGGACATTTTTGGTGTGACCAGGGAGAAGCATGGTCAGACTCCATTTTTCTGTAGTCCGGCTGCCATTTTCCCTGTGATTATGTCCTTTATATTGGATGCTCTGTGGCCATTTTGTTGAAGCCTAAACATGTTTTTCATGCTCAGCGCTGTTCTCTGGGGCTCAGCACAGCGCGGTTTTCTCTCACAAGCATCTGGGAGCTGACACAGGCACACTTAGCTGGACGACGCAGAACTCGGTCGAGTGGTGAGTCCTGCGGTGGGGGCCCCTCAGCCTGCAGCAGTTAGGAGGGTGGGACCATCACTGTCCTAAGTCCCCAACAGGTGGCAGACAGGGTAGGGTCAGCATGGCTTCAGAAACTGGTGTTTCTTCCCCCGAAATCCAGGCAATTGCAACCGGTTCGCCTGCAGACAGTGCAGTACCTCTGGACTCTTTGTTGGCGGTCCTTAATACGTTTGTTGCCAAGATGGAGGAGGGGCATGGGCGCAAAGGTGGTAAAAAGCGGCCCCTGCCCCCCTGTCCTCCGGGGAGAGCTCTGGCGCTGACCAGGACTGATCGGACAGTAAGGATGAGTCCCTGTCTGGGTCCGCACGCGATAAAGTGCTTGTTGGAGCACTTATCACAGCTGTGCGTGATACCCTGAAAATTCAGGATACAGCAGATCCTTCTGCTGATGTAGTGGTCCCTTTTGGGTCCCCTAAGCCAGCCCATACACATAAGGTGTTTCTGTATCTGACTTATTTTGATAAGTTCATATACAAGGAATGGGGTCGACCGCAACGGACCTTTTCGGTCCCCAAATACATGGAGGTTTTTCTCCTTCTCAAAAAATGGTCTGCTCCTCCGGTCGTGGACCCCCCAATATCCAGGTTAAACCAAGTAACCACAATCCTGGTAGAGGGGACTCCTGCCTTTAAGGACCCCACGGACAGGAAGGCAGAGGCAGTGGCCCGTTCCTTGTTTATGGTTGTGGGGTCAGCAATGCCACCAGTAATGGCATCTGCACTTGTGTCACACACACTTACTGAGTGGGCAAAACTTTTGCACCATGAATTGGGGGAGCAACAGGCTTCCCCTGTCTGCATGGAACTAGCAGACCAGTTAGTGCAAGGCCTTAAGTACGTTTGTGAAGCGGCCCTGGATACCCTTCCGCTGTTATCCAGGGTTTCAGTGTCAGCAGTGGTGCTGAGGCGCCTGATTTGGCTGAAATGCTGGTCGGCTGACCAGGCATCTAAAAAAGCCAGATTTACCCTTCCTTGGTGAGGTCCTCTTCAGCTCAGCTCTTTGGAGCCTCATTGGATGACATTATTAAAAATACCACAGGTGGTAAGAGTACCTTACTCCCACAGGCCAGGAAGGTTAAGGAGCCACGCCGTAGGCAAGAGCCCTCATTTTCCACTCACAAACGGCTTTTTCGTCCACCCGGGGTTTCGATGAAACGTCCCCAGCCCGACAGGACGACCTCTGAAGGACAAAAGCATCCTTGGACCCGCAAGCCTAATAAGCCTGCGAGCAAAAGTGCTACCACAAGAAGGTTTGCCCCCGCCCGCAACATGGGTGGGGGGGTCGCCTTTGGGAGTTTGAAGCCCGGTGGGCCTCTCGGCTGTCCAACAAATGGGTCTGCGATCTGTGGCCTCGCGCATGCGCAGAAGCGATCAGACATTCCTGTGTGATCAACATAGCACCAGGGACAGCACAAACTCTCTCTCCTAAGGGAGAGGGATAACACACATGAGCCAGCTTACTACTGACGTCATAACATTTATTACAAAAGCTGGCCAAAACGAGGACCCATCCCCATCCATTAGCCAATCATCAACAGACCCTTAGGTCATGCAATTCCATTCAAATGTGATGATAGACTTAGTCACCAGCTCAAAATAAAAAGTATATTTAAAAATTGCACAAAATAAAAAACCTATAAAAAAAATCATATATATCAATAAATATCCTAAAATATCTTCATATTACTCTGGAAAAGAACTTTTAAATGTTTTTAACGCCCCTTCCCTCTCAATATGGTATAATACATTCCTGCAACTAGGGACAATTCCCATAATTACAGATAAAAGAAGGGGACATCACCCGCAGCCACATAAAATACATCAAATCACAAACAAAATATAATCATCTGTCAGAAATAAAACAATTTAAATCGAAATCTACGCTGAGTCCATCAGGAGTTAATACGTGGGTCTCATATATCCAATACGATTCCCTATGGCTCAACTGTCGTATAAAATGACCCCCCTCCCCAATGTTTAGTTACTTTCTCTATGCCCCAAAATTTTAAACTTCTTGGACTTTGCTTGTGAAATAACTTAAAGTGATGAGATACGTTATGCGTGGTGAGGCCTTTCTTTATGTTATTAATATGCTCAGCTAAACGAACATGAAGGGGCCTAGATGTTCTCCTGATGTATTGAAGCCCGCACCCACATTCCATCATGTATACCACCCCAATAGTGTCACAAGTTATAAGTTGTCTAATATCATACTCTCTATTGGTAGCAGATGCCAAGAATTTCTTCCTTTTCTTAAGGTTCCCCTTTGCATGTTTGCAAGGTACACACCTTCCACACGCATAAAAACCTTCTAAAAATGAAAACAAACAATTTTCTCTGGGAATAGGGGGATTAAGAATACTTGGGGCAAGACGGACCCTAAGCGTTGGAGCTCTTTTATAAATAAATTGGGGACGCACTGGTAACACTGGGTCAAGGATTTTATCCTGTTTTAAAATAGACCAATTCTTTAGGATTATTTTTTCAAATTTCTTATACTGAACGTTATAATCAAGGATCATTTTGAAGTTATGATCATCTCTCCCTGTATTACGATTCTGATCGGAGACCAAGATAGACCGATCGATCATTCTCACACTCTCAATTTCTTTTTGCAAATCTTGTTTATCATAACCTTTTTGTTCAAATCTCGAGGCTAACACTTCAGACTGTTGTAAGAAATCCTCTCCTCGAGTACAGTTACGGCGAAGTCTAATAAATTGTCCCCTGGGGATATTGCATAACCATGAACGATGGTGGCAACTCCCCAGGGGAATGTAGGCATTTTGATCAATGGGCTTGAAATAATTACATAGACTTAAATGATCAGCTCCCCTACTGATCTCCAAGTCTAATGCCGCATACACACGGTCGGAGAATCCGATCATGTGTAGAGAATTTTGATCGGACCAAGTGCCACGCATGCTCAGATCAAATTCCTACATCAAAGCTATTGGCTACTAGCCTGAATCTAGTCCCATCGTAACGAAATTACGTCATCACAGTCTGAAAGATCGGATTTTTCGACAACTTAGTCCGACCGTGTGTATGCAACAGTTTCGGACACAATCCGTTGGACTAAATCCGACGGATTTGGTTGGCAAAATCTCCGACCGTGTGTACATGGGCTAAGAAAACTATTCTATCATTTCCAATGTTCCAGGTGAAGGATATATTTTTATCATTAATATTCAGCTGTTCGATAAAAACATCCAACGCTGTTCTCTCCCCTTCCCAGATTAGGATCAGATCATCTATAACCCTTCGGTAACAAACCAACTCAGGGGGTCGATGTTTAAAAATGGCCTCTTCCTCCCAGTGGGCCATAAACAAATTGGCCACACTGGGAGCAAAACGGGCGCCCATCGCAACCCCCCTAGTCTGTAAATAGAACTCTTTATTTTACCAAAAGTAATTTCTATTGAGACAAAATTCCAAGCTACTCAGCAAGAATTCCTGATGTCTCCCAGAAAGAGTAGAAGATGATAAAGCCCATTCTACTGCCTTCATGACATCATCATGTCTTATGCTAGTGTACAATGAACTCACATCCCCTGTAATCAAAATACTTGACATAGAACATGGTAACCTCTCCAAAACTTGTATAATATGTTTAGTGTCTTTCAGAAAGGCAGGAGTCTTAAATACCAAAGGTTGTAGAAAGTAGTCGATATATTGCCCCAGTCTAGCCAAAACGGAGTCGATCCCATTAACTATAGGCCTCCCCGGAGGGTTGGCACTATCTTTATGGAGTTTTGGGAGAAAATATATGAAAGATGCCTCGAAGGAGGCCTCGAAGGAGGCCATCATGAGTCCCACGACTCGCATCCCAAGCTGTGTAGGTTTAGGAGATATTTCTTGGACCTACAGGTAAGCCTTAATCGAGGCTTACCTGTTGGTCAAAGTGATTTGTAAGGGTTTACAACCACTTTAAAGGACAAATATCAGCCTTGGCTGTCTTTTTTTTCAACGACCCCTGGCGACTCACTCTTTAGTGAGCACTTTTGTTCAGGGAGTCTGACATGTAGTTCCTCCGGTGCTTCCACCGCTACCCCTGTGGGATCTGAACCTGGTGTTATCGGCGCTGCAGAAACCGCCGTTTGAGAATATCAGAGAGATTCCGCTGTTGACTCTTTCCCAGAAAGTGGTCTTTCTAGTGGCCATTACATTGGCCAGGAGGGTTTTGGAACTGGCGGCCTTGTCTTGCAAGTCGCCCTATCTGTTTATCCACAAGGATAAAGTGGTGTTGCGTCCGCAACCTTCTTTTCTGCCAAAGGTGGTTTCGGCGTTTCACATCAATGAAGACATTGGGGGTTATTTACTAAAGCAAAATCCACTTTGCACTGCAAGTGCACTTGGAAGTGAAGTCGTTGTAGATCCGAGGGGGCATGCAAGGAAAATAAAAACAGCATTTTTTTTGCACATGATTGGATGATAAAGTCAGCAGCGCTTCCATTCATTTCAGATCTACCCCTCAGATTTACAGCGACTGCACTTCCAAGTGCACTTGCAGTGCAAAGTGGATTTGCCTTTCGTAAATAACCCCCCACTGTGTTACCATCTCTGTGTCCTAAACTGACACATCGTAAGGAGGTGGCCCTCCATTCCTTGGACGTGGTCCGGGCTCTGAGGGTGTATTTGTCTGCTACGGCTCCCTTTTGAAAGTCAGACTCTTTGTTTCGGTGGTTGGTCCAAAAAAAGGCATAGCAATCTCGTCGGACACCATTTCCAGGTGGATCCGACAAATTGTAGTACAGGCCTACCCCTTGAAGGGACAGGTGCCCCCCTTTCCGGTCACGGCCCATTCCACCAGGGCAATTGGAATGTCTTGAGCCTTCCAACATCAAGCGTCTGTCGCTCAAGTGTGTAAAGCGGCGACTTGGTCATCTGTTCACACTTTTACCAAATTTTATGAGGTAGATGTCAGTGCATCGGCTGATGCCTGTTTTGGGTGCAAAATTTTGCAGGTGGCCTTGTAATTTGCAATTGCACTTAATTTTTTCTCTGTTTTTTTTTTTTACAAGAAATACAGTTACCTTTTAAGTAAATGCACTGTTGCATTGTTACTGCAAGTTCCCAAGGCAGTTATATAAGGTGGTGACTCCCTGAATAGGAGCACTCTGTTTTTGTGGGTAAAATTCTTATGCTGTTCCCACATTCTGTTTTTGTGGGTGAAGCTTTATGCTGTTTCCCACGTGCCTTTGTGGGTGAAGTTTTTATGCTGTTTCCCACCCCTTGTTTTGGCACTGCTTGGGGATGTCCCGATGGTCTAAGTAAAGGAGCTGTGCCAGTCAGTGAACGTAAGAGAAAATAGGATTTTTTGTACTCACTGTAAAATCTTTTTCTCTGTAGTTCACTGACTGACACAGCACCCTCCCCTCCTATTTTTTACGTTATACTGCTTGTTGACGTACTGAGGCTGCAGTATGCAGGCTGGGGGGTTGTTACCTAAGGGACAGCCCCTTGGGCGGAACTAGAAAGTTCTGGTTTTGTTGTACATGTTAACATGTTCTGCCTAGTCTTCTCCTGAAGGTGGCGTAACAACTCGATGGTCTAAGTAAAGGAGCTGTGTCAGCCAGTGAACTACAGAGAAAAGGATTTTACGGTGAGTACAAAAAATCCTATTTTTTTAGACTGTAAGACAGTTTAAATATATTTATGCATTCTAACTGTGTGGGTTTACCTGCAATTCAGATTTAAGTTCACATCCAACCCTGGTAGGCAGAGACAGATTAAGGCAGATGGTGCCCTAGATAAAGTAGTTTCAGTCCCCTCATCACTTTGAGTTTGATTGATAATGATTACAATTGGTGGGCAGAAGCTGCTTATTTACATTGCTTGTACTGGCATGGCCCCATCAGTTAACAACCACCTAAAGGCCACCCTCCCTATTGAAGTAACAGGCAGGTACTATCTCCCTGGTTTTCTGCAGGAGCATGAGTAGCCCCCTACACATATATGGTCCCTAGGGTCTCTACTGGGATGACTTGTGAACGATCTGGCTCTGTGTTAATATAGCCAATGGTATTTCAGGCTGTCTTTGCTTGATGAACTTGTTAAAATTTGAAGGTAGAGCTGAACAATATGGAAAACGTGGTACTATCTGCTCAAAATAAACATGAGGCCTACTCCAACATTTGGATTCATTGGAATATGTTTGTTTTCTCAGATTAGGTTAAAGCCGGTTTGCATCCTGCTCCACTCCCCCCTTTTCTAGCGTACTGCACCCACCCTTTACCAACCACTGCCCCCCCTTTTTTTTCCCTTTCTCTTGCCCTCTCTTTCAACATTCCTACCCTGTTCCCTCATTATACACATATCCTGTATTTACAATGTACAGGGGATAAAAATGTGAATCCTCTGCATGCATAACGTTAAGTATGATCTAGAGTAGTGCTGTTTTGACAATATGCCTATATTGCAGAATGTCTTTTAGACTGACCATATTGTAGTCAGGTATCCTTGATTGGTTATCTCTGCACTTGATGATGTATACACTCTATGCTGTATCTTTTGACAGATTTTGAAATGTTACTGCCTTACTGTACTACTCTATATTCCATTTTTCTTTATGAATGCTTGATACTTTAAAATGTTACTAAACTCAGGACCAGGGCCAGACTTACCATTGGGCTTGAATGGGCTCAAGCCCATGGGCCGCACCCAATAGGGGGCCCCACGGGCCCCACCAAGATACATATCCAAGTGTACCCGGCTACTCTCGGGACTGTGAGAGGACCCGAGTGCCGCCGAGAGGACCCGAGAGCTGTCGAGAGCCGCCAAGAGGACCAGAGAGCTGCCAAAAGGACCCGAGAGCCGCAGGGAGGACTTGAGAGCCACTGAGAGGACCCGAGAGCCACCAAGAGGACCCAAGAGCCTGAGAGAGCCGCCGAGAGGACCCGAGAGCCGCCGAGAGGACCCGAGAGTGCCATTTTTAAACTTCAAGACTGCAATGACAAGGCTACACTGACAAGGCTGCAATGGCACTGATGAGGCTGCAGATGGATGGGCAAGGCTGCAGATGGACACTGATAAGACTGCATTGATGGGCATTTAAATGTAAGTTTTTTTCCTTAAACTTCCCTCCTTAGCCCTTGTACACACGGTCAGAGATTCCGACAGAATGTGTCCGATCGGACCATTTTGTCGGATATTCCGACTGTGTGTGGTCTGCATCGGACTGTTTCCGTCGGAGTATCCGGCCGACCAACTTTTCCAACTTGCCGGTAAAATTTTCCGACAAAATGCTCCGAACGGACATACTCCGATCATGTGTAGAGAATTCTGATTGGACAAAGTGCCACGCATGCTCAGATCAAATTCCTACACCAAAGCTATTGGCTACTAGCGTGAACGTAGTCCCGTCGTAATGAAATAACGTCATCACGTCGGATTTTCTGACAACTTTGTCCGACCGTGTGTATGCAACAGTTTCGGACAAAATCCGTCGGACAAAATCCGACGGATTTGGTTGTCAGAATCTCCGACCGTGTGTACAAGGGCTAAAAGTTTTTTTCCTTAAAATTCCCTCCTTAACTTGGGGTGCGTGTTATACGCCGGCGCGTGTTATACACCGATAAATACAGTAATGTATAGAAGGTAGAACCCCAAAAGTGACTCAAGCCCAGGGGCCCCCACCACCCTAAGTCCTGCCCTGCTCAGGACCCTGCATTCATGATATCTGGTCTCCCACAGTACACAGAACATGGAAATGCAATTATTTTAGTAAATATAAACTGCTAAATACCTTTTCTGATCAGCAGTATATAGCAGTCTTGTGACTTCTATCAGTGTCAGATTGTAGGAGGAGATTTCATTCTCTTCTGACTGTCCTATGAGGCTTCAGGACCCCTGATCCACTCTCTGGACAGTTCTGATCACATGCACCTTCCCAAGAAAAAAAAACTATCCAGCAATACACACCAAACTGAGCATGTGCAGAGTGACTCCAAATGCTCTGTCTTATCAGGAGATGGATTGGGGACAATGGAAAAAAGGGGAGGATCAGGGGAGGCAGGATCAATTAGCCTTTTTACACAATGCAGAGGATAAACCTCTTAGGTTCCACAGTAAGTATAACAAGCATGCTTTACTGCATATACAGACTGATTTTACTGTTGTGGGTTTAGTAACTTTAAATAAACAATTTGCAAGATTTGAAGGCAGACAGATGAAGCTTCTGATTGTCATGCCCTGCCAGTCATCAAAGCAATTATATTTCCATACAGAGAAACTCTGCCCTCATAAATGTATTGCCCTCATGGTAAGGACATTGATGAACCCTGACAGTGGCGGCCAATCCATTAGAGGTGCTGCCCCCTCTCTCCTCTCCACTCCCTTTATGCACGACCGCCCCCTTTTAATGTGTCCGGCCCTTTCGGATCAAGGGGGACGTGAATTACATCGGCCAGGGTTTTTTTTTTAAGCACCTGATTAGAGAAATAGGCTCTAATAGGCTTCAAAATAGCTTGGGCTCGGGTCACAAAGCATGCGTCTGGCGCCCACCCTGATGTGTTGCAACAGCGAATGAATATTTGCTGTTGCAACACTGATCCTCCTAGTACCCATCACCCGATTGGCTGACAGTACAGGCGATCCTATTAGACCCCTTACAAGGAGGAGAGAAGAGAGGCACGGCGTCCCTATGAGAGAAAACAGAGCTCCTGGGACACATCTTGCTGCCATTTACCCGTTGCCTGACCTGCAACTAAGATGGGGTATGCACCGGCGGACAGTGGGTGGAGGTGCTGGATTAGCATGATTTATGCAATTGCGACAGCAATCAAGGAAATCCAATTTTTTTTGTTTTTTATTCATCTTTGTGTCTGACAATTTTTTCTTTCTCTTTTGAACCTGTTTCCAACATGCACATACAGTACATACTGCAAAGCTTTAGGTCAGTTAATCTGAAAAAGAATAAATAGCATTTATTAACAGTAATTCTATGGTGCACATGCAGGTTCTACATTCAGAATACACCCCAGTGTGGAAGAAGCTCTGGCAGAGGGGAGACCTGTTGTGGCACTGGAGAGCACCATTATTACTCATGGAATGCCCTATCCCCAAAATATCAGGTATTTCTTTTGAATCTTGGAACTGTGTTGAGCAAGGCTTCCAACAGAGCCAGGGGATAACTGCACTAATAGTCCCCATGGGATGTTGTGAATGACATGGCCAGCGCAACTGAGAATATGATGGCCTGTGTCAGGCACGTTATGGTAAAATGTAACTAAATACAGTAAAACCTTGGATTGCGAGCATCATTTTTTCCAGAAACATGCTTGTAATCCAACGCACTTGTACAGGTATATCAAAGCGAATTTCCCCATAAGAAATATTGGAAACTCAAATGATTTGTTCCACAACCATTTATTCATAAGTCCTTCAGTTTAAAGTCCATATAAAAATATTATAACAATGTGATAGGTTGTGTAACTGTCAGGGACCTGCTGTGGCAAGACAGAGGTACGAGCGTATGCACATACGCACATGAGTGCCAGTACAACAAACTGGATGGACGCATGTGCATTAGACGCTGCTTGGCCAATGGGCCTTTATAAGGACAGCAGCTGCACAAGTGCAGTGCTGTTTGATCTGCAGCTAGTGAGTTCTGAAAACCTGTACCTGCCTTCTGATCACTTATATTGACCCGGCTCCTTTGACTTACACGATATCTCCAACTCTGACCTCAGCTTGCCTTGACCCTGCTATAAGGATTTCCTGTTGATCTCCAGTTGCCAACCTCTGCCTGTTCATCTGACTCTGCTTCAGCTTACAGCCCTATCTGCCTGACTACCTGTGTTTGACCCGGCTTGTCTCACTCTGCTCCAGCCTACTGATCTGCTCCACTGATTACCTGTCTTTGACCCAACTTGTCTCACCCTGCTCCAGCCTGTACCTGCCAGCTTCCAGGTCGCTGACCTGCATCTGCCTCAGTTGACACCGGCATTCCGGACCTACCTGGTGGCTCATCCATCCATCCATGCCTACACCACAATACTCACCTCACTGTGCTCTCGAGTCTACTGTTCCCACTCCAGTGGCTCCTGAGCCAGGGCTGTAAAAGGTCTCCTACAAGTCAGATTCTACTACACAGTACGTAACAGTATCCAACAGCCATGACTGACTCTGCAAGAGGAACCACACCAGTGGAGATTTGTCAGCATCTCACAGCTTTCACGCAGGCCATTAAATCCTTACAGGAGGGCTATGTCAGGATGGAGGATCGAGTACAGAACTTATCTGGTCCTGGCAGTGCAGTTCCTGTACCCCCCCCCCCCCCGCGGCACCTATACAGACTGCTCCTTCTCCCTTGGTGGTGATGCTCCCACCTGAGCCCAGAGTTCCTATTCTTGAGAGATTCGCAGGGGACCTAACCAAGTTCCGGGCGTTCAGAAACACATTTCAACTATACTTTGCTCTGCAACCTCAGACTTTTTCATTAGAATCTACCAAAGTAGGATTTGTGATATCCCTACTCCAGAGAGATCCCCAGACCTGGGCCCACTGGCTGCTCGAAGAAAACAATATGTCATCTTTCTTTGACGCCATGGCGCAGCTTTATGACAACCCTCAGGGAACTGCCACAGCAGAATCTGCTCTGTTTGCACTCCAGCAAGGCCAGCAAGTGGCCAAGGACTATGTTACAGACTTCAGGTGTTGGAGCGCAGACACCCAATGGAATGACACAGCTCTGCGACACCAGTTCCACATGTGACTCTCCAAAAGTCTCAAAAATGAGCTTGCCTGAGGTGGTACACCAGATGCCCTTGAAGCACTGATCACCCTGGCTATCCATGATCCAGATCGACCAATGACTCAGTGAGTGTTGATCAGAGCGGTCTTTCCAGCAGAACCGTCCAGTATGGGTGACCTCGAGAGCTCCAGTTCCTGCCTCTCGCTACTTGTTGCTGGCCCGTTCAAATCCTGCCAGCTCAATACCTGACACCTCTGAACCCATGCAATTAGGATTGATGCGACCAGCCTTGTCTCCTGAAGAATGAGCACACCACAGACACCATAATCTTTGTCTCTACTGTGCTGAAGCCAGCCACTACGTGCACAGCTGCCCTGCCAACAAACCTAAGTGCCTATCTCCTATTCCTGCCCACCTATCAACATTATCTGCCAATGCAACTCATCTTGCCCTCCCTCTCTCTTTCCAGCTCTTGAAAAGGACAATTTCAATCAATGCCATCATTGACTCTGGAGCATGCAGCTGCTTTATTGACTCAACCTTTGCCATTCAACAACACATTCCTTTGAAACAAAAAACACACAGACTTTCAATCTACCTGGCAGATGGCTTTTGCATTAAATCAGGACGGGTAACCCAGGAGACTCTTCCACTGCCCGTCACTACCCTCTCCCAACATAGGAAGCTACTGACCCTGGATGCTATTTACTCTTCATTATTCCCTTTATTTTCAAGTGATCTTGAGCCTGCCTTTGCTCCAGGGACCACAACCCTCAGATCAATTGGATATCAGGAGAGATCCAGTTCTTATCTTCCTACTGTCTGTAGGAACTGTATACCAAGGCCTCCCAAGCCACCAACCACACTTCTGTGTATGGACTCTGATCAGGACACTCTCCAGACAGTACCGGCACCATACCACAAATTTATTGATGTTTTAAGTAAACAAGCAGCAGATACCCTTCCATCTCATCGCCCCTATGACTGTCCAATTGAGCTCCTCCCGGGAGCTGAGATTCCTTTTGGGCGCATCTTTCCGCTATCAGAATGGAAGCAGGAGGCACTTAAGGAATACATCAATGAAAATCTGAAGAAGGGCTTAATCTGCCATTCTACCTCTCCAGCATGAGCCGGTATATTTTTTGTAGCAAAGAAAGACCAAACTCTGCCTCTATGTGTGGACTACCATGAGTTAAATAAAATTACGGTCAAAAAACGTTATCCTTTGCCCCTAATGCCTGAGCTGTTTCAGAAGTTACGATCTACCACTATCTCTTCACCAAATTAGATCTGAGAGGAGCCTATAATCTGGTCCGCATCCGAGCTGGGGATGAGTGGAAGACAGCCTTCCATACCTGGTTCGGCCCCTTCGAATACTTAGTCATGCCATTCAGGCTCTGCAATGCCCCTGCCACCTTCCAGCATTTCATCAATGATGTGTTTACAGACTTCCTGGACATTTTTGTGATCGTCTATTTGGACGATATTTTAATTTTCTCCAGAACACTTGGCCAACATCGGGAACATGTCTGCAGGGTGTTATGCTGGCTTCGCCAAAACGGATTTGATGCAAAGGCAGAAAAATCCAAGTTTGAGCAGCAGAGCATCCAATTCCTTGGACTAATGATTGCTACCACTGGAATCAAGATGGATCCCCACAAGGTGCCTGCCATATTAGATTGGCTTGTGCCTATGGACAAAAAGGGAGTGCAACGTTTTGTAGGCATTGCAAATTTTTAAAGAAAGTTTATTAAAGGGTTCTCTACCATAATCTCTCCCATTACTCTCATCTCCCAGAACTTGCGATTCCGCTGGAGTTCAGAAGCCCAAGAAGCCTTCAAGACACTTTTACCTCAGCCCCGATTCTCAGTCATCCTGACCCATCACTGCCCTACTGTCAGGCTAGGTGCAGATAACAAGTAACAGTTCAGGTGTGCTGATTATACAAAGAGTTCAAAGCACATACCATGAGCAGGTCTAAGCAGAGCAGGTCAGCTGAGACTTGTAGTACACCGCTGCAGACGAAGGTAGATGATTGCTGGACCTTGTAGTTCACTGCTGTAGGTGAGGATAGATGATTGCTGGACCTTGTAGTTCACTGCTGTAGATGAGGATAGATGATTGCTGGACCTTGTGGTTCACTGCTGCAGATGAGGGTACTAGTAGAATCAGGCAAAGCGTAGTCTAGGCAAGCTGGGTCATACACAGGTAGATCAGAATCCAAACGGTACAGAATCAGAAGCAAGTACGGAGGGTCAAACAAGCCGGGTCAAACACGAAAGTCACAGAGCAAATATCAGCTGGATCAAACACGAGTGAACTCTAACACGAGCGCTGACTGAATGCTGATACAGGTGATTTAAACGTGAGCAGGCCAATCACTGTTGTTTCCCAGACACAGGCTGTGTCAGGTGAGTTGTGCTGGGTCCTAAAGGGATTCTAGTACTGACAGTACCCCCCCTTTCTCGAGGGGTTGCTCCTGCACCCCCAGGCTTACTTGGATAACGGAGATGGAACTTCTTCTTAAGTCGGTCAGCATGAAGATCACGAGCTGGTACCCAAGATCGATCCTCTGGACCGAACCCTTTCCAATGAACAAGATATTGTAAGGAATTGCGCACTCGTCTGGAATCAAGAATAAATGCCACTTCATATTCTTGACTGTCCAACATATCCACAGGTTCTGGTTCATTTACTAGGAGGCTGGAATGAACAGGTTTCAACAATGAAACATGAAAGACATTTGGAATGCGCATGGATGGGGGAAGTTTTAATCTGTAGGACACAGGATTAACAATCTCCGAGATTTCATAAGGCCCGATGAATTTTGGGCCAAGTTTTTTAGATGGAACATGCAGGGACAGATTCCGAGATGATAACCACACTTTGTCACCAACTTTATATTCTGGAGCCTTTAAGCGCTTCTTGTCAGCAGTTTTCTTAAAAGCCTGCACAGAGCGGGAAATAGCATGATTTACATCGGACCAGATTTTGGAGAAATGTTCAATAGTGGTGTTGGCATCTGGAACATCAGAGGGCGGAAGATCAAAGGAGCACACACGAGGATGCAACCCGTAAACACAAAAGAAAGGAGAGGTCCCTGTAGATGTGCTGGCACAATTATTAAAGGCAAACTCTGCCCATGGAAGGATGTTGACCCACTCCATCTCATCTTTGGCCATCAGACAACGTACCATCTTCTCTAGAGTCTGATTAGTCCTTTCTGTTTGGCCATTAGTCTCAGGATGATATGCTGAAGAATATGATAATTTAATCCCCAGCTGAGAGCAAAGGGCCTTCCAAAACTGGGCTATGAACTGAGAGCCACGGTCAGAGACAATGTTAACTGGTGCCCCATGGAGCCTGAAAATGTGCTTAATGAATAAAGATGCCAGTTCTTTAGCAGATGGAAGCTTCGGAAGCGGAACAAAGTGGGCCATCTTACTGAACCTGTCTACCACCACCCAGATCGTGGAACATCCCTGGGACAGAGGCAAGTCTGTGATAAAGTCCATAGATAAATGGGTCCAGGGACAGGTAGGTATTGGTAGAGGACGAAGGAGACCGGGGGGCTTAGAGGTACTGCTCTTGCTTCTGGCGCAAACTTCACAGGCCTGGACGAAGGCTAACACATCCTGCCTAAGCGATGGCCACCAGAGGTTGCGAGAGACAATCTCAAAAGTTTGTCTAAACCCTGGATGTGCTGCGGGTTTTGATGCATGTACTTGTTGCAATACCTGCAAACGAAGAGCCAGGGGCACAAAGAGCATACCAGGGGGAGTGGAGGGAGGGGCTTCAGCCTGTGCTGGTAACAAGGCCTCAGAGATGTCAGTCTGGGTAAAAGCCAAAATCCTATCCTCAGAGATAATGGGTTGAGGAGGAAGCGGAGGAGGAGACTCTGATAAAAAACTACGAGACAAGGCATCGGCCTTAATGTTTTTTGGACCTGGTAAATAAGAAATTGTAAAGTCAAATCTGGAGAAGAACAATGACCACCTGGCTTGACGCGAGTTCAGTCTTTTAGCAGAACGGATATATTCAAGGTTTTTGTGGTCAGTCAGAACTATGAATGGATAGCGAGCTCCCTCCAGCCAATGTCTCCACTCCTCTAAAGCTAGCTTTATGGCTAAAAGTTCTCTGTTGCCTATATCGTAATTGCGTTCTGCTGGGGAATATTTACGGGACAAGAAGGCACAAGGGTGGATGGCAGCGCTTACAGGATCTTTTTGTGACAAAAGCGCCCCCACTCCTACTTCAGATGCATCTACCTCTACAATAAAAGGTAGCTCAGGAACAGGATGGCGTAGAATTGGTGCAGAGGTAAAGGCTTTCTTTAACTGGGTGAAGGCTGCCTGGGCTTCAGTAGTCCATTTAAATGTACTAGGAGTCTTCCTGGTGAGAGAGGTGATGGGATGTGCAATGGTGGCAAAGTTCTTAATGAATTTTCGATAGAAATTTGCAAAGCCCAGGAAGCGTTGAACTGCCTTCAGGTCTGAAGGTGGTGCCCAGTCTAGAATGGCTTGAACTTTGGCTGGGTCCATGGTGAGGCCTGTGTCAGAAATTAGGTAGCCCAGGAAAGGTACTTGTTTAACATGGAAAATACATTTTTCAGGCTTTACAAAAAGGGAGTGAGTCTTTAGTCGGGCTAATACCGAGCAGACATGCTTCTGATGTGTTTCAAGATTGGGAGAGTAAATCAAAATATCGTCTAAATAAACAAGCATGAAGCGACCCATCATGTCACGGAAAATGTCATTCATGAAGTTCTGAAAGACGGCTGGTGCATTCCTGAGGCCGAAAGGCATGACAAGACATTCGTAATGACCATCCTTTGTGTTAAAGGCCGTCTTCCATTCATCGCCTGCACGGATTCGCACCAGATTATAGGCTCCCCTTAAATCCAGTTTGGAGAAGATTTTGGCTCCCTGGATTTGAGAGAACAACTCTGTGATGAGAGGGAGAGGATACCGATTGGGAATGGTTATTTTATTTAGACCTCTGTAATCAACACAAAGTCGCAGTCCTCCATCCTTCTTCGGGACAAAGAAGCATCCTGCTCCTGCGGGAGAAGTGGAGGGACGGATGAAACCCTTAGCTAGGTTTTCCTGGATGTATTCTTGCAAAGCAAGATTCTCTGGTTCAGACAGTGGAAAGACTCTCCCTCGAGGAGGTGTAGTGTCAGGCAAGAGGTCAATGGGACAATCATAACTGCGATGAGGAGGTAAAGTGTCAGCAATTCCTTTAGAAAACACATCCCGAAAGTCCTTATAACAAAGTGGAATCTGTTCTATTCCCACTTGACAGGTATCAAGTCGAACAAGGTGTTGGATGCAGCTCTTTTTACACTGATTGGACCAAGCCAGAATATCTCTTGTTGGCCAGTCAATTACAGGATTGTGCTTCTGAAGCCAAGGAAGGCCTAGGATCAAAGGAGTGGATGGAGAGTCAATGACAAGACAAGAAATCTTCTCCCAATGCAAAGCCCCTACTTGTAACTGGAAAGGGTTGGTGGATTTGAGCACCAGGTCTTGTGAGAGAGGCCGATTATCCACAGAGATCAGGCGGACTGGACAATCTAGAGCATGAGTTTCCAGGGACAAAGAGGTGATCAGAGTTTTATCAATAAAATTCTCAGCTGCTCCAGAATCCACCAAGGCCAGCAGTTCATGAGCCCCTGTCCCAAAGTGAATGACAGCGGGTAAAAGTATACGATTGTCCCCCTGGGGAGATGAGAGTAGACCTAAGGTGACCTCCCCGCAATCACCTAGGTCCTGGCGTTTCCCGGACGTGTAGGGCACGAACGGAGCATATGACCCTTGAGGCCACAGTATAAGCAGAGTCCCATATTATGCCTGCGTTTGTGTTCCTGGGCAGATAACCGGGTGGAGCCTAACTGCATAGGTTCTTCCTCAGATTTGGCACTGGAGATGGAATAATCAGGTGGTAAGGAAGGTATACAGTTTGCTACAGCCATTGTTTGTTCTCGCCTCCTCTCTCGCTGGCGGCGGTCAATTCTAATAGCTAGACACATAGCCTCCTCCAGTGAGGCTGGGTAGGAGAAGTTGACCAGAGCGTCTTTAATCGCATCTGAAAGGCCAATTCTAAACTGGCTGCGGAGAGCTGCATCATTCCAGCCAGATTCCGGGGCCCACCTGCGAAACTCTGAGCAATACATTTCAGCTGTGGTAGTTCCTTGTTTTAAGTTACGCAGGGTCGATTCTGCAGTAGCAGCACGATCTGGATCATCATATAGCAACCCAAGGGCTTCAAAGAAGGCATCTACTGTTAGTAAGGCTGGATGGTTAGGTTCCAGGTTAAAGGCCCAAGCCTGGGGGTCACCCTGTAGCAGAGAGATAATGATTTGAACCCTCTGAGTTTCATGGCCAGACGAGGATGGCCTCAACTTGAAATATAATTTGCAGCTGTTTTTAAAGTTGCAAAACGCTTTACGGTCACCAGAAAACCGGTCGGGCAAAGGAATTTTAGGTTCAGATGGAGTTTTAGTAATGGTGGTAGTAGAAGGAGATTGCACCTTGGTGAGCTCTGTGGCCATTTCCTGAACTTGATGTGATAAACAGCAAAGTTCTTGTGCAAACAACTGAGCCTGTTCAGGATTCATGATAGGTTTCCCTTTATGTATTGGCTCGTGTTAATGTCAGGCTAGGTGCAGATAACAAGTAACAGTTCAGGTGTGCTGATTATACAAAGAGTTCAAAGCACATACCATGAGCAGGTCTAAGCAGAGCAGGTCAGCTGAGACTTGTAGTACACCGCTGCAGACGAAGGTAGATGATTGCTGGACCTTGTAGTTCACTGCTGTAGGTGAGGATAGATGATTGCTGGACCTTGTAGTTCACTGCTGTAGATGAGGATAGATGATTGCTGGACCTTGTGGTTCACTGCTGCAGATGAGGGTACTAGTAGAATCAGGCAAAGCGTAGTCTAGGCAAGCTGGGTCATACACAGGTAGATCAGAATCCAAACGGTACAGAATCAGAAGCAAGTACGGAGGGTCAAACAAGCCGGGTCAAACACGAAAGTCACAGAGCAAATATCAGCTGGATCAAACACGAGTGAACTCTAACACGAGCGCTGACTGAATGCTGATACAGGTGATTTAAACGTGAGCAGGCCAATCACTGTTGTTTCCCAGACACAGGCTGTGTCAGGTGAGTTGTGCTGGGTCCTAAAGGGATTCTAGTACTGACACCTACATCCTTGAAGTGAATGCATCCAAAATAGCAGTAGGGGCGGTTATTTCTCAACGGCAAGGCATTAAAGACTTAATGCATTCTGCAGCCTTTTTCTCACAAAAACTTTCCCCTGTGGAAAAGAACTATGATTTTGGAGATCAGGAATTACTTGCCATCAAGGTAGCATTAGAGGAGTGGAGATACTTGTTGGAAGGTGCCATCCACCCAGTACTAATATACACTGACCACAAGAATCTTGAATACCTATAATCTGTCAGATGTTTAAAACCATGTCAAGCTCGATGGGCTCTGTTCTTTTCATTGCTTTCATACCACTGGATCAAAGAATGTTAAACTGGACGCCTTATCTCGAATGTACGATAACCCCAAGGATCTATCTGTTCCAGATACTATCTTGCCTGCAGGCAACAACTTTCTGCTTCTACAAACGGATCTTCTCTCCCATCTCAAGGAAGCTTTCATGAACATTTCTAACCCTTCCGGGGTCACCCTGACATCTATTGGGGTATTGAGACTTCTTCACGATCATCCACTGGCAGGTCACTTCGGTGTCCATAAGACCCTTGAGCTGGTACGATGCACATTCTGGTGGCCTGACCTGGAGGAGTTCTGTAAGAAGTATGTAAACGTCCTGTCTGCACTCAGAATAAAACAGCAAGAAATCAGGCCTTGGGACTGTTGAAACCTTTGCCTGTTCCCGATAGACCGTTCAGGATGGTCTCCATGGATTTTATAGTAGAACTTCCATGTTCTGAAGGATGTACTGCAATTTTTGTAGTTGTAGACCGACTGTCCAAAATGGCCCACTTCCTGTCACTAAAAGGTACCCTGTCTGGCATGCATACTGCCCAAGTATTTGTTATGGAAATTGTCAGATTACATGGAGTCCCTGCAAATATTGTGTCAGATTGAGGTGTACAATTCACTTCATGCTTCTAGAGGATCTTGTGTGAAACCCTGAAAATTGAATTGGCTTTATCCTCAGCCTATCACCCCCAAACTAATGGGCAGACTGAGAGGACTTAATCAGACCCTCGAGCAATATATCAGATGTTTGACAACCTTTGTCCAGGTTAATTGGGTGTCCTTACTGCCCCTGGCAGAACTTGCATACAATGCCAGTCATTCTGCTATGTGGCAGTCCCTCTTCTTCTCTTCTCTTCTATTCATTTTTATCAAACTTTCTAACATAAACTTCAGTTCCATCAGTCCAGGACATGGTGGAGTTCCTCGGCCACAATAACCGGATGTTGCAGGAAGCAGTGACCAAGGCCCAAGCAGACAGCAAGAGGGCTTTTGATAGGAAGAGAAGAGGTGAATTAAATCTGCAGTTGGTCAACAAGGTATGGCTCTCCACGACTAAACATAGGCTGGCATGTCCTTCAAGAAAATTGGCACCCAAGTGCATAGGACCATTTCCAGTGAAGAAAAGAATTAACAAGGTATCGTATGAACTATCCTTACCTAATTCATTAAGAGTTCATCTTGTCTTTCATGTATCATTGTTAAAGCCTGCAGTACCTGACAGAGGATCCAGACCACCAGAACCTGTTCTGGTTGATGGAAGTGAGGAGTACGAGGTAGAGGCCATCCGATTGTAGGAGATGGCAAAATCAAGTACAGTTCCTAATTAAGTGGAAAGGGTATGGCCCGAAGATAATTCCTGGGAGCCTAAATGTAACATTCATGCAAGGAGATTGATCCGTGCTTTTTTCCTTGCCCATCCAGAGAAGAAAGCCCAGTTAGGCATCCAGAGGCTGCCCTTTTGGAGGGGGCAATGTCAGGGACCTGCTGTGGCAAGACAGAGGTACGTGCTTGCGCACATGCGCACACGAGTGGCAGTACAACAAACCGGACAGCGGAGTGTGAGCGCAGGTGCGAGGGCATGCGTTGGGTGAGTGTGCGTGCGCATTAGACCATGCTTGGTGCCAATGGGCCTTTAAAAGGACAGCAGCTGCACAAGTGCAGTGCTCTTTGATCTGCAGCTAGTGAGTTCTGATCACCTGTATTGACCCGGCTCCGTTGACTTACCTGATATCTAAAAACTCTGACCTCTAGGTTGCCTTGACCCTGCTATAAGGACCTCCTGTTGATCTTCTGTTGCCGACCTCTACCTGTTCATCTGACTCAGCTTACAGCCCTATCTGCCTGACTACCTGTGTTTGACCTGGCTTGTCTCACTCTGCCCCAGCCTACTGATCTGCTCCACTGATTACCTGTGTTTGACCCGGCTTTTCTCACCCTGCTGCAGTCTGTACCTGCCAGCTTCCAGGTCGCTGACCTGCATCTGCCTCAGCTGACACCTGCATTCCGGACCTACGTGGTGGCTCACCCATCCATATGTGCCTACACCATAATACTCACAGGCACACCTACCACACTGTACTCTCGAGTCTACTGTTCCCACTCCAGTGGCTCCTAAGCCATGGTTGTTGTAAGAGAGGTCTCCTCCTACAAGTCAGACTCTACTACGCTGTACGTAACAGTAACCATAAAATGTCCATCCACAAATGGCAGCCTCCACAAGGGGATTAGAAGCAAAATCCAGCAAAAGCTACAGAGTATAATAGAGAAGAGAGGTGCCTCTAAGTGTAGCAATATGGTTACATTTAATGAAGGTACAACATTTAGCAACTCCCATGTTGATGATTAAAAGAGGCACATCTAAGTATGCAAGCATCCGGGGTAACGCTGTCCATACAGGCCATCCCCCACACTGCTGGCTCTCAACGTTGTCAGTCTGCAATTGTGATTGGGAAGACTACCATGCAAGTAGATCGATTGAACCTCTTGTGGAATGCAGCGTGGAAGGGACAGTGTCGATGGCGGTGAGGAGGATGGTCTATATGGACAGCTTTACCCTGGATGGCTGCATATTTAGATGTGCCTGTAACCATATTGCTACACTTGGAGGAGCCTCTCTTCCCTTTTATACTCAGTTGTAATGTGACACTACTTGTATATCAATAGATCGCTTGTATATCAAGTCAAAATGTATTTAAAAAAATGTTGCTTGTCTTGCAAAAGCTCTCCAAACCAAGTTACTCTCAAACCAAGGTTTTACTGTATATATTGTTTTATAAGTCTCATGACTAATGCCACTATAAGGAGATGATTTATTGGAACAATCAAAAAGAGTTTTGAGCTTTCCCATGCCATACACACAACTTAGCTGGAGCTGAAACAGATTTGAATAATCAATTGTACATAGGGACCACAGTATTTGTATTTGTTGATGTATTTTTCTTCTTTTAAAGACAGCTGCACTTTAAATTGATTGTGAACAAAAACATTTTAAGAACATCCCTGCAATACATGCACATTTCCCCATGTTATATTATATTACAGGAGTTGGAACTTCAGAAACACGCTTGTGGATTTGCCAGAAATCCAGTGAGCACCTAACTTCCTGTATACTCTGCCTCCACTGTACAGAAATCCCACGCAGTGCTATCAGCCCTGCCTAGTTCCGTTCTCACAGACTACAGAACACCTTCTTTTATATGTTGTCAATGAGAAGGTGAGGATGATCTATAGTTTAGCAGGGAAGAATGCAGACAGGCAGGGCCGTTTTTAAGGCAGGGCAAAAGGGGCAGCTGCCCTGTGCCCTGTCATTGTTGTGGGGCCCAAAATCAGCTGCCTCATACTTGCCAACTATCCTAGTTTAAATTCCCTTGTCCTTTGAAGTTTTAGTCCTGTGCTGTGTCCTAATATCTCAGTGTGAAGTGCTGGTACTAATACTGCCCAGCCCTGCCTTATTGTTGTGTAAAGATGACTCACTTGCATACCATATGTTTACATGTAAATAATAGACATTCATATGTAAATAGTGGTGGCATTCATAAGTAAATAGCTGTGGCTGATGGCATTGATATGTAAATAAAGGCGGCATATGTATATCATGCACCCGTGCATTGAGGAGATGATGTGCTGTAACCTCTAGCAACCAATCAGTGAGCAGTAATATTGTACAGTAATCTCTAGCAACCAATTAACAGGCAGAAATAATTTGCTGTAACCTCTAGCAACTAATCAATGAGCCAAAATGTGTGCTGTAACCTCTAGTAGCCAGTCAGTAAGCAGTAATTATATGCTGTAACCGCTGGCAAACAATCGCAACTGCTGCCTGATCGATATAGTAAACTAAGTCTAGCTGTTATTTATTGTATGTCTCAGAGCAGGTGGAGAATGAAATTGAATGGGGGGGCCCCAAGATAATGTTTGCCCAGGGTCCAATCAATATTAAAGATGGCCCTGCAGACAGGGCTGACAAAGTTGTTTTGAATTTTAAGCCAAGAAAGCCACCATTCTCATCTGCTTTTCTGCTCAATCGGGAAGTTAGCAGCTCACTGGATTTCTGTCAGATCGGCAGGAATTTTCTGTACTTAAGGCCCCTTTCACATGGGGCAGATCCATTTTGACGGCCTCCCCTTGCTCTGCTGAGCAGGTGGATGACAGGTCCATTTCCGCTCGCTGTGCTGAGACTTGCCTCTCAGAGCCCCGCTCTCCTCTATGGGGAGATCGGATGAAAACGGACCGCCTGTCCGTTTTTATCTGATCCCATCCAATCCGACCCACCAGACGGTAAATAAGATGGTAAATAGGATCACCATCCATCTGGATTTGGCGAACAGGATCAGATCAGATAGCGGCGGATGTCAGCGGACATGTGTCCGCTGACATCCACTGCTCCATAGGGGTGAATGGATAGACTGACAGGCGGACCTGATCCAACAAGCCGCGTGAAAGGGGCCTAAGAGACAGAACACAGTAAATTGTGCATGTGGGAAACTCAATGTGCATCTGTTCTGTGTGGATTACCCAGCATTCGCTCGTTCGTTTTTGGAATTGGTCACACAATGTAATAAAGCTCAAAACTCAAACACTTCATATTCCTGATATGTGCCTGCTGTACCTTGTATGAAAAAGTATTCTGTTCTCGTTGTATTGCTTCCTTTGTGTGAAATCCCTGGTGTTCCTGACAGTCCCTCTGCTTTCCTATTAAAAACTGACCACACTAAGCAGGTGATCTCACGGTGGTCAGTTTTCTAGCTGTCCTGGGAACTCAGCCTGCTCTCCTCCAATGATCAGACTTGTCCTGACATAGCCCCCTGTCACGTACCTTTAAGCAGAGCCCGGAGTGCAGGGAGTGGCCTCTCGTAGACCTCTGACTCGAGAGACCCTGGTAGTGGTGACAGGGGCTCAGGAGCACAGAGGGGCACAAGTGCCTGACTGGATAGCAGGTGGTAGAGGCAGAAGACCATTGAAGGAGGAGGTGTATTGTAGTCCGGTGTCTGAATGCAGGCAAAGGTGAGATAAGTTCCAGCAGACAGCAGAAGGGTTCCTGTAGTCCAGCAACGGCATACAAGTGATTGCAGGAAGTGACAAACAACGGAGGGGTATTGTAAACAAATCCAACAACGGATGCAGGTGCAATGGATAAGCGGAAGCGGAAGAGTCCAGTAGTCTGCGGCCAGAGGTAGAAGGCTACAAACGCAGAAGGAGTACAGCCAGATATTGCGGAGGACTGGGAGGTGTCCTGTAGTACAACAGCAAGCAACTTACAGTTGACGGATGGTGTAACAGTCCAGGTCAGGCACAGGCGGGCGGATCAGGTACAGAAACGGAATCCAGAAGAGTAGTCGGGTACAAGCCAAAGTCGGGGGGCAGGCAGCAAACAGCAGAGTCGGGAACAAGCCGGGTTCGATACGGATCAGGGTACAGGTACAGATACAGGTACAGGTTCAGGTTCAGATTCAGATACGGATCACCAGGACGCACAGGAACGCTGTTGATCAGGCAGCAAGGCAGTGAGGCATGGATCCAGTTTAAATAGCGCTATTGGCGCCAATTTGCATCAAACGGCCGCGCGCGCACCCGCGTGCGCGCTCCCGCGCACGCGCGCACGTGCACGCGCGCACCGCCGATCGCGGTAACGCTCCTGGAACTGGGCAAGAGATCTTCTGCGACTTTCGCCGCTCGGACGTCCGTGAGGAGGATCTTCCTGACATTGCCCCCCCCAATGGGCAGCCTCCGGATGCCCAACTGGGACATCTTACCTGGGTGAGATCTTTTAAATGCCAGAACCAACCTCTTGGCGTGGATGCCAGTCTCTGGTTCCCAGGAGTTCTCTTCTGGACCATACCCCTTCCACTTCACCAGATACTGTACCTGGTTGCGTCTCTTTCTGCAATCCAAAATTGCTTCTACTTCAAACTCCTCTTCACCATTAATAAGCACAGGTTCAGGAGGGCCCACGTTCCGATCGGTGAAGGGATCTTGGATTGAAGGTCTTAAGAGGGACACATGAAACACCGGGTGAATACGCAGCGATTCTGGTAATTTCAGCTCATAAGCCACATTGTTAATTTTCCTGGAAATTGGGAAAGGACCCACAAATTTTGGGCCCAGTTTTCTAGATGGGCATGTTAATTTTAGATTCAGAGTAGATAACCAAACCAAATCTCCGGGTTTTAGGTCGAGCTCCCCTCTCCTCTTTCTGTCAAAAACTGCTTTGTTGCGTTCTTGAGTTCTTGCCATCGTTTCTTGAAGCAACTTGTTATTGGTGCAGAAAAAGTCCAAAGTTTCTTGAACTGCTGGAACCGTGCATTCTGGGATATTGGCTGATAGGAACTGAGGGTGAAAACCATAGTTCGCAAAGAAGGGAGATTGATTAGTTGCAGAATGAACAGAGTTATTGTAGGAAAACTCGGCAAGTGGTAAAAGGGATACCCAATCATCTTGCGAAAAAGAAGAATAACACCGCAAATATTGCTCAAGGGTCTGGTTCGTTCGTTCGGTCTGGCCGTTGGTCTGGGGATGATAGGCAGACGAGAATGAAAGATCAATTTTCAAGGACTTACATAAAGCTCTCCAAAATTTTGATGTAAATTGTACCCCTCGGTCGGAAACAATGTTCGCAGGTATACCGTGGAGTCTTACAATCTCCTTAATGAAGATCCTTGCGGTCTCAGGGGCAGAAGGTGTACCCTTCATGGGCAGAAAGTGAGCCATTTTGGACAATCTGTCGACCACCACAAGGATAGTGGTGAAGCCTTCTGACGGAGGTAATTCTACAATAAAGTCTATGGAAATCATTTTCCAAGGCCTTTCCGGGATGGGGAGTGGTTTCAGCAACCCCCAGGCTTTGGTCTTGCTACTCTTGTTCTGGGTACAGGTAATGCAAGATTCAACATAAAGTTTACAGTCTCTTAGCAGCTGAGGCCACCAGAAGGTGCGTTGGAGAAGTTCGGCGGTCTTGTGTACCCCAAAATGACCGGCCAATTTGTGGTCGTGGCAAGACTTGAGAACAGCAACCCGTAGTTGTTGGGGCACGTAGATCTTGTTTTCATGCCATAACAAGTTATTGCTAGAGAGTAAGGTGGTGTTTGAGGGATGTGGAGCTGAAGATGAAGCCTGCTTAAGTTGGGATAGAAGATCTTCCTGGAGCATAAGGAAATTTCCGGGCGCAAGGATGGTGTCTGTGGGTTGAAGAACTTCGGGTTCGCTGAACATCCGGGATAGCGCGTCGGGTTTGGTGTTCTTTGATCCGGGCCTATAGGTTATGTGGAAGGAAAATCTTGTAAAGAACAGTGCCCATCTGGCCTGACGCGGCTTCAGCCTCTTAGCAGTCTTTAAATACTCTAAGTTCTTGTGGTCAGTGTATACCAGAATGGGATGGGCTGCTCCCTCCAGGAGATAGCGCCATTCCTCAAGTGCGGCTTTGATAGCGAGTAACTCCCTGTCCCCGACATCATAATTCTTTTCCGCTTCAGACAATTTACGTGAGAAAAACGCCACTGGGTGCAATAAAGCCTTTGGGCCCTGTCTCTGAGAAAGGACTGCTCCCACTGCAACTTCGGATGCATCCACCTCAAGGATGTAGGGTAGCGCAGAATTAGGATGCTTCAGGACAGATGCTGACACAAACTGTTCTTTAAGGGAAGAAAATGCGGCCTGTGCCTCCGGAGTCCACCGGAACTTGATACCTTGTCTCGTTAATCTGGTGATTGGAGCGATGATTGTAGAAAATCCCTTGATGAATTTTCGATAAAAATTCGCAAACCCAACAAAGCGTTGAATTCCTCTTTTATCAGTAGGGGCTGGCCAGTCCAGGATGGCCGAAACTTTTTGCGGATCCATCTTGATTCCATCCACCGAAATAATCAGCCCCAAAAACTGAATGCTGCGACGTTCAAACTCGCACTTCTCAGGTTTTGCGTACAAGCCGTGTTGGCGAAGCCGAGTGAGAACCTTCTTAACGTGTTCCCTGTGAGCTGGCAGAGAGGGGGAGAAAATTAAGATGTCGTCCAGATATACTAAAACAAACAGGTCGAGAAAATCTCTAAAGATATCATTCACAAAATGCTGGAAAGTCGCAGGAGCGTTGCATAGCCCAAAGGGCATTACGAGATATTCAAAATGTCCGAAGCGGGTGCGGAAGGCAGTCTTCCATTCGTCCCCGCTTCGGATACGGACCAAATTATAGGCTCCGCGAAGATCCAATTTTGTGAAGATACTAGCTGATCCAAGGCGCTGGAATAATTCGGGTACCAAAGGCAGTGGGTACCGGTTCTTGACTGTAACTTTATTTAAGTCCCGGTAGTCAACACAAGGGCGGAGAGAATGGTCCTTCTTTTCTACAAAAAAGATTCCTGCCCCAGCTGGGGACGTAGAAGGACGTATGAACCCCTTTTTCAGATTGTCATCAATGTAAGTCCTGAGAGTCTCCAATTCCACTTCTGTTAAGGGAAATATTCTCCCGAAAGGGATTTCGGCTCCGGGAAGGATCTCAATTGGGCAATCGTAGGGTCTATGAGGGGGAAGTGTTTCTGCCCCTTTCTTGCTGAACACGTCCAGGAAGTCATGGTAGGTCTCAGGAACGTGCTGGCGAGTCTCAACATCGGTCTCCATACACATTAAATGGGGTGAAACCTTAGTTGATTCTTGAAAGCAGTGTTGACGACAATAGGGGGAGAAAAAGAAAATGTTTCCGGTGGACCAGTCTATTTGCGGGTTGTGTGCCCGAAGCCAGGGCATACCCAGTATGATAGGGAAAAGGGGAGATTCAATAATGTCCAGGCAGAGTTGTTCCTGATGGTTACCGGAAATAGTAGCAGTCAAAGGACATGTCTCTTGTGTCACTGGTCCTGATTTGATAGCTGACCCATCGGCAAGGTGTACAGACAACCCTTTCGCCCTGGGCCGTAAGGGCACTTGGAACTTTTGGGCAAACGATAAGTCCATAAATCCACTGCACGCTCCAGAATCAACTATTGCGGGGACTTGAATGTTCCCTCCGGGTAGCTGAAGAGAGACGGGAACAGCCAGGTGAGTAGCATTACTAGGCACAGCAGGTAAAACAGGAGAAGATACAGAAGAATGCTTACGGAATTTGGCAGGACAGGATCTCACGTAATGTCCGGGTTCTCCACAGTAAAGACACAGATTTTTGAGCTGCCGGCGTTGTCGTTCCTCGGTGGTGAGCGTTGGTCTAAGTAAGCCCAGTTGCATGGGTTCAGGCGTGTCAGCAGCAGGATGTGCAGGGGGATTAGGTACACGGGGTAACATCCAGACTGGTCGGGACGGCCCGGCAGTGCGTTCTGTTCTCCGTTCTCTCAAGCGTCTGTCTATCTGGATGGAGAGGTTGATAAGGGCTGCAAGAGTTGCTGGAACACCCACCCGGGCCAATTCATCCTTTAGAGGTTCAGAGAGTCCCATGCGAAACTGGTATCGCAGAGCAGCATCGTTCCAGGTAGTATCGGAACTCCAGCGCCGAAATTCAGACGCATAGTCCTCTGCCGCTCTGCGGCCTTGCTGAAGAGAATATAAAGCTGCTTCCGCTGTGGCCGCCTGTTGAGGATCCTCATAGAGCAAACCCATGGCTTGAAAAAATGTATTCAGGTTATTAAGGCAGGCTTCCTTTTGCTCCAAAAGGCGGTGGGCCCAAGCCTGGGGCTCACCCAGTAGAAGGGAGATAACAAAACCCACCTTAGTGGATTCTAGAGAGAAAGTTCTGGGTTGAAGTGCAAAAAACAATTCACAGGCATTGCGAAAAGCTCTATACTTGCTGCGATTTCCCGAAAACCTCTCCGGAGTTGGGACCTTGGGTTCAGGGGGTAACATAACCACTGATGGCGCAGAAGAAGTTCCCGACACGGTAGGGCCTGTGGTAGATAAGACCTGGACACGCTCTTCCAATCGAGAATAGCCTTCTTGTAGAGATTTAACAGCCTGGGTAAGTCCAGCAAGATGACGGCATAAATCATCCATGGCCGAATCTCCCTGCGTGGGCTCAGACATGGCTGCCTGATACTGTCACGTACCTTTAAGCAGAGCCCGGAGTGCAGGGAGTGGCCTCTCGTAGACCTCTGACTCGAGAGACCCTGGTAGTGGTGACAGGGGCTCAGGAGCACAGAGGGGCACAAGTGCCTGACTGGATAGCAGGTGGTAGAGGCAGAAGACCGTTGAAGGAGGAGGTGTATTGTAGTCCGGTGTCTGAATGCAGGCAAAGGTGAGATAAGTTCCAGCAGACAGCAGAAGGGTTCCTGTAGTCCAGCAACGGCATACAAGTGATTGCAGGAAGTGACAAACAACGGAGGGGTATTGTAGTCCAACAACGGATGCAGGTGCAATGGATAAGCGGAAGCGGAAGAGTCCAGTAGTCTGCGGCCAGAGGTAGAAGGCTACAAACGCAGAAGGAGTACAGCCAGATATTGCGGAGGACTGGGAGGTGTCCTGTAGTACAACAGCAAGCAACTTACAGTTGACGGATGGTGTAACAGTCCAGGTCAGGCACAGGCGGGCGGATCAGGTACAGAAACGGAATCCAGAAGAGTAGTCGGGTACAAGCCAAAGTCGGGGGGCAGGCAGCAAACAGCAGAGTCGGGAACAAGCCGGGTTCGATACGGATCAGGGTACAGGTACAGATACAGGTACAGGTTCAGGTTCAGATTCAGATACGGATCACCAGGACGCACAGGAACGCTGTTGATCAGGCAGCAAGGCAGTGAGGCATGGATCCAGTTTAAATAGCGATATTGGCGCCAATTTGCGTCAAACGGCCGCGCGCGCACACGCGCACCGCCGATCGCGGTAACGCTCCTGGAACTGGGCAAGAGATCTTCTGCGACTTTCGCCGCTCGGACGTCCGTGAGGAGGATCTTCCTGACACCCCCGCTGAAGCTATTCACTGGGATGGTCAGTGTTCTGCTGCTTCTCCTCATCTCCTCTTATGCAGCTAAGAACAGAGGGAATGGGGAATGGCAATTTCTACCTACCTCACTTATATGCTTAACGATATATACCATAAGTGATTACAACCTTGTCTATATAAGAATCAACCATGTCTATATAAGAATGAAAATGGGGCTAAAATACAAAGATTTAATCCATTTATACAGAAAAGAAACAGAATAATCAGATATTACCAAATATAACGTAGATGATACAAATACAGTTTTGCCAATTGACAAAGATAATTTAAGTTACACACAAAGAAAGTTACACACAAGTTACACACAAAGAAAGGACAACAGTCGTGGAAATACAATACACAGACAGACCTTACATTACCATGCTTTCAGGGAGCCACACAGAGAGTAAAATCCAATGGGAGTTTTGATTTTATGTTCTTTCTCTACCCATCCCCACCAATCACAACAATTTACTACTTTCATTGGTTCAGAAGTGGCCTCAAATTCTGATTGGCTGCACCTGAAGCCTCTTTGGCTACCATGCTCAAGAATCTCCAGTGCCCCCCTGTCTACCATGTTTATGGTTGTTACGCAAGCAACCCTCTTTGATCGTAGAATAACCAGTTCCGAAATTAGCTTGCCAAAGACCCATGACCAGGTGGGGACACAACGTCTGATATGGTTCTCTACAAACAAAGAGGTAACTAACTTAGTTATCACCTGACAATTGAAGACACCAAACAGCTTTTAAGAAACAAGAAAAAAGAAGCCTTGTAAGCCATGCCCATATCTCATTATGATATCACAAAATATATAATGTACATCATCCTCCTGTAAAAACACACATTCATATATATATATGGGTATATATGCGACTTTTCTACAAATACTGATACATTTGTTCAGCAAATTTTTACAATTAAATCCTAATTGTTTAGTATTGCTGGATGCAAATTCATAGAACAAAACGGTGATGGTTGTAAAAAAATCTAAGATTATTTTTAAACTCACTATTCAGAATGCCTAGTTTCATGCACCCTCTCCTTCTACCATGCAACTTACAGAATGGCAAATGAAGTGGAAGAAATTGTTCGGTCAAATGGATCAGTTCCAGCAACAGTGGGTATCATAGACGGTAAAGTTCATATTGGGCTCCAGGAAGAAGAATTGAAGTTCCTGGCGACCACCAAAGGTTGCGTGAAAGTGTCAAGGAAAGACCTGCCATTCGTCCTCAGCCAGGTAATCCAGCTGCAAAGTCACACATGAAGTCATATGTATAGGAAGCTTAACAAATTCTGCTTTTTTGTTTTGGGATTGTACAGTTTGTTCATATTTTTTTGTTTTATACTGTATATAAAACAGATGAACTTGATCAATGTTTTGGTTTTTTTTTTTCTTAATGCTGCTTACTATGCTGCTTACTATGCTGCTTACTATGCTGTTTACTATCGCCTTAATAACATTGGTGCACTTAATGACAGCCCCAGTTAACCTGCATGCAGTATAGGTACAGCATAGTTTCGGCACAGGTTCATGGTAGATGTGGTTCAGATACTGTAAAGGTTTGATATAATGCGGTGTTGGGTTGGTATAGGTGCAGTCTAGGTTTGGAATAAGTGCAATATAGAGTGCAGTATGGGTACGTATGGATTGGGTACACTTGGTGTCCTGCTCTCAGTGGCTCAGTCTCTGTTAGCAGTATAAGCAATGGGCGAATAGCCCTCTCACCAGTCCCTGAGATGCTGCGGTGAGCTCTTGCTGTAAAAGGAAGGGGGGCCTCCCGGTCTCTCCCGAGAAGCCTTTGGCAATCAGCGGTGGAAAGCAGAGGGTGAGTGCAGTCTCCCTGTAGCCTTGGATTTTCCTTGTCTGGTCTCCCACTGGCAGGTGAATATCCAGACAAAGGTGCTCTCTAACTCCCTTGGTGCCAAGAGGAAAAACTTTCCCAGGCAGTTTAATAAAAATTATCCCTTCACTCTTTCTACTGCACAATGCATATTGGGATCTGTAGCGTCTGCCGTCTCAAACTACAACTCCCAGGATTCTCAGCACTATGCATAAAAGTCTATAGGCTTGTTTGGTTTTAGCTCCCCCCTGCTGTCCGGAGGAGAATGGTGCAGTATAACATCAGTATCTCAGCAGAGGGAGGGAAGAATAAAAGGCAATGTCTCCGTCTCCATATTACTGTAGCCCAGTACATGGCTACAGTTATATACAGTATGATCATCAGCAGCATATGATTTTACTATTGCTGCCTTTCTGCTTCTTTGATATTGGATGTTTGTATATATCAGATTCCTCTATTTGAAATTACCAGTCAAACCAGCAGAGGATTCACACTAATGATTTATTTGGTGTACTGGTAGGTTTAGATGCATTTATTTGTATTTAAATCGCTCATGTGCACTTCCTACATTGTCATTGTAGTGCTCCTCTCATTGTATATCTTACTTTTAAGGCTTCCTGGGTATTTTGGCGACCAGGATGTCACAGCCATACATAGACATGAATGGGTGAATGTGGCTCTACACACTGCTACATGTGTAAAGTGGTTCATGCACACAGACGTAATGTCCTGAACATAGGTAGTGTGCATTCTCAAAAGCAGAGGCGCATAACTGCTTACAGCCACATTCACCCATTCATGTTTACTGTACGCAGCACCGGGACATCCCAGGCACCAAATTATGAAGTGTGTTCATGCTATGTGGGCAAATGCACCCATATACTTGAGCCCTAGTAAAGCTTGTCATTTATTTTTATTTCTTTGCATATTATATGGTAGTGCAGGCATTTCTCAGTATAGAGAGTATAATATCTTTGCTGACATTTAAGACAAAGGGACAGCATCTGTGAAAAACCATCCCAGAACCACTTTGTAACGTCTTCTCCAGCACTCCCTCTGCCACTTCTTCTGTTGCAGCTGGCACCAATATACCCGATGTCAACTGGTGTCAGAGGGAGTCATGACTTCACCTCCTTATTTACATGGCAATGATGAAGTCTAGCATAGTTTTGTTGCAGAACCTGATTTCATGTATGGGCAGTGCACAAGAAAACTTTGAAATCACAACTGCTGTGGAGCAGCGGTCATTTTAGTTTAATACACTGAAAGGCAATTGAAGATGTTAGATCTAGGCAAGTGTCCTGCCTCGTCTCCCCCCCAGACATTATCTTATGCCGCGTACACACGAGCGGACTGTATGGCGTACTTAGTCCGTCATACAATCCGACGGACAATCCGTCATACTTTTGACTGAACGGACTTGACCACACACGGATGCACAAACAGTCCGTCGAAAGCTTGCGCGATGACGTGTACAGCACGTACGACGGGACTAGAAATAGGAAGTCCAATACACAGCAAAGCACCCTTCCGCCGTGTAAATCCTTTCTGGGCATGCGCCATTCTTAGTCCGTCGAACTAGCCTACTGACGAGCGGATTGTCCGCTGAAACCAAAGTACGACGGACAGAATTTCGAAAAATCCGAAATACTTAGTACGCCAGACTGCACGCTGAAAAAGTCCGCTGAAGCCCACACACGAGCGGACTGTCCGCTGAAATGTGTTTCGACGGACTAAGTACGCCATACAGTCCGCCCGTGTGTACGCGGCATTAGAAAGCAAGCATTTCAACTCAAAGTCTGATTTCTAATTTCTCAATTCTAATTTCAGTTGCTAAATGGCAATCCATTATATAGATAGATTTCATATAGAAAGATTATGTTAGCTGAAATAAAAACAATGGTATTATGACCTTTGAAGGAGCACATAAGTAAACAGTTTTTTGGTATACTTGTTCTCTTTTTTTATAAGATTTATAAACGTATATTCTAAAAAGAAAATTTATTTCCATAATTTATTTTATCAGGGTCTCTCAGGTGGGAGCACTGTGTCTGGGACGATGATCGCAGCCCACCACGCAGGGATCTCCGTGTTTGTGACCGGTGGAATAGGAGGAGTACACCGTGATGGAGAGAACAGTAAATACTTTGTTCATATTCATGTTATAGATACCAAAAGAGATCTTATGACACACACCTTATGACACGAAAAGTGTTTGCTTCACTTTATATCACGAACTTGGATAGAGAACATTCCTCAAGAAGCCATTATTTTTTTTCTGTTTAATTTTGCAGCATATTGCCATTTTTGTTGTTTAGTTTTCTCAATCATTTCTGTTCACAGTAACATCACAAGTTTCATTTTTTTTTTTACCTTTATGAGCTGCAAAAAAATGCAGTCTGGCAATGAGGCGTTAAGGAAGAAGGGAAACAAAATGAAAAACTTTTATTTCGCTTATCTTTATAGATATTAATATCAGAATGTCAACATTTTTAAACAAGTGGCAACCAGGCATTTATAGGAAGCTAAAATGAAGGCACGTGTATTTGTAGTAGCTATATTTAAAAATACAGTGTATTTTTGAATGTGGTAAAAGCTGTTTTTTTCCCCATAGTTCAGCATCAATGTAATCTCCTAATTGTTTCAGCCATGGATGTCAGTGCAGACTTGACTGAGCTCGGTAGAACACCAGTAGCTGTGATATCTGCTGGAGTGAAATCAATACTGGACATTGGCCGCACCCTGGAATATCTGGTAAGTGAAGCTTTGAAGCGTAGGCTAAATTTGCATGATTGGGTGAAATGGTGAAAGGTTGTCTCGGTAAAGCAATTCATGAGAACAGGGCCATGCTGGGGGTAAATGCTTTCCAAGGTGTCCATTTTTCCTGCTCAGTATGGCAACAGTTTTTCTGTGTATTTGAGAGTTCTGATTCTAGCAAAACTGAGACTTATGTACATAGGTCTGAGTCTTAGCACAGAAGATGAGACAGATTTTCAATCCATACAGACACACAGTAAAGCCTCATAAACACGATCAGAGAATTGTGTGATAACAGACTGTTGGCCTAAAATCCGACCGTTAGTACGTTCCATCAGACAATTAGAGAAAAGCTTGGAGATATGGGACTTTTAAAGGTACACACTAATAAAGTTAACACTACTATTACATAAAAGACTTAATTTATTTATAAGAAAAAGTTAATAAAAAGTAAAGATTACAGTGTTTCCTATTGTCATAAGTCTATACACACAACCTATCATTGGCAAACAAGAACTTCTGCAATCAAATACATAAAAATAAGCTGTCCAAATTTTTTGACATGTTTCGCTGATGTGGCTTATTCAGGAAAAGGACGTAAAGTATTTGTTCTAAATAAGAAGGAATATATTTCACTCTAAGTGTATATAACAAAAAGAAAAAGAACAAAATTAATATATTACAAATGGTAACAGCTGCATAATACACGCTTTTGCAAATATGTGGCTATACAGCTCACACAACAGGTGAATAGTGCCTGAAACAACCCCCCAAAATAGTACACATTCCCCCCTACCGCCAAAATAGAGGGCATGAGGATCGGTTCCAATCTCGGCTTTGGGATGTTGGTACTATATTAACATTAAACGTTCGGAACTAACCTTTATCCAATATTTTTTAATCCATCAGACAATTGTTGTGCAACTTTCCGCCAATAAATGTTGGATGGCAGGCTAGTAAATTTTCGTTGGGCAACGGTCTGTTTTCAGATTTTCCTGTCGTCTGTGCACAAGGCCGTCACACAAAAATTTAAAGTACAAACACGCATGCTCGGAATCAGTGCTCACCCAAAACGACATTAGCAGAAGGTGCCCAAATGGTGGTGCTCAAGAGCTGAAATTCCTAATAGTACGCCGCTACGTTCATGTTTGTTGGCCGACAATTGTGTACCGTTTGTATGCAAGGCAAGTTCCTGGCACACGCCCTTCGGACAATAGTCTGACGCTTTGTTGGCCAAAAATCTGATCGTGTATACAAGGCTTTAGGACGTGGTCAGGGGCAGGTTTTCTTTTTCTTGCAGTGCAACTTTTCACCAGAAGAGGGAGGAATTTATGAATGAGTCGGAACCTGTGCACTTGCCTGAAATGTTAAACAATCTTAGCCTTCTGAGGCCTTGTACACACGGTCGGAGAATCTGTCGGAATGAGTCTTATCGGACCGTGTCGTCAGATAATCCGACTGTGTGTGGTATGCATCGGACTGAGTCCGTCCGAATCTCCGTCCGACCCAATTTTCCAACATGTTGGAAATATTTCCCGACCAACTGGGCCGGACAGACCTAATCCGATCATGTGTAGAGCATTTTCATCGGACCAATTGCCACGCATGCTCAGATCAAATTCCTACATCAAAGCTATTGGCTACTAGCCTGAATGTAGTCCCATCGTAACAAAATTACGTCATCACGTTCTGAAAGATCGGATTTTTCGCCAACTTGGCCCGACCGTGTGTATGCAACAGTTTCGGACACAATCCATCGGACTAAATCTGACGGGCAAAATCCGACGGATTTGGTTGGCAAAATCTCCGACCATGTGTACGTGGGCTTAGTTAACTTCCAGGACACCTCTCTATGTAATAGAGATGAGAAAAGAGGGAAAGAGTTGTAGGCCAAATCAGGAGAGCAGTCTGGAGGGACAACACTGTTCTGCCATATAGTACAGTGAGTGAACTCTGTCACCCTACAACAGGAAGTGTTACTGGCAGGATCACCAGGTGAAAATAAAGGGAAAAAATCCTGTGAAACAAAAATATTGCAGCCACTACATGTAAGGATTGAAAAACAGATATATTACAGTACATTTTTGTTCTTGGGTTCAGAAAGGCTTTAAGCATATTTAATGCTATGCAACAAAATTGATAAATGTCTCTTAGCCCTTGTACACACGGTCGGAAATTCCAACGGAAAATGTCCGATCGGACCGTATTGTCGGATAATCCGACCGTGTGTGGGCTCCATCGGACTTTTTCCATCGGAATGTCCGACCAACAAAGTTTGAAAGCTGGATATAAAATTTTCCAACAACATGATCCCATTGGACTTTGTCCGATTGTGTGTAGAGAATTCCAATTGGACAAAGTGCCACGCATGCTCAGATCAAGTTACGAGACCAAAGCTATTGGCTACTAGCCTGAACGTAGTCCCGTCATAGCGAACGAACGTCATCACGTTCTGAACGATTGGATTTTCCAACAACTTTGTCTGACTGTGTGTATGCAACACCAGTTTCAGACAAAATCCATCGGAAATAATCTGACGGATTTTGTGGTCAGAATGTCCGACCGTGTGTACAAGGGCTTACTGTGCATAGATTTGGATTTACCATTTTTAAGGAGGACAACTGTGAATTTTAAAACAATCTAGGAATCACTCTTTGGTCCGCTTTTTGTAAATTTGCATCAAAGTAGATGAACTTTTAGTACAAGAAGATCTTAAAGCAGAACTCCCAGATTCAGTGTAATTGTTTCCTTGAGCCCCATACCCCTGGACAATTTATTTATTGTCCAGATTTATTTATCTTCAATTTCTAGATACCTTCCAGTCCCATTCTTCTCATTCCTGTGGTATGGCGGTGGACAAAGAGCAACGGTGATGCAGGGACTACATGTCCCAGAAATTTGTGCGGTAAAAGCTGTGGGTGTCACTGCTGTGGTCTTCGGGCCAATAATAAAGACCATTGGCTGCATCGGGGTGCATCAGTGCATGACCCCTGTAGTACTGAGAACTACAGGGGGATGGGCTTTAAAATGGTAGCTGGCTATGATAGTAAACAGCTGCTGAGTCTTAATGACATGCAGCATGCAGAGCATTGAGCTGCAGCACAGTTTAAAAAATCAAAACTGAAGTCCTGCTTTATTCTGCTTTTAAAATAAATGGTAAATTTCAATTTTGTTCCTTTGAATTTATTGGCAGGAAACAGAAGGGGTCTGTGTTTCCACTTTTGGGGATTCCAGAGACTTTCCGGCTTTTTTTACCACGCGCAGTGGCTTCCAGGCCCCATATAATGTCTGCAATGAGGAAGAAGCTGCAAGGTTGATTGGTAAGTCCAATCATTTCTATACACTCAAAAAACTTCACATTCTTTCTGTTACATGATGAAGACGGTGGTGTATCTAACAGGGATGGATTTTTCTCTTTACCCTGCTGTCCTACATATCATTGTGTCTGACCCCAGCAACAGTAAATTCTATAACACGATTTAAATAGTACTGGATGCTTTTTCTAAAGCTAATCGTGAGAACAGTTTCAAAATGACAGTATGAAAATATTTTCAAGGAACTATACCAACCACCTTACTGAGGTCAAGAATGAATAAATCATAAACAGGGAGATCCTTGCACTGCAGGTTTTCAATCACAGCTTCCTCTCCAGCAGTGACACCACTAAATCTCACTACAAATCTAGCAGTCAGAGGCAGCAGTGCTGTAGATCTCACTCTGTAGATATACAGCTATACGTGCTTAGCCACTGGAAGTGCATATAAAAACTAGATCTTTCTGGGAACTCCTGAGGCACAATGACCATTTCTAGATGTTCCTTATAATATACCAAATCTTCACTTTTTGATATCAAGTCCATTTGTTTTGCCTTTTTCTGGATCAAAACAACTGGTAAATTTGAGACATGCATCATTTGTAGGCCCCTTCCAGATGGGGATCAGCTCAGTGGGGAATCTATGAGCTGATCACCACTGAGCAGGCGGGTGGCTGGTCTGTGTCCACTCTACAGACACAGCCGCTCTCCTCTATGGGCAGTGGAATATAAATGCATCGACTGTCCGTTTACACCCGATAGCCATCCAAACCACTAGACAGATGGGGAACAAATACCAATCCTTCTGTTTTTCGTGGATCATGTCAGATTGGATGTCGGCGGGTGTAAATGGACACATGTCGGTTTAGATCCGCCACTACATACAGGACAATGGAGGGTCCAATAGGTCTGCCTAGAAAACTGATAGGTGGACCCGCTCAGTCCGCCAGTGTGAAAGGGGCCTTAAAACTATTTCACTTTGTAACACTTGATTTCAAAATGTACAAATTACTTATTTTGTTTGCAGTCAGCTACTAATATAATGTAGTTGAGCATTTTGGAGTGTCAAGAGAATTGGAAATTTACGTGAGGCTTGGCTAAGGAGAACAAGCAAAGTTTTTCCTTTTTATATAGTATTTGCACATTCTACACTTCTTTAGAGAGTTGATAGTACATATAAGAATCCCAGTTCCATTTTTAAAATAAATTAAAGCCAATGCCAGACAACAGGGTCAAGGGGTAATATGATTTTCTCCTATGATCGTTAGCTCCATCTAGTTGGCCATAATAGGTGAATAAACAAATACTGCATTATGGCTGCTACATGGAGCTGGCAATCATAGGAGATAATCATTAAAAACAATACAGCAAACATTCCTTGTGCCCATGTACGGTAAGTGCTTAAAACATCCACACGGTGAATGTTTTTTCCATAGAATCCAAAATATTTTCATTGCCTTTATATAGAGCAGGGAAGGACCATAAATTAAGTAACGTTTTTATTGCTCTCTCTGTCTGTAGAGATTTCCCAGAATTTCATGCCATGGTTGTCTAAAAGAACACTAAGTGAGAGGAAATCTTCCTTATAGGGACACAGGCTGTGATATCTATGGGGAACGCCATAAAAATCAAATATTGTCTAAATACAAGAGGCATGTGTATTTTTGCTTGAATGTTGGTGTGCTTTGGTTATTTCTTCCAGATATGCACAGTAATCTAGTGTAAGGCAGGCCATACATGGGTAGAATTTCGAAAGAATTTTCTTTAGAAAATTTTATCTAAGAATTTTCATTCAAATTTCTCACCATTAGTGGGCTGCAGCAAGAGACCATTTTTGTGCGGCCATTGAATTTAAGTAATCGGGCATGTTGGAAATTTTTAGAAAAACAAACAATTTTCTAATCAATGATGGGAGAATCGTGCGAGAAATGTAATCGAAAAAGAAATGCGCATGTGCAAGAAAAGAAGATTTCCAGCCACGAAAATTATTTTCTGTAGCAACATGAGGTGAAATTAAAGGCTTGGTTGGTCAAATTTCAAAATCAATGGTGGCACCATCAGATCACAAAAGGCACAAAATTTCTGATTTTCAAAAGAAAATTCTTTCTAAATTCGACCATGTATGGCCAGCCTTAATTGTTGCCTCTTTGCAAGAGCTTGCTGTATTATAGACCAGACACTGCTGCTCTCTCTCCTTGTGCATGGGGACTGGTCTTGTCTCTGCCCCCTCTTGTAGCTTTCTGCAGTCAGGCTGTGGTGGGTGGAGCCCGCAGCGTCCTTCCCACAGCTCTGCTTTCTGTACAGACTATACAGACTATGTACAGTACAGTGATGATGTCACTGCTAATTTTAAAAGGTCAAGGGTTTGTAAAGGCATTTTGTGCAAAGTGGATGCATATCCTCTGTGACTATTGAAGAATATATCTAAATGGAAGTTTTTGTGCTTGGCGTTCAACTTTAAAAGGCAACTGATTTGCAGTGGTTTGAGAATTAATACCCCAGCTAATGCATTTGTATGTCCTTCATCAGAAAATTGAACCATCTTTCTTTTGTCACCTGCTTGATGTCATATAACTGAATGTTTATTCAATACCTTCTACCTACAGATCGATCCCTAGAGCTCAGACTGGGCAGTGGCCTCCTCATTGCCGTTCCCATCCCTCCGGAGCATGCTACCTCTGGAGAGATAATAGAGGAAGCCATTCAGCAAGCACTGGAAGAAACCAGGTCCGTGTCATCCTGTGTTTCCTTTTTGATTTTTAAAATGCCACTACATCTAAAATGAGAATTTTGTCACAGACTGATACTGATGAGTAAAATAGTCGCTGCCTTCTTGCGTGACTTCAGACTTCCCCCGTCTCACTCATCCTGCTGGATTGTGTCTACTGTAAAATAGGTTGAATAAAAAAGGATTTAGTAGAGAGAACTGCACTCTTATAATGACCACACGGGTGGGCAGAGCTGGAAATGCTGGGTAGATTTGTCCTTGTCCTTGCTGGATAGATTTGCCTTTCCTATTGGGGTTTGGGACTTTTGTTACAGAAAGTGATGGGAAATCCAAAACTATGATTGTCATAGGAAAAGGAATTGGGGGGAACTCTTCCACAGGGAACAGCTGTCTAATGCCGCGTACACACAAGCGGACTGACCGACAGAAAAAATCAGACGGTAGCTTTTCATCATATATTCCGATCGTGTGTATGACCCATTGGACTTTTTACGTTGAAAATTCTGACGGACATAGTAATAGAACATGTTCTAAATATTTCCAAAGGAACCAATTCCTATCAGGAAAACCGCTCGTCTGTATGCTGTTCCGACGGACCAAAAACAACGCAAGCTCTAATGCAAGTACGAGACGGAAGCTATAGGCTACTGGCTATTGACACAACATATGCGCTTACCAGAGGGTAAGCGATACAGGGCCTGTAGTATTAAATCTGTGGCGTCAAATCAACCTCCAGACATCCATGGCAGGATTCAGCTGTGGTTAAAATGAGGACAAGCCAAATGACCCAAACTCAAAGGGCAGACCAGTAAGCAGCAATCACGATCCCAATGAAAAAGGAAAACTCACCATAGTGCAAGTCCATAAAACAGTTTATGTTATAAGCAAAAATATTGCACTTACATTTGTAGAAATATTAAAAGCTCATAAAGAAATGCTGGCCGGCTGGCAAACCATCCTAGACAGCAATGACGTCAGCAGGCCAGGGCCAGGGCCTGGTATGGTTTGGGGGGAATCCTACACTGTATTTTTTCTGCATTTTCCATTGCCGGAATTCTTTTGTTCACATTTCAGCTCATGAGTCATCGGTTGTTAAGGATGCCGCGGCTGGCATCCCAGCCCACTTGTTAACAACCAGCTATTCTTCACACAGAATTTTAATTGGTCAATAATTTCCAAAAATCGATTAGAAAATGTGGAATTTGCTAAAAAAGTAATAATGAAACGAAACTAAATGAAATGAAGCAAAAGGAATCCCAAAACAAATCAACAAAACTGTATTAGTAACATAATGAATCTATCCGAAACAAAACACATTTTTCAGTTCTTCGCATGTCTACTAGAGAACTGACCACTCTGTGCTCTCATGCCTAGTGTGGTCAGATTTTAATAGGAAAGCAGAGGGACTGGCAGGAGCACCGGGTATTACACACAAAGGAAGCAATACAAAGAGAACAGGATACTTTCTCATACAAATACATGGTACAGCAGGCACATAACAGGAATATGAAATGTTGGGTTTACATATTCTTTAACTATTCCGCAGTGTGGCCAAAACTAACATCGTGTTTTGGATAGAGATATAGTTAAAAGGCATTTTTTTTTATGTTTAGGCTCAAGGGCATCAGAGGAAAAGATGTGACACCTTTTGTCCTACAAAGAGTGAATGAGTTGACTGGAGGAAGATCACTAGAATCTAGTATCCTTTGCTGGTTTACATTTGGCCAATAATACTTTTCATATGCTTTCCCACTGATTCCATATCCTCTTTTTATGATTGCGGCTTCTTTGCCAGATTTACAGGTGCTCCCTCTAATAGCTAACTTTACCAGATATTGCAAGCTTCTGAAGAAAAATCACTTATGGGATAGGACACCCGGAGATTGTATTGTGTTGCAGATAGGGCAGAGCCTGCGCTGGAAAGGGTTGGCTCTATGGCACTTCCACTTTCAGTGAGTCATTGTTGGTCCAACAGTAGACATGTGCTGAGTTATGAGAAGAAGGGCACATCCATAGCTTTCAGCACAGAGCTCCCAACTCTGAGTTTGATCACCTAATGTAAAATCCCTCCTTGTAACCCTAAACCTCACACAGACCTTTTGCGATTTGAAGTCTAATTGAACTCTCAGTTTGAATCAGCCAATATATTCCATGTGCCTCAAAAGAAAAGTTGTGCAAAGACTTAAAGTTCATTGTCTTTAGAAAGCAAGTACATAATAAGTAGGCCTATAAGGCTTACCTGTAGGTAAAATGAATATCTCCTAAACCTGCATGGTTTAGGAGATATTCACCCTACATACAGCTGCTGCGTCATCGGTGCATGCGTTCTGAAGGTTCAGGTTACCGTGCCAGAACTTGAGCTTCTTGCCGGAACCGAGGGCTCCCGCACGCATGCATGGGAGTGACATCATCGCGGCTTGTAGTAGCCCAGGTAGCTTTAGGGTACTCCCCTTGATCACACCCTCTCGCCAGTGATATTTAGTTTGTTTTTTATAGCGCCAGGGTACCTGCCATATATTACCTAATAAAGGTTTAAATCCCTGATCATCCAGTGGGTGACATCAGTTAGGTTTTAGCGTCAGTTAGGGTCTGCGTCAGCCCCAAGCAGCGTCCGATTAGTGCCAGTAGCGCTAATACCCACGCACAAACTGTACACCTCCTTTAGTAGTATAGTGTCTGAAAGGATCAATATATTTGATCTGATCAGATCTATACTAGCATCCCCAGTAGTTTAGGGTTCCCAAAAATGCAGTGGTAGCAGTATCAGCCCAGATACCTGCTAGCACCTGCGTTTAGCCCCTCTGCCTAGCCCACTCAAGTGCATTATCAATCGAACACTGTCACTTATAAAACACAACACACATTACTGCAGCGTTCCCAGAGTCAGGCCTGATTACTGCGAATGCTAACAGTTTTTTTTGGTAGCAGTTGAAGCAAGCTCTGACAATCAGGTGCTCTTTTTGCCTGTGAGTCACACTAGTTGTAGCAGTAAATGTTAGAGGCCACAATGTCCAATCGAAGGTACACTAGTGAAGAGGCCTACATGTTTCTGAGCATGACAGATGAGAGTGACGAGGAAGTCACCCATCTGCCAGATTCAGGCTCAGAATACTATCCAGTAGACAGCAGCGGCACCCTGACAGATAGCTCTGATGAGGGAGTAGTGGTCCCTGCCTAGGTCAGGCATACCCAACCCTGTTCTTCTGTTGTTGAGGTGCAAGAACTGCAGGGCTCTCGTATGGAGCAGAGAGCCAGTACTAGTGCTGCACATCCTTCTGGTGAACTGGCAAGCACCAGCGTCCTAGTACATACTGGTCGTACATTCAGCACTGCAGTATCCCATGGTGATGTGGTGAGCCCCATAAGTGTAGTTCAAGTTGGTGCGGTGGCTAGCACAAGTAATTGGGAGCCCACCACTTTTGCAGCACCCATACTTCTCCTATTCACTGGCCAACCCAGAATTCAGGTGGAAACAGTTGATTTTATGTCACTTCATTTTTATTCGCTGTTTTTCACGGAAGATCTCTATAGATCTAATGTGGACCAAAGCAATTTGTATGCTGGTCAATGCTTTGCCACTAATCCCTATTTTACCCTTGCCAGAGAATGGAAACCTATTATGGTTTCTGATTTTAAGACCTTTCTGGGCCTATCCCTCCTCATGGGCATAGTTAAAAAAGTGAGTTGCGGTCATATTGGTCCACTGGCCAAATTCACCATATGCCCTTGTTCTCTGCTTGCATGACCAGGACACGATACGAGCAGATCCCGCAGTTCATACATTTTAATGACTATGAACTCTGTCGTCCTTGGGGTGACCCGGAATACGATCAGCTCCACAAAATTTGGCCCCTCGTAAACCACTTCAACCAACAGTTTGCAGCCTTGTTTACTCCTGATCAAGTTGTCAGCGTTGATGAGTCCCTGATTAAGTTTTCTGGCCGCTTGTCTTTCAAACAGTATCTTCCCAGCAAGCGTGCCAGATATGGTGTCAAGATGTATAAGCTCTGTGACAGGGCATCAGGCTATACATATAGATTTATGGTTTACGAGGGAAAAGATAGTCACATAGAGCCCGAGAACTGCCCAAACTACATAGAGAGCGCTGGTAAGATTGTGCGGGACTTGGGGTACCACTTGTATGTGGCCAATTATTACACAGCGTGCCACTTTTTAGTCACTTGTTTGATCATGGAATTGGCGCATGTGGCACCATGTGATCTAATCGCCAGGGCTTACCCCAGTGGCTTGTAGAATCCCGACTTAGACTGGAGGAGAGAGCCTGCTTGAAGTGTAATAATTTGCTCGCAGTGAAGTGGAGGGATAATCGGAATGTTTTCATTCTGTCCTCCCTTCACGCAAATACGACAGTCCAAATTCCAAGTGGGTGAATGCAGGACGGTATTCTAATGGTGGGGATACCCACCGATCAGTCTCTTTTTTTCATTCAGCCCACAGGCTGCATGAAAAAAAGAACATTACAATATATGCCCAACAAGGACCAGCAACGTAGTGGTTATATCGGAGTGATGCCTGTAGGTTTAGGTATCATCTTGGTATCGTTCTTTTCAGCCAGTGGTCGGCTTTCATGTAAAAGCAATTCTAGTGGATACTTAGCTGCTAGACTGCTTTTACAAGGGAACGTCCCCCCCCCCCTGGTGGTTCCGCCAGCTGACCATAGAGCTGAATGAAGACCAGAACGGCTCCAATCATCTCTATGACCTAAGAAACCAGAAGCTACGAGCATTTCATGACTTCGGTTTCACTGGATATAAGCAGCACCATTGGGAAATTGGGAAAGCATCTTATCACACCAATCTTGATGTGGTCAGATGCTTTGAGGGCAGAGGAGAGATCTAAAGTCTAATAGACCCCCATTTAAAAAAATAAAAAAAAAATAAAAAGAGTACCTGTCACTACCTATTACTATCAGAAGGGATATTTACATTCCCTGTTATAACATTAAAAATGCTAAAAAAAAAAAAAAAAATGAAAGGAACAGTGTATAAAATAAAATAAAAAGGCAAAATAAATAAATAAAAAAAAAGCACCCCTGCCCCTCCGCGCTTGCACGCAAAAGCGACACAAGCGTCTGTCTCATATCATATGTAAACAGCAATTGCACCATGCATGTGAGGTTTCACCGCAAACTTCAGATCAAGGGCGGTAATTCTAAGGCCGCGTACACACGCGCGGACTGTTGGCCCAACTGTGTCCGTCCAACAGTTTGAGCGAACAGTCCGCTCAAACTTAGCATGGACGGACATGGCCACACACGACGGACGAACAGTTTGCTGAAACCGTGCGCGATGACGTGAACGGCACGTACGACGGGACGAAAAATACGACATCCTATACACTGCAATGCAACCTTCCGACGTGGAAATCCTTTCTGAGCATGCGCGAGACTTAGTTGGCCGAACAAGCCTACACACGAGCGAACAGTCCGCTGAAACCTTGTTTCAGCGGACAGTTTTTCGGAATTTCCGTAAGACCTTGTTCGGCCAACTGTCCGCTGAAACTGTCCGCTGAAGCCCCACACACGAGCGGACTGTCCGCCCAAACACTGTTCAGCGGACAAGGTTGGGCGAACAGTCCGCGCGTGTGTACGCGGCCTAACAGTAGACGTCCTCTGCGAATCTAAAGTGGTAACCTGTAAAGAGTTTTAAAGCCTTTTAAAAATGTATGTAGTAAATGGTGCACGGTTGTGCGCAATTTTAAAGCATGTCATGTTTGGTATCTATGCACTCGGCATAAGATCATCTTTTATATTTTACCAAACATTTGGGTGATATAGTTTGTTTTAATGCATTAAAATACAAATGTTTTTTTTTTCCAAAGAAATTGCGTTTAAAAAAATCGCTGCGCAAATACTATGTGAAAAAAATTGCAACACCCACCATTTTAATCTGCTGGGCCTTTGCTTTTCAAAAATATATAACGTTTAGGGGTTCTAAGCAATTTTCTAGCAAAAAAAATTTTTTTTTCATGTAAATGTGTCAGGAAGGGCTTTGTTTTCAAGTGGTTAGAAGAGTGGGTGATGTGTTGCATAAACTTCTAATGTTGGCCATAAAATACCAGAGCGGTTCAAACCCCCCCCATGACTCCTTTTTGTAAAGTAGACACCCCAAGCTATTTGTTGATAGGCATGTTGAGTCCATGGAATATTTTATATTTTGCCACAAGTTTTGGGTAAATGACAATACATTTTTTTTTCACAAAGTTGTCACTAAATAATATTTCTTTATCGTACATCACAGGACACCGACCCATAGTAGTTACTATGTGGGTTATAGGCCACCTTCAGGTGATGGACATTGGCACACAGTAAGACAGGAAGTCTACTCCCTATATAACTCCTCCCACTACTGGGAGTACCTCCGTTTTTTTGCCAGTGTCTAAGGTGTTGGTCACGAGTAAAGATGTGCTGTGCTGACCTCCACTGGAGCAATCCTTGCTGGGGCTAGCTATGCAGCGGATCCATTCAATCTGTCTTTTAGGCTGAATTGAATGGTACCCAGGCCTCGTGGTGGAAGAAACTAGGTTTTGCCTGTAACGCTTCTCTTTTTAGAGAGCAGGACCCTGGGATCCAGTACTTTGGTATTTTAAAGCCATAACATTTTACTGGCAGGGTTCTATTACAGGTCCAGGAGTGTGGGTTCCCCGAGGGTCCCCAGTTCCTGAAGGTTTGTTAATGGAACCCACCGTGAATAGTAAAGATTGGGTCTGTTGGTTTTACCACAGAAAACCCTGCAGCGGGAAAGGTAAATGGGAGTTTTTCTAAGAAATTTTTCAAATTTTCTTATGAAATGTCTCCTTTAAAAAGTAAATGTTGTCATGCCTAAGTGTCACCACTGGGGGGCTGTATGGAGCACATACCTTCTCATGCTTCTCATGCTGTGTGAGGAAGCAGCAGGCTTTTTCCTCTGGCTAGCAGGCAGACCTCCGGTGAGTTTTGGGGGGGGGGGGATTTTGCTTCCACAGACACCCCCCCACCTGGGCTAAACTCTCCCTCTCTTCACGGGGAAGGGGAGAGCTAAATCGATCGGCGATGCAGTTTTCTTCACTGCCCCTGCACGACAGTGGCTCTCAAATCTCCTTCTCGCCATCCCTCCCTCACAAGCCAAACCCGTTGGAGCGCAGGCCCACGCTCCCGCGCACAAACTCTCTTTTGAAAGAGAGAGGAGGGGGTGCACGATGCGACAGAGGGGGCAGGGCTTAGCACGGCATTGGCGTCCTCCAAAGTCCGGAGCGGGAGTGTGTTTTAAAGACTCCTTTGTGCTGCTGCAAGGTGTTGGAGGGACACAAGAGCAAAGAGGGGCATGAAAGAGGTTTGGTGACACAGGCATTTCCTATTGACACATTTACTATATGCATTAGGCTGAGCATTAATAGCAGCGGTAGGGCTGGACTATTGCTCAAGCAGTGGATGTGATCCTTCTGGTAGTACCTCTGCTTTTGTGCATCGGGCTATGGTCAGAAGGGGGGATAAAAACACCCCAAAAAAGCAAGGCTCAAGAAAGATTTCTTCAGCTACAAAAAAGCCTAGATCCATTTTCTAAAAAATGGCATCCTCCCCTGAAAGTTCTGAGGTGTCTGGTCAGAGTGAGCCACCTGGGCCGTCAGGTGTTGCAACAGCTTTCAACACTACACCCTCTGCATATATTACTGAAGAGGTTTTTTCCTCAACCATTTTAGGGTTGGAGTAGAAGATTGATGCTTTAAATCGCATCCCAGTGTGGGACTAAGCGCAACAGCTTCCCTTCCATTACCCAGGAGAGAGATGATGAATTTCTCTCAGGGGACCAGGAAGAGGCTAATGACTCCTCTTCTGAAGAGTCAAATTCGGAAGGATCAGGTTCACAATCTGAAAGATTGATGGTACAATCTTTTACTGAATTGGTCTGCTCCACATTCATGCTGCCATTAGCTGAGTCAGTTGAGGAGTCCACTTCTTGCTTGGGTTCTCTAAACCCTCCCCAAGCTATTCATGCCTTTCCTATCCATCCATTGCTGACAAAGCTTATGTATTCTGATTGGGAGCACCCAGATAAACACTTTTTCCCTTTAAAAAGGTTTTCAATACTTTATCCTATGGGGGAAAAATTTAATAAGAAATGGGGGATGCTAGCAATTGACGCTGCTATAACCTCTGCGAATAAAAATTTGACTTGTCCGGTAGAAAATGCTCAAATGCTGAAGGATCCAATGGATAAAAAGTTGTAATTCCTATTTAAAAACTATTTTTCTCTGGCAGGTTCAGTGGCTCAGCCTGTGCTGGCAGCAATCGGTGTATGTCAATCCTTAAGAGACCAGTTTAAACAGGTGCTCAAGATTATTCCTGATTAGCAGGCCCAAGATTTGGCCAGGATACCAGGGGCGTTATATTTTGCAATAGACGCTATGAGAGATTCTATTCTCCAGGCCTCATGGCTTAAGCTCAGGCTGGTGTATATGCGTAGAGTTCTGTAGTTGAAAAATTGGTCAGCTGAAGCGCCATGCAAAAAGCTCCTGGCTAGTTTTCCATTTTATGGTGAATGGTTGTTTGGGGGATGATCTGGATAAATACATCCAAAGAGTTTATAAAGGGAAAAGTTCCCTTTTGCCAGTTAAGAAGAGTAAGCTTTTTTCTTTTAAGCGAGCTTCTTCTCCAGTGCCATCAGCCTCCAGGCAGTCACGACGGCCTCTTCCATTAAGTTCAAAAGGTAAACCTCAGGGTCAACCCCAGGGACAAAAGAGGCCCTGGGGAAGGGAACCCACAAAACAAAATATTAAGACCTCCTTATGAAGACTTCTGCAGTTCTCAAGGATCTGGCAGGAAGAGTGTTGAGACAAATGGGTGGCGTCCTCAATATCTCTAGAGTACAAACTAGAGTTCCCAGAGTTCCCATTTTCTCGTTTTCTCAGATCAAACGTTCCCAGAGATCCAGAGAAAAAGAAGTCTCTCTTTCAAGCCATCTTTTGTCTCAAAATGTGATATCGGTGTTCCCCATGGAAGAGCAGGGGTTAGGGTTTTATTCAAACATTTTCAAAAAACTAAACGGGGATGTCAGACCCATTTTAGATCTCAAAGATCTAAACCGGTTTTTGAATATCTGCTCTTTTTGCATGGAGTCAATCCGATCTGGTGTATCCATTCTACAAGGTGGAGAACTACTAGCGTCAATTGACATCAAGGATGCTTACCTCTATGTACCTATTTATCCTGCTCACCAGAAATATCTATGCTTCAAGATAATCTTCATTTTCAGTTTGTCGCTCTGCCTTTCGCTCTAGCTACTGCACCTCAAGTGTTTACAAAGGTCTTGGCTCCCCCTTTAGCCAGATAAGGGATTAAGGTATAACGATTCTAGCTTACTTAGAATATCTACTCTTAAATAACTACTATGGCTCTGTGTCCCGTGATGTACTTCAAAGAAAAGAATTTTACAGGTAAACTGTTATAAAAATACTATTATTGCTCAAACATACCATGGGCATATGTGAAGTTATACTCCAAAATGGCCCTGCCATTTTAGTACCTCAAGAAATGAGATGGGCAGTCATAAACTAAAAGCTATGTAAATTCCAGAAAATGTACCCTAGTTGTAGATGCTATAACTTCTGTGCAAATCAATGAATATATGCTTATTGAATTTTTATTTTACCCGAGATATGTGGCTGAATGCTTTTTGGCCTAAATGTATGACTAAAATTGAGTTTATTGTATTTTTTTAATCACAAAAAGTAGAAAATATCTTTTTTTTTTTTCAAAATTTTCGGTCTTTTTTCATTTATATTGCAAAAAATAAAAACCACAGAGGTGATCAAATATCACCAAAAGAAATCTATTTTGTGGGAAATAAGGGATGCTAATTTTGTTTGGGTACAGCATTACATGACCGTGCAATTACCAGTGGAATCAGCGCAGTGACAAATTGTAAAAAGTGCTCTGGTCGGATAGGGGGAAAAACCTTCCGGGCCTGAAGTGCTTAAAAATGGTTAAAATAAAAAAAAAAAAAAAAAAAAAAAAAGCAAAATATCAGCAGATTACACATCAGCTTTCTAATATATGAACAAAACAAAATTTTACCAGAATAACACATGTTTAGTTTATTTATATAATTGCACGATCAAATAGGCAAACACATATGACCTTTTTATTTTTTCCTTAAAGCGGGAGTCCACCGGGACTCCCTTTTTTTTTTTTTTTTTTTAAAAGCCAGCAGCTACAAATACTGCAGCTGCTGACTTTTAAAATAGTGACACTTACCTGTCCAGCGCGCCCGCGATGTCGGCACCCGAAGCCGATCGCTAGGTCGTCTGTCGGGTCCTGCCGCCGCTATCTTGGGTATGGGAATCAGGAAATGGAGCCTTTTGGCTTCATTTCCCGGTTCCCTACTGCGCATGCGCGAGCCGCGCGGCGCAATCCGGACGGTCCCCGCTGCCTCTGGGAACTGTGTGTTTCCCAGCAGGCAGCGGGGCACTTGCGCAAAGGGGCGGGCAGTTGCGGAAAGGGGCGTAATCTACGCCCCTTTCCGCAGACAGCCATCCCGGAAGTGGGTGCAGTTACCTGGATTATCCAGGTAACTGCACCCCCCTCCCCCCTGAAAGGTGCCAATTGTGGCGCCGGAGGGGGGGGGATTCCGATGAGCGGAGGTCCATTTTAGGGTGGACCTCCGCTTTAAGCAAAGATTTCCTGCTCCTGAGTGACTCTGTCATAAAGCAAACCCCCTGTGTGAAATGGCCTCTTCTGAAAGCTGGCATATCCTAACTTTAGATTGCAGAGAGAGTGATAGGACATTTGCAGACATATTTTCTTATCCCTTGCAAAGATATTGCTCTTGTAAAGAATAATGCAAAGGTGGGGAGTCGCATTGCTGCAGCCCTCTGCCAGATCCGGAAACCTAAAGGGAGCACAAGAAAAGGACCCCATCAGCGGGAGAGACAAGAGAATGATGCAAACCAGGAATCTAGGCCGGTAAGGCATCTCTACATTATAAATGTACCTTTATTAAAGTATCCTGCAGTAGCCTAAGAGAATCTGTCTGACGTTGTGAGGCATGTTTACAGTAAAATATAACAGTAAAAATAACTCAAAACCAAAAGTAAGTTATAAAGAATAGTAACTATTGTAACATTTTGCAAAGTTGATGTAGTAATATTGCCTAAATCCTTTTCCAGGTGGTAATTGGTGGCATCATTGTAGACTTTATTGCGAAGGCAACTCAGGATAAAATGGAGGTATGGATATGTTACCGTATATTCGCCAATAATCATAAAGTAACAAGGACATGAGACCACAGGTGTAAAAGATGGTCTCACAAATATTTACAGCCTAAAGAGGATTAAAAATAGTAGACTTATACGTGGTCCATTTACTAAAGGGTTGGATTGCCAAAGGCTGGTTATTCTTTTATGGATAGTTGCAATGAGATAGAATCACCCACCAACTTTCTATAGTATAGTCAATCTGAGCTGTGCCCATTCAGTGAAAAGTAGTTGTTCACTTAAAATTCCCCCACCTCTCACTTTGATATGCGATTGCTTTGGATTACAAGCATTCTCCTGGAACGGATTATGCTCGTAATCCAAGGTTCCACTGTAAGTACCTGTAATAAATAAGCAAACAAATAGTAATTTGGGGTAAACTGAATTAACGCAGTATTCATCTGCCAGTGGTTAGTAATGGGCACACTTGATTTCCTGCCAGCAACTGAACACCAAAAATATAAACTGGCATTTGTTATAGGATTACTTTCATGTTCATAAATTCTCAAGAAAACATCCAAAAAAAAAAAAAAACAGAATTCCCATACTCTTATGTAAAAATAGGACACTTATTAAAAATGATGAGAAACATGAGGGAGAATACTAGAGCAACTGTAATTAATAGACAAGAAGAGGGACATAACTTTTCTTATAAAACATGTTATTTTAAAGTAACACATGATGATATGCAAAATAAATATAAAAAATTCCCCCCTCCCCCGCCCCAGAATAATTTGTGATCTTAATGTGACCCGTGTGTCATTCAAAGGCAAGCAAAGATTTCCCAAAGTCGCTTGGAAAACAAATCTTTTTATCTCTCCCTCTCTTCCTTGTATATCACTCTCTTCCATTCTCATCTCTCTCTGTCTTTCTTTCTCTCTCTCTCTATTTTTGCCTCTCTCTGCTCTTGAATCTCTCTCGCATTCTTTCATTTCTCTCTAATCTCTTCTCTGATCTCACTCTCTCTTATGCCCACATTTCTCTCTCACCTCCCTTTTTCATTCTCTCTAAGCATTCTCTTATGCCCTGTACACATGGTCGGACTTTCCGACGGAAAATGTGTGATCGGATCGTGTTGTTAGAAAATCCGATCGTTTGTGGGCTCCATCTGACTTTTTCCGTCGGAATTTCCAACACACAAAGTTTGAGAGCTGGATCTAAAATTTTCCAACAACAAAATCCGATCGTTTAAATTCCGATCGCGTGTAGACAATTCCGACGGACAAAGTGCCACGCATGCTCAGAATAAATTACAAGACGAAAGCTTTTGGCTACTGGCCTCTTTATAGTCCCGTCGTACGTGTTCTATGTCACCTCGTTCTGAACGATTGCATTTTCTGACAACTTTGTGCGACCGTGTGTATGCAAGACAAGTTTGGGCCAAAATCCGTTGGGAAAAATCTGACGGATTTTGTCGTCGGAATGTCCGACCACGTGTACAGGGCATAATGGCTCATTCATGCTCTGTGCAGTGATCTACATTTTTCCCACACTGGATAACTGTAGGTCACTGCTAGAGCATATTGAGAACAATTGTTTTCTATGTACCCCATTCACATCACACAGTGCTGTGGCGCTCAAAAACATGCATTGCCCCTTGCCAGAGACCCTGACACTAGCCTGCACACGAAAATGCTATGTTTAATTATGCAGGCTAGTGTGAACCTAGCCGTACTGATACACTGACACTCTAAAGCCCCATACACATTATGAGATTTTCTGCTGATTTTTTCCTTCAGATTTACCAAAACCATATAATACGAGGTCAAACCTTAAGAGTTTCAATTTATATGCAATCAGGCAGGCCCTTGCACTACATGGTTTTGGTAAATCTGAAGGAAAAAATCAGCAGAAAATCTGATAGTGTGTATGGGGTTTAAGGCACTGCCAGCTATTGTATTCTGACAGTCGGCAGCCACAGCTGTCTGAATACCTGAGCATTGATCGCATCTGATTGAATACAATTGCTGTTTGACCAATCAATTTTCACCCAACTCCTGCGATTTTTGCAATGAATTTTTGTAGACTTATGTTGAGCTGAGTGGTGCGGATATGATTTTGGTTGACTTAGCAAGAAATTTGTCTGAAATTTGTATGTATGACCAGTTTAAGGCCACATTTACCAGGCATGCACGTGCATGCATGTATTTGTCAGTAATTGTGTCATACATAGTATTATTGTCATGTAATTAATGGTACTGGGCTATGCAGGACTCCTTTTTATGAACAAGATGGCAGCAACAGGTGTGCTTGTTGTTTGGGATTGACTCTGGACTACAGAAAGATGGTTTGGGTGGAGATTGGAGTCATTGGAGTCATTGACAATGGCGGGAAACAAACTACTGTACCCAGGTGTACCTGAGAGCAGAAGCAGAATACGGGGGGGGGGGGGGGGGTGGGTATAAATTGAAAAAGCCCAGGAAGCAAGGAGGAGAAGTTGGGAAGGGTACCAACCAGAGAGCTTCTGTAGAGGGAGAGGTGCTGTGTTGTGTCTCTCTGGAGACAGAAGGAGTTGGCGAGTTGTGTGCATGCTGAGGGCTGTTATACACTGAATCAGGCGGCTGGACTGTGCTGCACTTTGTTGGCTGTTCCGGTACCCTTCCTGACCACCACCCCAAGCTGCCGCTGTGCAGACCTGCTGGAAGAGCAATGGAGGTGAATCACCTCCATGCTACTTTTCATGCTTTTTGCCACGCGGTTAAAGGCCAACAAAAAAGGAAAAAAGGGGGCACCCTCCAATGTCTCAATAGAAAAAAGGGGGGTAAAGGTGCGCTAAGGACCCTAAATTATTACAATGAAATAGTCAAAAAATCTAAGAACTGCACCAAAAGGTGAAAAACAATATGAAAGACAAAAAACAAAAAACAGAAACCTTAGTGATAAGAAAAGGGGCTGCCACTACCTTACATATTCACCTTAAAGGTGAAAAACGTGAATAAATGCTAAGGTGGTAGTAACGGCGCTCGTCTGCTATTAATTATACCTGCAGGAGACTCAACTGCTATTAGTTGTACCTAGTCTTTGCAGGGATATATGTCAAATTAAAAGTGTAGCTGAAGTGAAACCTAGTGCATTAAGGTGCTTAAGTGGCAATATCTCTCACAAAGATTATAAAAAATTTTGAAAAAACAAATAAATTATGAAAAAACAAATAAATAAATATTCCACATGTGTAAATCACTAGCATTATAAAACATGCATAAGGATATTGTAGAGACCCTAACTCACATTGTAAAAACTACAATGCACTTATTGCAATGTTGAAAGTGCATATATACATTTGTGCAAAACATACATTAAAAAGTGCTAGGTGCTTGAAAAAGTGCCATAGTAACAATGTCAGCTGTGAAAAAAGTGCTACGTGCTTCTGAAAGTGCCACAATATGTAAATCCAGTCCTTTGTACTTTATAAAGTCGCTAAATGGAAGCATGCAATTTTTATTTAAAAAATCCAACGGCAGAAAAACAATAATACTCCAATTAGAAAGTCCTTCTGAAACAAAAGTGACAGTGTGCTTCAATATTTAGTGGATTCCTGGATTGCAACCGGTGCGACTTCTGTGTTTAAAGACAATAGTCCGCACTCACCAGCTTCCCCTCCCCTTAAGGGATCAATGCGCCTCCACAGCGTGAGCCCCCGTGCCGCCACGCAGAGCTGGTCCGGTTACCATCCAGTAATTTTCCAGTAATTTTTCCTCATTAAAAGTAAAATAGGGCAAACATAGTGTAATCCAGTTTTAAAACACGTTTTATTAAATGTATAAAGTGCTACTCACACAATGGAAGATTAAAAGTACGTCTCAGTACATGTGTAAGTCACAGCGTTTTGAATTCACCGCCGCCACCGCTATGCGAGAGTGTATACACCTTAGGCCACGCCCTACGCGTTTCGTCATTGGACGTCGTCTGGAGCGCACTTTTCATAGCATACTAGCTCATTATGAATAACTTACCTGAGAACGAAGCCCCCGAAGTGGTCCTCCGTCTTCATCTTTGCCACTGCCATGTATCCCGGAGTGACTTCCGGGTCTCGCTGCTCCGGCGCTGAGATTCGCCGGAGCCGCGATGACGTCGCTCGGGAGCCGACACGGGAGCCGACACGAGCGGCACATCGCCGTAGACATTGGTGCCTATCTTTTTGTAAATATCTCCTAAACCATATAGGTTTAGGAGATATTTCTTGGCCCTACAGGTAAGCCTTAATCTAGGCTTACCTGTAGGTCAAAGTGGTTTGTAAGGGTTTACAACCACTTTAAATTTATGATATAAATTAAAAAGTCGAATATGATACAATTATTGATAACGATAAATATTTTTTTAAAACTGTATTTTTCAGTTTTGGTGTTTTGGTGCATCCTGCATTTTCGGTTTCAGCACCAAAATTTCCATTCTGTGCATCTCTTGTTATACTTATTGTTGTCACTTGTCGCAGTTTATAGTTGTGCTATTGGGGCCATAGTATATGCTGGAGCTTAAAATCACTGTGAGGAACAGTGGCGACTGGTGCTCCAAATTTTTGGGGGGACGTAAACAAACTGATAAATTCTGAAAAAAACCCCATCAATTGCAGCCTCACTGTACCATCAATTGCAGCCTCACTGTACCATTAATTGCAGCCTCACTGTACCATCAATCGCAGCCACTGTGCCATCAAACGCAGCCACTGTGCCCCATAAAATGCAGCCACTGTGCCCATCAAACGCAGCCACTGTGCCCATCAATTGCTCACACTGTGCCCATCAATTGCTGTCACTGTGCCCATCAATTGCCCTCACTGTGCCCATCAATTGCCATCACTGTGCCCCATCAAACGCAGCCACTGTGCCATATCAAATGCTGCTAGTGTGCCCGCCGCTGGCCCGCCGTCTGCACTTACCTGCCTTGGTGGGACAGCTCCTCAATGTCTTCTCCCGTCCTCACTTCCTGTCCTCTGCTATGATTGCATCCAATCACAGCTCCTGTTGTTTTAGGCAATCAGGTGACGGGTAACAGATCAGAACACCTGATTGGCGGAGAGATGGTTTAGTGTTAGGAAAGCAAATATTCATTCGCTTTTCTAACACAGCTGAGTGACCTGCGAGTACCCAGCATGGCGCTCGCAGGTCACCTTTTTTGATGCCTATTAGAGCCCATAGCTCTAATCAGGTGCTTCAAAACCACTCCCTGCTGCTGTAATTCCAGCGCCCTGCACCCGAAAGGGGGCTGGACGCCTGAATAGGGAGTGGCAGCGGCGGCCATAGATAGATTCATGCAATGCATGAATCTATCTGTTGGTGCTAGAGGGGGTGGCAGGAGAGAGGGGGCGGGTGCCCAGGCGCCCTTATGGACTCACCGCCACTGGCGAGAAACCCTGTGGATCTTATTATGTATTCATTCTTATGCTCTCTGTTGGTTGACTTTAAATTGCCAATACATCCTGCCGTTTTCCATAGCGATGTAAGTCCAATTCTTGTGTCCCTATTAAAACGTAAAAGATTACTGGTGGTGTCAGTGGATGAGGCTTCAATATAAGTTGTCAGGACTAGAGGACCCACATCAACCAGCGGCTGCGGCGGGGGGTAGTGCTTGGTGCTTCAGTAATTATAGGACGTTCATTGTGCCTACATACGCCTATGTCCACCTTTGCACCATTTGGTTTGCTCTGGTTTAAATCATTGTAGTGTCACTCAATATAATTGAGATGTATTTTTTGCAGTTTGGAGGACAGACCAATCCTGGACAAGTTCACCAGTCGTCTGGCGGTGTGGGCAGGAACCTGGCAGGTGAGGAACAGGAAGAGGAAAGCCAATGCATATTATGGAGATGATTTTTAAAGGAAAGATATTGTTTTAAGGCTTGTTAACACCACGTTGCCCTAGTCCGGTCACGTGATCCTGCTCCCTTGTGTCAGCCAGCGCGGGGAGATGAGGGAGCGCTGACAACAGATGGTTCATTGAAGCCAATGGGTGACATCGCCACTTTAAGCTTTACTAGCCATTGTCGGAGCTCTCCCTCCCCTGCAGTGCCATTGGCTGACACAGGGTAGATCACATGATCAGACTGGAGCAAGCTGAAAATAGGTAAGTATGTACATCTTTCTTACACAGATTAGTAAGCATAGGTGTTAGAAGAGGGTAGGGGACAGATTTAAGAGTAGCTATCTTTACACTGCATTTAAGCTGCATTTTTTCCACACACGACCTGGCATGTAGGGTGTGAACAAAGCACATAGAAGACAATTGTTTTCTATGTGCCTCGTACAGACTGTACACGTTCAGTGGTGTGCAGAAAAGTACAGCTCAGCGGGCATGGTGTAAACAAGCCCTACATTTTATATAAATATATATATATAATATATATATATATATATATATATATATATATATATATATATATTCATATATATATAGCCCAAACATTTATTTTAGGTTATTGATAGAGTAGGGAATGTGAAAAACCTTGTCAGTTTTTTATTTTGACATCTGTGGTCCATTGTGCAGAAATACCTTCACCCATAGACACAATAGGAATAAGGGCAATCCTCTTATAAACAGCTGTCAGCAGAAAAAAGTGTCCAGATTGGAAGATTATCTCTCTATTCCTGTTTTGGTGACAACTCAAAATTTTGTATTACCCATTATTTTCGGTCCAGGTGACAGTGATCACCAGGTGAAACAGAGGATTCATCTTTCCATTGTGGACACAAACAGCAATACAAACCTGACAGAAGTTCTAACTCTTCCATACCCCATACAACAGTGATGGCGAACCTTGGCACCCCAGATGTTTTGGAACTACATTTCCCATGCTGCTCTGGCAGAGCAGCATGGGAAATGTAGTTCCAAAACATCTGGGGTGCCAAGGTTCGCCATCACTGCCATACAAGAACTAAAACCAAGTTAGATACAGTTAATGTTAAAATTATGTTTCCTCCATGGAACTTTATTATATTCTGTGATAGCCGAAGTTGCATATGTGGTAGTCAAATGCATGCTGGCTAGGCTTTGGGTTCACATTTATGGGCCAAGGCAGTAAAGAGCTGCCATCTGTTTCTTTAACCACTTGCTTACTGGGCACTTAAACCCTCCTCCTATCCAGACCAATTTTCAGCTTTCAGCACTATCGCACTTTGAATGACAATTGCACGGTCATACAACACTGTACCCAAATTACATTTTTATAATTTTTTTCTCCCAAATACAGCTTTCTTTTGGTGGTATTTGATCACCTGTGCGATTTTTATGATTTTTATTTTTTTTATTAAAAAGACCATTGGCTCCCGCTGCTCTCAGCCAAGCCTGTGAGACAGGGGGAGAGGGGAGAAGAGCTGCTGCAGACATACACAGTACTGGCTATTATTAAAAGTTTTTTTTACCTAAATGCGCAGAATGGTCTATTTAGCCTACTCAATTCTTGTTTGGGCTACAAGTCAATTAGTGTCTCTGCTTTGGAGATGAGGACAGTGAGAAAGACTGAGTAGTTTAACCTTATGCTGAACCTTTAACACATATGTGCAGTGGCAGGGAGGGTGAACCTTAACACACCCACATGCTCCCTGCATGCTTCCAGAACATGGACTGAGCTGTCACAGACAGTTCCCAGTACCTGTTTGTGGTTTTTAGATAGCAGGACAGGCTCCCAATCATGTGATCACTGGGACAGTCAAGTCCACCTTGCCTCCTGACGCCAAGACATAGTTAAAGGGACACCTGAAGGCGCTAGTAATAGACAAGGGCAGGGCTGACACCACTTAGTCCACAATATTGCTGTGTGTTGTAGAACTCAAATAGGAAATAATGACCTGAGTGCAATTTGGGCAGATTAATGGGTATTTTAATGTATTTGCAGGATGTGTAAAGAGGGATAAAACATGGCAAATGTGCATATACTGCAAAGCCATACTGTTTTTTTTTGTTTTGTTTTATTTTGTTTTGCCTAGACACACATTTTAACCTATTCACCAAACACATTCAGGTTTATTTTGACACATTTGGCAACTTTAGTGAAATGTTGTAAGGATCCAAGACATCAAGACATTAGACATTCTCCTTCTCTCTGCAGATTGCCTGAGTCGGCTGGGAGTGGGACCTCTGTTCATCTCTGCTCTAGGACAAGATGAGATGTCTCACTCTGTTCTACAATATTGCTCTCACATGGTGAGTGTTTACTTTGCCATGTCTGCAAAGGTTACCTGAGATTGTCTCACACACATAAAGGACTGCTCTGAACACACATACTGCTTGTGCATTTTCATAATTTACTGATTACAATATTGAACTTGTCCTGTTTTTTTTGATCTGGGCATTAAATAATTTCACCCTCATTGCTGACTTCCCACATTGGCTGCTCAGGCCACAACTTTTCCTACTGGGAAGCAGTCACATGCTTCCCCATATCTGGAAGTAGTGGGCATTGCAGTAGTTCCAGCAGAGAATTGGGGGACACAGATTATTTTCAACCAGTCAGGAATAAATATTCAACTGAAAAATGCTCTCCTAACAATTACAGTGTCAATAGTTTATATGAAGATTACCAATGGACAGTGCCTTTTTATTTATTTATTTATTTATATTTTTTTAGCTAAGCATGCTATAAATGTTTTGGTTGGATAGCAATATGACATAGAGGACAACAATATGAATGTTTCTCCAACCTGCTATTACTGTTCATTTGAAAGGACTACAACTATTCTCCTTCTGTTGTAGGACATGCGAGGTGTGGCACGCCTGAAGGGTCAGAGTACAGCCACCTACTGTGCAGTGATTAATGGCAGCGGGGAGTTGAGCCTTGGCGTAGGAGACATGGAAATCCATCAGCAGATTACTGAGAAACATGTAAGAATTCTGAGTCATCGTAAATCTGCTGAGGATATACATATACTGTGTATATCTATATATACAGTGCAGCCGGAATGTATTCACAGCATTTCACTTTTTCTACATTTTGTTATGTTTACAGCCTTATTCCAAAATGGATTAAGTTCATTATTTTCCTCAAAATTCTACAAACAATACCCCATATTGACAACGTGAAAGAAGTTTGTTTGAAATTTTAGCAAATTTATTAAAAATAAAAAAAATCTCATGTACATAAGTATTTACCATCTTTGGCACCAATTACAGCCTTAAGTTTTTTTGAGTATGATGCTACAAACTTGGCACACCTATTTTTGGGCAGTTTCTCCCATTCTTCTTTGCAGGACCTATCAAGCTCCATCAAGTTAGATTGGGAGCATCGGTGCACAGACATTTTCAGATATTTCCAGAAATCGGGTTCAAGTCTGGGCTCTGGCTGGGCCACTCATAGACATTCACAAAGTTGTCCCATAGCCATTCCTTTGTTATCTTGACTGTGCTCGCTGTCCTGTAGGAATATGAAACTTTGCCTCAGTCTGAGGTTTAGACGGCTCTACTTCCCTCGATCCTAACTAGTCTCCCAGTTCCTGCCGCTGAAAAACATCCCCATAAAGTTCTTCAGGTGCCTTTTGGGAAACTCCAGGTGGGCTGTAATGTGCCTTTTAATGAGGAGTGGCTTCCGTCTGGCCAATCTACCATACAGGCCGGATTGGTGGAGTGCTGCAGAGATGGTTGTTCTTCTGGAAGGTTCTCCTCTCTCCACAGAGAAATGCTTAAGCTCTATCAGAGTCATCATTGGGTTCAGCTGTCATGTGCCTTTTACTGAGGAGTGGCTTCCGTCTGGCCAATCTACATATAGGCCTGATTGGTGAAGTGCTGCAGAGATGGTTGTTCTTCTGGAAGGTTCTCCTCTCTCCACAGAGAAATGCTTACGCTCTACCGGAGTATCCGGGTTCTTGGTCATCTCCCAGGCTCTTCCCCCCTGATCGCTCAGTTTGGCCAGGCAGCCCGCTCTAAAAAGAGTCCTGGTGGTTCCAAACTTCTTTCATTTACAGGTGATGGAGGCCACTAAATGCTGCTGAAAATTTTCTGTACCCTTCCCCAGATCTGCGCCTTGATCCAATCTTGCCTCGAAGGTCTACAGACAATTCCTTGGACTTTATGGCTTGGTTTGTGCTCTGACATGCACTGTTAACTGTGAGACCTTTTATAGCCACTTGCCATCCAGGTCAATTCTGACATTTCTCTCCTACGTGTAAAATTCATATTTTTTTTTGCTAGAAAATTACATAGAACCCCCAAACATTATATATGTTTTTTAGCAAAGACCCTAGAGAATACAATGGTGATTGTTGCAACATTTTATCTCACAGTGTATTTGTGCAGCAATTTTTTAAACACTTTCTTTTTGGGAAAAAAACAGTTTCATGCTTAAAAAAAAACAAAAACATTAAAGTTAGCCCAATTTTTTTGCATGATGTGAAAGATTAAGTTACGCAGAGTACATAGATACCTAACATGTCACACTTAAAAATTGCACATGCTCGTGGAATGGCGCCAAACTTCAGTACTTAAAAATCCCCAAAGACAACGTTTTAACATTTTTTACTGGTTACATGTTTTGGGGAGGTCTAGGGCTAGAATTATTGCTCTCGCTCTAACATTCGCGGTGATACCTCACATGTGTGGTTTGAACACCGTTTTCATATGTGGGTGAGACTTGTCTATGCGTTCACTTCTGCGTGTGAGCACAAGGACGCTTTAATTTTTTTTTTTTTTTTTTAATTATTGTTAATTTTACTTTTCTTTTTTCTAGTTTGACACTTTAAAAAAATAAATAAATAAATTTGATCACTTATATTCCTATTACAAGGAATGTAAACATCCCTTGTAACAGAAATATGGCATGATCAATCCTCTTTACAGTGAGATGTGGGGTCAGGAAGACCCCACATCTCACCACTAGGCTGGGAAGCCTGAAATAAAAAATAAAATATATTGGCTTCCCAGTCAAGGCGGCGCCATTTGTTTGATTTCAGAGGCCGGGTCTGACGTCATAACATCGTGCCCAGCCTCTGAACGATCATAGATATTATGGCGACCATCTGGTCCGCCGGAAGTCTCTATGGTGAACATCCAGGGCCGGGGGATCCACTGGAGCATTGGAGGGTGGCGGGAGGGGGGGCGTCCCCTCTCGCCGCCTGTAAGAATGATCAAGCAGCGGAATGGCTGCTATAATCACTCTTATGGTGTAGGGAGTTGCCGGCTAAAAAAGACGGTATCTGAATGATGCCTGTAGCTGCAGGTATCATTCAGATATCCCCGCTCAAAGTCAAGAATGTCCTATTACATACATTGGGTGGGAAGTGGATAGACAGGTTTGGGCCTTTCCAAATCATGTCCAATCAACTGAATTGACTACAGGTGGACTCCAATCAAATTGTAGAAACATTTCAAGGCTGATCAGTGGAAACAGGATGCACCTGAGCTCAATTTTGAGTGTCATGGCAAAGGATGTGAACACTTATGTACATGTGATCTTTTTTGTTTTTTATTTTTAATAAATTTGCAATTATTTTAAAAAAACTTCTTTCACATTGTCATTATGTGGTATTGTTTGTAGAATTTTGAGGAAAATAATGATAATGATGATAATCTCCCCCCCTTTTCTTCCCTTGAGCTATAATATATAAAAAAATGAATTTAATCCATTTTGGAATAAGGCTGTAACATAACAAAATGTTAAAAAAGTGAAGCGCTGTGATAAATGCATTGTGCAGCAAATGGGCATTAAAACAGACTTTTCTTGCCACTGCATATATGTTTAATGCGGTCTGAGATTGAAAAAAGTTGTATAGGCATTTACTCCCAAACCTCCCTCTACATCATACCCAGCTGTATTTTTTTTCCTTGCACTTTGTTCCTGTATAAAACTGTTATTACTCCATTTAACGTCATTACCAAGATTGTAAAAGTCCTGCAGGCAAGCTTATGATTAGGAAGCTCAGTTCCTAATCATATGGGCACACCCCAACACTACATCTCCTAAGAGCCTTTTCTCCAACAAGACAGTGTGTGGACAGGCTCCTGGGAGTCAAGGCGGTAGCATTGTTTTTCTGGGAAAAAAATCTATGTATGCACGTGGAGAGTGACAGAGAGGGACAGGTAATAGAACAAGATTACAGGCTGATAACACTACATGGGATATCAGAGCAGAAAAGGCAGTGTGTTGTTAGCTCATAGTTGGAGCACACTGAATTTCTGACAGACCCACACGTTATTCTGTGCTTGCAGAATTTTAAAGGGCTAACACATTAGGAAATGGACACGTATTTCAGAGGTGCACTGAATACTTATTTTTATTTTGCTCTGACATAGTTATATATGAAAAAAAGACCCTAGTCCATTTATTTCAACCAATAAAAGACACTCATACAAATAGAAAACCTCGATATACTGTATAATATCCTATACCCACAGCTTATCCTGAGGAAGGAAAAAAATAAAACGAATAAAGCATGATCCAATACACTCTAGTGGGGGAAAAATTCCTTCCTAATCCCCCATGAGACAATGGGATATTACCTGTATCAACTACCCCTGTCATTATTATCTTTAAATATTAAAATCTAGTTATATTTTGTGCATTTAGGAATATACCCATGCCTTTTTAAAAACAACCTACTGAGCTGCCAGAACTAGTTCTTGTGGGAGTCTATTCCACATTTTCATAGCTCTTAATGTGAAGAAGCCTTTCCGTGTGTGAAGGTTAGATCTCTTTTCCTTTATCGCTTCTTCTCAGGAGAGAAGTTCAGCTAATCCTTCCTAATAGCTGAGCTCCTTCATGCCTCTTATCAGTTTGGATGCCCTTCTCTGCACCTTCTCCAGTTTGCTGATATCCTTTTTGTGAACTGGTGCCCAAAATTTAACTGCATAATCTAGATGAGGCTTTACTAACCATTTGTACTGGGGAAAAATTATGTCTCTCCCTCTGGAATCTACACCTCTTTTACTTTTTTTTACGTTACTTTTTTTTTTTTACAAAAAAAGTATTTTGCTAGCTTTAGAAATTGCAGCTTGGCATTGCTATCACTAGATTAAATGACACACGCCTACATATGAGTGGGTGGACCATATAGTGGTTATGATGTCAATGATGCCCAGGTGTACAGTGGATAATTCATAAGTGGCCTTGCTGCCCCCTAGAACTGGGATTGTCCTGACTGTACTGTAGAAAAAAAGAAAAGAGAGGGCCTAGTGCATTAACCAAGCTCTGAAGAAAAAGGTCGGTCCTGCGAAACACGTGAGCCGATTGGTTCCTTGTTAGGACCCCTTCCCTTGGTTGGAGCTCATGGTGAGGCTCTGAAGAAGAAGGTCAGTCCTTCCAAATGCATTAGCTGGTTGGGTCCTATTTAGGGCCCCTTTCCTTGGTTGGAGGACGTGGTCATCTACGAGTGACTAGCCACAAATGTGGTCTGATGAACTTTCATTATTGCGCTGTTTGTGAGTACACATCTATATGTTTTTATCGCTATTCCTTCAATGAATACATTGGTTAAAGCTCTAGGCCAGCGCGTCCTCTCTTTTTTTTTGTTTCTTTTCTATTGCTATTACTAAATCTATGATCTACCATACCAGAACACCCGGGTCCTTCTCCACCATTGACTGCCACCAGCTGCTCTCCTCCTTGTTTGTATGATGCTGCCTGTTTTTAGCCCCCAAGTGCATAACTTTACATTTATCAACATTAATCCCAAGTTCTATATCATTTATAAATATGCTAAAAAGTAAGGGTCCAACACTGAACCTTGGGGTATGTCATGTGACAGACCAAGCTGGGACAGGGGCTTTTGGAGAGGACTGGGAGCAAGCCTCTTACCCTCTGACTATGGGGCCTGGTATTTAACACTCTTTGCAAGGTGTATATCGGGGTCCATGGAGTCATCTTGTTACTTTGGATTCAAGTCGATCTCTCCAAAAGCCCCTGTCCCAGGCAGCTAGGTCTATCACACACCACTAATAACCTTAGACCATTCAGAGTATGAATCATTAAAGCGGCGTTCCACCCACTTTTGAGAGGTGGTCTTAAATGAAAGACCATCTCTTTACCGCTCGTTTTTGGCTAGTTAAAACATTTTTTTTTTCTTCTAACTTACCTTTTTTATGAAGTACAGCCTTTACTTCCGATCCATCTGGTCTGCGGTGCAGGACGTCATAACCTTTTCTTCGGTGAGCCCCACTGATGTCTTCTGGGACGTTTGTGTAACAAGATGACACAGCGCTGCGCAGCAGGAAACGGGCAGTGAAGCTGCAAGGCAGCATAATTAGAATGTTGGTGCCTGTACCCGATCCGATGGATGGATTGGCCTCAGGGGGCCGACATTGCGGGCTCTCTGGCCAGGTAGGTGTCCTTATTAAGGGTCAGCAGCTACAGTGTTTGTAGCTGCTGACTTAAAAAAAAAAAAAATTGGGTGGAACACCGCTTTTTTTAAAAAATTCTTTAATTAAGGGTATACAATAGAAAACACAATAGTATGACATGACAGCACAGTCCCAACAAAAATTTTTCCGCAATGACGAGGTGGAATTAGAAATCACATAAATCAAGCTATATACACTGTCACTTTGGTGATAAGTTATGTCTAACAAGTCAGGGTCTTATTCAGTACTAAATAAGATATAACCACATGTAGATAATTAGTTGTAGGAACGTGGCTCCCATGTACACACTAAGAGGATCAGATCACTTATAGGCACGCATCAGTTATAAAGTAGCAGCAATTGGTGCCCCCCTTCAAGAAGGAAGCATCCCAGTCTGCCAAAACACAAAAAACACGGTGCGCCATGTGATCGGTGCATACAGAAAGGCATTTTTGGGTGTTTTTTGTTAAATAGGAGAAAGGTGGACACATTTAGTGTCCAAAGAGGAGGGAAGAAAGTAGAATAGGAGAAAAAGAAGAGCGAGAAAAGGGGAGTCAGGGAAGGGGTTGACAGTAACAGGAACCGAAATTCCAGAACTAGCTAGTACCTTCAGATAGTTAAGAAAATATTAAATATTCATCCGAGTAATGAAACGTGTCCCAATGCAGCCAGCGCTTGTTGTGTTCCTCTATCTTGGCCCTGAGGACTGCAATGAGGTGTTCCATCCGTTGGATATCGTTCACCCCGGCAAACCACTGAGTTATAACGGATGGGGTTTGTTGTTTCCACATGCTGGGAGTACATGCCCTAGCGGCATTCAAAAGGTGCTTCAGCAAAGGCTTACAGTATCTCTTACTCGACATAGTCAAATTAAGAAGCACTGCTGCAGGGTTGTCAAAGAGAGAGTAGTCTGTAAATTTGTGCACAATTTGGAGCACCTGTTGCCAGAAGGGCGAATCTTTGGACAGTCCCAGAAAATGTGAAATATTGTGCCGTTCTGGGTGCCACATCTCCAACACAGTTGGCTGTGTCCATGGAAAAGGGACGCCAATACAGAAGGGGTCTTGTACCAGCGCGTCAATATTTTATAAGACGTTTCCTGATATTTGCTACAGAGGGAAGATTTGTGAGCAAAAAATAAAATTTGGTTCTTTTGATCTTCTGAAAATGAGAAGTTATGGTCTCTTTCCCATTTGAGCAAATATGGTGGATGTTGGTGAGAGGTGACTGCGAGTAAAATTCCATATGAAAGGGAGAGAGATTTTTGGATAGGACCTTCTCCCAAACAAAGGTCTTCAAATGAAGTAGGATGCTTTGAAACTCGGAATGATTTGGGAGGGATCAGAGGAAGTAGGTTAGTTGTAAAATTTTCCACTGGCCAAGTGCTGAAGAGTTGAAGGAACTATACCGTTCTGATGGATGGATCCTGGAACACTGATTTAACCACCTTTGAATACTGTCTTTTAGCCAGTTTTCTATCCATTTGCAAACTAAATTTTCTAAGCCTGTAGATTTAAATTTACACATTAGCCATGTGTTGGAAACTATGTCAAACCCTTTGGCAAAATCTAGGTATACTAAATCCACAGTCACTCCTTTGTCTAAGGCTTTTACCTACCTCTTCATAAAAGGAAATCAGATTTTTTTGTCAACTTCAGTCTTTTGTGAATCCATGCTGACTATTGTTTAAAATATTATTTTCTAGCGAAAACTTTTCTGTACAGTCCTTAAACTCTCAAATATCTTCCCAGATAACAAGGATAACTTGCTACAAATTTGTGGCAGTGTTGAATTGTAAGTCTATTAACCTCCCTAGCGGTAATCCCAAGTCTGGCTCGGGTTGGGATCTTAGCAACATAAACGGTAACCCCGAGCCAGACTCGGGATCGCATCGCTGGATACAGGGAGAGGTTACTTATCTTGTTCCCTGGATCCAGCGATGTCCTCCGCGCTGTGTGATCGAGCTGTCCTCCGCTCGATTCACACAGTGCCCGAGTGTCCCGCCGAGCTCCGTTCCCTGCGACGTTAAGGCGCACGGGAGCGGAGATCGGCGCCAAATTCAAAAAAGTAAAACACAAAACACACACAGTACTGTAATCCTACAGAACACAGTACTGTAATCCTACAGATTACAGTAATGTATAAAAAAAATTACACACCCCCTTTGTCCCTAGTGGTCTGTGCAGTGCCCTGCATGCACTTTTATATTATAAATACAGTTTTTTCTGCCTGGAATTTGGAGATTGTCCATAGCAACCAAAAAGTGTCCCTTTATGTCAAAAGTGATTTTAGACCAACTAGAAAACAGCGATAATAATTTATAATCACTTGCAGAATTGAGCGATAGCGATTTGTGGGAAAATTCGTCATCAAACACTAAATCTAATGACAGCGACAATTCTGCAAATGAGCAAATTTCAGTGTTTTTGGATTTGATTACATTATTGAATAATTTTTATTATTATTTATTAAATTATAAACTTTATCATACCCGGGATGTTTACTAGACTCTGGTTTGAACAGATTTAAGAGAGTTATTCCTAAGAATTACAGGACTACAATATAAAACGCTAAATTTACATGCAAAATAATTGTACCGCTTTCAGCACCTAAAACCAGAACTAATCATACCGCCAGGGAGGTTAACTTGCTGCACATTTTCACGGGCAAGTTGTACACTTACAGACTACTTGAAGCACAAGTTCTAGATGACACTTTTCCAATTTGTAGCAAATTTGCATGGCAAGTCTCTAGCAAGAGAAAAGTTGCAGTGGTGAGTATACAGCAAGAGCTCTGCAAGTCTACAGCATGAAAATTCAGCCACAGTGACCCCTGTGGTGGGATGACAATTGCACAACATAACTGATCCAGAACTTGCAGCAGACTTGCAGAATCTTTGCAAAGAAAGTTTATCTGGAGTCCTTTAATGCGGACTTGCTGCAATTGTACAACAAACTTGTGAAGCCTGGCAAGTCTAGCAGTAGCTTAGGAAGTCATTTTCAAACTTGCAGTACAGTCGCTTGCCATGTGGGTTCCCAACTGTAGAAGGTAAACTAACCAGTCTATAGTTACTTGGTAAAGACTTTGACCCTGTTTTAAATAGAAGCATCGCATTGGCCTTGAGCCAATCCAGTAGTGCTATGCCAGTCATTAAAAAGTCTCCAAAATTAGAAAAAAGGGCTTGAATATAACAAAGCTTTATTTGGCCTAAATGTTTCTGGATCATGTCAATTTTGAGCCATCATTTGGGGCTTTGTCATTACCATACCCCATTAAGGACTTGAGTTCCCCCATGCTCCCATATACACATAGAGCTGAAGAAGGTGTTAAATATGTTTGGACATACACTTTAAATAAGAGTAAAAATTAAAAATGTCATGCTTTTAAATCTACGGTTAACTCAGAAATGCAATATGTGATACAGGAAGTCAGCTCACTGTACAGCTGTCAGATATTGTCAGAGGGAGATTAGAAGAGCATTTCATTAGATTTGGAAAGATTAAGCTGTTTTCGGGTTCCAGAGAACGCAGACCATTCCACCCCCCACATAACACATGTAGCTAAGACTCTGCTGAGCCTGTTGATGACAGGGAGATCGGAGAGGGATTTTAAGTGAGACATGGAACATGGAAAGAGTGAGGTGAGAGATCACGGCAGGTCAGGAGATCAGAGAAGATGAATCCTGGATTAAGATATTTTGTGGGGCAGGCTGATGTTCCTCTGCCACTCAGAGACAGATTCTATTGTGTGCTTCCTGGATTGTTTACCTGAGCCCGGACACTGACATGTACAATCACTGGAAACTGTCTGATATTGTTGCCAGCTATTCACTTTTTCAAAAAAGCAATCTACTTTGAAATCTGAATTCAGATATAAAAGACCCGCTCACACGCACATATATTGTAGGTTGGACTCAATGTCAAAGATGAATTGAACATGCTGAAGTTAGAAGCTGATTGGCTACCATGCACAGCTGCACCAGTTTCACTCTCCAGTTTTAGTAAATCAACCCTAATGTGTCTTTTTTAAACCTAATCTACTATGTAACTATGTAAGGCATGAATAAATTCTGCTCTGCATTCATTCATTCATACATGATTAAATGTATTAAGTGTATTCTTTTTTAAATTCATGCAGTGTATGTACTTGAATTTGGTCTGGTATCAGTCCCTTGCAATCACTGTGCAGCACAAGATGCCAGTCAGTTGGGTTGTAATGCAAGGGGCATACTGATAGGAGGTGAGAGCAGAGTGACAGACATGAGCTCATAGGTCTTCTTTTTCCCCTTTTACTATCCAGTCACAGGTTGGGACAGGGACAAGACCTGAAAGTTAATTAAAGTGATTGTAAGGCTTTAAAAAAAAAAGCATGTCATACTTACCTCCACTGTGCAGCTCATTTTGCACAGAGTGGCCCCTATCCTCCTCTTCTGGGCCCCCCGGCATCTCTCGCGGCTCCTCCCCACATCGTATAACCCCCTAGGAGAAGCTCTCTCTCGGGGGGGGAGGGGGGTTACCTTGCGGGTGTGCTCCCGAGTCCAGTATTCTGCGCCCATAGACGCTAAATGTAGGACTTGGCCCCGCCCCCGGCGTCCTTGGATTTGATTGACAGCAGTGGGAGCCAATGGCTGTGCTGATACCAATCTATCCAGCCGGAACAGGAAACACCAGCCGGAGCTGGTGTGCTTGTTCCTGTTTTGCAAATTTCGGGGCTCAGCTAAGTATAAGGGGGGCTCAGGGGTGCTGCTGCAGTAAAGAAGGTTTTTCACCTTGATGCATAGAATGCATTAAAGTGAAAAACGTTGAGTGTTTACAACCCCTTAAAATACATGAGATAATCCGTCCTGTGTGACAGCTTGCCTCTATACTACTGTATAAATTAAACATTTTGTTTTAAATAACATCTGATTTAAAAAAAATGCACGAGATAAAAATCAGACATCCTGCGCTAGCTGATAGAACTGAATAGACAGAAATACAAATCTTTTTGCAGGTAAAACCGCTTTCATATTTGTATTTCATCTGTGTATTTTGCTGTTTGCCTGAAGTTCAACCATGAATGCATTGTACACGTTCAAATGTTTTCCATGTTTTACTTAGATATTAATGCACCCAGGGCCGGCGCTACCACTAGGCGGATTAGGCAGCCGCCTAGGACGCACTGCCGCCTAGGGCGCAGCCATGGCCTGTCACCTCCTCATCCCCGCTGGATGTAACCTATGGATCCGCTGTCCCCATGTGGCGGGTCTGCAGGAGTGTGTCCGGAGGAGAAGAGGGAATGTCTGTTGCCAGGGATAGTGCAGGGGCGCGGGGAGGGAACTATCACATATATTACACTGACAGATCCGTCCCCCGGCTCCCCCAGCTGCAGAGCTGTTCGGCGGCTCAGGGCTCTGATTGATACCGAGGAGTTGGCCCACCTCCTTCATTGTCACTGGTCGGGACTCGTGAGGGGGTGTGGCCAGCAAGGGGATGATCCCACATGTCACTGGGGGACAGGGGACAGGGGGCGGAGCAGCCAGCCTCAGGGATGATCGCAGGTCCTTCTGGGCAGAGCATCATGGAGGTAAAAAAAGGCTCTAAAAATTCTGTGTTGTTTGTTTATGCAACCACTGGACTGGGAGAAATTGGGTTGAAATCTGCTCTGCCCAATATCTCAGTCAAGACACTGCTACAGGAAAGACCAGATATCATCTTGGTCTTTGTCAACTTTATTATTTCTATCTTTAGACTTTTAAACATAAGTAAAAAAGTGACAAAGATCAAGATGATATCTGGTCTTTCCTGTAGCTGTGTCTTGACTGAGATATTGGGCAGAGCAGTTTTCAACCCAATTTCACCCAGTCCTCTGCCCTGCTGTCACCCATCCCCCTGCAGACACCCAGCCCCCCTTCAGACACCCAGCCCCCTGCAGACACCCAGTCCTCTGCCCTGCTGTCACCCACTCCTCTGCCCTGCCATCACCCAGCCCTGCTGTCACCCAGTCCTCTGCCCTGCTGTCACCCAGCCCTCTGCCCTGCTGTCACCCAGTCCTCTGCCCTGCTGTCACCCAGCCCCCTGCAGACACCCAGTCCCCTGTTGTCACCCAGTCCTCTGCCCTGCTGTCACCCAGCCCTGCTGTCACCCAGGCCTCTGCCCTGCTGTCACCCAGCCCTGCTGTCACCCAGTCCTCTGCCCTGCTGTCACCCAGCCCTGCTGTCCCCCAGTCCTCTGCCCTGCTGTCACCCAGTCCTCTGCCCTGCTGTCACCCAGCCCTGCTGTCACCCAGTCCTCTGCCCTGCTGTCACCCAGCCCTCTGCCCTGCTGACACCCAGCCCTGCTGTCACCCAGTCCTCTGCCCTGCTGTCACCCAGCCCCCTGTTGTCACCCAGCCCTCTGCCCTGCTGTCACCCAGCCCTCTGCCCTTCTGTCACCCAGTCCTCTGCCCTGCGTTCACCCAGTCCTCTGCTGTCACCCAGTTCCCTGTTGTCGCTCAGTCCTCTGCCCTGCGTTCACCCTGTCCTCTGAACTGCTGTCACCCAGCCCTCTGCTGTCACCCAGCCCTCTGCTGTCACCCAGCCCTCTGCCCTGCTGTCACCCAGCCCCCTGTTGTCGCCCAGTCCTCTGCTTACTATCACCCAGCCTTCTGCAGACACCCAGTCCCCTGTTGTCGCTCAGTCCTCTGCCCTGCATTCACCCTGTCCTCTGAACTGCTGTCACCTAGCCCCCTGCTGTCACCCAGTCCCCTGTTGTCTCCCATTCGTTTGCCTATCACCCAGTCCCCTGATCTGCGTTCACCCAGTCCTCTGCCTGCTGTCACCCAGTCCTTGGCCCTGCTGTCACCCAGCCCCCTGCTGTCACCCAGCCCTCTGCCCTGCTGTCACCCAGCCCTCTGCCCTGCTGTCACCCAGCCCTCTGCCCTGCTGTCACCCAGCCCTCTGCCCTATTGTCACCCAGCCCTCTGCCCTGCTGTCACCCAGCCCTCTGCCCTGCTGTCACCCAGCCCTCTGCTGTCATTCAGTGCCCTTTTGTTGCCCAGTCCTCTGCCCTGCTGTCACCCAGCCCTCTGCTGTCACCCATTTCTCTAAAAAAAAGAATTTTAAATGTTGTCAACTATGCTCGCTGTGTACAACAGTTCAATGGGGGGGGGGGGGGCAACAAACATCACAGGGGGGTATAGATAGGGCCGGTGCTAGACTATTTTGCGCCCATTCTATACCGTATAGAGGTATATAAATTATATTTTAGCGGTTCAGAAGTTTTTGGGTTTTTTTGGGGGGGGGGCGCAAGTAGCTGGTCTCGCCTAGGGCGCAAAATAGTCTAGCACCAGCCCTGAATGCACCCCAAATGAACATGGCACCACTCCATGCTCCACTCATTCACTCACCCGGTGATTCAATCCATCTTGGGTGCAGCTCCCACAGGGCTCACCTTGCCTGAATGTCAACAACTTACAAAGGAGAAATAGAAGCGCAGGCCACTCAATTTCAAATATGACAAAAAGGCTTCAGCTCCGTCCCATCCCAAACCATGCCCTTTAATGCATTTCACCCTTCTAATGCATAAAGTAATGGTAAATGATCACTTTGTTTAAACAACCCATTCAGTTTAAAATAGAAATGAAAGGCAAAACAGATTATAGATATAAAAATACATTATAAATACTTTTTTCCCCCTTTTTTAAGTGGTCACATTTCCTCTGTTCTCAGCTGCATAAGAGCTTGGGGGAGGAGGACACTGAGCTTTCCAGTGCATGGGGTGGGGGGGGGGGGGTGTCAGGACAAGTCTGATCATTGGAGGAGAGCACACTGAGTTCCCAGCATAGCTAGAGAACTGATCACGGTGTGCTCTCCTGCTTAGTTTGGTCAGTTTTTAATAGGAAAGCAGAGGGACTGGCAGGAGCACCAGGGGTTTTCGCATAAAGGAAGCAATACAAAGAGAACAGGAGACTTTTTCATACAAGTACCTGGTAAAGCAGGTACACATCAGGAATATGAAGTTTTGGGGTAACAAATGCTTTAATCATAGAGTTTAATCGCAAACTTCTATGATTAAGCTGGGAGGTAAAATACGTTAGAGGGCATGGTTGCAGTATTGTGAGGTAGCAGGGGTTGGCAACCTATGACCCGTGGGCCGCACCTGGTCCACCACTGCTAAATGTCTGGCCCATCAGTGCATATGATGAATTCACATGCACCAGGCCCATGGACATTTTAACCCCTTCTGGGCTTTCTTGGGAAAACTGATGTGGCTGCTCAACTGTTATCCCAAGTAGCGGGAGGCGTAGAAGCTGCTCAACTGTTATCCCACAGTAGTCCCCCCTCCTGCTAATTTCCACAGCTCACCTGGGCTCTCCCGTCCCACCGGGAGGACCGAGTGACCAGCCAGCACATTCGCCGGCTGGCCAGAGATCCGAACGAAGCCAGAATCGGCTTCAATCAGGTCTCAGATCTAGTAACCCACAAGCGATGTTGTGACATCACTTCCAGTTTACAGAAGACGTAAAGGGGCCAAATTGAAGAAAGTGACAGCATTCAAAACTGCCAAACTTGATGTTTTGAATGCTTTTAGGTGCAAAGGAGGGATTTGGGGTCTTTTAGACCACAGATCCCACCATAAAGAGTACCTGTCACTGCCTATCACTGTCACAAGGGATGTTTACATTCCTTCTGACAGCAATAAGAGTGATCAGAATGTTTTTTTGTTTTTTTTTTACAGGGACAGTGTAAAAATTAAAATAATGAAATAAAAAAAAGAAAAAAAAAAGTTAAAGTGCCACATCCCTCCAAGCTCATGTGCAGAAGTGAATGCATACTTAAATCATGACCGCAAATGTAAACGGGGTTCGGTGTAAACGGTGTTCATACCACACATGTGAGGTATCACCATGATAATTCCAGCACTAGACCTCCACTGTAACTCTAAACTGGTGACCTGCGGTGACCTAAACTGGTGACCTGATTCTTAAATACTGTAGTTTGTCGCTATTGTGCAGTTTTAAACCATAACATAGTGTGGGGGGGGGGGGGTCTGTGTAATATGCAGGGGGCTGTGTAATGTAAAGGGGTGCAGGGGTACGGGAGCTGTGTAATGTAAAGTAGTCCAGAGGTGCGGGGCTGTGTAACGTTAAGGGGTCCAGAAGTGCGGGGTTGTGTAATGTAAAGGGGTCCAGGGGTACGGGGGGCTGTGTAATGTAAAGGGGTCCAGGGGTACGGGCCTGTGTAATGTAAAGGGGTCCAGAAGTGCGGGGGGTGTGTAATGTAAAGGGGTCCAGAAGTGCAGGGGCTGTGTAATGTAAAGGGGTCCAGAAGTGCAGGGGCTGTGCAATGTAAAGGGGTCAAGATTATTATCTTCATTTATTAGCAGGTAAATGCAGCCCTCCATGCATTCACATACATTGAATCCGGCCCTTAAGTGGTGAAAGGTTGTTGACCCCTGCTCTATAGGTTATGGTGTTTGACAAGCCTGTTTCAAATCTCAAATTTTAGGTTAATTATAGTTCCTCCACTGAGCTGCAGCATTGTGGATTTGTAACGCAACAGAAAAAATGAAACCGTAGCAAATAAGGTAACAACAGTAACTCTGTCCAGCTATTTGGTTTGGTAATGGGGGTGGTAAAAAAGGGGTTGGGTATACCTGGGTCATTAATATTTTTAGGTGCAATAAGACGAGGCCATAGTAGTTTTCCCCACTGTGTTGTGAGTTTATACATTTCTGTCATTTATGTGTGTTAAAGTCTCTCCAGCCTAATTCTTTTTTTTTTTCAGTGTGAAAGAGTTACATTTACTGTCGGTTTCTTGTCAGAAGTTCTAACCCTCCTCACTTTACTAACAATGCACATCTGTTTTTGGTTCTGTCTCCATTGGAGAGATTTCCCATCACTTCCTGTCTTCAGTGCAAGTGAAGGGAAATTCTCCAATAAGGACAAAGATAGCAATAAATACTTGACATATGCTCTATGCCTTCCTTATATTATCCAAAACAAAATTCGAGTTTTGGGCTGGAGTTTTCCTCTAGATGTTCACTTGTTTTCCTTGTTTGGAATTACAATATAGACCAAGTCCTTCTCTCTTTTCCCAGGTGTCTCAGTTTGCAGACACTTTACGCCAGTCCTGCCTGGTATGCCTAGACGGGAATGTACCTGTATCTACTATCCAGTATGTGTGTGAGATTGCACGGCAGAACCGAGTGCCAGGTCAGTGTGCCAGCAAAGTGTTTTAGCTTCAGCCTAATGCTGCCAGCCACAGTGAACTTTGTACATTTCAGTTGTATGGATTCATCATTGGTGCTTTGTGCCACTTTTTTCTATTCTTATCCACTTTAGCTCATGTTCCTGTTTACAGTACTTCTTAGGGACCAGAGCAGTTTTTACATCACCACTATAGGCCTTATTATTTGGTGATAACTTTCAATAGGTAACGATAATAGACAACAATGTGATAATAAAAATGTATGTTTTCCTTCTTTTTTTTTTTTTTTTTTTTCAGAACCTTAGGCTTACTTTTGATAATATTACTTTACAAAAATGACTTCATTTTCTGTGGAATCTAATGACAAAATAAAAAATAATTTCTAGATCACTGTTAGTCAAAACAAGTACATTTCCTATAAATTAAAAGTATAAATTTTATTCTATAACTTGTTGAGTTTAAAATTAAATGTAAATGATGATTAGTACAAAGCATGACAAAACTATTTGCAGATGGAAAAAATAGGCAGTTTTGCACATTTTCTTTTAAAGCTCAACCAAAATCGCAAACAAAAAAATCAGCACAAAGGTCACAACTTACTCAATGGGATGTACCCCTTGTGGTAATCACTCTTCTGTTAGTAAAAATCCTTCTCAATCGATGCACCCTCCCACCCCGTGGCATGTAAGCATCCCTGCCCACTGCCTATTGTAGCTTAAGGGGGAGCGGTTGGCGGGCGGGCAAAAGTACGGCTCAACTGCACATTTTTAGAACCTCCCAGTGGCACACTAAATGAAGCCTAAAGGCCCATACACACGATCAGACTTTTTGACAACAAACATGCAAATTAGCTGTTTTGGAGCAACATCCGACCGTGTGTACGCTCCATCAGACAAACTTTTTTGGTTTTCATCGGACTTTTGTTGGCTGTGCGAACGGACAAACTTTCTGGCAACAAAAGTCCGATGGAGCAAAGTCTGATCGTGTGTACAGAAAACCATAGGACTTTTGTACAAAGTACAAACAGGCATGCTCAGAACCAATGCAAAAGATCAGACAACAATACAGAAGTTGACCAAAGGTGGCGGTAAAGAGCAGAAAAACCACGTGATTTGGTGAAAGTTGGCTGAAAAAGTCCTGCTGTGTGTATGCAACACAAGTTCAGGGCCGACGCCCTTTGTACAAAAATCCAAGGGAAAGTTTGTACAAAGTCCTATCGTGTGTATGAGGCTTAACAGTGTATGGCCATCTTTAGATACAGTTTACAGGTAGGTCTACACTAAATGTAAATAAAATGTGTAGCGCCAACATTTACAAAAAGTATATGTATAAAGCTGATTCAGCAAAGATAAAACAACTGTAAAAATGTCCATTAATGGTAAGATCAATCCTCTGTGAAAAGAAAAGTCTTATTTCCAAAAATAAAGTCTTGTGAAGAAATAATGCAGATAGGATCCAACACCTTCTAAAGTGAAAAGTGAAAATATGTTTCCTAAAAAGTGCTCAGATGTCAGCCACAACACCCCCTGTGAAGTAAACACTCACCAGAGACGATGGCTGCCATTACGACCGCATACAAACTTATCTTTAATTCAGACATCTACTGGAAGCATAAGGATTGGAAGCATAAGGATTGCGCCCAATATCCACACCCAGGGTTCCACTTCTCAGTAGGGTCAAACTAGGGTAAATAAAGCTCACTGGGAGCCAGCATAATAATAATCTGACAGTGTAGTAGTTTAATGTGAATGCATGAACATATAAAACCAAAGGTAAAAACACAAACTTCTTACATAGAAAGCCGCTGCGGACCCGTGATAGCACATCAGCGTGACATCAGCACTAGTTCCTAGGAGGAGGAGCTACTGGTGCTGATGTCACGCCAAAGTGCGATCCCAGAAGTTTGTGTTTTTACCTTTGGTTTTATATGTTAATGCATTCACCTTAAACTACTACACTTTCAGGGCGTGGCTGGGTGAGGAGCTGAGCGGACATCTCTGAGAAGAGCTCCTGCCATCCTGCATCCATCCTGGGCTAGTTTACTCGAACTGCTTGTGACTTACCTCCCACATTGACACAGGAGCTCCTATGCCTTTCAGTGAGCCGCCCGATGCCTTCAAAGCGGCGCTCTACAGCTCCACAGCTCTACAGCTGCACAGGGGGCAAGCCACGGCTCCAGCTCTTACTACGCCATCTTACTCCAACAGAGCTCCTGCTGAAGCCTCTGAGCCCCCGCCGTCCCAATCTTCGACAGGAGGCACAAACATGATCCTGGCTTCAATTGACAACAGAAGGAAATCTCTTCTGTCCGGATTGATCATTTGGCGGAAGAGTGCAACCTCATAAAGAATGATTAGGATAAAATAAGGTGCCGCCTCTTGGAGTCTGAGGCCCAAGTGTCAGAGGTGGAGGATCGCACTTGGCAACACCTGGCTATGATCACTGATTTGCAAACCACGTTAAGATTGCTTGTCTCAAAGTCGGATGATGCAGAAAATCGCATGAGACGCAATAATGTTAGGGTTTTGGGTCCCCCTGAAGGCTCCAAGGGAGATCACCCGCTTACCTTTTGGAAGCCTTTTTTAAAGATCTTATGGGCTTGGCTGTAGTTTATCCTACCTATGTGGCCAAACGGACGCATTGAGTTCCCATGGGTCATCCCATCTCAGGGGCCCCTCCTCGCCCTTTCCTTGTATGCATTTTGAACTACTGTGACAGGGTACCGTATATTCTCTGAGGCTAGGAAGCATCCGACTATGCAATACGGAAATGCCCACATCATGCTTTCTCCTGATTTCTCTCCGGATCTCCAAAAAAGTGCAAAACCTTCACAGATGCTCATAGACGACTGCAAGACCATAACATCAAATATGGAAAGCTTTACCCTAACTGCTTACGAGTCCAACATGAAGGCTTTACCAAATTTTTTGATCCCCCGGCTGAAGCAGATGCCTGTCTCAATATGCTGCGTTAAGATTAAGGTGCTGTTCTGCCATTGCTCTTGAGGATCTGCTTACCATCTCCTTATCTCCTTTTTTTGAAGTTATGTAGGTACTGTACTATACTGTTTAGCCAGTATGTTTCTACTCTCACCTGCATTATCCAGATACTCAGTTGTTCCCATTTCCCTCTGTGGCTATCCAATTCAAGGTCCATAAAGACATTGATGAGCGAGTTTGGGGTGGGGGAACTTAAGTGGCCTACACAGAGTCCTGACCTCAACCCGATAGACCACCTTTGGGATGAATTAGAGCGGAGACTGAGAGCCAGACCTTCTTTCCACATCAGTGCCTGACCTCACCTTCTGGAAGAATGGTCAAACATTCCCATAGATACACTAATAAACCTTGTGGACAGCCTTCCCAGAAGAGTTGAAGCTTTTATAGCTGCAAAGGGTGGGCCAACTCAGTATTGAACCCTACAGACTAAGACTGGGGTGCCATTAAAGTTCATGTGTGTATAAAGGCAGGCATTCCAATACTTTTGGTAGTATAGTGCATGTATTTCATCTGTGTGCTTATATAGCTGTTTGCCTGGAGTTCAGCTTTAAATATTTAAATGTGACTCAAGCACCATTAATTTGTTCTCTTTATTTCTTTGGCAGTTTGCTATGAGCCTACAGATGTAGCCAAGGCATCTAAACCCTTCACATCTGACAGCTGGACAGCCTTAACCTACATCTCACCGAACCTTAAGGAGCTCATTTCCATCAACAGGACATTAGGTTATTCAGTCAACTTCGGTAAATTCACAGATAATGGTGACACACCTGAGCCAATTCTTCCTAAATGCAAACAGAATTGATCTCTCAGTAAACTGAAAACAGCATACCTCCCAACTGTCCCTGATTTCGAGGGACTGTACCTGATTTGAAGCATGCCCCTCTGTCCCTCTTTGCTCCTCATTTGTCCCTCATGTTGGTCTGATTTATATAGTTGTATATAAAATGCACTTTTTATCTATCAAAAAATGTTTTCCAACGCTAAACCTTTCATCTGATTTCTAAATGGCTGCATGTGTAAATTCCAAATATAAAGTTGCTGTCAAGAGAAATCAGTGTTTTAATTCTCCTTCATTGTCCAGTTAGAAGTGGGCTGGGAGCAGGTCACCAAGCGGTATTTTGAAACTGCCTTAAACCGGCCATACACGGAGCAAATTTCTTTCCTGCAATAATGGGTTGCAGGAAAGAAATTGTCTTGAATCCCCCATCAAGAGACAGACCGTGTTGATGCAGGAATTCCTCTGGCCGGGCCATTGGGGGGGGGGGGGGGGGGTTAGAGCGGGGGAAGCTGGCATGCTGGTTGTACTTAAGTTGATCGATCAATCAACTTGATACATTCAGCCTGCCCATACATGGTTCAAATCTTGTCTGTTTCAGCAGGAAGATTCAAATCGTGTATGACCTGACTTATAGAGAAGTGAGGTCCCTAACATTTCATGCTGTCTGTCTGTATTTCAACATAGTCGTTTGCCAGGAGTTCAGCTTTAAAGAGACCCTGTCACCAAGTTAACCACTTCAGCTCCGGAAGGTTCACCCCCCCCCCCCCCTTCCTGTCTGACCAGGCCATTTTTTGCATACTGCGAGGTCGTGCGACCTTGTACCCAAATAAAATTGATGTGCTTTTTTTTCCTACAAATAGAGCTTTCTTTTGGTGGTAGTTGATCATCTCTGCAGTTTTAATTTTTTGCGATATTAACAAAAAAAACTGAAAATTTTGAAAAAAATATATATATTTTTTACTTTGTTAAAAAACACATCCAATAAAAAAAAAAAAATCGAATTTCTTCATCAGTTTAGGCTAATATATATACTAGTGTGTATTTTGTCTACAAATGATGGGATAGATTTATGGACTCTTTATTTTTTTTCTACTAGTAATGATGACGATCATCGATTTTTACCGGGACTGCGACATTACACTGGACAAATCTGACACCAAAGCTTCGTACACACGATCATATTTTTGTATAACTGAATGTCCGTTTTTTGTGGCATGCTAGTCTCATGTCGAAAGTGAAGAGATTAATCACAATACGAAAATTTTCGTATGACAGAATACAACGTCAGAAGTGACATGATGTGTTGAATAGTTTTGTATGTATTCTTTTGTTTCTGAGCATGCGTAGTCTTGCTCTTATGATTTTCTTTGTACAGAAACCATACTAATGAAATTAAAATTGGTTTCTGAGTTCACATCTGACAAAAAATTTATAGTCTGCACATCCAGCATTTGTCTGGCGAAAAAGCAAAATCGGCTGTCGAAAGCACCATACTAACGATCCGAAAATCGTCAGACAGCTTCTACGAATTTTTCCATCCTATTTTCGTATCGTGTGTACGGGCCTTTAGTGACACTTTTTGGGGTCCAGTGACACCAATACAGTGATCATTGCTAAAAAAAATTCACTGTCACTTTTTCGCAAAGGGGTTACCATCAGAGGCGATCAAAGGGTTAAATGTGTTCCCTGGGAATGCTAACTGTGGGGGGGGGGGGGTGCTTTGTCTGGAGGAAGACAGAGATCCATATGCCTTCTTAGCAGGAACACAAGATCTCCACCTTCCCCTCTGACAGAACGGTGATTTGCCTTGTTTACATAGCCAGTCCGCCGTTCTGTCTGTCTTGGGAATGATCGGCGGGTCCGGTGGACAACGTGTCCGCCAGACCTACTGATTGGCTCCCGCTGTGTCCAACCACAGCAGGAGCAGATTGCTGGCAGCGAGTGCGTGTGCCTTAGACCTGAAAAAATAAATCATGTACAGGTAAAATGTGACTACTCTAGGAAGAGTCAGGTCCATAGCACAGCCCCTCCCTTCTTACATGCCATATCCCTATCCTCTTCTGGGAGTGTCCAATAACTGTTTCTGCTGGCCCAGCTCCTCCACCCCTCCTCTCATCTCCCTACATAACCTTTTATGTAAGTAGGGGGGAGAAGTGAAGGGGAATAAAATAGAAAGCCACTTGAGTGAAATGGAATACTATAGAATGTCACTTAAGTGACTGCTTGGACTTTTCTGGGGCTGCTGACATTACATGCAAGATGGTGGCATCAAGCAGCAGTCTCTGAGCTTTTGACTGTCCATAAAAGGGAGGTTTTTAAAATTAAATAACATAAAATATATCAAAAGCACATATAGTCTTATGGGAAGCTTTTTGTACAAATGAATGGACTAGGAACAGTGTCTCTTTAACATATGAAACTTTCAATGACAAAATGATTATCATGATGGTAATTGTCTCAAGGGAAAAAGTGCATGGCGTCTCTTACCTCCCAGAGTATCTAAATATCATCATACTGACCTTTTAGGTGATTGACAGAGTGATACCTCTATTCTCAATGTCTTTCAACACTTCATTTATAAAAGGATTCTTAATGAAAAAAATAACTGATGTAATGACAGACAGTCCTCAATGTTCAAATCATTTCTTAGAGACTAGAAATTTTCATTATTCCTCAGTTTAGGGCTGATTTCCATTGCAGGTCGACATTGAATATCTCTGTTGTTGTTCCCTTGTCTCAGATGTTCCGTGTGAATTGGATGATGTCATAGACATGGCGATCACCCTGTCATTGCCACTACTGGAGAACCTGCACTGCGTCATTGTAACTCTGGGAGCTCATGGGGTCCTCCTGTGTGGTCACAGCTGCAATGGAGTATTGTCTTTACATCCAAATAACAAGGTGGGTCCAAATCTAAGACAAGTCAACTGATTATTCCAGTGTATTGCATGTTATTCGATCTCTTAAAGAGGAAGTAAACCCTGATGAGTTTACTTCCTCTTTCATTCCCTGCAAAGGTAAAGCATAATGGACTACTATGCATCTCATAGTAGTCCATTATGTGTCACTTACCTGACACAGGAGCCAGCGATGTCACCGCTGTCCCCTGTAGTCCGGCGCATCCATCTTCTAGGTGGGTCTCGCTGCTCCGCCGCTGTCATTTGGTGAAGCAAGCGCACGGGAGCTGCCACGCGCGGCATATCGCCGTTGACGAGTGCCGCGCTCAGTACGCCTGCGCGCCGCTGTCTATGGCGCATGCGCCGTAGACAGCGGTGCCTGTCTTTCAGCAAATATCTCCTAAACCGTGTAGATTTAGGAGATATTTCTTGGACCTACAGGTAAGCCTTAATATAGGCTTATCTGTAGGTCAACGTGTGTTGTAAGGGTTTACAACCACTTTAAAGGGTAACTCCACTTTTGTGAGAAAAAAATTTGAGCAAAAAATATATAACATACAATTGCTACCCAAGCCATATTTAAATGTTTTGTTATTAAAAATGACCTTTCCTTTTCAATCCTTCTCAATCAATGTGATATGGCAGCCTGGAGGCTTTCTGTACACAGTGTATGAGACTTCCCCAGAAATGTAATAAAATGTAATTTCCTGCTTGTATGATTGGCTCACTGATTTTCCCAGAAGTCTTCACTGCAAGTCTGCAAGATTTTAGGCAATGAAGATACTCCCAAGGGGTTAATTACTTCTAGTGGGATGCAGACACTGCAACATTCCTCATTAGAACACAGTAAGGGCATCAGCCGATAAGGAAAAAGTCACTCCCATTCAGATTTGCGCTATACTTTGGCATAATCAAACAAAGAGCTATTCCTTCAGAGTAGAAACAGGTAGGAATCTGCAAAATGTTTGTTAAAAGCCATGAAATGTACACCGATGAACCAGCAGGGATTGTTTTTGTTTTTTTCAAGAAAAGTGAAGTTACTCTTCAAATATATTATATACCTAAACATACATACAAAAACACATACTTAATGTATGTAAACTTCTCTTATTTGCTGATTTTTGTTTTAATGCACACAAAGTAGTTTTCTATTCTTTGTGGCTATAGAGGAATTTTTTGAATTAACTTTTTTTTGCCTGGAGTTCAACTTTAAGAATGCAGGTGGATGACCAGTGAATATGGTGAAACCCTGAGACATAAACGTATCTAAATTATGTTGTATGATTATAACCCTATATTTACATTTTTTTTTCTACTCTATCAGACATCATGGGGAGACCTGTGTGCCCTACATTATCCTGCAGCCCCAATCTCTACTGACGAAATTGTTAATGTTTCAGGAGCTGGAGACAGGTCTGTTGTAGTTTTTACTAATATTACTTTTTAAAATAATGCAGAAATAGATGAAAAGAAGGACTGTATTATATTATTAATGTATTATATTGATTCACAGGTCAGCACATAGGATAGCAGGGTCAAGAGAGGAGGAGCAGGAATCTGAAAACTTTAAAACTACAAAAACAAATATTACTTATAATTATTTATTATTATTATTATTATTACTATTCGTTATTGCTATATTTGCCTCTTCTAGACACCTCTGCAACTTTGTGGCTAAGTTTGGCAAAAGAATAGTAGGGGAAATGGTAAAGGTGATGTTGAGAGAAGTCAGGAGACTCTTTATAGTTCAGGAAACAAAACCAACTCTTCTATTTTGTCTTTGTAGATCTGTACATTTCTGTGTCTGATTCAGCCACAATTCAGTGTGTCTTGTGATAATACTCGATCATCTTTGTCGTTCTGTCTCCACAGTCTTATGGCCGGTCTCCTGTCTGGGGTCCTGGCGAAACTGGACACTGATACCTGCGTCCGAATGGGACTCATGGCAGCCCGCTTGTCCCTCCGTTCCCGCGGGCCCATCTCTCAGCTCATCTCTACCACCAGCATCAGTGTGCGGCAGGTAGCGGGGGAGACATGGCCTGCACCTAGAGTCTGGACCATTCCTCCAACCAATGGGAAGTCCTTCCTCAGGACCAGCCATTAACAGATATCGTAGTGGAGCCAGTCATTGGACTCAACAAATTTTAACAGGGTTACCTATTTCATGAACTCTTTTGCCTTACAGTATTAGAACCCTTGCAAACAGAGACACTCTCTATGTTTGTGTGAATTTTCTACAAGTGCTTCTACTTGCAGTTGGTCAGTTCAGCAGTCACGAACTGATAGTGGTAACCTCTAGGGAAGCTTCAAACCAAAGAACGAGAATGTTATGTATCACTTACTCCGCTCGGTTTAATCACTTTGTGGAATGAAGTCAAACTCTCTTTTACATTCATCTCAGTTTTCAATCATTTGCCCAATTATTGAGGGGTGAAATCAAAATTCAGCATATTTTATTCTTGTGTGTAGCCACCATCGTGGTATGATTATGATTATGTCAGATTTTTGCGCCTCAAAGCGGTACAATTGTTTTGCATAGAAATTTGGCATTTTATATTGTAGGTCTGTAATTCTTAGCAATAACACACTTAAATCTGTCTAAACAAGAGTCTAGTAGATATCCCAGGTGTGATAAAGTTTAAAACACAAAATCACAAATTATAATATAATAAATAACTCTAAACAATTATAAAAAAAAAAATAATAAACTGAATTTCCCCACCATTCACTATCGCTCAATTCTGCAAGTGTTCTAATTTACTATCGCTGTTTTCTCTCTGGTCTAAAACCACTTTTGACGTAAAGGGAAACTTTTTAGTTGCTATGAACAATCTCAAGTTTCCAGGCAGAAAGAACCGTATATATATTATAAAACTGCATGCAGGGCATTGTGCACAGCACTAGGGACAAAAGGGATGTGAAATGATTTCATACAGTAATGTAATCTGTAAGATTACAGTGTACTGTATGTGTTATGAATTTTCTATTTTTTTAATTTGCCGCCATGCTCCGCCCCCGTGCGTCACGACGCTCACAGGGAACGGTGCCCAGCACACAGAGGCATCAGCCAGAGGATACAGCCTGCAGACACAGTGGGGGGACATCACAGGATCCTGGGAACAAGGTAAGTAACCTGCACCAGGAACCTGCACTGCAATCCCACGCTCGGGGGTTACGCTAATGGTACTAAAATTTAACCCAGAGCCACACTTGGGAAAACTGCCAGGGAGGTTAAAGTAGAGTTCCAGCCAAAAAACTGAATGAAAATTAATATCTTTATTAAAAGGTAAAAAAGCCAAACCAGCTTTTGCTTTAATATTCAGCTTCAATCCAGAGATTTCTCCCTTAGTACTACTTTCTGCTGCTGGAAGTCCTTAGTCAGCATCATTTAACCCCACTTCTTCTGAGCCTAGGTCACCCTGGACTCACCCCTGACTGGACAATTAAAGAGAAGCAGCACAGTTATAAGCTCATCTCTCTGTTACTCTGCTTTTCCTTCCTATCAGCATGTTTTTACCCACACATGAAGTGATTGGATCCTTGTGCCACTTCTTCTTCCCCCACTCTGAGGTCTGCTGTACAGGATCTGCAAGAGGCTGATACCAGGTCACATGTAAGTACTTACACTGCTTGTATTTAGAAAATACATTTAATGATGCACTCTGGTATTAAGCTCAGTGCACATGCAATAGAAGATTGCCAACAGACAGGTAAGATTTTTTTTATTGCAGAAGATACATATCATCATACCATCCAACTTTTGAACTTGAGAATGAGGGACATTTTAGGGAGATGGTGACCTGCAGGTTGCAATGCGTGTTACAGGAAAGAGGATCACTATGGTACATGGAAAGCTGGAAGGATCACTATGGCACGTGGAAAGCAGGAATGATCACTTTGGTACATGGAAGGCAGGAAGGATCACTATGGCACATGGACGGAAGGAAGGACCACTATGGTACATGGAAGGCTGGAAGGATTACTATGGCACATGAATGGCTGGAAGGATCACTATGACACATGGAAAGCAGGAAGGATCACTTTGGTACATGGAAGGCAGGAAGGATCACTATGGCACATGGAAGGCAACAATGATCACTATTGCACATGGAAGGCAAGAAGCATCACTTTGGTACATGGAAGACAGGAAGGATCACTATTTCACATGGAAGGCAGGAAGGATCACTATGGCACAATGAAGGCAGGAAAGATCACTATGGTACATGGAAGGCAGGAAGAAGGGATAACTATGGCACATGGAAGCAAGGACTAGATGGAAGGAAAAGAGAGAATTCTCTCATCCGAGGCTGGCTGTTCTCCAGAGTCTCAGGCAGTGACATTGTGTGAACTGCTTCAAAATTCCCTGCCACGACATAGCCACTACCAACGCAGCCTATTTCCGTACACCCCTGCTGGGGTGGTTCCGGTGGCATTGCTTGTGCACCATGACATTGTTGGTTCATGCATGGCCCCCATTTTGTATCCTCTTGGTGCTGAGTGCACATGTAGGAAGCACTATGCAAGACACCTCCCTCCATAAGCTCAGTGGCACTGTTTGCAGGTCTTCTTTCCTAGGTGCAATCTAGGGTTGCCACCTTTTCTTGAAGCCAACCCCACATTAGTGGAGCACAGCAATTTTTTTTTTTTTTTTTTTTTTTTTTTTTAGCATACACTATGGGATTGTAAAAGACCTGGGACACCTTTGGATGTTCCAAGGGGAGAAGTAATGTGGCACACATAGCGTGGTGAACAGTGGATGTGGCTTAGATTGCTGTGCCACAAATAAGAGTCTCACAGACATGTATAAACTTCAGCACAATCAAAAAAATAAAACTCTTCCATTACATATAATTTTGTATACCCTGAATATAGTCGGAGAGCTAACATTTTATCTGAGCATAGATTAAAAAAGAAGACCTTAATTAAAATAGTCAGGGACTGATTATCAACCAGTAACTGAGAAGTATGCAATGTACAATATAGTGTATATTGGTGTCCGTTTATGAAGTAGTGAAAATTTTTCACTGCTCCGGTTCTCCGGCATTCACAGAGGAGATTGTTGTAAGCTGAGTGCCAGTTTATGAAGCGGTGTAGATCGCTTCTCCTTTTGGAGGAGTTAAGCGATCTACAAATGCGTCAAACAGTGAAGACCGCACCCGATACTGGAATCTTGTGAGACATAATGAGATTACAGTACCAGAAATTCACAGAAAAACCGAGGCGTCTGTTTATTAAGCAGTGATAAAGATTCACTGTTCAGTACACGGACATTCCTGGAAGAGACCGCCCACCTAGTTAATAAAATATCTGTCACCCTACACTATATAAATATATATATTGTAGCGGGGTGCCTGTAAAACAGGTTAAAATTTCAGGAAAAGTGATTGATGGGATATATTTTCCTCCACGGATTCTTCGATTTTCAATCTAAGATAATACCAGCAAAGACTTCAGGGTAAAGGATAGTTCTTTACCCTGTATTGGTAAAGTCCGTTCTGGGCTGGTTTTATTGGGAGTCTTGATTGAGACTCCCAAGTCCATGGACCGCAGTTTAATGTTTTCTTTTTAGGTCTTGATTAAGGCAGCTGGTCCTAGCTCTCAGAGAGAGAGAGCGTTTGGTCCATGTGAGGAGGCAACTAGGAGCATGGCTGCTTATTCCCTGACTTTGGATACAAGGTATTTGCATTTGTAAGGACATTTACTACAAAACCAAGGACTGGTCAGACTACGGACACAGGCTCGGTAGAGCAGAAGTTTATTTTTGTTTTATTAATGGCAAGATGCCCTTAACCTTCTGTTTGAGAATATCCTGTGGATTAAATATGATGTTTTCCTAAAGAAACTGTGAGTTTGTCCCTACATTAAGTCTGATCCCCTACAATTGGTGAAGAATGCGGGCACAAATGCAGCAGCATTTAAAAAAATAAAAAATAATTCACTAGTATCGGTATACTGTTAAGAGAATGGAGGAAATAATCAAACATCTGGTACAAGCATGCACAGACCAACAAGATACTAATCGCTTGTTGATAACTGCTACCCAAGTGGCCATGCAGGAGCAGAAGGAGTTCAATAAGCTTATTCAGAGTCAGGTACAATCCCTGAATGACAAGGTTTTACATGTGGACAATGTTGTAGGGCAGGCTGCACTATAGAAAATGACAGCCGAGGATGATGTGAAGGCTTTCCTCACAGTTTTTGAGAGGGTGGCAGAGCGTGAAGGGCTACCCCAGGACCAATGGGCTGAGGTCCTTGCCCCCTTTTTGACCAGGGACTCACAGAAGGCTTATTTTGATCTGAATTCTGCTGAGGACCGGCAATATAAAACTCAGAAAAATTTGATTCTGGCACGCCTTGGCGTAACAATGTCTGTGAGAGCTCAGCGTGTCCATTCTTGGCAAATTAAGGGGGACCACCCTGCAAGGTCCCAAATGTATGACCTCCTTCACCTTACATGGATGCAGTTACAGCCAGAGGTTGCCACCTCAGCCCAAATCGTGGAGAGAGCCATTGTGGACTGCTTTGTGAGAGCCCTTCCAACCCCTATACAGCGGTTTGCTGAGAGAGCTGATCCTAAAGATGCCAATGATTTGGTGGCCCTTGTGGAGCGGTACTTGTGTACTGAGGATTTTGTTTGGGGGTAGTACACAAAGAATCCTTCTCCAGGAGAGAGAAGCCCATCAAAAGGTGATCCAGCCCTAAAGTGGGGGAAAAAGGTGGTACATGCAATTGGGGTTCCTAAGGCGCAAGGTGTGAAGAGGCTCAATCACCAATGGGAGACCCGCCAGGACTGAGGTCTTATAGTGTGCTGGCATTGCCAAGAAGCAGGGCACCTGGCTGCCAGTTGTCCGCTAAATCAGGAATCTATGGATTACAGTATGAGCCAGCAAAGCTCTTTTGTTGCTACACCAGGAGGCACCCCACAACAGCCAGGTGGTACTGAGAAACAGATTTGTGTCATTAAAGTGGACGGTTGCCAGATGACTGCCTTGCTGAATTCTGGCAGTCTAGTAACTCTAGTGCATGCCAGTCTCGTGAACCCCCAAAAGTTGCAGCAACAGCTAATGGGTGTTGTTTGTATTCATGGGGATACCAAGTGCTACCCCATGGCCATTGTGTCTTTCGAATCTCCCTGTGGCACCATAGACCATGAGGTTGGAGTAGTGCCAAATCTCATGTATAACACTGTCCTCAGGCGAGACTTCCCTTTTATCTGGGACTTATGGAGAAATGCCCAGGGAGCCGGGCCCCCAGCTGGAATGGATTCCTACTGCCCGGAACCGCTGGTGGGGCAGAATGAAGAGAAAGGATCTGCAAATTTTGGAGGTCCTTGCAGGTGACACAGAGAGCCCCCCTCTGGAATTAGACCTGCCCACGACCCGAGAAAAGTTTGGCCCAGCTTAGGGACTCCACTTTAGCTAAATTGGTACCTTTACCCATCATTGAGGTGCCCTTTGACAGGATTTCCAAGGATATCGTAGATCCCCTGGTTAAGTCCACTGGGGGGCACCAGTATATCCTGGTTGTCTTGGACTATGCCACCCGGTACCCAGAGGCAATCCTGTTAAGAAACCCCTCAGCTAAGAGTATTGCTAAAGAGCTTTCTCTTATGTTTTCATGTGTGAGTATTCCTCGGGAGCTGATAACTGATCAGGGCGCACCCTTCATGTCAAAGGTTACGAAAGAGTTGTGTAAATTGTTTAAAATGAATCGCTTACGCACTTCTGTGTACCACCCACAAACAGATGGTCTAGTGGAAAGGTTCAAAAAAACACTGAAAGGAATGTTAAAATGAGTGGTAGCGGCAGATGGTAGGGACTGGGACAGGCTCTTGCCCTATCTCATGTTTTCTATATGGGAGGTACCCCAAGCCTCCACCGGCTTTCCCCTTTCGAGATGCTGTATGGCCAACATCCGAGAGGCCTATTAGCTATAGCAAAAGAGACTTGGGAACAAGAGGCAACCCCATTTAAAAGTGTAGTGGAACATATTGCTCAAATGCAAGACCGGATTGGAAAAGTCATGCCCATTTGTTAAATCCCACTTGCAACGGGCTCAGCAGGCTCAGGCTAGAGTCTATAACCATTCAGCCAACATCTGAAACTTTAACCCAGATGACAGAGTTCTTGTGCTTGTAAGTACGGTGGAGAGCAAATTTCTGGCGAAATCGCAAGGGCCATACAAGGTTTTAGAACAGGTGGCGGAAGTTAACTATAGAGTACATCAGCCTGGCAAAAGGAAGCCCTACCAAATCTATCATGTCAATCTATTGAAACCCTGGAAAGACAGAGGATCCCTTGTGGTCCATGCTCCCTTGGCGATGACTGGGGTAGTCGTGCCTGGGGTAGAGATCGCTGAGGCCCTGTCCGTAAGCCAGAAACAAGAGACCAAGGAATTTTTACTAAGAAATAGGGAGTTCTTCTCTGATCTTCCAGGGGTAACTTTAGTAATAAGGCATGATAATGTGACAGAGCCAGGGGTGAAAGTTAACTTAAAACCTTATTGCATCCCAGAAGCTCAGAGCCAAGTAGTCTCAGAAGCAATAAGGAGGATTTTGTAGCTTGATGTAATAGATGAATCCCATAGTGAGTGGTGTAGTCCAATCGTCCTTATTGATAAAAAATTAGTGTGTACTCCGCGCCTAGTATAAACACTAAAAAAACAAGTGAAGCTGCTCCAACAAGGGGGTAATTGTAATACTCAAAAATGTGATTGTATAATGTGCAGAGGGCACTTATGTACTAATACATGTTGATATAAATGTGTAGCAACCAATAAAAAAATAACATACAAAAAAATCCAATAAAGTCAAGATATTTGAAATTCATGCATGTGAAATAGATATTTGCTCATAGCGATCTAATGGCATTGCAGTCAAAAGTGATTTATATAAATAGTCCCAAACAAAAGTTGATTTAGTGATCTATAAAAATCCACGTGTTTTAGGTAAATATTCTGCTTACCAGAGAGATTTGACTCCTTTAATTTAAAAAGAAAGTCAAAAGAAGCTTCGGCAGGATAATGCCTGGTCACATTAATGTAACCTGGAGATATATGGAACTCTTCCTCCTCAGAGATTATGCATGGGATATGTAAAAGGAATGATGGAAACCCGTAGCGTAAACCTATTTATTAAAATGTAATAAAAAAATACACAAGCCAAGTGACTGCATACATGTATTTGTGCCTTGACCGGGCACTGGGGCTGATGGCTTGTCTTTGACTTTCTTTTTAATTAAAGGAGTCAAATACCTCTGGTAAGCAGACTATTTACCTAAAACACGTGGGGTGCTTTTACAGTGTCTGGTCACTATTTCTCTGAATGACTATCTGTACAGAAGAATTTTTATAGATCACTAAATTAACTTTTGTTTGGGACTATTTATATAAATCACTTTTGGCTGCAATGCCATTAGATCGCAGTGAGCAAATATCTATATCACATGCATGAATTTCAGTGATCTTCAATTTATTGTATTTTTTTTGTATGTTATTTTTTATGTAAATTGCCAGCATTCATATGTAAATAGTGATGGCGGCAGCATTGATATGTATATCATGCCCCCCTGAGGTCATATCCACAGTAATCTCTAGCAACCAATCAACAAGCAGAAATCATGTGCTCTAACCTCTAGCAACTAATCAGTGAGCCGTAATGTGTGCTGTAACCTCTAGCAACCAGTCAGTGAGCAGTAATGATACACTGTACCCTCTGGCAACCAATCGCAATAGCCGCCCGATCTGATTCATTAAAATGATTTTGAGTCCAGCTGCTATTTATTATATGTCTCAGAGCAGGTGGAGAGCAAAACTGCATGGGGGGGGGGGGGCCTCAAGAAAAGTTTTGCCCAGGGTCCAATCAATATTAAAGACGGCCCTGATGATAATACCCAGTGCCCTCCCCGAAATGACCCAAATTATGACAGGCTTTTCAAAATTCGGCTACTACTAAATAATTTTTCAGAAATATTCCACCAGCTGTTTACCCTGGACCAACACATATGTGTGGATGAGTCCCTTGTTAAATTTAGTGTCAGGTTTAAAATCAAACAATTTATTCCCAGCAAAAGGAGCCACTATGGGTGAAGGTATACAAATGATGTGACCAAGTCACAGGGTACATATATGCCTTCAAAGTGTACGAAGGGAAGGACACCCAGCTGCAATCCCCTAATTGCCCAGACTACTTAGGATCAAGCAGGAAAATTGTTTCGGACCTCATATACCCCCTACCAGAGAAAGGCTACCATTTATGCGTAGACAACTTCTAGACATCTCTGCCCCTATTCCACAACCTTTACCGAAAGAAGACGCCAGCATGTGGCACCATCAAAAAGAACCGGAAGGGCTTTCCTCAAAGTCTTGTCAATAAGAAGTTGAGAAAAGGAGAAACAACAAGTCTGCGAAATAAGGAGATTTTGGCAGTGAAGTGGAGAGACAAAAGGCACGGCTACATGTTGTCTTTGATCCACAATAATACCTTTGTGGAAATCCCCAGAAGGAATGGCCCCATCCAAAAACCAAAATTAATCTATGAATATAATTTGTTCATGGGGGGGGAGTCAACTTCAATGCCGAAATGCTCAAAAAAGTCGCAATTTATTTTTTTCAATTGCCCATATACAACTCATATGTCATTTACCGCAACTCCACCCAAAACCCCAAATGCTTCCTTGGCTACCAGGAGGAAGTTTTCACTGCCCTTATAGTTTTAATGGTTTTTATTAAAGGTTTACAACGTATTGAACAAAGGTCTCAACTTTACATTATATAAAATACAACTTATGCAAAGAGCTATACATATAGTCTTCTAATTTACTTGGGAGTTACTCCTCTCATGTCATACCTAGACCATCATTACCTTCCAGTGTTGACTACATTTTGCTTGTTAAGTTATATATGACATATGTATCATAGTCTGCTATTCATTTTTAACTTCGTATGTAACAACCGCATCTATGGTCCGTAACTCATTTTCTATCCAACTCTCCCACATAATCCCCACCCACTGAGGCGAACCAGTCCCCCAGCTACTCTTCGGGGGAATCTGGGTCCCCCCACCAGGCAGGCATCACCCAACATAGCCCGTGTGGGCCGAGCCCTGCTGGGAGTGAGTGATAACAATATTGCTACAGATCATTTCACAATTGAGAACTGATAGTTGTAAATTATAAAGGGGGGGGGGGGGGTAAAATAAGGAAAGTCAGAAAGGGAAAAGTTGAAGAAGGGTGGGAGGAGGGTCATGGGCTGTGGTCCCGTGCCCTGAGGCACATTTCTCTAGGGTAGATTTAGGTTGCAAGTGTCCTGGGGTCATTCGTCAGATATTCAATCCATGGGATATTCAATCCATGGGCCCCATATTTTATGAAACAATTTCATCCTATAATGTGCTAGAGCTGTTAACCTTTCATTTATCATAAGCCATGACATTTTATGCTTAAGCTGTGCAATTGGCAGGTTCGCTGCCCTTATATTCCCAAACAGCCCACCAGAAAACATTCGATCAGATGTTCTTAGTCAACTATCTGAACACCACTTTCCCGATAAAATCCCTCTCAGGCCAACAACGTAAAAAAAAATGTCAGGTGTGTACCGGAGTAGGAGTCAGAAGAGACACATATTATTTTTGTGCCCAATGTCCTTCCCAACCAGGCCCCTGCATAGGTGAATGTTTTCGGCATTATCATACTTCAATAAATTATTAGTGAAATATGGTAAACATAATCTTCAGTTCCTGTCTTCACACCCCTTATGCCACTGCCTGCTCTGTAACTGACCCTGGCTTGTTATTCAACCACACTTCTGTCTGCCAATTCTGTACATACCTCTGCCTGATCTGGAACTGACCCTGGACTGTTATTCTACCATGCTTCTGCCTAACGATTCTGTACATACAGGGCTCAAGTCCTGCGGGAACGCATGGGAACTGTGTTCTTGTACTTTTTCCACAACAGGAACTCAGTTCCCATTAGCAGCCGTGTCCTGCAGGACTTTGAAGTATGCGAGCTGTGTGGCAGGTGCTACATCAGCAGCCACGACACAGCTCGCAATAGTAAAAGCCGAATTGCCAGTAGGGGGCCCCATGACAGCTTCCTCTTCGATCTACCTGTCAATCACAGCTAGCTGATGGGTAGATCAGGTCCCTGCTGCTAAGAGATTGTATTTAGTAAGACCTCTCGTGATGCGCTCCTCCCCGCCGGCCCCTCCTGATTTTCTGTCTCCTCATCTCCCCCCCCCCCCCCCCGTCTCCTGCATACTTGCTGTGTGTGTCCCACTGAATCCCCCCCTCCTCTATCTTCAGTGCCATATGATGTGAGAACCCAGAGGAGGAGCACAGCTATTCTGCTCACAGGACATGCAGGGAGAGAGGTGAGCTGAGGGAGGAACATCAGTTTGAGGTGGTAAGCTGAGCACAATACCGGGCAAAGTTTAATGCCAGGAGGGAAGTTTATGTGGAAATATGTGAAGGGTTGGAATAGCAACGAGTGTGTGTTGGAGCCCTCCAGAGTTTGCAGCCCCCCAAGCTAACATACATCTCCTAAGCAGGAACACATCACTATCTCCCCAAGCATTCTGTCCAGATAATGTGCAGTTAATTTATGACCTTTTCGTTTAACCCTGTGTTATCCAAACTCTGTTCAATGAAAAGGGTAAACTCACCACATAAACACTCTATATACAAAATAAAATTCCCCAATAAAGATCAGAACATGATGTTCACATTTGAATGGGTATTGATTGATACCATAGGTATTGATTCTCCCACCTATACTCATGTAAGATTTCAATAATGTGTCCAGAGTCCCTAATGTTTGAAAGTTATTGATGAACAATCGGCTGCAAAAAACGATCAATGTATTGGGACAATCTGGAAATAAAACTGTGCCAGCCACAATTGGTCTATGAGTTGTGGCCGAGTGTATGTGCCCAATCCAATTTTTCAATACTGAATGGATTTGTATATGTGTGTTTGTGTTTGTACGTATGTGTGTATATATGTGTGTGTGTGTGTGTGTGTGTGTGTGTGTATATATATATATATATATATGTGTGTGTATGTTCAGAAGGGTTAGGTGCACGTCGGTCAGAGTAACAAGGGCAAGCAGTCAACCCCTCCCAAAGGCTTATATTATAGGTCAAAATATATAGGTCATCATCATCATAGTGATGAGGGCCTATATTTTAATCCCTTGTACGATAATGAATTAACACTAATATTTATTTTTGTTTTTAAATGTTTTTCCATGATATTCGTTACGATATCCAGGTATTGGATGATTGGATTGGTGATGGATCGATTGGTTGTTTCGCCTCGTGACTATAAAATCTCTGTTTTATGCTGGATCTTGAGTGTGTTATCTGAGGAAGGGGTTAAACCCCAAAACATGTAATCGTATACCACTCAAGCTCCGGCACCTGCTGTGATACTCATCACATCTCCTGCTCTGATCCATTTGATCCATCAGGCCTTGCCGATGTCTGCCTGCGTGCCTGCGTCAGAGCGTTTGGTCAGGAAGGCATCCTATGGTGTCCAGACACCTTGCAGCTCAGCCTCGTACTCGCTGCCCCTCCAGCATTCATCTCCGGTCTCACCTGCCCCCGTAGCGGCTCTGCCATTTTCCACTCTGGTTATACAGTGATCGTGCTTCCTGGATCTGGACCCAGCCTTTCCCCTCCCTGATGTAGCCCGGCTTTGGTTATGGTCATCGCTCCCAGCTGTTGGAAAGTGTTTTCAGGCTTCCCATTTTTGGTCTGCAGCCCCCTCTGTCCACAGCCCTCACAGAAGCTGGGCAGCCATTTCTCCACCACCCTTTGGCTCCATTGCTGGCGCTATCACAGCAAGTTTGGCCATTCTGACAATTTTTCCCATTTGTACTGTTTATTGGTTACATGTTTTATCATCAATAAACTGTTTTACATTTCACATGGATTCCATCTCCAATTGATTCCTTGCCACCTCCTGGATCTGCGCTTCCCAATTCTGTTGTTTTTGTCTGTTTTCTCATTTGGTCATTTGAGTGTGGTAGCAGTGGGCCAGTGTGACTTTTATAATTACTTTGGCTCCTTGGTTTACTTTCTGTGCTTGGCTCCCTCTAGAAATTTAGGACAAATTAATCCCTCTGCTTTTTGTATGGTTCCTCAATGTTTGCTATATAACTAAGGCAGGGCTTTACTGGGAGGGGTTATGTGTGGGTAGGGAAGCCTGCCTTTCTTCTTTGCCAGTGTTCATTCTACTGTAGTTGGTAGCATAACCCAAGTAGTTATGAATGTGTAGAGAAAAACTTTGTGTCCTCTGATGTACTCTAAGAAAAGGATTTTACAGGAAGCCAAAAACTTTATTTTTTTTTTTACTTTCACTTAATTGACTACAGATCTGTATTTAATATGTGCCTTTTATAACTGCCTGAAGTTCTGATTTAAAAAATAACTTTAGTCAGTGTTTTTTTTTTTCTTCTTGTGATAGGTAGGTGGAATGGTTAGAACTTCTGTCAGATTTCTATTGCTGTCTTTGTTCCCATTGGGAAGATTCACCTTCTCAATGTATTGTGATGACCATTCTCTACCCTATATAATCCAACACAATCTAACACTGCCTTTATATATATTTTAAGATTGAAAAAACAGGTCTTCCTGTGTTCTCACATCCTCCACCAGGTGGCACTGCTATACTCAAACAGAACAAATTTGTTTAATCAGAACATTTCAATTGATGAAGATTGTAGTTTTAAAACTAAAAAAAATCTAATTTGTATTAGATTTGCTGTGCTTTTATGAAGGGACAATTACAGCTTTAAAAAAATTACATTGTACAGATGAAGTATATTTTTTCCTCGAATAATGTGAATAATCATTTTTAATAGAATTGTTACAATGTATTGATTAAATATTTTTTTTTCACAGCATAAAATTCCTTCATGTTTATTTTGGCAACTTCAGGCCTTTTTGTTACTTGAGAACTGTAAAATGTTTAAAAATATGTCGCTAGCAAGAACTGCCATGGTCAGCTGAATAAAATATACAAAAGCAAAAGATGAATAAAGTACACTGCATTGCCTATACTTAAGGCTGGGTTTACACCATCGCTGCATTCGGCTCCCAGCAGGTTCACCGTCCTGGTTCACTGTTTCAGGTCCGATTTCAGCCCGAATTTGTGGCTAAATTCAGACATGAAATGGACCAAAAGACGCACAGGGCTCCTGTGCAAATTTGCAGCGGAGCCACAGTGGAGATATGTGAACCAGCTCCATAGAGAGCTGGGCAAGATCTCCTGCTATTGCAAATTGGATGCGGATTCCCCGCATCCAATTTGCAATGGTGTGAACCCAGCCTTCAGGTCCACTATAGTGAAAAATATTGTATTCTAGTAACTGTATGGGCCAATACCTGTAGTGATAATATTTAGTGTATAAATTATTTTAACACTGTTCTCTAGGTACAAAAAAAAATTAAATCTATTCCTCAAATCCATGTGTGCAATACATGCTTTTTCAAACCCAGTTATTATATTTTAAAAGTAGTGGTGACATCAGGACTGTGCTGTTCATAGCCCATCCTCCCTGTTCAGCAGCTCCACCCACTACAGGCTGCCTGCAGAAAACTATAGGAGGGGGTGGAGACAAGACTAGTTATCATACACAAGGAGAGAGAGCAGCAGTGACTGGTCTTTATTACAGGAAACTTCTGCACAGAGGTAACACCTCATGCTGAATTACTACACAGATCTGGAAGAAATACAAAAAAGAAAACCATGATTCAAGTAAGAATACAAATGCCACTTATATTTGCTTAATTTGGAATTCAGTTTTAAAAAGCCATTGGGTGACTTAGATTGCCAGCATCCATCCAAAACAAGTATTTAGGTGAAGTGACCCGATACTTGTTGTACGGTCACCCTGCGGAACATATTGGCCCCACAACAGAACTGTAGCAATCTGCTGACCCTGAATATCCTGAACCCTATAGGCGGCTGAGCCGCTGCCATAGTGTAGGCACAAAAGAATATCAGGATATGAAAATATACCAGCATCAGTATCCAGAACAAATAAGATCTTTTTTATCTAATGGCGGATAATTGCCACCATGCTGTCATCCATGCTTTATTTGTACATGTTTTTGATGAATTGTTATCAAATGACTCCAAGAACCCCCTCCATCTTCTTTATCCTACAAGAGGTGACTAACACAAATTGGTGTCCGCAAGGGAGGATTAGACCTCACCTCCTCCTTTATGGAATGTCGGAAAAATAGGCATGTTTGGGGATGTATACATTGTGCTTTTGGAAAGGTGATGTCATGGGAGTGAAGTTTCCACTTAAAGGGCACGTACGTAGGTGCATCAAAGGGTAAACAAGAGCCTGGCAGGAAGTTGGAGCATATTTAAGGGTGTAGTGAGATGATAAAGACAGTAGACCCTCAAGTAGCAAACATTTTGAGACACCAAAGCAGACGATGGCCTCCTTCACATTGATGTGGGTGTCCGTTTTAGTCACAGAGCTGATGCTGTATGGATATGCCAGTGGGTTGTTGTGGAAAACCAAGATGACACCAAGCCAATCAGAAACTGGTGATGTGGGATCGGTTGAGAAATCATTAGTTAAGAGGCCAGCTTTGAGGGACAGAGGACTCAGACATGCGTTTGGGGTGAATTTATTACGCAGAGAGAGACGTCAAAATTTACAGAGACCTGTCAGTGATCAGAACGTTCCATTGTTTAACCACCTAAGTGATCATGGAACCTTCAACCAGGACACGGTAAGGCAATGTATGTGTGCATGATCACTGATGACCATAATGTGAATTTAGCATTTGTTTATGATTTACGTGAATATGCGCAGAATTTATTAAGAAGGACTGTTTGCTATGGAATGTGCACTCCAGTGTTCAAAGTAATTTCTTTTTTGGTGCTGTTAGCATATTTAAAAGCACACATCCTATGGGAATAAAACCAAAGCAAGTGTGCATGACAATAGTTAGAAAAGATAGTAAAAAAACGTAATAATAAAAAAAATTCTGAACTGTAGGGGCAATGTATTCGGTGAATATGCCCAAAAGTTAAAGAACTGGCTGACATAGATTACATAACTGGTGCTCGGATTATTGATCCCAATGGCAAAAACTGCAATTAGTGTATTGGTGATTTTAAGCCTTTTAGCTTGGCATGTGCTCATTTCATTGCTTGGTAAGACGGTAACAAATTCAGTTTGTCACAAATAATGCAGCATTATGCCCAATACATAGTTTCTCTTGATCCTCAGCTCCATCTATTGGCAATAATATGGTATTTTCCTGAACTACCTCAATAAGGAAAATACTAATACTGTATTATGGCCACAAGATGGAACTGACAATCATAGGAAATAAACCTATTATCCAAAATACAGGATTATTTGTGACAACTTGAAAGCTTGAGACATTTACACAGCATTTTTTTTTTTAATAAATAGACCCCTATCAAGATAATAACTACGAGTAAAAAAGATTGCTGCAATACATTGAAAAAGATTTAAAAAAAAAATATTCCAACAATGTAAAAGACCAAAAAAACAAGAGGACAATTTCTTTCACTAAGTGAAGAGATTTAATAACTTCTACCATGAACTATGTGTGTTTCTCCTTCACCACCGAGAACAATCACCAGATGCAATATGACCTCTAATGTGTTAGGCGATCTGACAGCTCACGTATATATCCCACATCGATCATCACATTTCCTCTCCTCTTCCTCCAATTTTTATATTTCTCTCAATACTTCGTGAGTAACCTCATGACAAATGCTTACATAGTGTAACACTGAATTTATAAGAAAAAACCTCAACATTCATTCATTAATACACTGACAGAAACAGTGCTATAAACAGTGCCAATGTCTTGTATGTGACAAATAGGGTGTTAAAAACTCCCCATTCATTCTCTGGGCCCTTTTCTCCCTAAATCCCCCTCATCCATGAGCATTTTATCCTTCATTTCGGCAAAGTCTTGGTTCCACATATGATATCTTTTATGATTTGTAGTGTAACCTAAAGTATTATGCATTTTTTTGGGGTGGGGCATACAGATAGGGCTTTAATTGGGTTAGAAATTGTGGATACATATAATTTTGTTACCATATTTTTTATTGGGAATAAATAGTAAACAAATTCGAAAACCTGCATCTTCATTTATTTTTTCTCAATGCAACATTTGTATAATTTGTGCCCCCCCACCCCTTATAATTACTACAAATTATAATCAACAAAAGTCTGCTGATTAAATTGATATCTCATTAGTGCAGAAAAAGAAAAGAAGAAGGGGGCGCCTCTGGGTGTAGATTTTTAAAAAGCAATTTATTCACAGGTAAAACAAAGAGATTATGCACTCACATTTTCCAAGGCATAAAAAGGCATGTAGAATAAAAGGGGGGGTTTTTCATCTGATTCCTCCGTCACTTGAGATCCGGTCCGCAGGTGTCATATTGTCCTCTCCTGGCGTTACCACAAGTTTGTTGTTTTAAAAGAGCCGGCTTGGTGGACGCAGAGGATGTATTTCCAAAGCGAGGCTTGGTTAGCTGTGACACGCGGGTCGCGGGGTTGTGACGTCACGGCGGGCGACGCATTTCCTGAGCGTTCGGGTCGAGGTGGAGAGACGACCGCGCTCTTTCATCAGGCCAATCAGATGAGAAGGGGGAAACAGGGATTTAAATAGAGGAGGAGAGATTGAAACAGGAGGCGTGGTTGGGCGGAAAGTGGGGCGTGGCTACGGGGTAGGGGTACAGATGGAGTGTGAATAGATTGGGAGGGGCGTGAATCAGGAAGATGGGGGAGGAGACAACAGGGAAAGGATGTAATAGATACAGATGAAGCGAGCAGGCAGGCGGGGACAGTCTGACAGAAGAGAGGGAACTATAATTTGAGACATCTAAACAGACATAATGTATAATTGTGTGGGCATGTTATTAATAAAGCATATGGAGAGATTATCAAAGTGTATATTGTAAAATGTGTGATATGAGGGGTGTGAAAGAAGAATAAGGGAGCATATCGGAGGAGAAGGTGGAATTAAATGAGAGAGTTATAAATAACTCGGAAAAAAGGGGGGGGGCCGAGGGGTACGAGATAACATATAAACCATGGGATGAAGTACCCATCGTACCCCTCGGCCCCTCTTCTGTCCGACTGTCCCCACCTGTCTGCTCGCTTCATCTGTATCTATTACATCCTTTCCCTGTTGTCTCCTCCCCCATCTTCCTGATTCACGCCCCTCCCAATCTATTCACACTCCATCTGTACCCCTACGCCGTAGCCACGCCCCACTTTCCGCCCAACCACGCCTCCTGTTTCAATCTCTCCTCCTCTATTTAAATCCCTGTTTCCCCCTTCTCATCTGATTGGCCTGATGAAAGAGCGCGGTCGTCTCTCCACCTCGACCCGAACGCTCAGGAAATGCGTCGCCCGCCGTGACGTCACAACCCCGCGACCCGCGTGTCACAGCTAACCAAGCCTCGCTTTCGAAATACATCCTCTGCGTCCACCAAGCCGGCTCTTTTAAAACAACAAACTTGTGGTAACCCCAGGAGAGGACAATATGACACCTGCGGACCGGATCTCAAGTGACGGACGAATCAGATGAAAAACCCCCCCTTTTATTCTACATGCCTTTTTATGCCTTGGAAAATGTGAGTGCATAATCTCTTTGTTTTACCTGTGAATAAATTGCTTTTTAAAAATCTACACCCAGAGGCACCCCCTTCTTCTTTTCTTTTTCTGCAACAGTCTAGGAGCCTGGTTTCAGCTCCCTGTGGTGGCAGCCCTGCATTGTGAAAGTCCCACTCAAAGAACGAAAGACACTTTCATGGGACTTGAGAACTAAAAAGTTCTTATATATAACTTTATACAGACAGCCCTCTAGAGTATATTATTATCTGATCTTTTGCGCCTCTACTTGTTGTATATCTCATTAGTGGAACATAGTAATGTAAAGGGATGGTAAATCGCACAGTGAATGTACGCCTTTCCTTTAGGAGAGCTTTATTCCCCATTTGACCCTACATTGCGACACACACATGAGGAAATACAGTATACTGGTTGGTGTCATTTTTTTTTAGGTAGCAGTAAAGATCGAGTGGAGTTGACAAGGGCACAATTTATACACTATGGCAACTTTTGTCACAGGTTTGCGATTGCGAAATGACATTACATTCACTTACATGAGCATTCAATGCTTGCACATAGAACTCAAATGTCATCACTGGCATTATTGTTGCGACCTTTGGGATTATTTTTTTTTTCTTCTTTTAGATGAGGAAACCTGATTTTAATCTCTTGCAGTTAAAGTAGTCCTCCAGTCATCTGTTCAGGTCAGCAGCTTCAAAAACTGTAGCTGCTGACTTTTAATAATAGGACACTTACCTGCCCCAGGATCCAGAGATGTCCTCACCTAGCCCGTTTCTTCACTGGGCTTCGTTCCCTGGCACCAACATACTAATTGTGGGCAGTTGGCTGTGACTGCTTGCGGCTTCATAGCCGGCTGCTTACTGTGCATGTGAGAGCCACCCTGCACTGTTTGGTCCAGCAGCATTCTGGGATCTGTGACATGTCCCAGAAGACTGCGGGAGGAGGGCAGCGGAACTTCCTCTTAGATAGTCATGGCAATCTGACCAGAAGTGGGGGAGCAGGCACCTGTCAAAACCAGAAACCAGGTAGGCACTCCCCCTAAAAAAGATGCCCCAAATGTTAGGGAGAAGGAAGAGCGGATGTTCCCCTTTTGCGTCAATTTCCACTTTAAGTAACACATCAAATAGTTGGCCCTCCCCCAAACCTTTACAGGTAAGTAAAAGAAGAACACCTACACAGGTTGAACTGGATGGATTATTGTCTTTATTCAACCTTACCTCCTATGTAACTATGTAAGAAGTAGCAGAGTGATGGGCTCATCTCCCTGTCACACTGCTCTCTCCTCCTAACAGCATGCTTGAACTGCAGTAAAGCTGATTGGCTTTTTGTGTTGCTTCTTTCTCTCTCATCTCATTTAAGGGTGTATTGATAATTATGGAGCTGCATCAATTTTGTCTTTTAACTCTGTCTAGAGTTCAGCTTTAAAGTTTAACATTTTAAGCAATGATTAAGCACAGGTGTGCGAAACGCGTTTGCTGAAGCCACATGAGATTAAGGTTGCCACCGTTTCTTCAAGCTAAACCCAAACACTTTAACAGCGCACAGCAAATTTTTACCTCTCCTTAGAGACCCCCCATTAGAACAGAGTGCCCTTATATCAGTGCCCTATTAGATTAAAGACCCCCATTATATGAGAGTCCCTTTATATCAGTGCCCCCTAAAGACTTCCATCAGTTCAGGAATCCCCCTTTCACATTAAAGTCCCCTTTAGATCAGGAGTCCCCCTTCATCAGGTTTCGGGAGTCTGGAGTCCCCCTTTACACCAGGAGTCACCCTTTACATTAGGAGCACTGTACTGAGCATCAATGGTCCCCCTATGAGATCAGAGTCCCCCCCTTCACATCAGAGTCCTCCCTCACAACAGCAGGGGCCCGTTATATCAGTAACTCCACATATCAAGGGCCCCTTTACATTAGGAGCCCTCCTTAAATCAAGAGACCCTCTTTCAAATCTCAATTTACATTAGTAGTCTTCTTTACATCAGTACCCCGGTGTGAAAGTAGGGGGCAGAGTGATAGGAGGGTAGCAGAGTGTGACAGGGGGGCACATAGTGACAGGAGGGGGGCACAGTGTGACAGGAGGGGGATGCAGAGTGTGACAGGAGGGGGATGCAGAGTGTGACAGGAGGGGGATGCAGAGTGTGACAGGAGGGGGATGCAGAGTGTGACAGGAGGGGGATGCAGAGTGTGACAGGAGGGGGTTGCAGAGTGTGACTGACAAGAGGGGGATGCAGAGTGTGACAGGAGGGGGGTGCAGAGTGTGACAGGAGGTGGGTGCAGAGTGTGACAGGAGGTGGTGTGGTGTGACAGGAGGGGGTGCGGTGTGACAGGAGGGGATGCGGTGTGACAGGAGGGGCCCGTGTAAATACAGAGGAGGGGTTCAAATACAGAGGAGGGAGGGACAATTACAGAGCAAGGGGGAAATTACAGAGAGGGGGCAATTACAGAGAAGGGGGGGCAATTACAGAGGAGGGGGGTGCAAATACACAGGAGGGGGTGGCAAACACAGAAGGGTCAAAACATAAGGGAGAGAGAGGCGACAGGCAGCTGCTGGTGCAGAAGTTTTTAATAAAATAAATGCTTAAAAGCAATCCACTCACTCTCCATGTCAGCGCTGTATATGTCAGTCTGTGAAGTTGGCTGTTCCATTCTCCCCTCCGATCCACGCTGCTCTTATCACTGAATCGGGAAACTCATGTGAACTCATGTGAACTCATGTGAACTGTCAGCCTCTGATGATGGAGGCGTGGTTAAGCCTCTGGAATGCTCTGATTGGTCACAGCATCCCCGGCTGACAGCTCACTGCAGTCTCCCCGCAGCTCTGTATCCTTGGCTTCCTCCAGCGATTCAGTGATAAGAGCAGCGTGGATCGGAGGGGAGAATGGGACATCCAACTTCACAGACTGACATATACAGCTCTGACATGGAGAGTGAGTGGATTGTTTGTTTTTAAGCATTTCTTTTATTAAAACCTTCCGCACCAGCAGCTGTCTGTCGCCTGCTCTCTCCCATATGTTTTGATTGCTCTGTAATTGCTCCCCCCACCTGCCGCTCTGATGCCCCTGCTGTCCAGGTCCCCCTGTGTGCTGGGGCTCGTAAAAGGAGGCCCCATGGTACCCCTGTCAGCTGGAAATGGTGTCCGGGTATGAGGCAGAGGGAAACCTGGGCACAGCCTCCTAAACCTGTACTGTCTGGGTCAAAACCGGACAGGTGGCAACCCTACATGAGATGTGTGTGCAGGCTGTGTCCTCGTTTTAATGGATGTGAAATAAAACTACCTATATCTGCAGTTTCTCTCTGGTGCTTTGTTCCTCTGTTATCGCTGTGACTCACTGCTGAGAACATAGAAATAAAATTTGTGTCGGGAGGGAGAGCCCAGAATGAGCCTGTCTATTCAGAACACAGTTGTGAAGCTGTGTGGAGGAGGAGGGGGGTTGTCGCTTTCCTCCAATCAGCTCTAACACACCGTTACTGCGTCTCTCCACCCCCTCCTCTGTGCTCCTGACAGACGAAGAAAGAATTTTAACACTATCTGCACTTTTGAAGGGGTGTAGGGAAGTAAAGGCTGCAGATAAACAAGTAAAACTTATGTAGGGAGATTTGTTTCATCCTTGTGTTCACATCACTGGGTATATGTGAGGGTTTACAACCACTTTAAGATTTAGCACAAAGCCAATGTTGTGTCAGTTCTAGTATTATGATTGTATTGTATTTGTCATCCTTGTGTAACTCTTATTATCGTTATGTTTTTCAGGCACTATGTGATGACATTTTATGGCGATCATGTTGGAGCCCATCAGACTGTGAAGGATGCCTAGGCTTATTCACATGTCACTTGTCCCAAGGAGCGTGTTACTTCAAGGGTGTTTCCAGCAATACAGGTTGGTGACAGAATCATGTCAGCAAACATTTTGTGGCTCTTATGGATTTCAGGACCAGTAAACGAAGGAGGCAGATACAGAGGAGTGTGACTTCCATATTCTCTTTTTCTTCATTTGTAGGTAACTTCTACCAAAGTCTGGGAGGAGATCAGGAAGATCACGTGGACCCAAGATAAATTGGGAGAACAAAGGCTTCTGGGAAATGTTAGGAGATAAGGGGCATAGGGGAAGATCTAAAAAGAACTGCTCCTGCTAATGCTGTTACCTTGAAACATTTGTTTTGGGTTGTGAGAAATGTCTTGGTCATGGAGTATGTTTTGGTCCTATGTATGATGTACAATTAGTATTTGTGTAAAATTAAACTATATGTATATAAAGAATATTGTTTTCGTTTAGGAAAGAATAAGAAATGTTTTAAACCTGTTTCCTATTGGGGGGATTTTTCTTCACTTCCTATCCTAGAAAAGGACCGCAGCAATGATTTTTGCCTATACAGGCGAAGGTGCATTTGTTTTTTTTAACAATTCTTTTAAATTTATTTATTTTACATGCTGTCACCAGCATCGTGCAGTGTCACCACAGTGTACTACTCTAGCCACTTGCCAACCAGCTCCTGTACATATACGTTGGCCCTTTGAAGATGGATATCTCGGTAACAGCAGCAGCTGTTGCAATAACAGAGGTATCCATCTTTTCAGTGAGCAGTCCTGTTAACGATAATGGTGGTCTCTGCAGCCGATTTGCCGTGAGATCACCGTTATCGGCGGCGGGAGAGGGTGCCCCCCTCCCGCCGTTCTCCCACGCCCTCTGCCGCTTACCAGAGCCTTTGGCAGCAGCGGAGGCGCACGGGACCTGTCCGTGTCTGGGTGAGGAGTGAGGGGGAAGATGGCCCCCCACCTGTCTCCATACAATAGCAGGGCGGAAGCAACGTCAAAACCTCACTTCCGCCCATACATCTTAAAGGCAATTTTTGTTATTTTTTTCAAATGCCAATTTTTTTTTTTTCTTTCATTGCATTATGTCCAAATATGAGATCTGAGGACTTTTTGACCCCACATCTCATATTTAAGAGGACCTGTCATGCTTTTTTCTTTTACAAGGAATGTTTACATTCCTTGTAATAGGAACAAAAGTGACCCAAATTATTATTATTATTATTTTTTTTTTTTAAAGTGTAAAAATAAATAAAATCAAGTAAAATAATAATAATAAATAATAAAATAAAGTGCCCCTTCCTGAGGAGCTTGCGCAGAGAACGAACGCATACGTGAGTAGCGCCCGCATATGAAAACGGTGGTCAAACCACACATGTGAGGTATCACCGTGATTGTTAAAGCAAAAGCAATAATTATAGATCTCCTCTGTAACTCAAAACATGCAACCTGTAGAATTTTTTAAATGTCGCCTATGGAGATTTTATTTAGGGTAAAAGTTTGACACCATTCCACGAGCGGGTGCAATTTTGAATGACATGTTGGGTATCAATTTACTTGGCGTAACATTATCTTTCACAATATAAAAAAAAAATTGGGCTAACTTTACTGTTGTCTCATTTTTTTTTTTATTCAAAAAAGTAATTTTTTTTCCCAAGAAAGTGACTGTGGCGCAAATACGGTGTGGCAAAGTATTGCAATGACCGCCACTTTATTCTCTAGGGTGTTAGAAAAAAAATGTAGAATTTTTGTCAGTTCTAAGTAATTTTCTAGTAAAAAAAAATTGTTTTTAACTTGTAAAGTCTGAAGAGTCTGTACACTGAACACTTGTACAGTCTGAAAAAGAGGCTCGGTCTTTAAGTGGCTAGGAAGGTAATCTGATTTGTTTTTCACTATGATCGCTTGTTAAGTGATAATCACTGTAACAGCAATCATTTTAACTGCCATGAATAGACTTCATTCTTGACTCATTGTTTATTATTGTGATTGGCTACAACTATCACACAGTACAGGGCCACTGTAATTGGCCCTGTACCGTGTGATCACTGTGACTGATCACAGTAGAAAGCAAGCCGTCATGAATCAAAGCCATTCACGACAGTTGTGTTTACTTGTTACTTGATTGCTGTTATTAGTCACAGAGATCACATGGTACAGGGCCAATCACAGCAGCTCGGTACCAAGCACTGTGATCCGCTGTGTCCGGTGGTGGTGATCAGATTGCACCGCTGTGCACCAGCCAGAGGACAACCAGGCACATTCTCCAGGAACTGGAGATCACCTGTCCGATAGTATAAATACAATGGTAAGGCGAGAAGTGGTTAAGAATCAAGATCCCCATCCTGGCACCCTAAGGCAGCTGCCTAAGCAGCCCTATGCTGGCGCTGTCTTTGATCCTAGAGGCATAACAGGAAGTGAGGGAAAATCTCTCCAAAGCGGGGCCAGGCTGACCCTGAGTCCAGAGGTGAGAGTCTCTCAAGTTCTCCACTCTCTGGCTGTCTCCTGCAGAGAATATACAGATCAGCCCTGCTGCCTGTTTACACTAGGAGATCAGCAATCTCAGTTTTATTATCAGGGCTTTGTGATGGCTGTCCCTGCACTTTAACAGAAGCTACTGATAAGCAGAATGTAGAGGACAACTTTCACTTGGACAGTAGAGGCACCCTGGGAGAACTGATCTCAGATTATATTGGGTGCTCAGTAATACTGCCACTGCCCTCTGAAGATCCATCTGCAGTGGGATGGTTTTCAGATGGTGTTTGACAGGCTGCTTGGGAGGCATTATGGTGCCTCCTCACTGGCTGTTTCAGCCTTTAAGGCTGTGTTCACACTGCTGTGGTGCGGGAACGCTGCAAATCCACTGCGGGTTCCAGCATCGCATGCCTCCCGGCGGCAGTTCACACTGCCCTATGTGAACTGCTGGGAGTGTTAATAAAAAATTAATGACACCTCCAAATCAGTTTGCATATCGCAGTGCGATCTGCAAACTCGGACAGGAATCTGATCGCATGGTGTGAACACCCATGCGATCCAATTCTGCTGCGGACCAAAAAAAGGGTCCTGTACGAATTTGGGCCCGATGCGATGCGAATTCAGCCATACTATCTGTATGGCTGAAATCGCATCGCACAGAGATTGCATTTGATTTGCACTGCAGTGCGGTGCGAATCACATCCGACCATGGACATCGCAGCAGTGTGAACCCAGCCTAAAAGCCACGCCATTGTATCGCAACATCATGCATTTGTCTGCGGTGTGGCACCATGCACTTTAATGGGTTGTGTTTAGTGACAGTAAGGCCTCATGCACACTGGACATTAAAGTAACTTTATTAAAACATCAGTAGCTTTGCAGTGCGTTTTTCAACTTTTTTCAGCGTTTTTGTAAAAGCGTTTCTTTTTTTTTTTTACAATGGATCAAAAACGTTAAACTCTGGTGAGTGACATTTTTGAGCGTTTATCGACGTTTATTAGCGTTAGAGCGGATTTACAGCTGAAAAACATCTCTCAGAACCCACTAGTTTTTTTTTGTTTTTTTACTGCTCAAAAACTTTACTACCCAAAACTGCTGCCAACAGCCTATGTGTGCATGGACACATAGGATAACATGATAGAGAGTTTAACCACTTGACAACTGGGCACTTAAACCCCCCTCCTGCCCAGACCAATTTTCAGCTTTCAGTGCTCTCACAATTTGAATGACAATTACTCAGTCATGTAACACTGTACCCAAATGAATTTTTTGTCCTTTTTTTTCCACAAATCAAGCTTTCTTTTGGTGGTATTTGATCACCTCTGGGTTTTTTATTTTTTGCGCTTTAAATGAAAAAAAGACCGAAATTTTTTTTTTTCTGTGATAAAATTTTGCAAATTAGTAATTTTTCTTCATAAATTTTGGCCACAATTTATACTACTACATATCTTTGGTACAAATAACCCAAATTGGTGGATATTATTTGGTCTTTGTGAAAGTTAGAGAGTCTACAAGCTGTGGTGCAAATCACACAAAATTGATCACATCCGATGTACTGGTGGCCGATCTCATTTCTTGCAACCCGAACAAGCCAGGAAAGTACAAATACCCCCCAAATGACCCCTTTTTGGAAAGTAGACATTCCAGGGTATTTAGTAAGAGGAATGGTGAGCTTTTTGATGTTGTAATGTTTTCCCACAATTCTTTGCAAAATGGAGATTTTTTTTTTTTTGATTATTTTTTCCACAAAATTGTCATTGTAATAGGTTATTTCTCTCACGTGGCATGTGTATACCAGAAATAATGCCCCAAAATAAATGTTGCTACTCCTCCTGAGTATTACGATACCACATGTGTGGGACTTTTCCACAGCCTAGCCACTTAGAGAGGGCCAACATGCAGGAAGCGCCATCACATGTTCTAGGAGCATAAATTACACATCTAACTTGTTGACTACCTATTACACTTTTGAAGGCCCTGGAGCACCAGGACAATGGCACGTGACACTGATGACAGATGGCACTGATGACAGGTGCCACGAATACGTGGCACTGATGACACATGGCACTAATACCTGGCACTGATGACACATGACACTGATAACAGATGGCACGTGACACTGACAGATGGCACTTATACGTGGCACTGGGGACAGATGGCACTGACGACAGGTGGCACTGGGGACAGATGGGCACTATTTTTTTTTTTTTTTTACACTAACCGATGCATCTCTCAGCGGTTCAGCTCTCCCTCCTCACATGTCTCTGTGTGAGGAGGGAAGCCGGCGATGAGAGATGATCTCATATGTTTACATAAGGACTGTAGAAAAAAAATGTCTACTGCCAAAAAACAGCTGCTGTAAAAATGTCCAGTGTGCATGAGGCCTAATGTTAACCGAAGGCAACAGGCAGTATAATTTCTGCTTTTCTTCGCTGCTGTTTGTGTGTTTTGTCTGGAGATACAGTGCATTGAATTTTCTTGTTACATTTTGCTTGTATGTCCTCCAAGACCTTACATATAAAGTGTCTGAAAGAAAAGTAGCGGTGTTATTCATAAAAGATCCCCCATTAGAAAAACAATAGCTGGAATCTAGCGGGACAGTTTTTTCTTTTTTTTTATTGCAGCCCAATGTTAAAGAAAAATAAATGTTTTTTAAACCACTAATTATATTGTAAATTATTTGTTTTGTTTGCACTTTAGATACAAATAAATTTGTATTAAATTAAGAGGGTTTTTTGTTGTAAAATAGAAATATATATATATATATGTGTGTGTGTGTGGTGTGATAATATTTGGTAATAGCTCGGGAATCCTTTCCTAGCCGTTACATAATAGGAAACGTGTGTGAGAAACTATGATAGCACAGAAAGGAAATGGGGGGGTGGGGAAGAGGAGGAACATTTGATGTGTTTGAAGGACCTAATTACCCCCTCTGACAGGAAAGGACAAATGATAGTCACACATGCAATCCGGGCACCTTGGCTACAGTGTTGTGTTTCTGTTCCTATTTTCCCGTCCCCTGAGGGTTGCTTGCTATTGATGCAGGCCTGCGTGTCACAACAGCCCTGAAGTCAAAACAAAATGGAGGAGCTTAGGCTGCTGAGAGGAATTCTCAGGCCTGAATCTGACACAGACAACCTAGTAGAGAAGAAACATTATGAGCCCATTCACACTAAACCATTCTGGTGGTTTAATGCACTGTATGGCACATGTGTTGTATTAAAGCAGCCCAGGGGGGAAATTCCCTGCATTTCTGCAAAAAGCATCACCAAAATAGCATTAATATGAATCAAGCCTTAAGTAGCATCAGGTTAAAAGGACTGCATGAGGCCTTAGTGTGGGGGTTAGTAGTGGGATTAAGTTGTATGAAAGGTTTGTGCTGGGTGTTAGGTAGGGACCACACTTTTGGATTATGGTTATGTCCCCAATTCATTCCCTTCCTGTTAATCTCATTTTTATTACAAGCAACAGAGTGTGTCATTATCAAAGCAATAAAAAAAATTGACAGAAATCCTAACACTTCCTCACTCTACTAAATATATGTTTTTGTCTGTGCCTGGGTTAGATTACCTGTCCTGACCGGAACTGAGCCAAAATATCCCCAATAGGAATAGAGATGACAATGAAAAATAGGCCTCCAACTCCTCTCCACTGGATATAAAATAAAATGTTATCTAAACTTAAGAAGAAAATGTAATATATTGCAGCTTACCAGTCCATAGATATGCTAGCTGTTATTTCAGGCTCCCCCCTTTTTCTTCTCACCTGGTAATCCTGCTAGTAACACATTCCCTGTTCAAGAGGTGACAACAATCACTCAATGTACTGCATCTATGGAGGAGAAGCATCACTCTAGGACAGGGGTGCCCAAACTTTTGAGGAGCGAGGGCCACTTTAGCAACTTGGTAACTGGCCGAGGACCAGAATAAGCAGAGCAGGCAGATGACCGGTCCGTGTCTGCTCTGCATATGCAGTGTGGACACAAGCCCTCTATGGACACTCCAATCTGCCCAAACAGAAGGGGATGGACCCCCTTCTGTTTTTTTTAAGTGGATTGGATTGAAGATAGGCGGGTGTAAACGGTCCGTTTACATCTGCCACTCTATAGAGGTTAATGGAGGGTCCGATTGTTTTTAAGGTGGACCCGATCAGACCACTTGTGTGGAAGGGGCTTAAGGCTGCTGCTTACCTGCACCTCAGCTGACCTCACTTCTTCCTCAGGATTACTACAGGTATCACTGGCTGCTGCTGTCCCCCAGGTGGGTATGGCGGGTGGCTGCTGCTGGCTGTCTTCCAGGGCTGGTACTGTTGATGGGTACTGTTGGCTGGTTCCCAACCTACCGTCCCCGAGCATCAGTGTGACAGGAGCCAGCGCTGGAGGAAGTATGCAGCTGCAGTAGAGAGCAGAGCCGATGCTTCCTGTATCCCTCCTATCACAGGCAGAGTACATTTGGTATCGCTGCACCTGTGACAGGAGCCGTCTCTATACCAGCTCTGCTTCCTCTAGCACTGGCTCCAGTCTCTAAACTGATGCTCCGGGAATGGCGTAGTTCGGGAACCCGCGATCTGGGTTTGCCAACACACCATCCCAGAGTAGGAGGTGGCGGGCCAGTGGTTGGGCACCCCCTGCTCTAGGACAAGACTACAAACCCACCCCCCTCCTCTACTTTTCTCTATAACAGAGGAAGAGGTTATGTAGTTTTCAGTGATAGCTGGGATTTAAGAGCCAATAGGACTAGAACACATACAGAGCTCACAGGAATTCTTTCAGGAGCAACAGATATTTTTTCACTTATCAAAAAGATATAACAAAACATTTTCAATTGTATATTTAACAGACCATAAGTTAAGTTCATGGTTAGGGTTTACACACACTTTAAAATTACATAATCAAAAGACAATGCTCAATAAGTCAAATAATTAACATAAAATTTATTTCTACAATAGGTAAAATCTGAAAAGAACCATACAAACAATCTTTATATAAACCACAGGCTCAATTTTATTGGTATTTATATATAGAATTATATTATACTTTAAACACATGTGCACAGCAAGTCCCACAAAGGACACCATCTAGCTTGGGCCTAGGCAGCCAGCAGATTCACATTCAGCTGCTGGTGAAATACAAGTCCCAGCACTCCCTGCGAGAATGTGCTGGGGCCCATTTCTTGCGAGCTAGAGAGATGCTGGTGACCCAACCCTAGTCTAACTGATCACAGGATTCTCCATTAGTGGTTTCAGTATTCTGCCATTTACATGCATCAACTACCAATATTCCTTATAAAGGGGTGCATTGGTACTATGATGTAGAAAGGGTCATACCCACCCCCAAAAATACAAAAAATACATTTCAGTTCTACATGGCACCTGATGTATTAAGTGACATCTCTCAAAGGATCAATTGGTGAGATTCAATTACTTAGTCTCACTCTTCCTGTTGCACAATTCTCCATATACAAAATCAGCAAGAAAAAAACAAAATGGCCTCAAAAGGCTGGGTGGAGCTGGAAACCCAGGAGCAGAAATTCTTCAACCTGAGCTTTGGATTAAAATTACCCAGCAGGTAATGCACAATCCACCAGCATCTACCAAAAAACACATTACGTTGGTGCTATATGGTGCCATTCATGCTGTGATGTACATGCGCTGCTACGTACACTGCACTGCCAAAAGTGGCGCATGCTCCCATTTTATGGCAGCACATCACAACCCATGGTATTGTGCATATTCCACTGCAATGCAATTCAATACAATTGGGGTGTGAATCGGAATGACTGGTACCGCATTGCGCCAACCAATAATTGTGTTATAATAAGTCATGGTAAGGGCAGTATGAAAAGTGCTTCACTTGAAGTTTCCTTAAAGTCAGAGATGGCTCCCTTTCTGCATCTGGCTGAATCCTCCCCCCATACCCCCACCCACCACACTTTAAATCTTGAAAACAGAGCTTTTCTATCTTTGGTATTTCCTATAAGCAGACGTACACATTACAAACAGACGAAGGGAACAGGCGGAGATGAACTGCTTGCAGTAGGCTGGAACTGACACATGAACTATCCCTCCCCATCATGTATAGGCACTTTACAGCATGGCTTGTTTATCAGACAAAATCTGCATTTTAGGACTCATATGGTTACAATAACCGACAGCATGGCCAGCAGCTTTTATTTCCTTCAGGAAACACAGCTCGCTCGTTGCATCTCCAAAACCTCTGTTTACCATGGAAACAAAACACATGTTTTACAATACAGCGCAAAAATCAGCATTTAGCAGTAGACCGTAGCAACAAGAGGTCAGCCTTCATAAGGATAAAGCATAATTAAAGGAAAATAAAATAATAATAGCCCCTCAAATAAGAAAAGCAGCTTTTGCTGCAAAAGTACCTTTAACCAGCAGCTGTCTTCTGCAGTACTTTTTTCTGCCACTTGATGTCCTCAGCCTTCCAGATTAAATGATGGCCAGCATCATTCCACTGTGATGGTGAAACCTGATGTAAGGTGGCACTGTGATGGGGGGGACATCTGATGTAAAGGGAGACTGACGGGGTATGGTGATAGAGGCATCTGATATAAGGGGGTTTTGGTGGGATCACCTGATGTAGGACGACACTGAAGAGAACACCTGATGTTGGGGGGCACTGTGATGGGGTCACCCACCAAGCCACAAACATGAAATTCACACCTCTTCTGGAAGAAAATTTAATGAACAGGACCTTCTTGAATTTTGATTCAATACCCTTTTAAATACCATGGGCCAATCAAGCTTTATTGCTTTGTGCAGGCTGCCAATCTAATGTTTTACTACTGGCTCATATGAATCATGCTGTGCAAGGTATTACAGGAAGCCAGTATAAAGACAGTGTGGAGGTACTTACACTTAGGCCTCGTGAACATTGGGGCTCTTCTAAATGCAGGAGAAAAGCAGCTGCAAGAACGCTCTTATGACGCATTTGTGCATGGACATGGAAGGGTGTTTAGAGCTCAAACTCCTGTAAAAGCAGTGTTTTGAGCTCAAGTGTGCATGAGGCCTACTTGCTAAAAATGTCTCTGCTTTACAAAAATATAGCTAGATGAATTTTGCCTAGTGTTCAGGTAGCAAGGGCACAAATGAAAGCAGATTTCTGATTGGTTGATACAGGAAACTGGAAAACACTGCCCTTGGCACTTCTGTTGAAAAAGACCAAAAAGGTTACTGTGCAAAGTCCAAAGAGCTTCTGACTAATCAGGGAACACCTTAATCACAAATATAGGCAGATTCATAAAACTGATTTATGATAGATTCTTCCTTTAGCAAAATTACTATATGAAGGTCAGAGGAAGCTGGCAGTAGGCAGAATTCACACTGGGCAATGTAAATTGTGTTGTATATAGCCGACCAGTCAGCAGAGCCCCTAGTTTTACTAGGCAACATCCCCTTCATCACATGGTTTTCTGCCTGCACCTATGGCATAGGATAAATAAGGCTCAAAGTGACTTATACAGAGTTATGCAGTAAGGGCTGGTTCACACTGGAATGTTTGCGTTCCCGTGCAGTCCCATGCATTCCAGTTTTGCCAGCCCATTCAATTGAATAGTCTGCAAAATGCATTGGAACATGCAAAAAGTAGTGCAAGTACTACTTTTGTTAATTGCACCATGCCAAATAGCATGGTATTGCAGTACTATGCGGTTTGGCGTCCGCAAATGTGCTGCATTTGCAAGATGCATTTGGGGTGCCATGAACAATTGACTAGCACCCACATGCGTCTCGCAAGTGCAGAGTGTTCACGTGCTGTGAATGCACACAGAACGCGCCTTTCCTGCACCGTGTTGTGGTGTGAACTGGCCGTAAATGTTTCAGCTAATCAGCCTGAAATGTGGAGAGCATAAAACAATGGTTTCAGGTGGGTGTACAGGCATTATCAGATGGCATGTCAGCAATTCCCAACAAGGTAAAAATGTTACCAATGACAAATCAGAATCAAGTAATGCTACCTTTCAGATTCAACAAAAATCACAGACAAAATGTTCTCAGCAAGTCGCACAATGATTCCGTGCGCTGCCTTTTGACTTAATCAGTACCACAGACATTTACACGCCACGGAACGCAGAAAAGCATTTGATTTGTTATCAATATACTGGGTCAGCAGAGTACATCAAAAGAAGAAGCGTCTAAGTGTTAGAACACAGGGATAGTCCAAAGAAGGAGTGAATGCCTTCAGGCGTATTTCACATTTATATGACTTGCTGCCAATGGAGAGGTCACAAGAGAACTTTGAGTGGTCACATAATCTATTACAGGTACACACGGACAGCTCCCAGGCACATGACTGATTGATTACACGTGGCAGTTGATGGGTCACATGATGAACCACTGCAAGTAAAAAGGCCACATGACCTGTTCACTGCCTCTCTACACTTCCCATCAACTGCTCAGTTCATATGGCTCAATAAAAGTGGAAATTTTGATATTACACACAGTGGAAGCTGAACTATAACGTAACCCGTGCCATTCTTCTCAACATCTTCCAGCTGCTGCGAGTTAGCCACTAGGTATAGATGGACATCAGAGGACCAATTCCAGCATGGTAACACATTTGTTGTAGATCGTGAAAGACACCTAAAGATGATCTTCAGAGCACTCTTGCCTGTATCAACAGCCTGCTAAAATGTGGCACTACTATGTTTTAAGTAGTAGTGAAGCTCATTACACCAATGACCAATTCCCAATATGGTCTTCAGCTTTAGAAACACGTTATTCTCTCTTTGTATCCAAATATCTCCTCCAGATATGTTGCACCCCAGTATACGGATTTAATGGAAAGTAGAATATTCCCAATCAGGTCATAAAATCAGTCTGTCATCTTGCGAAGATAGTTTTTAATTCTATTATAAATAAAGTTTTGAAAAAAAAATCCCTAAAAGAACAAATATAGCGGCCACTGATGCGGTATGAATGGTGAGCTTATCAGGTCTGTCCAGTGCATGAAACAGCAGAGGGAGTCCAAACAGGTTCTGTGAGGAGGGTCGAGGAGAAGGGCCACTCTCAACGCAAGGAGATTGGCCCCTTGCTTCCGTTTTCTTGGGGCCTCCCAACAGTAAGAAATCCGGTTAAGTGGAGACAACGTGTTAATAACTTAAAAAAGTCCTGTCTTCTATCCTCGGTCTCTTATTTCTTGTGACGAAACCACATTTTACTTCCTACGGAAAGAAGGAGGAAAATATTATAACTGCAACAAGATACAAAAAGCAATTAGACTGATATCTTAAGGCAAGGGTCTCCAACATTTCTAAAGAAAGGGCCAGTTTACTGTCCTTCAGACTTTAGGGGGAGCAGTCTGTGCCCAGTGGGAGTAAACAATGCCAGATCTAGGGGGAGAAATAAATGGTGTCAGTGGGAGGAATAGTGCCCCATTTTTATTGTCAGTCAAGGGAATTATGCCCCATCAGTGGTGTCCGTGGAAGGAATAGTGCCCCATTGTAGGTGTAAGTGGCAGAAATGATGCCCCATTGTAGGCGCAAGTGGCAGAAATGATGCCTTAAGGGCCAGATAAAGGCAAGCAAAGTTTGGACTGTCTTAACCCTTTCACGCCTAAGCATTTTTTCTGACATTTGTTGCTTACAAGTTAAAATCAGAATTTTTTGCTAGAAAATTACTTAGAACCACCAACCACCAAAGATTATATACACACATATATACACAGAGACCCTAGAGAAAAATTGGTGATCGCTGCAATAGTCTTTATCGCACAGTCTTTGCACAGCGGTCTTTCAAACACAATTTTTGCGGAAAAAGCACTTTCATGAATTAAAAACAAATACAGTGAAGTTAGCTCAATTGTTGTGTATAATGTGAAAGAAGTTACGCCGAGTAAATAGATACCCAACAGGTCATGCTTTCAAAATTGCGCATGGGGACAAACTACGTTACTTTAAAAAAATACAGGTTACCAGTTTAGACGTACAGAGAAGGTCCTGTGCCAGAAATATTGCTCTCGCTCTAATGATCGTGGAGATACCCGACATGTATGGTTTGACCACTGGGCACTTAAACACCCTTAATATCCAGACCAATTTTCAGCTTTCGTGCTCTCACATTTTGAATGACAATTACTCAGTCATGCAACACTGGACCTATATTAAATTTTTGTCCTTTTTTTCACACAAATGGAGCTTTCTTTTGGTGGTATTTAATCACCGCTCGGTTTTTTTATTTTTTGTGCTATAAAAGAAAAAATACAGAAAATTCTGTAAAAAAATGAATTTTTCTTTGTTTCTGTTATAAAATGTAGCAGATTAGTAATTTTTTCTTCATAAATTTTGGCCAAATTTTATACTACTACATATCTTTGGTAAAAATAAGTACAAATTGGTGGATATTATTTGGTCTTTGTGAAAGTTATAGAGTCCACAAGCTATGGTGCCAATATCTGAAAATTGATCACACCTGAAGTACTGACGGCCTATTTCAATTCTTGAGACCCTAACATGCCAGAAAAGTACAAATACCCCCCAAATGACCCCTTTTTGGAAAGAAGACATTCCAAGGTATTTAGTAAGAGGCATGATTGATTCGTTTTTTGAAGTTGTCATTTTTTCCCACAATTCTTTGCAAAATCAAGATTTTTTTTACTTTTTTTTTTCACAAAATTGTCATATTATCAGTTTATTTCTCACACACAGCATATTTCTCTCCTACATGTAAAAATCATCATTTGCTAGAAAATTACATAGAATCCCAAAACATTATATATGTTTTTTTAGCAAACACCCTGGAGAATACAATGGTGGTCATTGCAACTTTTTATCTCACACGGTATTTGCGCAGCAATTTTTTGAATGCTTTTTTTTGGAAAAAAAAAACAGTTTTGTGCTTAAAAAACAAAACAAACAAAAAAACAGTAAAGTTAGCCCAATTTTTGCATAATGTGAAAGATGAAGTTACGCTGAGTAAATAGATACCTAACATGTCACTCTTCAAAATTGCACACGCTCGTGGAATGGCACCAAACGTCGCTACTTAAAAATCCCCATAGGCGACGCTTTAAATTTTTTTTACTGGTTATATGTTTTGAGTTACAGAGGAGGTCTAGCGCTTGAATTATTGCTCTTGCTCTAACGTTCGCAGCGATACCTCACATGTGTGGTTTGAACACCGTTTTCATATGTGGGCGGGACTTACGTATGCGTTCCCTTCTGCATGTGAGCACATGGGGACGGGCGCTTTAAAAAATAATTTTTTATTGTTCATTTTTACTTTATTTATTTTAGTTTGACATTTTTTTCCCCAAAAATACATTTTTTGATCACTTTTATTCCTATTACAAGGAATGTAAACATCCCTTGTAATAGGAATATGGCATGACAGGTCCTATTTACAGTGAGAGAAAGGGTCAATAAGACCTCACATCTCACCTCTAAGCTGGGAAGCCTGAAATAAAAAAAAAATAAAAAAAGATTCTGGCTTTGATCGTATTGGCGAGTCGGTAGAAGCACCGGAGGGCGGCGCGGTGGGGGAATGTCTATGGCTGGGTATAGCAGGGTATCACCGACTATGGCTGGGTAATGCAGGGTATCTCCGAATATGGCTGGGTATCTCCAGGTATGGCAATTTATGGCAGGATATTGCAGAGTATTGGCGGCTGTTGCAGACTATGTGCGGCTGTTGCAGACTATGTGCGGCTGTTGCAGACTATGTGCGGCTGTTGCAGACTATGTGCGGCTGTTGCAGACTATGTGCGGCTGTTGCAGACTATGTGCGGCTGTTGCAGAGTATTTGCTGGTACTGCAGAGTATTGGGGGGTATTGCAGAGTATTTGCTGGTACTGCAGAGTAATGGCAGGGTATTGCAGAGTAATGGCAGGGAATTGAGGGGTTAAATTTCGGTGAGCAGCGATGTGGGCACTGCAGATGCAGCCCACAGCGCTGCTGACACCGATCTCTTCCCCCTCCGCTGTACCGATCGGTACAGAGAGGGGAGGGAGGAACCGGCGTCATAATATGACGCCGGTTTGTTTACAAGTGATTACTCCGTCATTTGACGGAGCGATCACGTGGTAAACGGCCGCGATGATCGGCCGTTTAGCGTGATCCGTGATGCTCTCGAGTGCGCGCCAAGATATAATATGCTAGACAATCATATAGATGGAAAATATATACCTTAGCACCTTTGGATAAAAGAACTGATCAAACTCCAGCTGCAGTTAAAATACTCGCCAATAAGCAAATGGCAAAGAAGCAAAGTGAGAATCTAAAAACGGGTTACTGCGCTTAGGGTTGCACATAGATGGTAGGTTTAATGAAACACTACTACTGACTTTTACATATCGGTAAGCTTATAATAAGGCTTACCTATAGGTAGCGTAAATATCTCCTAAACTTGCACTGTTTAGGAGATATTTATTGTACATGCAGCCAGTGAAATTACTGGTGCATGCGCTCTGAAGGAACAGCCGGCCGCCTGTGCAGTGTGCGAGAGTGACATCATCCCGGTTCGGGAGCCTGCGACACTGGAACAAAACATCAGGGAAGTGGTCAGCTGTCTCAGTGGCCAAGCGCCTGTAACAGCTTGTAAAACGTGGTAACTTGCGTTTAGCTTACAGGAGTTTTTAATTTTTGACAAAAAAAACAAAACGATTTTAAGCGCAAACATGCCTAAATGTGGCATGTAAACGTGGCAAAACTGATGTTTTTAAATGTTGGTTATCATCTGTCAAGTTAAATCGTTCAGGAGAGGTTGTAAAACATCCCATGTACATTAAGCCTAAGGGTATACACAATGAGAGACATTCAGTAGGCAGACATTATCCCTTTTCCAGCTTACCTATCCTATTGAAAAACTTGTTGACTCCGCTCTGCTCCCCTCCCGGCAGCGTCTCCAGATATTCCTGCGCCCTGACCTCAAACAGACCTGTAAATACAAATAGCGGGTGAGATCAGCATCTTCTGTACACACCCAGAATCCTTTGCGCTCACAGCTGGGTCTGCATCTGCGGGGGTTGCTCAGCGAGCTCTCAGGGGTTGGGATTTCATATCAGAACAACAAAAGACAACAGGAAAAGAGGATGGGTACAAAGACAACAGGAAAGGAGGATGGGTACAAAGACAACAGGAAAGGAGGAGGATGGGTACAAAGCACGGACAAGGTTTCTGTTTAAGAATGGATTCTGCCTTTTAGTAATTTGCACAGATTGTTACACAGAAGGAAAAAACAAAAAACAAAAAACGTAATTTCCTCCAATTGACAAAAGCTTTTATATAGGATACTGTAGTGTTGGAGTTCTGTGTGTGCTATATATATTAGATATCCATTCATCTTTTTCAGGTAAGGAACATTTTTGTTAGCAAGTACAGAAATATACCCATTGGTCCTGCCAGAAATTTAGTGTCATAAGTTCCTGTGCATGAAACTGGTGGTCATCTCAAACAACGTTATCTGCTATCTTCTGTGAACTACAGAACACCTTCCCCTATGTAACAATGCTGAGAAGAAAAGGAGTAGTATGTCCCAGGATGACAATGCTGCTTCTCCATAGATACAGTACAGTGAATGTGTGATGACACCTTAGAACAGGAAGTATATTACTGGCAGGATCATCAGGTGAAAATAAATGGGAAAAAAACACAAGAAAAACAAACAAAAACAAAAAAAAAAAAAAAAACACACACAAATGAAACCACCATATTGAAGGATCAGGAAACTGCAATAGATTATTTTTTTCTTTCAGGTTTAGATACACTTATCACGTGTGTAATATCTGGTGTTCCTGCCAGTCCCCTACTGCACTTCTCCCACTAACAGACTGGTGCTGACACCCCCCTGCCGATTCACTGGGAAAACCAGTGTGCTACTGTTTCTCCTTCCTTAGCTCTCTGGGCTCCTTATGCAGCCGAGAACAGACATTGTGTTTTTGTTTTTTTTTGTTTTTATATATGTATACACAAATGTTTTGCCTTTAATTTCTATTTTAAACTGAATGGCTTGTTTTGCAGGGTGATCATTTACATAATCCTTAATCCACATCCTTGCTAGATCACTGTATAGATGAACGAGAACTGGTAAAAAATAAGCCACCTAAAGCAACAATTGCTTTGTCTTCAATAAGTCAGAGCAGATTCACAGACTTGCATTAAGGGAGAAAAACAGGCTCGATGCAAATAACCTGAACTTGGACTCACTGACCTTTGGTTCCCTGCTTCCTCATCTCTCTCTCTTGGGTAAAGCCTCCAAATGTTTGAGTCTCCATGAAGACCTCCAGGAATCGGCGGACACTCTTGGAGGAGATAGATTTGCGAAAGGCATCACGAAGGAGCGTCCTCTCCTCCTGCTCCCCAGGAACCATGAATAAAGAGTAATGACCAACTATCTCCACAAAGAAGCGGACAAAGGCCTCCGATACCACATCATTGAGAGCGCTGGAATCTGGAGAACAAATTTATATTATTTATGGAAAATTAAATTTTGTCATCCAAACAAAAAAGTTATACTGCTATTTGATGCCAAGTCAAACCCCGTGACCACGTCCCCTAGTGATGAAACGCGTAGGGAGGAGGAGCGACGCCCTGACTTCACCGCTTCGCGTGTTTGTCCCGGAAGTATCGGGCGTTGTGTATCGAGACCGGCCGGCTCGAATTTTATATGCGATCTGTTCACTGATACTATGCAAGTGCGCAATTGGCTTTTTTTATTTGCTTTATTAAAGTGTTTGGTTTTACACTATTGCGAGCCTTATATCTTTTTTATGGTCGCTGATGTGAGGGATTGGTTGGAGCTGTGAGAAGTCCCCTTATCTCTTTATCCATCCTGAAATACCCTGGACTGGGGGAGTCAGTCATCCGCGCTTTATGGTTCTCTGTAACAAAGAACCATATGCTTTTGGTAAGCGGCAGTGTTAATCGTGGTGGAGGTCTTCACAACTCACACTAATTTGGATGGTCTGTCATCACATCATCATTGCGGAGTTACTATTATTTTTTCCTTTTTTTCAAATTGGGACTTTTTTATATGGACTTTTTAAAGTTACTATTATCAAAGTGTTTCTTTCACATTGTTTATAATTGTGTCTTCTTTTTGTCACATGACCAGTCAATTAATATTTTTTGTATTTCCCGTAACACATACACAGTTTAACAATTGTGTTTTTTTGTCACATGACCGGTTAATCATTATTCTTTGTATTTTCTTTAATACATAGGAGTGATTTTTCTATTCTATTTATACAAGTATACTGATATTCTCATTTTTGCACATACTACCGCATAGGATTGGTGTCAATATTCACTTATTTAATTTTGGTGATATAGCATTTATATTATTTTATTTCAGTTTATTTTATTTCTTTAGCGCAACCCACCCTTTTTTTCTTGTCTTTTGTTGAATGTAGTATAACATTTGGGTCTGCTGCATGTTTTTGTTTTTTGTGATTGGACAAGCGCGGTTTTTTCCTTCTTTACATCCCTATAACTTATAACTAGCCAAAAAAGCATAACACTTAGTCTTCACTAGAACTCTAATGGTCAATTCATCTGGTGGGTCAAGGACTCTCCAATCCAATCCTGAAGAAGGCTTATCAAAAAGGATTTTGTTTTGGTCTATTAAAGTGGTTGTAAACCCTCACATATACCCAGTGAAGTGACTGGCCTCAGATGATACATAGATGAAACAAATCCTCCTATATAAGTTGAACCTGTTTATCTGCATTCTTCTCTGCTCTATATCCATTCACAGTGCAGAATGTACAACTTGTCTGGGAGTTCTGAAAAAAAGTGGGCGGAGAGCTGACGTTACATTCTGCAGAGCTCAGCGAGGAGAGTTTTGAGAGCCGATTGAAGGGAAGAAACACCACACAGGAACAGAGCTGAGGCTGTCAATCAGCTGGAGGTCTCTCCCATCACCATTTTTCTCTTGGTGTCAGGAAAATTTGTCAGAAGTGACTTATGCTTATAGCAGAGGAACGAGACAGTGGACAAAAATGACATTTAGTGCTCTGAAGAGACAAGTATACGCTATAGAGGGATATTCTTTGATCATATTTCACATCTGAGGTTCCCTTGACAACATCTTCTTGAGACGAAACGTACGTCGGGTGGTTGACGTGCTGACGTCATCGCTGTGTATCGCTAAGTTTGGACAGGCGATTGCAAGCCGGCCAGCCATTGTTTTTACTTGTGACGTTATCTACTATTGATGTAAGTGTATTTTTTAATTTTATTAAATTGGTCATACTGATTTACACTATGGAGAGCCTTGTCTTCATCTTTTTGGATCCTACTGTTTGATTGGTTCGTGTGCCTATTGGACCAAGTTATCCTGCCTGCCTTCTGGTTCATCAATGTGAGGTCGAACTGTCACTGCTTTGCCTATTGGATGTCCAATTATTTGCAAGCTTGTATAAGCTTGCCTTCTGGTAAGCGTGTATTTTATGCGGTGGTGCCATCCGATTTCACTTCACTGAGTAATCATCATCGTATTAATTTCCACGGATTTAATTTATTTTTTTGGGACTATTTTATTTACTTTTCACCAATATATTGTCACCTTAATTATTTACTAGCATCAATTGTAGTATTATCAATGATATTTGTCTTTTTGGATTTATTATGGGTTCTTCATTCAATTATTTTTTGTGTTTTGATTAATAAGCGCAGCCTATTTTTTCCTTTTCTATATCTGAGGTTTACAACCATTTACGAAAAAAAAAAACAAAAAAAAACAAAAAAAAAAAAAGGTACAGCTTCAAAATCTTGGGTAAACTCCATAGTGGGTGAACACTAAAGATCCAAGTTTGGGGCCACATCATATAAATGGACCAAATGTCCCAGTTCTAATAGGATTTGTAGAACATCAAAAGGTTTCCTGAGCCAGATGATGACATTGCATAGCATACTAGCTCATTATGTATTACTTACCTCAGATTGAAGCCCCTGCAGCAGTCCTAGTCTCCCCCTCCGGCCATGTCGTCCCGAATTTACTTCTGGGTATCACTGTGATTGGCTAGAGCTGTGATGACGTGGGAGCCGCCAATAACGGCACGGAGACTGCAGCAACGACACATAGGTGCTATTGCTTCAGTTTTCCCCAATGCGCATGTGCCGATGACATCGGCACATGCAGGGGACAGGGAATATCTCCTAAACAGTGCAGGTTTGCCTGTAGCATAAGGTTGTAAAATAGGGTTTACAACCACTTTAAAGTGGTTGTAAACCCTTACAACACACTTTGACCTACAGGTAAGCCTAGATTAAGGCTTACCTGTAGGTCCAAGAAATATCTCCTAAACCTATACGGTTTAGGAGATATTTGCCCGAAGACAGGCACCGCCGTCTACGGCGCATGCGCCGAAGACAGCGGCGCGCAGGCGCACTGAGCGCAGCATTTCCAACGACGGAGCTGCCACTCGTGTCGGCTCCCGTGCGCATGCGCGGGAGTGACGTCATCACGGCTTCGCTGAATGACAGTGGTGGAGCTGCGAGATCCCACCGAGAAGATGGATGCGCCGGACTACAGGGGACAGCGGTGACATCTCTGGCTCCTGTGTCAGGTAAGCGATGCATAGTAGTCCATTAAGCTTTGCCTTTGCAGGGAATGAAAAAGGAAGTAAACTCATCAGGGTTTACTTCCTCTTTAAGCCCTAGGTTTGCACTTTTATTGACCAAGCTAAAAAATAAGCTGCAGATGGAGGCAGGGACAAAGATAAACAGATAGAAACTCTACTATTTACCTTGTTGGCCATGAGCAGAAGTTTCTATTTCACTAGCCAACTCGTTCCTCTGCTCCAAGATCTGTTCCAGAGCCGCTTGCAGTTTCCGGGGGAGAATGGAGTCTTCATCGTCCATCTGGAACATAGAGGAAAAAATTCATGATTGGGGTTCTAAGGATAATCGGACTGCAGAAATTTTCATTGCTAAAAGGAAAGGTGATGCAAACATCAAACAAAAAAAAAGAGACTCTCCTAAATCTTGGGAATAATAAAGAGGAGGGAGCGGACGATTAGTTGCCAACTATATAGCATGGAATAAACATAACATAAATATAATATATAAAAAAAATATATAATATATAATATATAATATATATATATATATATATATATATATATATATATATATATATATATATATATATATATATATACACACACACATAATATTTTTTTTTAGGGGAAATATTTAAAAAGCCTGCACAGCCTGAAAACGAGGTGCTTTCTACAAGCTCTACAAGACATGAGTAGTCTTTTATGATCAAGGTGAAGCAGAAGGCAACATTCAAGGTTCTTTTAGTACCGACCGTCACACTCACCTGGCTGAGGAAGCGATCATTACCAAGGTCCACCAGGAGAACCTGTATAGAAACAAAACAAAAGTCTTTCATTTCCTGCTTCTCGGGGGGCTTTCCAGTCCCCTCTTTTGCATTTGCCCTCCTTCCTGCCTAATGTAGTGTCCGCAGCAGCTGGGTCTGAGCCATTTATACAGTGTACACATCCTCAGCTGTGGTTTGAGGTTTCCCTACCACTGACCAGAAATGACAAATCCTTTCAACGTTCTGGAGCCGGTCCAATCACTGCCCAGCCGCTGCTTTCCACCCACACTGAACAGGGACATCGGGAAACCGAAACTGCACTGATTAAAGGATATATCCCATTATAGAAAGGGAAGCTCTTTAAAGCAGTTTTAAACACATTCGCTAAAATCTCATAGAAGCTTTAAAGAGACCCTCCCACCAACATAAAACCAATCAAGTATTAAAAAAAAAAATACTGCAAGTAAGCTTTTCAATTTCCATAAACAATTTAGCAATATACTTCTGAACTGGCTAGAGAAGGAAAACTCCAGGGAATGTCAGTTCCCCAGCACAGCCCTTTCCCTCCTTGCACCTCATAGCCTTGTTCTCTTCTGGGAGTGTCAAATTACTGTCTGTGCTGGCCCAGCTCCTCTTACCTCCCTTCATAACCTTTCATGTAGCGGTCAGGGAAGGAGTGGAGGGAAATACACTTGGGTGACAGCTGTGAGTCGGCTGTAGCTGCTTACATTATATGCAAGTGGGTTGCACCCAGCAGCAGTCTCAGGGCTTTTGGATGGCAACACAAGGCAAAAAAGATATGCGTCATGCACATATAATCGTATGGGATAAATGTTGAAATGAACGGTCTGGTGTCAGGGTCTCTAAAGTGTATGTCTAGGCACTTTTTTTTCTAGCTTTGTATAGAGGAAGGATTAGAACTCCTGTCAATTTTTTTTATGACCATCTTTGACTACATTAGAGAGATTTCCCCTCACTTCCCATCCTGTTGACAACAGTTCCAATAGACAGGAAGTGGAGAAAAAAAAAAAATCTGAAAATGGGACGCAGAATTAAAAAGCTGACGAGGTTCTACCCTTTCCCTATGCTACTATAGGAAAGTGATTTTTCTGTCTGTATTGCGTTTTAAGAGTTCCCCCTCACCTCATGTCTGGTAAAATGTTCTCTGCAAGATTGGAAGAGAGGAAATCTCTCAAATGAGCAATGGACAGCAGCAAAAACCTGACAAGGGTGCTAACTCCTCTTTAATCAAAAACCAAAACTTTCTGTCTGAACATACACATTAAAACATAAATGATTTGTTGCCAGTGATTCTTCCCCTCCCTGTGAACCTCTCCAGGGGCGGACAGCTTATCATTTACAGCCATACACAGAATGGTGTTGTTTTTGGCATGCGAAGGCCCTTCTCTGCCTCCGGAAGCCATTAGTTAATTACGGTAATTATTTCTCTCTTGTGAAAACTGGGCCACTAACCGAGTGCCAGAATCAGCATGATACAATGTGCTCATCTGTCAGCAATGTCCATGGATGAGCATCCAGATACAAAATATCTTTGTCTCATTCAAATTGTGATCAACAGTGCTTCAGAGAAGTGTTATTTAGATCTAAAAATGTGACATGGCATTTGCCTTGTTATACTTACCCTGGTAAAATAAAACCCTAACAGTGAAACAAATTTATTACTACTTAAAGTGGAACAATGGGCAAAATCAAAAATGACATGCTGTATGTCGGGGATATGCAATTAGTGGACCTCCAGCTGTTGCAAAACTACAAGTCCCATCATGCCTCTGCCTCTGGGTGTCATGCTTGTGGCTCTCAGAGTCTTGCTATGCCTCATGGGACTTGTAGTTTTGCAACAGCTGGAGGTCCGCTAATTGCATATCCCTGCTCTATGTGATGCAGTCTGTCAGTAGCATCAAAGTGACACTAAACAGTTAATTCAATTTAAAACATATCTAACACAGATTTCGCCAGCAGTACTTTATTTCTGCCACCAGGTATCCCCCTGATGGCCAGCATCATGTCCATGGGTGCTTAACCATTGGTCCTCCAGCTGTTGCAGAACTACAAGTCCCATAAGGCATTGAAAGTTGCTGACAGTTATAAGCATGACTCCCCAACGCAGAGGCATGATGGGACAGGTTACGCGCCCATGATTTCCGAGCCTAGGTCATCCTAGCCTGTGATTGGACAGTAAAAAGTTATGCAACACAGTTAACAGCTCATCACCGTGCTCTCTCCTCCTATCAGCATGCTTCTGGTCAGTGTACAAATCAATAGGCTTTTTGTAGTGCTTCGACTGCTCACATTTCAGCTTTGCTGTACAGCATCTGCAAGAGGCTGATACCAGGTAACATTCAGGTACTTACACTGCTTGTATTTTACTCCACTTTTTGTTGAGAAAACAACATTTCTCTCTTGGTGATCTATGTACATTGCAGGGATTATAACAACCTTTGTTGCAGATTCCTACCTTTTGTTATTCTGAAGGCATCCATGTGTTTCTCTGTGCCCATGTGGGAAAATAAATCTAATGAGTGGTTTCATAATTATCAATCAGCTGTGCACCTGCAGAACATGAGGAAAGCTGCAGGGCCTGCATCCCTTTAGACATGATTTCCTATTGGAATCATCTCACCAAAAATTTAATTTTTTGTTGCAGGGGTTTCCTGAAGTCTGACTTGTATCTTAGTGCAGACTTCTGGGAAAATCAGTGAGCCAATCACACAAGCAGGAAATGATGCTTCTGGGAGGAGTCCTGTACACATTCTATGTATAGAACACCTCCAGGAAGCCATATTGCATTGCATTTTCAGAAAAATACAGCGACTGCAGATTGAAAAAGTAATTTTTAATAGCATTTCAATTACAATACGACTTGTGTCGCAATTGTATATGCTAAAATATTTTATTTTTTTGTTTTCCATTTATTTTTCTACCCTTTAAATATAGATTTATTGATGTGTTAATACTGAGCTGCAATCATTTGTGTCTTTTCTGCATAGAGTTCCGCTTTTAACCATTTGGCTTTGATACAAGGTTTCTGGCACTTTGTTCCAGGCGACAATAAGGCACTGTATTAAAATCAATAAAACGAGTTTATTGTAATGAATAATTAGATTCATTGTGCAAAAGGTCTATTAAAGACCCCTTTGTAGTCTGTACTTTCCCACATCACAGATCTCACTAAATTGGAGCTTTATCAATTTTTTATCAAGCAAAACAGAACTGTTTATGTCAGAAGTGATATTTGAGTAGAAAGAACCAGTCTGTACTGTCCCCGCTGCCATGAAAAGACTGAATGCATGCTTAGATTTGTATTAGTTATCCTTACAAAGAACTTAAGTGATCCTCCAGGTGCTTGTTTTAGATTTTTTTTTAGATTCCAGTGTTGCATAAAGGGTTTATAAAGTCTTTTTTTCCTTCTTTTTTTTACCTTAATCTATACATAAAAAATAAAAAACCCACTCCCCCTAAATGCTTACTTGCGCCCAGTGGCGTAACTAGAACCTTCAGGGCCCTGGTGCAAAAAAACATGAAGCCCCACCTGACCTACATCCGGGGACCTTCCCTCTGAGCCCAGTGTCAGTAGTTTATTTTTTTAAATTGTAAAACAAAAATAATGAATATAATATTTTAAAATTATTTTTTGGGGGGCTTTGGTGAAATATCAGGGGTCAAAACAGATCTCTGATGTTTCACTTTTGAGACAGAGAAAGGAGATTGAGCCCTCTATGCCCTTGTACACACGGTCGGAGAATTCGTCGGAATGTGTCCTATCGGACCGTGTCGTCGGATAATCCGACTGTGTGTGGTATGCGTCGGACTGATTCCTTCGGAATATCCGTCGGACCCAATTTTCCAACATGTTGGAAATATTTCCCGACCAACTGGGCCAATCGGACATACTCCGATCATGTGTAGAGAATTTTGATCGGACCAAGTGCCACGCATGCTCAGATAAAATTCCTACATCAAAGCTATTGGCTACTAGCCTGAATGTAGTCCCATCGTAACTAAATTACGTCATCTCGTTCTGAAAGATCGGATTTTTCGCCAACTTTGTCCGACCATGTGTATGCAAAAGTTTCGGACAAGATCCGACGGATTTGGTTGTGGAAATCTCCGACCGTGTGTACAGGGGCTATCTCCTCTGCAGCCTCAGCTGCACTGAATAAACTACGGAGAGCGGATATCTGTGCTTTCAGTTCGACTCCATGACAAGGATGCTGTATTTTTGGCAAGATCAACAGGCATTTTTTGTACCTCCTGCAGAAAGTGATCTTAGCCTGAAAAAATAAAACCAATGCAGCCATCACATCTAAGGACTGATAAGCTGTATGTTACATTTTTGTTCCTGGGTTTTTTTTTTTTTTTTTTTTTTTTACACGTTTTAGACAGGGTTGTCAGGTTTCAATTGCCCTAATTCACTCTTTTTCTATTTGTCCTATGACTTTTGTCACAAGGGCTGAATCTGAAAGAATTAAAAAATTCTGAGATGTTACCAGGACAATAACAGAAAGGTTGCTAGTAGCAGTGAAGCAAGCCATAGACTATCGTTTTTTTTCCGTCCACTACAGGTGGAAGAAAATTGCTCGAATTCCCCAGCTACACTGACTGTTGGAATCCCTGGGAGTGCTGGCAGAACACAGTGATCCATGTTGGCTGCTGTAGCCACCAGCAGTAATCACATGAAAAAAAAAAAAAAAAAAATCAAACAGGCTGGTTGTACTGAAGTCAATCAATAGATCAAATTCAGTATAACCAGCGCGCCCAAAGATGGATCAGAACTTGGCCACTCTCTGCTGAACCAGTCGAGATTCGATCCATCTATGGCTGGCTTTATTCCCATTCACCTTGACATGTTCTGTAATGTGAAGAGGTTTTGTAGCTTCTCCAAGCCACTTCTTCAGTTTTAATCACATTTGATCACTATGGAATGCGTCAAGGCAAGTGCAGGATGGGAGGTGTGAATCAGATTGTTTAATATACAGTGCCTTGAAAAAGTATTCATACCCCTTGAAATGTTCCACATTTTGTCATGTTTCAACCAAGAATGTAAATGTATTTTATTGGGATTGTATGTGATAGACCAACACGAAGTGGCACATAATTGTGAAGTGGAAGGAAATTGATAAATGGTTTTCAAAATTTTTCACAAATATGTGAAAAGTGTGGCATGCATTTGTATTCAGCCCCCCTGAGTTAATACTTTGTAGAACCACCTGTCGCAGAAAATTACAGCTGCAAGTCTTTTTGGGTATGTCTCTACCAGCTTTGCACATCTAGAGAGTGACATTTTTGCCCATTCTTGTTTGCAAAATAGCTCAAGCTCTGTCAGATTGGATAGAGAGGAATTTTCAAGTCGTGCCACAGAGTCTCAATTGAATTCAGGTCTGGACTTTGAATGGGCCATTCTAACACATGAATATGCTTTGATCAAAACCATTCCATTGTAGCTCTGGCTGTATGTTTAGGGTCGTTGTCCTGCTGGAAGGTGAACCTCCACCCCAGTCTCAAATCTTTTGCAGACTCTAACAGGTTGAGACAGTATGATGAAAATGCTGAATGTGAATGTTCAACATGCAACCAAACGTACTAATAGTTTGTTTCGTCTGCCCTAAAGGATGAATGTGACTGACAACCTAAAGCTCACCTCTTCCACAGGCAGGTCCTTCAGACGAGGCAGGGAACTGGACAGCAGACCAATCAGGAATGGAGTGGGTGAACAGACTATGTCAATCATTGATGGAGGAAGCACAGGAATGTAGGTGTGTTGCCAGGCAAAGGGGTATATTAATGCAACCATGGCATGGCAGCATTTGGACAACATGCTAAAGGAAAAACAAATTTCAAAACAAAAAGTCACAATTAGTAATGAATTGTGTTAAATATATAAGAACGATTTTATAATTATGAGACACAAACCCATACACAGGAGATTATATTAAGTTATATGCGATTTTGCCTAGGCTGAGATGATACAATTCTGCTGCAGGCAGGAGAAAACATTTCCTCTTTCTCTCTCAAACTACCAGCTGGCATTCACAGTCACCTTAAAAAGGTCACTGGACAAAGCAGCATTGCAAAAGCACAGCTTTATTATGAAATCAAACTGCTACATTCAGCTTTGCTTATAACAAGGCTCAAAGACGGATGTCTTTGGACATCGTTCAGGTCATAAAAAACACAGAATACTCCTAGCATCCAGAGTTTATGGCATGTGTTAAATTGGACCTTTCATTCACTTTACAAGTCTGCATGAATAAATAATAACACAGCAACAGTAAAATAAAAAAAAAATGTATATATATATATATATATATATATATATATATATATATCCTTTTATCAGTGCCGTCTTTAATATTGATTGGACCCTGGGCAAAACTTTTCTTTGGGGCCCACTCCCCATGCAGTTTCGCTCTCCACCTGCTCTGAGACATACAATAAATAGCAGCTAGACTCGAAATCGGACTAATGAATATGATCAGGCAGCTATTGTGATTGGTTGCCAGAGGTTGCAGTGTATCATTACCGCTCACTGGCTGGTTGCTAGAGGTTACAGCACATGATTTCTGCTTGTTGATTGGTTGCTAGAGATTATTGTGGATATGACCTCGGGGGGCATGATATACATATCAATGCCACCGGCCGCCTCTATTTACATATGAATGCTGGTAATTTACATGTAAACACAGGATCTGCAGGTGAGTCATCTGTACACAATAGGGCAGAGCTGGGCAGCATTAGTAGCAGCACTTCACATTGAGATATTGGGACACAGCACATAACTAAAACCTCAAGGGGCGAGGGAATTTAAACCAGGATAGTTGGCAAGCATGCGGCAGCTGCTTTGGGCCCCACAACAATGACAGGGCCCAGGGCAGCTGTCCCTTTTGTCCTGCCTTAAAAATGGCCCTGCCTTTTATCATTAAAAAGCCATCATTGATCTCCAGTCCAGTGGCTCGGTTGAGATGTTGTCAGTTTGCTTTAGGCCCCTTTCATACATGCGGACAGTATGTCCGTATTTCATTCATCCGTTGTAGAATGAAATACGGACATACATGCATCCCTATGGGATAGCAAGTGTCTGCGGATGAACATCCGCAGACACCCGCTATTATCCGCCTCCACTACTGTCCGATTCTGCAGACGGAGGAAAATCCTATTTTTCTATCCGTCTGCAGAGCTGATCGGATGAACACCGACAGACGGTCCGTGCTCATCCAATCCCCATAGAGGAGAGCGGAGAGCTGACAGGGCGGTCCCGGCACAGTGTGCGGAGACCGCCCTGCCCGCCGCCGGCTCAGCGGGGACAACGAAGCAATCCCCGCTGAGCGAGCAGATCATCACGGGGCGGATCATTACTGATCCGCCCTGTGTGAAAGGGGCCTTAGGCAGGAAGAAGCATCTCCTCAGTCTCCTTTCCCCCAATGTTTAGACTACAACATTGTAAATTTATAGCAAGTCACAAGCCAATCTGTGTCAAAACGTTTGTGGACACAGCCAAGAGCTGCACAGGTTCCAGGAGTTACATGACTGTGTCATCTCTGAGCCAGCATCTTAGTCCAGGAATTCGATGGTAACCCTGGATGCTGGCTGATCACAGATGGAGAGAAAAGTAGATTAAGCCTAGGTTCACACTGAATGTGAACTCGCACAATTTCAAACATTTCAGTTCAACCTCTGGGGCGATTTGGAGACATCTGTGCTGGTTCATGCACAGATGTCTATTGAAATCGTCCCTGAAGTCGCCAAAAAGTAGTGCAGGAACTACTTTTTGGAATCAATGCGGCGCCACAAAGTCACCGTTGCACTGATTCAGACGGTGCCATTGTTGACAATAGGCTCCAATTTGGCATGTCAAATTGGCCCAGTGTGAACAAGGGCTTAGGCATTGTTGGGGGGAGTACTGTGATAATAATAAACACCTGGGAAACCTTAAAATCATTTAGCATTCTTGTACTTTAAAATTGTTATAAAGAGTCAAGTTTTCATACCTTAATGCATGCATGCTCCCAATTAAAGGTAAAAAACATGTGTGTGCCTCCCCCCCTCTCTTATACTTAACTGCACCCCATCACGATCCAGTGCGATGCATGAGAGCGGAAGCTCTCTCCCTACTCACAGGGTAGATTGATTACCATTGGCTCCTGCTGCTGTCAATCAAATCCTGTGACAAGAGATCGGGGCCATACCACGATGTCTGTGCCTATTGATACAGGTAGCATGGCTCGGTATCAAGCCTGCACGAGTGCATTCATAGGAAGCAGCTTCCTATGGGGGCATTCGGTGACAAAGAGCCAGAAGTGCTGGAAGTGGACCCAAGAAGAGGAGGATCGGGGCTGCTCAGTGCAAACCCACAGAGCAGGTAAGTATAATAGGTTTATTAAAAAAAAAAAAAAAAAAGATTTACAAATCACTTTATTATAAAAAAATACATATCTGATGGTAGGTCCGCTTTAACCAGACTCTTGTATTACATAGTCCTTGGAAAATTTTAATGCAATTGTACAATCAGATTTAAAGCATGTGGCCAATTTAAGGAAACTACATATGATTTAACATGACATTAACCATGTAACACTCATTTGAGTTGTTCCATATCCCCATAATTAGGAAATTATCCCAAGGCTGGTAGTGAAAAGGAGTTTAAAAATCAGACATTCCGATTGCAAGTATTTTAACATGGAATTTTATACTATCCTTCGCTAAGCAATGGAAAATGTGACGTCTTTTGCAAAAATGATCTGTCTCATTTGCAGGGTTCTGCTCCCTAAGCCTTAAGAAAAGTTTATTAATTCTGGGCAGTTTGTCTCTACTTTTCGCGAGATTAAATAAACAGGCAAAAAGCAGCGCTCTACATGCGTGCTTGACAGTATCACTAGTCGCCTGGAACACGGACACTTCTGGAAAAATGCCCAGAATCCCGCTCCGCGCACACACAACTTTATAATTATATGCCGGGTGACATCAGAGTTGAACGCTATAATGTTTACTGCCATTACCATGGCAACACAACAGGAAGAGAGTGGGAAAATATGTACAAAGTTAACCCTGCAGCAACCAGGAAATTGGTGGAGGGCAAAACAAGTTCACATGTGAAAATAGACTTATCTAAGAGGAAGGGTCGTGTTAAATACAGGCCCGGTTCGCTTGGCTAGAAGCACAACAAACTTTTTTGTTTAAGGTCTTTCAGATGTACTACAGGGAGTATATAGCAACAGGACAGGTGTTGGAATGAGTTTGGCATTGTAAATGGTTTTATAACCTCGGGGTTTCCCAGAATTTAAAGTGGTGTTCCGCCCAACAAATAAATAAATAAAAGCCAGCAGTACACATACTGCAGCTGCTGGCTTTTAACAATAGGACACTTACCTGTCCTGGAGTTCAGCAATGTCAGCACCACAGCTGATGTTTGCATCACCTGTCGGGTGCTGCCGCAGCCATTGCGGGTAAGGGTACCTGGCAGTGTAGCCTTACGGTTTCACGCCGGGAACCCTACTGTGCATGCGCGAGGCTCCGCTCCTCTCTCCTACTAGCCTGGTGAGAGGGAGAGAATGAGGGAGTTCTGCGGTGATGTCACGGCCCACGGCCTGGATTCCCAGAAGTGGGAACAGGATACCTGTCAAAGACAGGTATCCTGCCCCCCCTCCCCCCGAAAGGTGGCAATTGGAGGGGGGAGAGGAAACAAATGAGCGGAAGTTCCACTTTTGGGTGGAACTCCGCTTTAAAGGAGATATGGGACCAAAACAGAAAATGAATTCATAAATACTACATAGGGATAAAAAGGTGACTCGTCGCATCCTCTCTTCCCACCATTCCTCCCCCCTTTCTCTTCCCATTCTTTCTCTTCCCCTCTCATTCTTCCCTTCCTTCTCTCCATTCCAAAGTCTTCCTTCTGCATCTTCTCTCGATACCTTTCCCCTTCTTCCTTTCCATTTTTTTCTTTCTTTTATACTCTCCATTTCATTCTCTTCCTCCTTTCCCCTTCTTTGCTCCATTCCTCCTGCATCTTTCTTTCCCATCCTTCCCGTCTCTCCATTTTTTTTCCCCCGCCTCCTACTTCTCCTTATCGTCATTTCTTCCCCTTCCCTTTCTCTCCACTCCCCACCCCAAAAAAATATGTTGTCCCTTACTTCTTCCAGTTTCTTCCCTTCATTTCTTCCACCTCCTCCTTTCCCCTTTACCCCGCTACTTACCCTCTTTCCAGGGGTGTATCATGAAATCTGTTAGGCCAGTGTGCAAGGTAAAAAAAAATAAAAAATTATGTGTGTGTGGCCTAAATTGCACTAACTATTGGGCATGGCTTCATAGAGTCTGAGATGACTTACATAGTGCAGAATGCGATAATGTTAAATAGGCAGCGTGGGGTAGTATGTGCAGGAGAGGTGTGCGGAGGGTATGGCGGTGGGTAGTATGTGCAGGAGAGGAGTGCAGATTGTATGGCGGTGGGTAGTATGTGCAGGAGAGGAGTGCGGAGTGTATGGCGATGGGAGTTCTAAACAGACCCCCTGACATCTTCCCTTTGAGACAGAGAAAGGGACTGAGAACAGATTCCCCAGTCCCTTTCTCAGCAGCCTCAGCATTGAAGATGAATGGACAGGACACAAGAGGCTCCTGTTCATTCATAAACTGAAGTAGAGTAAACACCGTTTATTTTGCTCAGTTGTGATTGGAAGCGATCGCTTACTGCGTCCAATTCAGAAAAGGAAGGGGCCAGTAAAGGACATATTTACTGGCCCCTTTCTCCACCCTGACATCCCCCACAGCTTCCGGCGGGAGAGGAGAGAAGCCGGTTGTGGGGAGGCCCAGAGAAGCACACAGGGGCCAAAGAAGCACGAGGACACGGAGGGAGGCCGAGGGAGGCAGACACACAGAACAGTCATGGATGATTGGTGCAGTGGAAAGGGACAGTTGAAAGCATCGATCTCCCTGTGTGGCATTTCAGCTGACAGCCGCAAGAGGAAAAATGTCTTTCAGCTGCTTCACTGAAGGCTATACGGGGGAATTGGTGCCAACAGCTGTCCCTCCCACTGCACTGATCATCCCCTACTGTCAACCAGGGGATCGTCATGTGTGCAAGACCCCCCCCCCCCCCCCCCCCCCCCAGGGCCCGTGTGCAGTGGACATCCTCCACACATGGATGATACGCCACTGCCTCTTTCCCTTCTCTCCACCTCCAACCCCCCACAAACCTTCTGTTGCTTCCCTTCATTTCTTCCATCTCCTCCTTACCCCTTCATCCCACTTCTTCCCCTCTTTCCCTTTGTCTCTCCATTCCTCCCCATCTTCCATTCCCTTACTTCTCTAGGTTCATTCCCCGACCCTCTGTCCCTACATTTCTCCCACTTCCTCTTCTCTCCATTTCTTCCCTTTCTTTCCATTCCCTCCCCATTTCCCCCTCCCCCCCTTCTTTCCATTTCCCAGCTTCTTCCTCTCCTACTTTTATCTACACATTATTGTGCAAATAACATGCACGTGCTACAGTGTTTTTTTTAAACCTCTATGTAACTATGCACTGCAGAGTGGTGATGTGCATGTGCAGCATATTTACTTTTTTACACACCAGCACAATGCCTTGATGTGAACTGGGCACATAGACAGCAATAGTATTTGCAGTGTCCTTGCGTTGAGTTAGCATTGACCAATACAGATCACCACATTCGTTTCTAACAAGCCTCCAGGGTTACCTTCAAAAACGCAAGTATATTTAGTAATCGGACCTTTGCTTGCCAAAATCCAGCGGACTTTAGAAATAGAACATGTTTTAAATGTTCCCGCTGGAACTCCGCCAGACCGAGAAATCAGTGTGTGTGTATGCTAGTCCGACGTACAAAAAACGACGCTAGGGCAGCTATTGGCTACTGGCTATGAACTTCCTTATTCTAGTTTGGTCGTACGTCATCACGTTCGAATCCGTCGGACTTTGGTGTGATTGTGTGTGTCCAAGTCCGTTCATTCAGAAAGTCCGCCGGAACTCTGCCGAAAGTCCGTTGGGAAGACTGTCGGACCTAGTCCGTCAAAAAGTCTGGTCGTGTGTACACGGCATTACAGTGAGTTTTCATACTGTAGAGGTGTTAAACGGCATACAACTGCACAATATCAGTGTTAATGTAGCATTCAATTGGCCTGTTTTAACATGGGTAAACACACAAAACTACAGCATGTCCTCGTTTGTTTTAAATGAATTCAATTGCAGCACAAAGATGTGAACAAAGGAATGAATTGGATTTCTACTTAAATGCATTCTTATGGCGTAAGAAGCACAATAAAAGTTTCTCTACCTAAGGGTTTCTGCCATAAAAATGACTCTTCTTTCCAGAAGGAGAGAGGCGAAGACTTGTATGAGGTGCCGTACACTGAGAGTGGAGAATAGCGCTTCAAAATC